>NC_089271.1:105688293-106288293 GCF_963930625.1 Muntiacus reevesi
TTTCAATTATACAATATAATGTTAGTGACTATAGTCACCATGCTCTATGTTAGCTCCTCAGACCTTATCCATCTTACAAGTGAAGTTTGTGCCCTTTACCAACCTCTCCTGGTTTCCTCTGCCCACCAGCCCACCAGCCCCCTATTCTTTGTTTCTGAGTTTCACTTTGTGTGTGTGTGATTCCACATGTAAGTGATACCACACAGTATTTGCCTTATTCAAATTAGTATAATGTGCTCAGGAGAAGGAAATGGCAACCCACTCCAGTATTCTTTCTTTTTTTTTTTTTTATTTTATTAGTTGGAGGCCAATTACTTCACAACATTTCAGTGGGTTTTGTCATACATTGACACGAATCAGCCATAGAGTTACACGTATTCCCCATCCCGATCCCCCCTCCCACCTCCCTCTCCACCCGACTCCTCTGGGTCCTCCCAGTGCACCAGGCCCGAGTACTCGTCTCATGCATCTCACCTGGGCTAGTGATCTGTTTCACCATAGATAATATACATGCTGTTCTTTTGAAACATCCCACCCTCACCTTCTCCCACAGAGTTCAAAAGTCTGTTCTGTACTTCTGTGTCTCTTTTTCTGTTTTGCATATAGGGTTATCATTACCATCTTTCTAAATTCCATATATATATCCACTCCAGTATTCTTGCCTAGAGAATCCCATGGACAGAAGAGCCTGGTAGGCTGCCATCTATGGGGTCACACAGAGCACGACTGAAGCTACTTAGCAGCAGCAGCAGCATAATGTCCTTAAGTTCCATTCATGTTATCACAAATGGCAGATATTCTTTTTCCTTATGGCTGAATAACATTCCAGTGTCTGTGTGTGTGTGTGTGTGTGTGTGTGTGTGTGTGTGTGTGTGTGTGACATCATCTTTGCCCATACTTCTTCAGGAGAACTTTCCTAACCCTCAGACCAGGTTAGATCCCCTTTTTGTAGTTTCCTATGAGGTTACGTTATAACATCACTAATCTTCTGGTGCTTGAATGGGAAGAACAGAATTCACAGTTAATTCAGAGAAAGATCTGCTCCATGTTTACTGCCTTCTGCATTCCCTGTTTGGGAGCTCTTGCAGGACAGAATGGACTGAAGCAGCCATACATATTCTTGGTAGCTTTTCTTTGTTTACATTGAGTTGAATTTCATCTGTTAAGCACATATGTTTCCAAACCCTCCACCCAATGTTACCACACCATCAACAAAGGTGGGAGAGTGGAGAATTTTTTCTCTTCTTTCTGCAATTGGCATGGGACACCAAAGTGTCTAGAAAAGTCCCAAACCCTCCAGGGTTTATGAGGTGGCTTAAGAGAATAAACTGCCAACCTTGGTGTATTAAAACAACAAAGGTTGAGTGCTTGTTCACACTACCTGCCCAGCACAGATTGACAAGGGCATTCTGCTGATTGTCATCACTGAGACCTGGCTTGCTTTGTGATGCCACTGTCTCCACTTGAGCTTCCAAATTGCCGTGTCAAGAAAGCAAGAGCTCAGGAAGGACATATAGCCTTTCTTTTTCCACCTCATTGCCAAAGGAAGTTATAGGGCCACGCGTTACTTGAGGGAGACACATGCTCAGAAGGAAACGGGATCCAGGAAGTTGGGTGAGCCCTAGAAACATTTAACACCAGCATCATTGCTAACAGCTGTCCTTTATCGAGGAGGAGCCGTGTGCTGGACATTCTGCTAAGCACATTTCATTCATTCTCCCTATAGACCTTAGGTCAGTGTTAATATCTCCACTTTTAGGGAAAACAGAGATTCAGAGAGATTATGTGGCCTTTTTGAGGCTACAGGTGATATTTAAGCTGCCCCTCTGCCCACACACACCTGGCAGGTGAGTCTGCCAACCAGACTGCATCACCTACACTACACCATAGAACTCAATGCCCTTTCCAGAACCCTGTGCTTTGACACTTCTGATGTTCCTGTCCTGGCAAAAGTGTATTTTGTCAAACTCCTGTTCACTCCTTGTGATCCAATTCTAACCAGATCTCTCTGTGAAACTTCCTCTTTTTAAAAAAATTATTTATTTATTTGGCTGTGCAGAGTCTTAGCTGTGGCATGTAGGATCTTTAGTTGTGGTATTCAAACTCTTAGCGACTCGCGCCCTCTGCATTGGGAGTGTCTTAGCCACTGGACTACCAGGGAAGTCCTCTATGAAACTTCTGACTTCCTCCTGCAGAATTCATTGCCTCAGCCTCAGTTGCACTCAATTCAAATCCCTAGCAGGACACTCATCACATGAATTTATTAATATTATCTGTTAACCTAATTTCTTCCACTGGACTGTGACAACTTGAACAAGGGAACCACATCCCATTTCTCTCTGTGTTTACAGGGAAGAAGCAGAATAGCTTAAATAACAGCCAATATTAGTTATACATACATGCCAGACACAGGTCTAAGGCCTTTACATATCCTAATTTCGCTCTCATACCATTTCTATAAGGTTAGCACTATTATTGTGTGTGTGTGTGTGTGTGTGTATGTGCACTCAGTTGCTCAGTCGTGTCTGACTCTTTGCGACCCCATGTACTGTAACCCACCAGGCTCCTCGGTCCATAGAATTTTCCAGGCAAGAATACTGGAGTGGGTTGCCATTTCCTTCTCCAGGGAATCTTCCCAACCCAGGGATCAAGCACACATCTCTTGTGTTTCCTACGTTGCTGGCAGATTCTTTACCACTGCACCACCTGGGAAGCCCCAGGTACTATTATTAACATCATCTTTCTTTTTTTTAAACTGATGAGGAAATGTAATGTATAGAACATTTAAATAACTTACCCAAAGTCTCATATGTAGTGCACAGCTGTGCTGAGATTATTAATACAACTCAGGGAGTCTAAGCCTGCTTAGCCACAATACTACTGCTCAAAACTTCCTCCAGCTTATATCTGAGCCCTTTGCTTCATCTATTTTTTTAAAGAAAACTCTCTCACATAGTCATAGTACAATTCTCAAAACTGAGAAATTAACATTTTCTTACTATTAATCTACTTGAAAGTGAAAGTGAAGTCACTCAATTGTGTCCGACTCTTTGCAACCGACCCGATGGACCATTGCTTACCGGGCTCATCTGTCCATGGGATTTTCCAGGCAATAGTACTAGAGTGGGTTGCCATTTCCTTCTCCAGGGGGTCTTCCTGACCCAGGGATCAAACCTGGGCCTCCCACATTGCAGAAAGACGCTTTACCGTCTGAGCCACCAGGTAATCTACTTTATGTATAGCCAAATTTCCCAGTAATATCCCTTATAACAAAAGAAAACAAGATTTTCTGGTCCAAGAGGCAAATCCCTGATCACATATTGCATTTAACTACTATATCTTCTTTGTATCATTTGACTAGAAACAGTTCCTCAGTATTGTCTTTCATGACCTTGATAGGTATAAAGAGCATAAGCTATTTATTTTGTAAAATGCCCATTTTTTTTTTAGCATGTGTGATGCTTCCACATGGTTAGATTCAGTTTATTAATTTTTTTAGCTGGAACACTACCGAAGTGTGTTCTGCCTTTCTCAGTGCTTCATATGAAGAAGTACCTATCTATTTGTACCTGTAATTACCTTTTATGCTAATTTTTCTGTGTGCTAATGTCTTTTTCTTCTGTATCTCCAGCATCAAATTCACTGCCTGACTCATGGTATATGTTTAATAAACAATTGAGTGAATAAATCTCCTTTCCTCTAAAAGAAAACTATAACTCAAGGCACAAATTTGTGAATCATAACATTAATTTCTTCCCTATCCTCTTCCCCACAAGTAATAAGCACCAAGTCTCATTAATTATATGTCCTAAATATCATAGCAATCCCACCCTTCTTCATTCTCACTGCCATTGCACTGGCTCATTATTACAACACCCTAACCTCCCTACCTCTAGTCTTGCCCCCTGTAATCCATCTTTGGAAGGTGAGTTACAGAAAACTCCACTATATCATGGAGAATGGGCACAATAATAGGTTTCGTTGAGATAACTTAAAAGCCCAAGTGTTAGTAAGATGACATATGTGGTCTCTTATTCTGTCAGCATCTCACAGTGAGACCTGCCTTCCCTCTGGTGACAGAAATTGATTGGATTTTTCAGTAGGGTTTCTGGAGTTGGTGAGGATGGCAGAGAAGATGTTGTAAAACAAGGAGGGTTCTAAATAAGAATACAAAGTTCATCTGTACAAAGAGTACAAAGTTCAACTGTAGAGTTTTCCAAAACCTCTAGTCACGGACTCCAGGCCAAGTCACGAGAAAAAAATCCCAGGGCTGAGATGGGGAGTGGTTTAGAGTCACGTAGCTAGCTCCTATGCTTGCAGTGAACTATTCAGCCAGAAGCTGACCACAATACACACTGCCTAGTCAGTAATAACCCAAAGCTATGCAGATATCCAAGACAATCAGAGGTAGGGAGTCAAGAGTATCTTTGCTAGTGTAACTCTCAGCTATCTCTTTGGTAATCTCCCAGATAAGCCTTAGAAACACCTCTTGATGGAGGGAAATGCATGCAAAATGGTGATGCATTGTTGTGTCTCTTATCGCCCCCAAGGCCAGCCTGCTGATGGCACCAGAGACTGGGCATATATAACCTATGCCCACTGGATCTTTGATTGCTGAAGAGTTGTGTGCCTCTTTGGCCACCTGATGCAAAGAACTGACTCACTGGAAAAGATCCTGATGCTGGACAAGACGGAAGGCAGGAGGATAAGGGAACAACAGAGGATGAGATGGTTGGATGGCATTACCAACTCGATGGTCATGAGTTTGAGCAAGCTCCGGGAGTTGGTTATGGACAGAGAAGCCTGTCATGCTGCAGCCCATGAGGTCACAGAGTTGGACACGACTGAGCGACTGAACTATGTGCTACCTGCACGAAGTGGGTCACCCTGTCTCCAAGTGAAAGGCAGAGGAGGCAAGGGAGAGTGTCTTAGCACCCAGAAAATCTAGTCCTGGAAGTGGGTGGGAAGCATATAATGTTGCTTCGAGTTGGTTCCAAGGTGACCTTCTGCATCTATTTAGCATGGACATCATGGGGTGTGGATGCATGAGTGTGGAAGGTGAAGGAAAATGGTGGCTGAGGCCACTGCCTGGGAGAAGTGACACCTGAGACACTGTCTGATAGTGGAATGCTGGTAAGATCCCTTATAGACAAATGAAATTGGGGGTGACAGATCTAGCTTTGTGATATTTGGTACTATGGTCACTACCCCAGACTGGTACAGTCTGTCCATAACTGGATTAGGAAAACGGAGAGGTTATGTCCTCTATAGTGCTCTACTGGCTTCACAGGTTTGAATTTGTCCATGTGGGGCCCTTGAGCTACCCTCAAGAATGAACTGGACTTCCCTGGTGGCCCAGCGTTTAAGAATCCGCTTTACAATGAAGGGGACATGGGTTCAGTTCCTGGTTGGGAAACTAAGATCCCATGTACCATGGGGCAACTAAGGCCGTGTGCCACAACTACTGAGTTGGTGTGCCACAACTAGAGTCCTTGTGCCACAATGAAAGATCCTGCATGACACAACAAAGACCCCACAAGCCACAACTAAGACCAGGTGCAGTCAAATAAATAAATTTATATATATATATAGTTTCAACTCCATGGACTGTAGGCTGTAGGGCTTCCCAGGTGGCGCTAGTGGGAAAGAACCTGCCTGCCAATGCATGAGACATAAGAAACATGAGCTTGATCCCTGGGTTGGGAAGATCCCCTGAAGGAGGGCATGGCAACCCACTCCAGTATTCTTGCCTGGAGAATCCCATGGACAGAGGAGCCTGGTGAGCTATGGTCCATCGTGCATGTGTGCTAAGTCACTTCAGTCGTGTCTGACTCTTTGTGACCCTATGAACCAAAGCCCGCCAGGCTCCTCTGTCTGTGGCATTCTCCAGGCAAGAATTAACCAGACTTAATTTTACATCTTGGAATGAAAAACTGCACAGAGACGCAGGGTTAACAATTCTTTTACCCAAAGCAATCTCTTCAGATTAAGGAAGATGGCTTCAGGACAAAGGTGACTTTGTTTTAACATAAGTATCCCCCAGTTTTCAGAGGAAGTGAGTGGCTAACCCAGCATCAGAGTTGTCTGCCCAGTGGGAAAGGACACAAGAAGCCATTCCACATTTGTGTTCATACACATTTCTGTGATCCATGTGGTAAAATCTTCCCCAGCTACTCACCGTGGTCAGTGTGGGTCCAAAAAAGGAGGGAAATGATTACTATGCAGTGTGGCAGCCACACAAGCATGCCACTTCAATCTGTTGTTTAGAGCATGACTGCCTTACAGTCCCAGGCACTGTCTTTATGATCTGCCACTGAGTCTGTGCCATATTTCCTGTAGACTACTTCAGTCAATAACCAAGCACAGTGGGATATAGATCCAGTTAGCAGCAGCAGCACCAGCAAGCGCTATGGATAAGATGACTCAGAGGTCCAGTTGATTTTCTCATTGCAGGTGCTTTGCTTTTCTCAGGATGTAGTCTTTTCTAGGAGACAAATATATATGTGACTTATTAACTGGGCTTGTGAGTGAGTTGTATTTGTTTCTACAGGGTATAACTTTAATAGCTTTGGGTGACTCAATGACCTGACTCCTGACTAAAGAGTGAGGCAGCAGCCCATGAGTCTATGTAAAGGGATATTTCAATGCTTTATTACCCAAAAAGCACTGCACTTCCACCCATTGTGCAGATTAGTCAATGCCAGGGGTTGTCAGCATTTATCATCATATAATGAATGGCTTAGCAGTATCCCACTGAAAATTGCTAACCTATCAGTGAAACAGACTTCTGTGTTTGGTACCAAGTCTCAAAGTTGAGGCCACATTAAGCCAGTAGCTAAGGCAAGGCAGGAAACAGGACCATCTCAGTACCTACTGTGTGGGTAGTCACCTATTCTTACAGTTGGGTTGACCATTTGGATGCACCATTTCCATTTTGCAATTTTTCCAGCTTGCTGCACTTTGTCAATTATTTCTCAGTTCCAAACCATCCTTCTACACTTTGCTCTGTGAGGCTGGGACTGGCATTCTGCACACCCCATTTCTCCTTTACCAGTGCTGCCTGTTAGATTCTGCTAAGAGGCTCTAGGGGGAGACTGGAAGACCGTGGTTCTTCATTCTGGCAGGAATAGTTGGGTCTAGTAGCAGCTGCTGAATCCAATTTGCAGGTTTCACCCTCTGACTCCCCACTCCTCTCAGAGCCAACATCATCATGCCTCCTCAGACACGCCAGCACCAGAGTGTTGACTGGCACCCCGTCCTCAGTGGTCTAATTTCCCGCATGTTACTGGGGTATCACTACTGACCAATAGTGCTTCTTTCCTAGAGGTCTGGGTTTTTAACCCTGCGGGTCTTGCTTTTGAGCTTTTGGCTGCTCATCATCCTGGCCTCCTCCCATTGTTCATCCAGGTCTCAGATGGTCAATGTTTCTTGCAGAACTCAACTCTGTGACATCTTAATGCTCCAGTTTTGCATTTTCAGTCCTTTAAGATTGGATTAACCAATCTCTGCATTAAATTCTCTGTTAAAATCACTGGGGTGTGATTTCTATTTTCCTGACTGGACCATCAGGGATCCACCCATGTGATGGAATTCAGTTCGGTAACAACCCACTGTAGGACGGGAATGTTGGATCTGAGAGTCACACTTTTCCCATTTGCCAGGGCCAATAATTGTCATTCAAAGTGCCTGCACCATTCAGTAGCAGTGAGACGACCCACTCCCAATATTGGCAGAGTGTTGTTAGAGACATCAGATGTGAGGCTCATCACAGATAATGAAAATTCCATGGGATCAGAATGAGTTGGGGGTGGGGAGAGGCAGGTATTGCTTCTGTGGCTTCTTACTGCTGTGGCCCGTGGTCGAATTTAGCTGCTTCCCAGGTGACTCAGTGGTAAAGAATCACCTGCCCATGCAGGAGATACAGGAGACCCGGCTTCGATCCCTGGGTTGGGAAGATCCACTGGAGAAGGGAATGGCAACCCACTCTAGTATTCTTGCCTAGGAAATCCCATGACAGGTTACAGTTCATGGTGTTGCAAAAGAGTCGGACACGGTTTAGTGACTACACAACAATTGGTGACTTATATATTCCTGAATAGCATTCCTATGGGCAGGAAGTGCTGTCTCTAATACCCAAAGAGGACTCCTTCTGTGTAGTGTCTGTAAGGTCGCAGTTTTTCCTCCCCACCCTCCTTTTTAGCAGCTCCCCGAGGTATGTGGGATCTTAGTGCCTAACTAGGGATCAAACCTGGGCCCCTTACACTGGAAGTGCTGAGTCTTAACCACTGACCCACCAGGAAGTTCCTTGCTGCTTACCTTATGAGGTTCTGGAATATCTCATACATACTCCAGTGGTCTCGCTCTGACCGCTATCCTCATTCAAGGCCCTGCCACCGTGGACAGCTGTGCTTAGAGAGCTTGCATTAGGGAGAAAACTTTCCTCTGGGGGCAGCTGTCAAAGCTACCATCAGTAGGAGACAATGGACTTTCCCAATGGATTATTGATCTTCATAATCTATTAATAAACAATGGACTACTGCAGTTGTTAAGTATTGCTGGGGAAGTTCAACATGCCTGAGGGAGGATGGTTTTTAAGGTGAGGTTCATGCTCTGCTAAGTGAAAACAATTTTTTTAATTCCTGGAGAAATCGAGAGCAGGGAACATGAGCAATGTCTAGGGCAATTTTGTCCAAGAGTCATAAAATGTGAGCCCCACATGTAATTTTACATTTCCTAGTAGTCACTATATATTTAAAAAAAACAAAAGGTCAAAAGAGACAGATCTAACTCATTTTAGTAACATGGTTCAGTTAACCCAAAATAGATCCAAAATAGTAACATTCCAGCATTTAAATATAAAAAACAGGTATTTTTCATTCTTTTTTCAAACTATGTCTTCAAAATCTGTTGTGCATTCTACAGTGAGAATTGCACATCTCAGTTCAGAGCAGCCTTTGAGTGGTCAGCAGTGGCTGGTGGCTAAAGGCCTGGATAGTGTAGCTGCTGGCCACACACCGAGTGCCAGTGATTGAGGCAGTCAGTTGAGTCATCTGCTGGTATATCAGGTGCTTTGAGTGACTGGGTGGCCACTATTAAAGCCACAACGATCTGCAATCAGACACTGGATTTACTGCCTACCCAGGCTGGGAGCTGGCAGATAGTATGCACTACCACTCCCTCCTGGCAACAGAATAAGCCTTCTCAGTTTTCTTTGTCACCAACTGGTACTTGATACTTGTTTCAATGGCGCAATCCTGGCAGGCTTTGAAAATTCAAGAGGCCCTGAAGTCACCAGGAGGGATGGCGGTGCCCACACCCACCCAGCAGATGAGTGTATTCTGATGGACTGAGGGAACCCAGCATGTCTGTACCAGTTGTGCACTCAGTTGAAGGGACCCCAAGCATGGTCCCTTCAAAGGGGCCAAAGGCCTCTGCAGCAATGGTGCCAAGTGTCTTGGGTGTAAGTAAAACCGGTCCCAAACCCTGCCAGGGAAACTTACTGTGGACCATCAGGTCCAAGAATGACAATTACTAGGGCACCAGTGCCCTGTAGGTCTGCAGAATTCTCCCCACACCTATGTTCCAGGCCACATGGACAAGGGCAAAAGTCAGCCATCCCTCTGAAGAGGGCAGAGGACTGGGCCCAGGGCCAAGTTTGCTTTGGACGGGACTCAAATCTGGACTGAATGGCCCTCTAGGAGTCAGGCCAGAAAAATCAAGTCTCCTGGATCACACAGAGGCTTATGGGCCTGGGGAGTCTCATTCTAGCAGCATGAATATGTGGCTAAGTACTCAGTTTCCTCCTCTGCACCCTTTTCCAAGTACACAACAGGCTATGCAAACTTCCTGGCCAGGCAGTGGGAAACACTCATGGCCTCCAACATCCACCACCTCCATGTGTCAGCTCTCCACTGGGCTCGCCTTAATGCCCGCTCGATTATCAGTCAGATAATCTCCTCCTCAGATATCTCCTCTCTACATCCTCTTTAGGGTGATTTGGGTTATGTTGATCCCCGCTCTTGGCTTTCCCCATCCACCTCCTTAGGGATCCCTTTGACGACCAGAGTCCTAAGAGCACTGCAGTAAGCCTGAAGTGTTGGTCTGGGCCTTTTCACTTTTGCTGAGACCTGGGACAATTTACACCCCACTTATTTCCTCTTACTCTTTTGGGTGGGGCCTAAATCAGCACCAAGGGATCATCCTATCCCTTACTCCTGGTAGAAGGAGCAAAATTAGAGGGATGTCCTCCTTGTATAAGTTAACCCTGAGGCCCAGGATTTTCAAACAATCCATCTATAAAGCTCAATAAAGCCCCAGGTGCCTTGAAGTACCAGCAACCTCAGTAGGGAAGTCTCCTCTTTGTGGTATGTGAATCTGACTTCCCTGCGAGCATCTGATTCTAAGCCCAGGGCAGGCACACGTGCTTGGCTGAACCAGCCAAATCACTTGGCAAAAGGGAATCTGGTGGTAAAGCTCCAATGCTGGCCATCCATTACCACTTCCCTCCTGGGTGTAGCTTCTTCATCATGTAAGTAGTTGAAGCCTCAATGGACTTCTGTGACTACTACAGGGAGTTCTACTACAGGGAGTTCAATTCCCTGTGCGATGAAGCCTCTCTGTCTGAACCTCAACCCCTGGCCCTCTCCACAAGCTCCTGGGTGGTACACTGCACAACAGGTCTCAAATCTGAGGATAGGTTGCATCTACCACTCCAACAGCACTTTAGACCAAGGGCTCTTTTCTCTCAACTTCTTTTTTCTTAGGGCTTACAGGGCTGGTTGACTCATAGGGGGTACCAAGGAATCGGTCTGTTTGTCCTCCATGGAGGGCTTTCCATGGTCTTTGTAGCAACTGGCGAGGGCCCAGACAAGCCCTGAAATTGCACGTCACCAGTTTCTCCAGGTCTCCCACCACCAGCCCTACCTAGGAGGGGTGTCACGCAACCCCGGTATGGCTTAGTTGAGCCCTTTTGCAGTTTCCCAAATGCCAGAGCTGGAAGAAGAGGAGCTTGCCTCCTGTGGGACACGATCTGTGCCTCAGAGGGCAAAGGTAAACAGCATGCTAAGTCACTTCAGTCGTGTCCGACTCTGTGCGACCCCATCCCTGGAATTCTCCAGGCAAGAACACTCGAGTGGGTTGCCATTTCCTTCTCCAATGCATGAAAGTGAAAAGTGAAAGTGAAGTCGCTCAGTCATGTCCGACTCTTCGCAACCCCATGGACTGCAGCCTACCAGGCTCCTCCGTCCATGGGATTTTCCAGGCAAGAGTACTGGAGTAGGGTGCCATTGCCTTCTCCGGGTAAACGGCATGCCAGCATGCAAAAGGAAAAGGTTTTAATGAGGGAAACTTACCAGCAAGGCTCAGGAAGAAGAGGCTCAAGGACGCCCAGGCTCCCAGCAGAGCCACAGACAAAGGCTGGGGCCCTGTAGCCTGCATCTTTGGGGCTTGGCTCCAGGGAAAGGTCTTCCCTGGGAGTTACCATTTCGCAGGGCAGCATTGACGCTAGTGGCCTTGCAGGCAGAAGTTCAAACCAGGGCTTAAATGCCGGCTGTCAGGGGAGCTGTCTGGGAACACAGGCTGCTATCACCTGTGACCTTGTGGGAAGCTAGATTTGGACCATGGGCAGAGGAACCTCCACAAAGTTGGATGTGGGCCCAGTCCCTCCTGCTTGTTGGTTACCAGGCAACTTAACAGAGGCTCCTGAAGTTGTGGGCAATCATGTCTGTCCCTCCACACTTCAAGCATAAATCTGATCTCGTTTAAAACCCTTCAGAGGCTCCTGCAAGTCAAACCTCTAAACGGCGCCATAGGCCTGGCACCTCGGCCATATTGCTTGTCTCACCTTTCACTCTCTGCCTCAAATTCTGTTCCAGCCACAATGAAACTTCAGAAAGCACCCCTAATTGGCTTTTTCATGCCCAGATCAATGGCCCTGGCCCCTTTTCTCCTGGCTAAACTTTCTAACCTGTCCTCCAATTTCGGTAAATTTCATTTCACCGAGAAGCCCTTTATTGACTCCACACCACCCTGATCTGGGTTGTTTCTATGTGCACACACCTCACCCTGTGCATCTGAGCACTGACTGTACCAAGTGTTGGAACTGCCCGCTGCTTCACCTAGTTCGCCCACTTGACACTGAACTTCTTGAAGATCTGAAACATTATCTCTATATCCCTAATCCACCTGTGAAGTGCCTGATATAGTGAATGTTCACTGAATATTTAATAAGAACGAGATGAAATCAGGTGGGTGGCTCATTAACAATTACTAGCTTTCTCCATGTAAAACATGCTGTTGTTTAGTCATTAAGTCGCATCTGACTCTTTTGCACCCCCATGGACTGTGGCCTGCCAGGTTCCTCTGTCCATGTGATTCTCCAGGCAAGAATACTGGACTGGGCTGTCATGCCCTCCTCCAGGGGATCTTCCCAACCCAGGGATCAAACCTGCGTCTCGCATTGGCAGGCGGGTTCTTTGCCACTGAGTCACCAGGGAAGCCTCTATGACACCTTGGCAACCACTTATTTAACCCATGAAGAAACTGGAACATGAAGAGGTGAAATGACTCTTCCAGGAACCAGAGAGCTAGTGTGCACCCAGGTCAAGTGTAGAATCTACCTCCTGATTCCTCCATCTTCACAGCCTAACTCCTTAGGCTCCTTTTTTATCATATAACATCCAGGCTGTATTTGCAACTTTTAATGTTATTAAAGCCAGGAAGAGTTGTTCCTTGAGCACTAGTATTCTTTGATGCAATACCTTACAGGCTTCGATCTCTAGGGAAATCTGACAAACATGCCTTACTATTTACCAAAAATAATACTGGAATTCTTCTCTTACCATAAGCCATCTATGTTCTCTTTGATACTGAATAACATACTCTAGTCAGGATTCCATGTAACCATTTCCTGTTGACAATTTTCCTTCTAATTTTGACCTACCCCTGTAATTAAGTGTATGGTCTATAGAAATTTCTGCTTTACTATGCCAAAGCCTTTAACTGTGTGGATCACAATAAACTGTGGAAAATTCTGAAAGAGATGGGCATACCAGACCACCTGACCTGCCTCTTGAGAAACCTATATGCAGGTCAGGAAGCAACAATTAGAACTGGACATGGAACAACAGACTGGTTCCAAATTGGGAAAGGAGTATGTCAAGACTGTATGTTGTCACCTTGCTTATTTAACTTACATGCAGAGTACATCAAGCAAAATATTGGGCTGGAAGAAGCACAAGCTGGAATCAAGATTGCCGGGAGAAATATCAATAACCTCAGATATGCAGATGACACCACCCTTATGGCAGAAAGTGAAGAAACTAAAAGGCCTCTTGATGAAAGTGAAAGAGGAGAGTGAAAAAGTTGGCTTAAAGCTCAACATTCAGAAAACTAAGATCATGGCATCTGGTCCCATCACTTCATGGAAAATAGATGGGGAAATAGTGGAAACAGTGTCAGACTTTATTTTTTTGGGCTCCAAAATCACTGCAGATAGTGACTGCAGCCATGAAATTAAAAGACGCTTACCCCTTGCAAGGAAAGTTATGACCAACCTAGATAGCATATTAAAAAGCAGAGACATTACTTTGCCAACAAAGGTCCGTATGGTCAAGGCTATGGTTTTTCCAGTGGTCACGTATGGATGTGAGAGCTGGACTGTGAAGAAAGCTGAGTGCTGACAAACTGATGCTTTTGAACTGTGGTGTTGGAGAAGACTCTTGAGAGTCCCTTGCACTGCAAGGAGATCCAACCAGTCAATCCTAAAGGAAATCAATCCTAAATATTCATTGGAAGGACTGATGTTGAAGCTGAAACTCCAATACTTTGGCCACCTCATGCGAAGAGTTGACTCATTGGAAAAGACCCTGATGCTGGGAAGGATTGGGGGCAGGAGGAGAAGGGGACGACAGAGGATGAGATGGCTGGATGGTATCACTGACTCGATGGACATGAGTTTGAGTAAATTCCAGGAGTTGGTGATGGACAGAGAGACCTGGCGTGCTGCGATTCATGGGGTCGCAAAGAGTCAGACACGACTGAGCGACTGAACTGAGCTGATACAGAAATTGGTGGGAAAACCTTTAGGCACTTAGTTCGAAGCTTACTCTTGAATCACTTAGCGAGTACAACTTGCAAAGACTTTTAATGTGTCTCCCATTAACATGAAACTCATTAGCATAAAACATATTTCCCTGTTTCTTCATGGAAAGTTCGGAGAGAAATGGCAAGAAATTTTTTAAATAGCACCCCCACCCAAAAAAAAAAAAAAAAAAAAACAAACCACCTTCAAACAGCCTCAGATAAAGATAGGGAAAGATGATCAAAATTTAAATACTGGTACCCATTAAGCCTTCTGAACAATCAAGACTAGCATCTTGTAATGGCTATTTCAGAATAACTGCTTATCAGAGGCTCAAAGTGTCATGACGCATATTTATGGCCATGAAGCAAATTGGTCCAACATGATCTAATCAGTATAGTGACTCTAAAAGGTACTATACTCCTAACCACCAGGAACTGGAAGCTCATGGTCAGATGAGAGAAATGCCTCCAAGTGAGCCAATTAAGACAAGACAGGCTTCAGTCTCAAGCCTGCTGCCAGCAATAGGGTATTCACATGTAGCAAGCACTGAAACCTGAAGCCACGAAAATTCAGCATAGTTACTTGAGGATGGTTGCTACTTACCACCTCTAATGGCTTGTGCAAGAGTCTAGAACTAGGCTGAACAGGTAACAGAAATTCAAAAAAAGTACCAGAATGAAAACTAGAAAGCCAGAAAATAAAGGTGGATTTTTCTCCAGAAAAAAAAAAAATTTATACATAGAGTGACTGTCCTGCTTATCACTGAATCGTTTTGGATTCTAACACTGGGAAGAACTTTGACACGGTCATGTGTTTCTATCTACTCTTCTAGGCTGTGCCAGTTTCCATCAAGTTATCACAATAATCAATTCAGACATATTCTACCTACAAACTGTCATGTTCTCTATTACTGACACTGACAGCAACATTTTTTTTAAAAGATTCAGACATATTTAATACTTTCCAAATGGAAAGTATGTTTATGTGTTGCACAGACAGAAGCATATCTTTAACATGGTTTAGTAGCGTCCTATGTAATTAATGTGTTCAAATCCTCTAATTGGAAATATATAGAATTATTTTCAATTATCTACATTTCTGCCTTTTAAGAGCACATAAAAGATTATTTGCAAGGCATAATATATGCTTTGCATGATTAATACCTCCCCCCATCTTTTAAGTTTTGTTACATTTAGAAATTTAAGACCAGGAGCAAACATCTGTCAGACTAAATTTTTGCTTTTTCATAAGTGCAACTTTTTAATAAAAATTTACATCTAGATAAACAATCTTCAGATTTTTGAAACTTTAATAAGATTTTAAAAACATCATGACTTTGAACTGAAAAACATACATGTTTAGCACACAAATATTGTAATATGAATCAACTCCAACTCCACATGAAAACATGTGACTCAAATTACAGTTTTAGAAGTTAGTAATTCACATTTAAGCAAGTTAGCGCCTTGCTGAATTCAGCCGTGGTAAAAAAGAGACTTAGTGCATATTGTAATGGCACAATGTGCTTTTGTACCATTTTGTTGGTATTTTTCACCTTATTAAACAAGATCAAGTTCTTGAAAGTTGGTAGATATCGGCTAACTTCCTATGACATGTGAAATTTCCAATGGTAACAGATACATTTTGTAACAGAACACTTTCTATAGACTTTTCCTATCTTAAAATTTTAAAAGCAATCATTTGTAAGGATTGCATCAACATCAGTGTAGCAGAGGAAGATCAAACTTTATTGAAACTGCTTGCATACAAAATATATTGCACTATAACCAAACAAATGTCAACATAAAATCCAATCTGTTGTCGCTAATATGTACAGAGAATATTGCCCAAGAGCAGTTACATTACAAGGTCATTCTACCTTGGTTAATTATCTACAGTATTTTAAACCGAACAGCTTACAGATGATGTGTGCAAGGTACCAATTTCTGTTTTCAAATACTATACATTCCCAGAATAAATAACTAGAAATCAACATTAATGTTTGGCAATACTTTTAAAAGACTTTTTAATATTCTCAAAACCATGTGCAGTTTGTTGCCATTTTTATATGCTTATTTGTATGCAAGGAAAAGTAACCGTAATATGAAAATTCAAAGAAACAAACTCACAACAGACATCAGAGGCAGAACTTCGGTTTGTACGGCACTGTACAGATTCAGTGGTACCCCTACTTGGAGTTATTTTTTAAGAAAAATATAACATCTTAGAGTGAAGGTCCTTCACATATTTTCCTCAGTAAATCTCATAAAAAAAAAACAAAACACAAAAAACCTCAAAACCGAAACCCAATATGTCAAAAAAACAAAAGAAAAAAACAACTAAAGAAAAAAGTTTCATGTGTTAACCAATCCTAGTCTGCTTTCCAATTCTGCTTATACATTAGACCTAATATTTCAAAGTTTACAAAACATTTAACCTGCTTCCAATGTTTCTCAGACAAAGTACCTGTACTTCACAGGATTATTATGCACACATGGAAATGACCTTTCTACCTCCCCAAAATAAGCTTGAAATGAAAATGAGAAACTTCACAAAACTCGGGGAGGACAAAATAAAAGAGAGCTCTAAGTTAAAACTGGTCATCAGGCCAAAGAGCAGGCGTATCCTACTAACTTTCGACCAGGAAGGTTTGTTCCTAGCTGAAAACATTTGAGCCTCTTGCAAATGAAAAGACCGTTACTTCTCCTCCGGTCTATACAGAAAAATTACACATCCCTCTCAATAACACTATTTGTCAAACTTCAGTGCAACAGAACAAAAACAAAAACAAGTCTTATTCTTTATACTGCCTAACCTGATGTTTATGTAAGAAAAAAAAATATGGAAAGCATGCATTCTTCTATAAAGTACTAATGTTTGACAGGGTTTGCTACATCTTTTAACATTTAGTGTTTCCAACTTATCTTCCCTGAACTCTGCATCCAAATATAATATTCCTACCTGCCAAGATATAAAAAAGGCACAGATCATACAACTTTTTTTTTTTTTTTTTTGCTAATGAAAATGACAAACTTCACATCACACACATCTCAGGGTCCACTAAAATACTGAAAAAGTGGACCAAAACATAAACTGACACAGGACATGAAATGCCATAGTATTTTATGGACTTCTATATGAGATTGAAAACAGAAGTCTAACATGATTACCATAAATGCTATTATTCAGAAAAACTGAAATATACCAGTGAGTTATCACCCAATGCAGGGTAAACGGTCCAAATTAACAAAGAATATCACGGCTTGGTATTTAAAAAATAAACCAAACAAAAATCCTGTCCTGAAGTGCTAAGTATACTTAATTATTTAAAAGTAATGTCTCAAAAATTTTAAGACTTCATTTTGTGCAAATTTGAAAATTGCTGCTTATGGCCAATGTGAAAAAAGCAAAATTCTTAACGGAATTGTTCATTTCATGCCCTGTGCCACCTTGCCTACTATTTGTCTTTGGCCTAACAAAGTTTTCTAATATGGAATAAGAATTACGGAAATGGTATAGGGGATATCACTCCAGAATTATGCAGTTTAGGGTACTCCATTGACAAGTGGTTGCTGGCCATCCATGGTGTCTGGCTTTTCCTTCTTCTGGTTACGATCTTTACCCGTGCGCAGCCGATTACCTTCACTGGAGGTATTCTGTAATGTTTTAGTGTGGACACTCCTTTCATTATTGCAGTCAACTCTGATCTAAAACAAGTTATAGTTGTTATATACAAAGACCATATTCTATTGTAATCTGTAATTGGCCTGACAAGAAACTTAAGCCCAAAGTGTAAATTCCACATCTTAAAAGGGATTTGAATAGAAGAAGTGTGAGAAATTAAGGTCAGGTAAGAGCTTTATTTGGCTTATGATTCTAAAACACTCCTCTTCTGTAACTGGAACACCTTGGTCATCTCACTGCATCCAAAGTTAGATAAAAACTCACAATCCTACTGTGTCTTCTTCTAAGTAGAACAAAACAATGAGAAACAAACAGTTAAAATGAACTCCTATTACTGATTGCAAAATATATATGCAAAATATAAATGTCAGTTCAAAAACATTGTTTATTCTTCAAAGATATGAAACCCAGGAGAGAGACAAATTATTGTCTTGCTATTCTGATGTTACCAGAGCAATAACTTAACTCACTTATTAACTAGCCTTTAGTTGACATCTTCATTTCTATCATAAGTATGATTAACTTTTTTTACACTGAGGGCTCCCTTTGTCTTACAATATGTGTGTGTGTGTCTATAAACATGCACATATACTGTATATACTCACATATATATATATATATATACACACTAATATATACTCATATATATTCATATGAGCACTGGTTTCTAGTAGCTTGTATTACAGTAAGGAAAGTCAGAGCATCATACAACTTAAACTCTGAAGAATAAGAATAGTACACGGAAATTTGAAGACACTAACGTGTGGGAGAACTGGAATCCCAGGAAGAGGCTAGAGACGAATACGATTTAAAAAATAATATCCTGAGATTTATATAGTATTTTAAGTGCCAGCACTGAACACTTAAACACTGCTAATGCAATTGTAGATGCTGTATAAAAGAAAGATAATGTTGACACACAGGCCTAAAACAATTAATAAAAGTATTGATCTGCTTCAAGTACAAATGGGACTACCTATAGTACCAGAATGGTACACTCGAATTTCAAAGTGTGTTTAATTGTTGGTCTTGGGTGAGTGTTTTAACTATTTGGTTGTCAAGAGGGAATTATAAAACTGGTACATAAACACCTTACATCTCTGTAAAACACATGTGTACATAATTTCATCAATCTCTAGGTCTAAGATCTTTTCTGTGGTGATCCTTAAGCACCAGCTAATAGTTAACACCCACTTACAAATGCTATGAACTCTAAGGAATATTCTGTCATGAAGTTTCTGCTCTTAAAATTTATGTCTCACTAACTTTAGGTACTGGTCCCAAACCAATCCATAGTCATGAAGGGACCCCCAACTACTTGGATTAAGTCTTTAGAGTTAAAGAAGCAGCTGAAGAGATCATGTCTTCTGGGAGTGAGGTACCAGGGTTCAAACATCACTCTAGTGCATGCTAACTGTGTGACTCAATCTTTCTAAACTTCAGTTTACTCACCTATAAAACAGAATAGTAAAACTTCTTACCTCAGGATACTGTTGAAACATTAAGCGAGATACAATCCACCCAGCCAAGGTACCTGGCCATGCTTGGAGGCTCATTTTAAAATTATGTTAACAATGTGGTCAGCACAGGTGCTGGCCACATGAGCTGGGTTCTCAGGGTAGAGGCTGGCTCTAAATAAGCAGCTGACTGATTCAGCATGTTATTAGCCAAGTGTCATCAGCCTGTCTACTGTGAGCTAGATACCTTCTTTTTCTTACTTTTCCAGTCAAAGAGGACACCCTATCCTTGCAACTCCAGTGAGGAGGGATGTGGGTTCCACAGGGCTTATACAAGTCTCTCTCAGTACGTTCCTGGATGTTTCTTTCCTTGGAGAATGGGGGTAGGGAGGACCACCTATGTGGTACTGAAGTCATAATGTGGTTGTCGAAATCTTTACAAATACCGAGACTGCACATTCTCTAGAGAAATCTTCTTTGTATACTTGTCATAAAGGACTAAAATTGACCACCAATGTAATGTTGAAAGGAAAGTATTTCACAAATACCTATATAGGATAGCAAATTCACATAAATCTCAAACTTCTGTAACTGGGACAATTTAGGTGAAAAGAGGCACCCAGGTTTACCTGGAGGGATCCATCTGTTGGTCTTCCTTTAGCCTCTCTTGGATTGCGTGGACGGTTATCTGTCCGGGAGTGATCGTCGTTTCCTATAGGGACATTTTTAAAAGGTTCAATGGTCACTGATTCTGACATGCCTACTGGAGAGTTCTTTGTTCCCACATCCTAAATTTATTTAGCCAACCACAGAATCTAAAATATAATCAACAACCTAGCAATTTCAGATACACACTGTCTAATAATCTAGCATCCACATGGCACTAGTGGCAAAGAACCTGCCTGCCAATGCAGAAGACATAAGAGACCTGAGTTCGATCCCTGCATCAGGAAGATCCCCTGGATAAGGAAATGACTACCCAGTCTAGTATTCTTGCCTGGAGAATCCCATGGACAGAGGAGCCTGGTGGGCTACAGTCCACAGGGCTGCAAAGAGCTGGACATGACTAAAGCAGCTTAGTGCACAGCAGCACATGTTACAGAAAACATTCCTAAGCCATCACAGTTCTACATCAACCGTGTGATAGGTCAACCTGAACTAATGATTAGATGTGATGTTTAGAGTTCCCAAAGAAGCTGAATTAGTTATCAGGGGTTATTCATATATTTATTCTATGTAAACTGTAAGGAAGCCTGTCTGATATTGCTAATTACATGAGTCTTTCTTATCGTGGTCAGTACAAAATGGGAGAAACAGGGGCTTGATAGTATGTCACTGAATCACCTAGCTTTTTCATAAAATTTTAGACAGTTGTTACAATTCATCTTCATTTCTTAAACGAAAAACCCTCAGTACCTTTGAAGCCGCCTCCACGTCCTCTTCCTCCTTGTCCTCTTCCTCCACCGCCACGCCGCCGCCCGTCTCCTCTGCGCAGGAAGTTCTCCCTCTCTTCCTCTGTTGGAGCTAATGACCAATCACTGAGTTCATCTCTGTGGTCAGATTCTGTTTCAGAAGCATTTGATGCTTCAGAATTAGTTCCTATCGAGAGTTAAAATTATATACCATTGTCTGACTTAAAAACATGTTAGGTTAACAGAAGCTTCCAGAGATGTTTCTGGGGGTAATCCAATATACTTCCCAATTTATAAGCCCACCAAAGAGTATATTATCACCTTCCATTTTGTAAAACAAAATTATCTTAAGTTCAAAATGAAGGTTTTCACAATATTTGAGGTCATTTTTGTTTCAAACATCTTTGGTTCTCATTAAAAAAAAAAGGAATTCTATTAGCCATCTAAGTTCAAACCTGAGTATGCCACATCATTAAACAGCTGTGCTCCTTTAAACATCTGTGCTCTCTGGAGGAAAAGTTGCCTACAACAGTTAAATGTAATACCTTGATAAACAACACTTCTAGAAAGAGAGTTCCTTTTAACAAGGTTTGGCCCAGGGACAAAGGGGAATGCACACATTTTGGTCATTTTAGAGAGGGTGGCAAAGGTGGCCATTGTGGCTACTATCTCAGGGAATGGTCTCTTGTGGGATCAGGGACTGGACCTTGCTGAATGGGGATATGCTTTCCTGATGCTTAGTCCACAACCTTCCCTCCCACTCCAGCAGGAATAACTGATCATTAGAAAGGATTTACTGTAGTGAACTTATTATGCCTGAGGGGGTGGGTTAATGACACAGGGGATGGGAGATGGGAAATGAACATCCTGGTAAGGGGGGACCTTTCACAGCATCAAGAACAGACTGTTGGGAAAGGGATAAGGGCTCAGGTTCAAGGTTGGCCTCAGGAGTAGGTAGCTCTCTCCCCGACTCCAGAACAGCAACTCTACTACCTCTCTCTTCCTCTGTTGGAGCTAATGAGCAATTATAGCTTCACCATTATAGCTTCATTCCTGTGGATCTTGAAGGCTTTTCCATCTTACAGAGTTCCTTTTTGAAATGCAAATATTTGTGAGATGGATTACACCTTACACCATCATTAGCAAGTTACATAGTAGATACACAGTTGAGCAAGACAGTAGGCATGGGTAGTGGGACAGTGTTCAGTGAAAGGTACTGGGAGAGAAGAAAGAAGCACAGAAAGAAGAGCTGGGGAGGCAAAGAGAAACTTCGCCTACTTCTTGACTTTGCCTAGGGCTGACTTTGGCCATGCCACTCAAAAATCACCTTATGAGCCACAGGATGCAGACCCCTGATTTACACAGTCCATCCAGCAAGTATGACCAGCACATGCCTGACAAAACATGAGCCACAGTACACAAATGAAAGAAGTTTTGGCTATACAGTAATAAAATCAGGAAAGGCCTTAGGAAAGGCATCAGCATACAAGGGCTTAAGCAGATCTATCCCCAGTCAGACTGTGGACAGAACTCACACCTGCCCTGTGAACTCTATGGGTTTTTAACAGGTTTTTCACTCTATGTGTCTTGCAACACAATTTGACCCACTGTGAATTGGAAACCATGTAGTGAGAAATTGTTATAATGGGGTTCTAATGAATATTAGAGATTAGCAGCTATTAAGTCTAGGAACAGATAAAGTTACTGAGTAAAATGCTTAGTTTGTACCTGAAGTATATCCAGGACCGCGTCTGCCGTGCCCCCTATTTCTGTAAGGTCTACTACCTCGACCCAGTCCTTGACCATCATCAGTCACATAGCCTTTTTCCTTATCTGTACGATTTGGTGGTGGTCTAGAACTAGCTCCAATCTGTCGCAACTGCTCATCAATTTGTAATCTCTCCAAACGCAACTGGTCTACTTCCTATTTAAAATATACAAGATAACAGTAAAAATAATTTGACATTTTACTTAATAATACCTTTCTCCTTTTCATCAGATAAAAATTATACTGGAAATATTTCAATTTCAGCTCCAAGTTTATAGTAGACACTGTTACACAGAATTATCAGGAAATTGAATGGTCTCCTTAAAAAGAAAATTACTATAGGTAACATAATATTGATGTCCAGAATTAAAAGAGATATAACAAAAATACTCAGCATTAAAATTATACTGACAGAATTTAAAGTTATTTAATTTTGCAATATTATCCAATAGATCTGCTAAGGCACAAATATGGTAGTTTTGGGACTTCTTGATAATAGGTTATTGACTAAAACAACTCTAAAACATATGAATACAGATAAATGACATTTAAGGCTTAACCAGCTAAGCTTAAAAATCACACATTGTAAATAAACTTAATTAATGAAACACTGAATTTGGGCCATCGTCTACTTTCAAAGAACAGGAACTATCTAATAGTTAACCCAAAATGTTGGATATCATGCCTTGAAAACCTCTTAAAGACTACAACTCTGCTATAACAAGTATGACGAACAGTATAAAGTCAATTGATCAAAATATACACTTGGGGTCCACTGAACAGACCCTCACACACAATGCTTCCAATATGCTAGGTTCTGTCAAAACCAGATGATGTCTCAGTTCTAACCCTTCTCCTTCCAATCTATTCATAAACATCGATTTACTAGATGCAGGGGACTGGATCCACAACTAGAGCAGTGGTGGGTGTCTCAGTCAAGCAGAGGCAATCATAGGGACTGTCCACATGAACAGTCACTGGGGAAGCCCCTGTAAAGCTAAGTTCTTAAAATCTTAGTTACAGCAGCTTCAGGAAAAGGGCAGGTAAGGATCTAGATGAGTGTCATCTGTGGTCTGAACCACTGTTTTACAAAGGACTAAATTAAAGGAGAGATGCTGCTGAGTGAGTGGCTTACTGCAAAAGTTTACTGCAAAAGTACAGTTATAGCTCATGGAATGGGTGGATCTTGCAAAACAGAATGGTAGTCCAGGTTATCCCATGGGGGCAAAGCAGTCACTACTTGGTGAGAGATGCCAAGCCCACTCAAGGGAAGATCTGGTGATGGGAAGCATGGCAACAGGACAGCTGCTAATAATCCAAAAATATATTCAACTGTGAAGAATAAATCAAAATATCTAAAGAAGAACACTGGTTAAAAGAACAAGGGACTGATACAATGCAACCTTAAGTTTCCAGGTCTTCAACATTATTTAAGCTAAAAGTAGGAAGAAAAACACAGAGAACAGATTACACATAAAACACACTTTAAAACAAAAATGAATAAGCAAATCAATGGGGTATCCTACCCATGCAAACCTTGCTGGATGAAACCTCTCCATTTTCAATTATTAATTGACCATCATAACAAGGACAAGAAGTGCCTAGCTATTATGTTTTTCTTCTTTATTTACATGTAACTATAAATTGCTTCATTTAAGAATTCAGCAGAAAAATTCTTAATAGGATAGCCTCATAAATACAATAGCAAGTTGGATTACTTCAAAAATAGTACTTAGTACCAGTTACAGTATGTTTTCGATACATGTGGATACAAAGATGGAATTATAAAAGTGACACTGGTAAAATTCTATTTTGTTGAATTACAGAACAGTTGGCCAAAATAAATTTTAAAACACACCTAGTCTAGGGAGGTGATTTGCCTACAGACACAGAGCTGGTCATGGCAGAAGACTACAGGCAAGTGCTGGACTGCCAATCCACTGCTTTTTCTGCTATGCCCTGCAGCCTCCTGGTTCCTGCTTTCCATATTCTAAGCTAGAGTAGGCACAGTGGTACAAATACCAACTAAAATGAGCATTTCTACAAGAAGACATAAATTGCTTCTAGTTTGTAAAACAGAGCATAGAGAAAATTATGAAGGGTACACTTTTAAACAGAGGACTTCATGAAACTCTGGGCTATTCCTGATAAATGACATAAAGGGGACAACAAAGCAAGTGTTACAGACATAAAATTTGGCCTGGAAAAAACTCTCAAGGGCTAGAAAGTATCAATGGAAAAGGAAAAGAATTTTAGACAGAACTGTCTAAAGTGGATGAGGGTTTAACAGAAGAATAATGGGAAATACGGGAATTTCTTCAGAACGGGGATACCGATTCTTAAATTCAAAATGATGGAAAAGTGACTTGGGTTTTCAGAAAGAATACAATAAGCTAAACAAAATGAGTTTTTTTCTATTATCTTTTATATGTCTTTCATTATCATGTACATGCTAGAACAAATCTTAATTGTGTTAAGATTTACTATGGAGTTTTTCTATTTTAGTGCAAAAAGATTCAAAGTTAAAGTTCTTCCTGTTCTCACCTTTAAATAGTTCAGGTGATAATCCAAAAGAACAGTGGCATTAGCGATGCTGTCTTTTGTTCCCACAAAAACAAATGGTACCATACCCTGAAAAAGATATGACAACAGTAATCTTATAAAATTAATGATGAATTACAATCTGAAATATGCAAATGACTAAATCCCTAGCAGAGGATCTGACAAATGGTAGGTACAGAAAAGTTTGTTGAAAATATGAAATATATAAAAACAAGAGTAGTTAGTATATTTTACACATCTGTGTATAAGGAAAAATCAACAGAGCAACCATTAAATGCATCAGGGTTACTATGATTTATACACTATTAAATGTTGGCAAGCTTATAAATTATGTAACTCAAAATTATACAAGTTTTAACATGAGACACAAACAAAATGAGTACTTTAAAATACTCATTAATTTACTACAGGTTTTATCTAGATAAAATTTTTTAAAAAATTAAAATTAGATACTAGGGCACAAAAGTAAAAACTAAATCAACTTTGCTAACCAAGTCAACATAGCACAAACAAGACACAAACAAAAAGAGTTAGGATAAATTAATGTGCACTTAGTAATAATTATTCTGTTAGGGGGAGAAACTGGGCATATTCATGAACATCAAATTTAACATTTCAATATACTTCAATAATGTACTCTGAACACTGTAAAGGACTGAATCATTAGGAAACTTTGATCTCCCTGTGATACAATTTTAAGGAAAGATTTTTTGAAAAACAAGTATACTAAAAATATGTACTTTCTAGCTCAAAATGTGTACTTCTAGCTCATCAGTAGAAATGAGGGGGAAAAAATTATTTCTTGTTCCAAGTTATAGGGAAGCCTAGGCCAGTTCTGTAGACTAACGGCTGGCAATTGTGACCTTCAAAGCTGAGAATAATTCAGTATTCCACTACTGATGAAATTTTCATGGTTACTGATAGTCACAAGTGACTAAAGAAAAGCACACAGTATTTTTGATGTAGATATAATTAGAATTTTCTAGGTGAAGTTTCTAGGTGTGAGAAGCCAAGAAACTTAACTCTCTTATTTTTTTTTATACATATGTAGTTTTATTTCTGGATTCTTATACAGTTTCATTAATTTGTTTGTCCATGTGGACACTAATATGTATTGTATATAGTACATTGTATTGTATATTGTACATATATACAATACTATATATATACACATGTAATTAGCCTCCAATGAATAAAAATAATTGTAAAAAAAATGTACCACTCTTTTAAAAAGAGCATTTGTTTGACAGGTGTTAACACTGCTAGGCTGCTTTTGTTTGCTTGCACTCAGTATATAGCATCTTAAACATACGTGGGGTTGGAATAGGTTTTTTTCTTTTTCCTTCCACATGAACATGGCTGTTGACAGGGTACAACACTGAATAATCAGGAAATATTGCTTGCAAACTGGCATCCATCTGGTAGGCAAGGCATTGCTTCCTAGTAACAAGGACCACCTAAAGAGTCAGGTGCCACTGAAAACGCATGGGCTTTCTTTTTTTTTTTGTGACTGGATGAACTATGGAATTAATCAGGTCTATGACCCAGATCTCTTTTTCTCAAAAACATTTTTGACTGTTGATTTTTTTTTTCTGCAACTGACTTTCTTACAAAGCAGTTAACCATATTATTTTCCAAAATGCCCTATGAGGAAATGCTATGCCCTTCTCCCTGGATCACATACTATCAAAATAAACTTTAATGCCACAGATGTAGCTCATCAACTTTGAAGCAAATACTAAAAAACAAAATTACCTTTCAACATTTCCAAACTGATGATGTACCCAAGTGCCACTCTATTAAGCACATCACTAGTGGACCAGAATAGTTAAGACAAAGAAAGGCAAGAGCAGAACAGTGACCTTCAATGTAGATACCAGAAAAAGTGATTCCCCAATCTCGGATGAGAACTGGACTCCCCTGCAGAGAGGAGTGTCCAATCCATTTGCAGTTACATTTCTCTTTATAAAATGGCATTTTCGCTTTTAATCTCTTGTTACTCATAACATTTTTTCCCATCAACAGTTCTTACAGGCCAGGTGGGGGGGGGGGGGCGTGCCCTCAAGAAACCAACAATGAGGAGATAACAAGTAAACATCTATGTGGTAAGTGCTACAGACAGGGATGACTATATCAGAGCATCAAAGGGGAGAAAGGCTCTTGAGCTCGTCAGGGGGAGGGACCCGATGGCAAGTACATGAGGAAAGAGGCACATGGAGTAAGCCCACAGCAAGGTGGCAAGCTGGAGAAAACAGGGCCTCTGGCAGAGGAAACATATGCATGTGTCTAGAAGCAATAAGGAGTAGAGAGCGGTGTTTGGACAACTTTAAGTATGGCTCAAGCCTCTCTCCAGTGCAAGGAAGAGGAATGGTAAGAGATGATACTGGTCAGGTGGCTGTGAAAGAAAGGCCTTGTAAGCAACGGGAAGGAGTATGAGCTTTCTCCTTAGGAAATGGAGCCAAAAAACCCACAGACACACCTCCACCATGCCCCAACTCTGATGATCATTTGAAGTTTCTTAACAAGGGGAATAAACATTAAAATATAAAATTAAAATGGATTTTTCAAGGAATGGTTTCCTACCTGCCAAGCTTTGAGTTCAGGTTTCTGGGATTCCCCTGCTACAATGGATGAAACCACTAACACCTAAGGCAGTATAAGGAATGCAAGTGATGTCATTAACTATAACAAATGATACACAGAAGCCTGAACGCAAGACTTTCACAGGACTTCTAAATCTGTTTCTAAACAATTTGGTTAGTTCAAATATTGAAAGTCAGTTTAAAAAATATGGATTTAAGTAACAATTTATGCATCTAACAGAAGGTACATTTGGATATATCACAACCTGCAAAATTTCAAGAGCTATAGCATGAAATAATAAAAGTCCACCCTCAAAAGAAAGATGTGACCACTAAATGCAACCCAATATTTTATGTTTACAGCATAAGATTTGTCACTGTGAATAAACTGAAAAGTAGTTATTGCATTGGTCTGTAATATCTCATAAGCTGGCAATCAGATCTGAAACAGATACAGCATGAGTAGCCTATAAGCCTAACCAGAAAAAATACCCAAAACAACAACTGACATTTAGGGCAAAGAAATTACTTTCATATAATTCAAAGTGACAATTATTTCTTACCCTCTGGGCTTTTGTGCTGTTAGGTTGTGAAAAGTGAGTGCTATTTTCCTTTATATCTGTATGTTTTTTTTCTTCTGAGGGAGTAGGTCCAACCCTTGAGTTACTGGAAGGTAGGGAATTTGGTGGTATCATTTCCTTGGTGAAAAACACAAAACATAAAAGAGAAAAAAAAGGATCCATTTTTAAGATTTTACTTAGCACCATCAACGATCATCTTTTTTAAGAACAGAAACTATTATAGACAGTTTTAGTAAACCAACTTACAGAATGCAAAAATTGTGCAATAAAAACGCACAGAGATTGAACTTCAGTTAAAAGAAACTTTCACAAAAGCGAAGACTAAACAACATATGAAAATTATGGCAATTTGGAAAGATTTTATTTTAAACAGTACCATTGTACAGAAGAGCATGGCTTCACCTCCTCCATCCCAAATACTTCAAAAACTGTAAGGCACACAAACATACAAACTAAAAAAGTCAAAAGATGAAAGTCAAAAACCTAACTAGTGTCCCAGTTTTGTCTCTGCCAGTAACATTAAGTGATATTTGAAGTGAGCTTCAGATTTTTTTTTTACATTGTGATGGCCCATGCTGAAGATCTAGAAATAAGACTTAAGGAGTTAAAGGGACTAATACACAATCACAGCATCAGAGACTAGAAAAAGGCCATCATCTATAACTGCAATTAACTGGCATGCCTGACAGAGGTTTTACATTCACATCATGTGCATATTAGAGGCCTCTAAGTTACTGAGTCAAATACAACAATAAAAGACTTTATTAGACAAACCAGAAACATATGCACTAGAAACATACCTCTTCTTGTGGAACATTTTTCTCATTTTCAGCCTCAATTCTCACCCTCACAACTCCTGACTTGTCCACAATCTCTTGAATCAGTTTTCCATTTTTTCCTATTACTTTGCCTATGTTAAAAAATGAATAATTCATGTTTGGTTTTAAAATCACACACCTCAAACCAGTAAGCACACCCTACTGCAAACTATAACATTTTATATATGTATAAAATTTCATATAATTTGAATTGTCTCAAAACCAAAACAGAGACTTATTTAAAAAAAAAAAAACAACAACATAGAAACTGGCTTTTCATTCTATGAAGTCATCACAGTTCAAACTCCTTTGGTTGGGTATGAGTTGAGTAATAACTTGTGAACTGACAGGATAATTTTGCATTTTTAAGGCACTTCAAAGACAAGCTCTTATTTGGCATTAAAGGGCACACTTTAAATGTTCAGTAGAGTGGTATGTATCCCTTACTGCAAAGCTCTATAAAAAGAATTAACAGAAAGGATAAATAATAGAATCTTGCTTATTTGACAGTTTCAATCCTATCTGTATCTGATTTACACCTGCTTCTTTGCCCATGGCAAATATTTTTAGAATTTTATATGGCACATTTATAAGACACTCTAAAAGCAGCAGAAGCAACTATGCTGCTGCTGCTGCTGCTGCTTAGTCACTCAGTTGTTTCCAACTCTGTGTGACTCCATGAACTATAGCCCGCCAGGCTCCTCTGTCCATGGGATTCTCCAGGCAAGAGTACTGGAGTGGGTAGACATCCCTCCTCCAGGGGATCTTCCTGACCCAGACATCGAACCCTGGTGTCCTGTATTGCAGGCAGATTCTTTACCATCTGAGCCACCAGGGAAGCCCATAAGCAGCTATACATACATCTAAAAGTACACATTCTTCAGGACAAGTGTGTTAGTGCACTACTACTCTTGTGCATGACTCACAAATTAAACTAGTATGTTAGCAGGTGAAGTGATTAGTTACAGAATAAAAGATTAAGAAATCACACTTTAGCTTAAAACCACAATGAAAAAGTTTAAAACCAGTTTAAGTTTTATCGTATCATCTGTTAAAACTCTGAAGACTTCAAATACCAGCGGATGCATGAGACAAGTGCTCAGGGCTGGTGCACTGGGAAGACCCAGAGGGATCGGATGGGGAGGGAGGCGGGAGGGGGGATCAGGATGGGGAACACATGTAAATCCATGGCTGATTCATGTCAATGTAGGGCAAAAACCACTACAATACTGTAAAGTAATTAGCCTCCGACTAATAAAAATAAATGAAAAAATAAAATAAAAAATAAAAAATTTAATCACGTACTTAGCTGGGAAATGACTGCTTTCAAAGCCAACAAAACAAGACATTCCAAATACTAAGAACAACTGATTGCAGAAATATACACATGAATTACATCCAATTCCAAGGGTGCTCCCAGGTACTTAAAGCAAGCTGAGCTGGCCATGCCCCAAAATGGGCTTACCCCAACACTTACATCTAAGGTAGGGATGGGGATCCTGAAGAATTCCTAAATGAAACCCTAAAGGAAATCAACCCTGAATATTCATTGGAAGGACTGATGCTGAAGTTCCAATATTTTGGCCACGTGATGCAAAGAACCCACTCACTGGAAGATATCCTGATTCTGGGAAAGATCAGGGAAAGAGGAGAAGGGGTCAACAGAGGATGAGATGGGTGGATGGCATCACTGACTCAGTGGACATGCTGCTTAGTCGTTCAGTCATGTCCGACTCTTTCCGAGCCCATGGACTGCAGCATGCCAGGATTCCCTGTCCTTCACCATCTCCTGGAGCTTGCTCAAACTCATGTCCATTGTGGAAGGTCAGGGAAACCTGGCGTGTTGCAGTCCATGGGGTCACAAAGAGTTAAACACGAGTTAGCAACTGAACAACAATAACAGAGGAAAAAAACGAGAATGAAAATTTGCTGAGCCAAACCTAGATAAAAATGCAGGGAAAGTCTTCTCAAAGCAAGACCCTGTGGTTCTTCAAATCAGAGCAGCCTTGGTATTCCTGCTGTGTGTGCTAGTCTCACTTACCCCCACAACCTCTTCTGACTGGTCAGTGGTCAGGGAAAAGAACTAACACACTAAATCAGGACTCGTGACCTAGGTGTTTCTGCAATTATTTCTGTTATTCTTCCCTTTGAATATGAAAAGGGATGGAAGGAGGAGAGAAGTTACATGGAGTCTTCCCATATTTTTTTCTTTAAATCTGTAACACATTTTCAGGAACTGATGCTGATTTTAATAAAGGTCTTTTAAATGAGTTAGCAGAAAGAAAAAGGAGATTTTGGCACATGTTTCTACTAGTATCTTAATATATATGGATATATATGATTATATATATGTGTGTAATATATATATATACACATATATATGTATATGTGTATGTGTAATACACACATATATATACACACTTATATATATATATATACACACTGTGTATTAACTACAACTGATTGAACAACTAAACAAATTCAGTGTCAAAGTGGGTGAAGAAGAAGCAAATTATTAGAAAGGATAAGTGTACATACCAAATAGTTTGTGGGGAATGAGATATCATGTTTGAAATCTGACCTTTTAGCACTTTAAGTGATAGGTTTTTAGAAAACACTTGACTGAATAAAAGAAGCAAAATATAATTTCAGTTCCACTGTTATTTTTGTGTTAGTCACTCAGTCGCTTCTGACTCTTTGTGACCCCAAGGCGTCCCTGGTGGCTCAGTAAAGACTGCCTGCAATGCAGGAAACTCGGGTTCAATCCCTGGAGAAGGAAATGGCAATCCACCCCAGTATTCTTGCCTGGAAAATCCCATGGACAGAGGAGCCTGGCGGGCTACAGTCCATGGGGTCACAAAGAGTGGGACTCGACTGAATGACTAACACTTTCACTTACTTTCATTCTAACTATAAAATGTATGCAACTGCTTGACAAACTGTAAGTAAGGAAAAAATACCATTCACAACCCCACTTCTCCTGAGGTAATCAGGAGAGTGCTAATCATACATTTCCCATACACACAACTGGCAGTAACATTACATCATCATGCTCTTTAGTTGACTATATGTAGTATATAGTTGAGAAAATAATTCTGCATTATTTCACTAGTATTTACACTTTATCTTCAAATTTATTTTCTTTGGGTGAAAAATACTAAGTGTTTTTATAATGGCATAGGAAGATGTTTACAATTCTATGCTGACAAAAGCAGCAAACTAAGTAGAAGTGAAAGTATGTGAAGAAAATGCACAGAGCCCTTATTTTCTCCTTTAAACCTTCCAAAGGGCATGCATTACTTTTTGTAATTAGCCAAAGTTAAAAATATTTTTTAAATGTAGTATGTCCCAATTTTATTTATAAATTTAAAACATATGCAGTATTCTGATAAAACTGGACTTTGCTAATACATTTTACTAAAGATAACTGCACCATTTAAGAACACTGGTGGAGAGTTCCAATGTTATTTGCTGGTACACATGATTGTGATGGTCATGAAACAACTCAAGTCAAAATGAAGAATTACAGCTGATGTTGCAGAAAGCCCAAGAGACATTCAGAATTACTTCTAGCTTTGGAATTTATTAGATTTAAATAACCTATATTCAGATCTTCAACACCAACTGTTATTTTATAGCCCCATTAGACAGATCAAATACCAGTCTACTCTAAATTATAAAAAGGCCCCAAATGTCATTCACTTTGAAAAAACATTATTTAACATATAAATATATACAGTGAGAAGGCTGTGCAAAACTTATCCTTTCAGCAACCAGTAGGTTTGAACTAGCAAAGCAGTATCTTTTGTATGCCTTCTGAAAATGTAATCTTTGCATGTATTTACCAAATATTTTTTGTATACTGCAGCAATAGACTCTATTTCAAAGACTAAGCTTCAGCTAAATGACTCTACAATGAGTGAAAATGAAATTCTATGAGCATAAATAAGTTATTTACCTAACTTGTTTTTGTAGTGTGTGTCAAAAGCAATTTGTGACTCACCTACTAAGTTCCTTGGAACTTGTATGACATCTTCAGCAAATTCAAGAAAGCTTCGAGCCTTTTTCACTGCATCCTGATCCTAATCAAAATGGAGAAAAGGTTTAAATCAATAAAAGATGAGCCATCTGAAATATCATTTTATTTTAGACAAACTATTTAGTAAAATACTTACCTCCCCATAAATATGAAATGTGCAGGTATCTTCATCTAGATCAATAGCAGTGACCCCGGGTACCTTTCTAGCTTGCTGAATATTAGCACCATGAGTACCAATAGCTAGACCCATTAGATCTTCTCGTACGATAAACTGTTCATGAAACCTTGAGGCAAGTTGCCTTGAACTCTGAAGAGAAATGCACATCTGATTAGTGTGCTTTATCAACTATTAAGACAACTGTATTTAGGTCAGCCATGTAAATTATATTGACCCTGTGTATCAGTTTCTATTGGAAACTAACAGGTTTAAGAAAATATTTTGCACAGCTTAAGTACTTTTTAGGTTACTAAAGGTCTATGTCATTTGATATATTTTAGTTAATAGGAAAGGGCTTGTTGACAATTTTCCAAGGTAACCTTTGAAAACCCATTTGCAAGGCTGCCTTAGTTAACCAGTGACATCAACGTAATAATTAAGAAGCAGATCAACTGTTCCCAAATAAAAACCAGCTCACTGGGTCTGACAGACTCAATATTAAGTAAAAAAAAAAAATTTAAATACCATCTTCACAGAACACTGTATTCATTTCATTTTATTAAAGGTTATTGGTGTGTATATTTTTCTAGAAATGGTGCCATTTATGTAACATCACTAGATACTGTGAGTTTAGATACCCCTCTGATGAACATTAAAGGGACACCCTCCCACCACCACTCCCAAATCTGAGTAAAGGAATCATAAAAATTGTTGGTACATTAAACTGAATGATTACAAAGTATCAGAGATTCACAACTTATCTTATATATATGTGTGTCTGCAACCTAAAACAAGATCAGAGTCTGTAAGACCTTGTGATCTGGATCCACAAGTATGATGAATTCTTTATATTCAGTGATGACTGAACTAGATTATACTGACACCCCAAAACTTGTGGATAATCACTCTCTTTAGAGAGTATCATCAGTATTATCAAAATTTAATGTTTAGTTCTAGCATGCCATTAATGAAAACCAAACATATTAGTGGCTCATGTTGAAAAATGGAAATTTCTTATCTGAATATGCAGATCTCTTTAATATTAGTAGTGAGGAAAGATAGGCATGCACACTAGTTTCTCATTATTCAAACATACCTGATAATCTGAATGAATGTGTGTTAACTACTATAAACAATTTTAAAAGTATAAAATTCTTTTTGTAGATTAGAGTAAAAAAGTGAATCAAATATTCCTAGGACTTTTCAAGAGGTCATGTTTTTTGAGTCCTGGTTCATTCACCTGCTTCATTCTTTTCACTGATAATTCACTGATAAATGATAAGCCAAAGTTATGACAACAGATCATTTAAGAATTAGATGTTTAAGAAGAGGTAAATGAGTATATTTCCATATTACTCACAATGAAATTAAGGAGGCTGTTCTGGCCTAAAAGCTATGAGAGAACCACTAAAGAAACCACAAACTTGTGAACACAGGGACATCAAGAAAGAATGAGAGTAACTAAATAGACCTCCATGGCCAAAAAGAAAACAAAGCAGCAAAAGGAGATATGAATGTCTCCTCTCCTGCTAGGTGTTCAGCAATCTCAATTAAGTTGGAAGGTAGCAAGTTTCACAGACTTTTACAAGAATACAGCCTTTAGTAGTGGTCACCTTTTCTTTTCAAATGCAGTCTGGAACTCCTTTTTTTATTTACTATTTCAACTGCATGGTGTTTTCCCTCTAATGAAATGAATAATGATGAGGAACTCTGGAATCTGACAATTATGTACTGGAGTTGGCACATTAAACTAAAATCCATTTAGTTTCTATGGTAATGGATGGAAGTACTAAATAGTTATCAATGAAAATAAATGTATGGTGATGAAAATTATTGGAAGATTAATAAAAGTAGATAAAATGCACCTTAAAAGACGAAATAGTAAGTTAGGGAAAGAGCCTCTGGCAGGAATCTGAAGACAGGAGTTTTAAAGAGTGACAACCAATTAGAATGAAGAAGTTCTATACCCTTTTAAACAGAGATAAACATACATAATGAAAGGAATATGATTAGATATTTAAATACTCTCTAGTACTTTAATGATAACATGTTATATGGGAGAAGCATTGCTTCACTTTATTAGCAGCTTTGATGAACTTCTAGCAAAAAGTGAGTTGGCCAGAAGTTCCTTAATATACATAAACTGCTGTTTAATTCTGAAACCTCAGCCATAAAAATTTTAGTATGATTATGCATTGTACAATTTAATTTTTCAAAATATAGAATACAAGGAATTGTTAAGAACAACAAACAAATGACAAGCTGCCCATAGTCATGTTTTGTAACCACATCATTATCATTTCTAGATAGTCTTACAAGCATCACTAGGGAAAGCCACATACCTCCAGCTGCTTACTGGCTTCTTCATTTCTCAGTATCAGAGACAGCTTAGTGCGCAGACTCCGAAAGTGCATGTCAATCAGCATGTGTGCTCGCTTTGAGGTGACTTCACTGATGGACTTAAGAACATTAAAAAAAAAAAACCGTTACGATTAAAGCAAATGCCCTAAATGAAACACACCAAAATAGACAACTCAGAAACACTCACCAAAACGACGAGCTGATAATTTTCTGGATCGTAAGTTACAGAAAAGGCACCAACTGCCTTTTTAAAGTCTTTATGTGCAGATTCCTTGGCACACCTAGAAATAAAAAGAATAACCATTGTGAAGTTAAAGATGAATGATTACCAACTACTGGTATAAATATATGCAGAGACATTTGCACTTAGTAGAATTGTAGATTCATATTAAACTTGATTTATGCAAAATATGCTATATCCATTTGTAAATTCAGTTTCTTTGCTGGGCTTCTCAAGCCAATGAAGCATTTGAGATTATAGAGAAAGGAAAAAGCCAGTTATGCTCTTAGGAAATTACTGGTGGTCCTAGATTACCAAAGATGACATCTTTAGGGGAACTTACTTCCCTGGTGGCTCAGCAGTAAAGAATCCGCCTGGAATGCAAGAGATGCAGGACACCAGAGTTTGATCCCTGGGTTGGAAAGGCCTCCTGGAGGAAGAAATGGCAACCCACTCCAGTATCCTTGTTTAGAAAATCCCATGGACAGAGGAGCCTGGCAGGCTACTGTCCATGGGGTCACAAAGAGTTTGGACACAACTGAGAGACTGACCACCATTCTCCTCTGCAGGCTTCCTGATTTCAGTTATATATGATGCATGCATGGTCAGTGGTGTCTGACTCTTTGTGACCTGAGGACTACAGCCCACCAGGCTTCTCTGTTCATGGGATTTTCCAGGCAAGAATACTCTAGTGAGTTCCCATTTCCTTCTCCAGAGGATCTTCCTGACTCAGAGATCCAACTCGCATCTCTTGTGTCTCCTGTATTGGCAGGAAAATTATTTTACCACTGAGCCACCTGGGAAGCCATAGTTACATATGGTAGGTCACTAATTTTCTTGAGTCAACTGTTAAAAACTTTTGGGAATAGCCACCAGGTATCCAATTTTGTTCTGCTGTTTCTTTTCTGAAGAAAAAGTACTGATCAATTTTAGGGTGAGAAGAAAGCGTGTGTGAATCAGAATACATATGCAATCTTTATAATTAAGAAGTAGGATTTCTATGCATTTTGAACTATTAATAGAAGTTAATGTTTATCTAAAGTGTGACATGTCTAAATCAAATTTAATATATGCCCTTTCTTCTCTAAAGTCTTATTTAAGCATTACTTCATATCAAGGATGATAAGAGAGATGACCTTTGGAAGCTTCTTTAAGCTCTACTTGTTACATATGTATCTCAGAATACTAGCTAAAAAGGTAAAAAACGTGGAGAAATCAACATTGCCTAGAAGTTGGCTTGTAACTTATGACAGAACTGTATTAGTCAGTTTCAAAAATCTTAAAATTCTATGATGAATGTTTATTTTAGAAAAAAAATGTACATTAGCTATCCATGTGGCCAAGTAAGTTTAAACAAGTGGAATGTTGGCTTGATTCAGTTTAGTTCAGTCACTCAGTTGTGTCTGACTCTATGTGATCCCATGGACTGCAGCATGCCAGACCTCCCTGTCCATCACCAACTCCTGGAGCTTGCTCAAACTCATGTCCATTGAGTCAGTGATGCCAACCAATCATTTTATCCTCTGTCATTCCCTTCTCCTCCTGCCTTGGCTTGATTACATAACCGGAAAAAGCTAAAATTTCTTTTTCACTACTTTTGCAAACCATTTATGTCAAAGTTCACTGAGGTTAAAAATTGATTCCTATTATTTGAAAATGTATTATTCTTTAAAATTAATTGCACAGCACCTCTTAGTTCTCAGCCTTTCTTGCAAATCAACTCACATTTGTCTTAAGTCTTCTGGAACATCCAGTTTGATTTTATGAAAAGTCTCTTTTGTGGCAGGTTTGTTGGGATTAACCGATCGCAAACGTTCAATTGTGACAATTTCATTGTATGTGGCATCACAAGCTGCATATTCTATCACGTAAAACTGTAAGAAATAAATGAAAGTCATTCCTGATCACAGTGTTTAAATAAGAACAAGAAGCTATACCTTTTCAGTTCTTTTAAAGGGAAACAAAGCTATTTGATCAATTAACTGAAACACACAAAACACACTGAACATATAAACATTTAAATAAAATAATCAAGTTAGCTATTACTTTCAAATAGAAATCCAAACAGAAATGTATATACCTGGATTTAGAAAAGGAGAAGAGTGTAAGAAAAACAATTAAAATAGGCATTTTCCTACCTCACCCTTTATCATCCTCACTTTAGCTAACCACCAACAGCAAGGCTCTTTTTCATTTGCTCTGGAATAAACCTACACAAAAATTACAACATAGAATATTTCACGATTAAAATCATTCAGAAATCTGTAAATTATCAGACATCAAGGAAAATTTCTTAAAATGACCTTAGGTATCTTGCAAATCCGTTAAGTTGTACACTTTTAACCAGACTGCACCCCTGCTTCTAGACAGACATTCAGAAACTACCTGGTTACCAGGAAGAGTACTGTAAAATACACTTTCCTATTTCTCTGTGCTGCCTCAGTCATCACCAGTATTCTGAATATGAAAGATTGAGAAAAGCTGACCACTTATAAAGTTGGGCATGCTTTCTTTGGGTACTTTGTGAGCTATGAAAATGTATCTAAACATGTAAAGCTGAACGAGTTTTTGTTTTAATAAGCAAATAACAAGTTGGAAGCTAGTGACCCTGGCCTACTGCCTGGCTCATGGGTCGCTAAATGGGTAAAGCCACTGACTATTCAGCCCACTAAGGATACCACCTGGTGTTCATGTCTCCTGGGACTAAACGGACAGCAACTGGGTCACTCTCTGGTCTCCTGTTCCCTCTCCACTAAAATGGACAACTCCACGCTGGCAGTCCTCTGGATACCACCTTTCTCCTCTCACACACTGTGGATCAGTTCTTCTAAACTGATCTCTCGGGTGACCACTTCAAAGTTCACTTATGATGTGCAGCATGGAACCTTTTGTGAAGACACTAACAAATCAAGGTTAATAGGAAAAGAGACACATGGTGAGTGACAGAAATACTCAGAAGTAGAAAGAAGACACAGGGAGGACAAGGGGATGGGGAAGAAAGGACAGGAGAGAAAACAACTCAGGGCTCCAACTCTGGTCCCCCTTTTACTACTGAAATTCATAGTGACAAAACAGTGATGAAACACAACTTAACTCAACCTACCTTTCCCTCTTGCCCACATTACTTCCTTTCAACTCTGCTCTAGTCAGAGAAATAATGTCAGTTATTTGTTAACTGTTATGTCATCTTAACCACAGCTTTTCTTTCATTGGTTCCCATTGGTCATGTGACTAAGGTGGGCAAAAAGTCCCCTCTATCCATTACTATTATGAGCATTCCTAGTGTAGACAGACCAAAAGACTCAAGTTAATGGTTATACAATACAGTGACTAAATATAACTAGATTTAACCCACATTTTCTTGTAACCACCAATTCCTTTCATCTCTGCTCTAGCTAGTGACAACCTCACTTATGTATCACTGTTAGTGAGGTCACTATGGCAACAGGATCTCATTGGTTACCACCTGTCATGTGACTCAGTTGAGAACTACAAAGAAAAAACAGTCCCTTTTATCAACCCAAACACTACTATGAGGTCTTCTGAAACAGACAGACCAAAAGTCCTGGTCCTTGACTTCAGGAAGCATGTAGTCTCCTGGGGAAGTGAACAACTAAAGGTCCTCAAGTACAGTGTTTGTACTCTCTACTTGAGTCCTGACAAAACCAAGCCCAGTTCCTTTCACCTAGTTTAAGTACTGAGTACATCTTGGGTAAATAAATAGCACTTGAGAAAAGAACACAGGCTGGACATCAAGACCTTCCTTGAGCACTCCCTAAAACGGCACTCTTGCCCCTACATCACCTTCCATCCTCGGTTTTCTTTCATGGCCTTATTGACAATGGCCCTAATATTAACTTTCCTCACTAGAACGGGAACTTGTCAAAGGCTGGGGCCTCTTCTGTTTCACCATCTATACCCAGCACAGAAAATAAGCATTCAAGGACCCAGTACACCTCACCTGACCTGCACAAATGGATTCTTAGCTGCTTCCATCATACTGCAAATAAAACTACTACCATTAACAAGGCACTGTGGAGAAGAGAAGCAACTTAAAATGGAGTATGTGCAGGGGAATGAAGAAGAGAATACTGTACAGACCAACTACAACATAAAGCCGACTCCAACTGCCTGAAGTCTCACAAAAATTTTCAGTGGCTAGAGAAATCACAATCTTTTTGTCAATGTGTTACATCTCCATAGCACCTTTTGGTCAAAGACATCACTGGCACATAAGCAGTTGGTTCACAGCATCTCCTGTGAAGCTATCTTACCTGTAGGTGTATATACTAAAACTCATAGATGAGTTTTTAAAAATATCCCAGAAGGCTTTATCACTACTTAAAGAAATCCTAGGATGCTGCTCTATTGAAAGGCATGGTTTTTTCCCTAACCCATTTTGCTTAAAATGGGGACATGGCTGTAAACTAACAATATATTATTCAAACAAGATTCAGAAGTTGAGGAAATGGGGAAAAGAAATCCTCGTAGACAAGGGAAATCAGTGATGACTTTCCAAGCTGTGTCTCGAATGCTGTTCAGTCAGCCACATTTAAGCATCAATAACGTATTAGGATGGTACAGTTAAAAGCCTATTTGCATCAGAGCTAATTCTCAAGGTAAACTGAAAAGCATTAAAGACAAGGGATACAAAAGGCGCAAACAAGTTAAATGTTCCCAGTTCTTCAGTGCTTAATAACTTGATGGCAGGGAACTTACCTCTACTTCATCGCTTTCATTTATATCTTTATTATAACCCACAGGTGGTGGGAATCTCACATCATGGAATGGAATCTGCCTGTCTGGCTGCCAGCTGCAAATAAGCAAACACAATTATTTAACACGTTTTTTGGTTTAATGGAAGGGATGACTATGCTGCCATCAACCTTTGGTTAAGTGAGACCCTTCGTTTTTCTAGTTTAAAGAAGCAAATGCTTTAAAACTGTCAGTGTTTCGCTGAGTGGGGGCATAATGGCAATATAGAGACATCTCAACAAAGTCTGCATGCAACACAGCAGCCTTGTAGTTCTATTTGGAGTATTTCTCTAAACACAATAGATCAACATTACAACTTAACAAGTCTTTCTTCCAATAATTTCAACTTCTAAGGGTTCTAAAATTCAGGCCACAACAGCAATTTCCTTTGGTGCTTAAATACATTAGTATCAGAATGTGTTAGTAATGTCATCACCATACTTCTACTTGCAAATGAATTTTAACCACATTCCAACAACCACAAAAACTGGTCCTAATGCCCTCTAATTTCCAAGCAAAACAGGGCAGTCAGCACATTAGCAATTCACAACTCACTTTTCCCCCTTTAAATTTTAGATCCCGCGAGGTGGTCAACTCTTGCCATGGATAGCTGGCTGCTGATCAGTATGACGTACCAGCATGCACTGGATGGGTGGGGTCTCCTAAACCACAGAAACCCAATGGAGATAGCCTACAGGAGTTCAGTAAGTTGCCTATGTTTTTTCATTTAAAGTTATATGGAACAATTTTGAAAACACCAAATTATTCTTTTATATCACGATGATATGAAGTATTAAAAGATAAACTTTGCAAAACACTGGCGGATTCAACTGCTAGAGCAGTCATTTCTGGGTTTTCTGTTAAAGGGCTTTCTTAGTAAAATCCTATGAGAAATGTGCTATTTGTTTTGGGGGATTTTTAAAAAATATTCTATTATATAAGATAGCAAGGTAAGGAAGTCAGAATTTGTGGAAATCTGATTTGGGCCTATGTTACATTGAACCTCTTTTCTGCATTACTATAAACCCTTGAAAACTCTGCAACTTAAAAAAAAAATTATCTTCAGGGAATTCCCTGGCAGTGCAATGGCTAGCACTCATCTCTCTCACTGCTGGAACCCTAGGTTTGATCTCTGGTTGAGGAACTAAGATCCCACAAGACGTGCAGTGTGGCCAAAAACAACAACAAAAAAAGTGTCTTTACAGCAGAAAAACTTCTTTAAATATACTTACTGAAATTAGTGACCAATGTTACAGATAAACATATATATCACAGATTCATTGCTAAATTTGATTTGTAAAGCATGTAGTAATACATAATTTTCTTCATTCCAAAGAAGGAAGAATTATTTTAAGAATAGAGATAAAAATTCAAATTCTTTCTTTTTAAATGTGAAACATGGAAGACAAAAAGAAGACATCTAAAATAATGTGGTATTATAGGAGTTTATGATTGAAAGGAAAGAAAGGATATAAACTGAAGTTTTATAAAACATCAGGTTTGTTTTTTATGCTTGCTTTTAAAAAATCAAAAACAAAAAGGAAATGCAAGGGAGTGCAAAGACACTACTTTGGTAGGGACCTATCAAATCCTGGTGACATGCTCAAACCCAGTGTTGAATTGCATACATAGTACACAAACACAAAGAAAAAGTTGATCTATTTGAAATTCCCAGCATGACAGTAAGAAGAGAAACTTGTACACAACTATCGTACAGGAGAGAACTAGAAGGTCCAAAGAAAATAATTTTAAGTTTATAGTACAAATCTGATGGAAAACATATGAGAAATGATCACTGTAAAAACTAGAAACCAGACACATTCTTAAACACATAGAGGAAATAAGTATTTGCTTAATACCTTAAAAGAGTAGCAAATGAAAACTCTCCCTTTAAGGAAAATAGTGTTTTCCTCATTATGGAAACAAGCTGATAAAGAGTATAATTACAAGAAAAAAATTCCTCTCCAAGTTATTAAATATTCCTCTGTTAGAGGCATGATGCTGTTATCCAGTCTATAATGCATGGATAATCATGTAACGAAGCAGATTCTGAAACTTTTGGCTCTATGTATTCAAAGAAAGGTATTCTATTACCCAAACTTGTATTTTGGACCAAGACCATTTGTCTAGAACTGAGAATATGGTTGGACACTCTAAATCCATTTATTTCTGTCCCCTTAAATTTTAGGCATCTGAGACTACTACAGTTAACTCTTGAATAACTCAGAGGTTAGGGCCACTAACTCACTCTCTGTGCAGTCAAAACTCCATGGATAACTTATAGTCAACTTTCCATATCCAGAGTTCCTCTGAATTTGTGGTTTGTATCATGGATTCAAATGACTCTGATTTGTGTACTACTGTAGTATTTACTACTGAAAAAAATCCACATACATGTGGTCCTACACAGTTCAAACTCATGACCCCTGGTCAAGGGTCAATTGTACTTTGTCCTGTTGGTAGCTAAAGATCCTGCTAACATTCTATTTATACCATGTCTTGGTCAGATACTGTATTTTAACAGATTTACTGAGATATAATTCACATAACCCTATAAGCCATCCACTTAAGTGTACATACAAGTCGATGACTTACTTAGTAGATTCACAGATATGTGCCACCATTACCAGGGACTTCCCTGGTAGCTCAGTTGGTAAAGAATACACCTGTAGTGAAGGAGACCCAGGTTTAATTCCTGGGTGGGGAAGATCCCCTGGAGAAGGACATGGTTAATGCACTCCAGTATCCTTGCCCGGAAAATCCCATGGACAAAGGAGCCTGGCAGGCTACAGACCATGGGGTTGCAAAGAGTCGGACACTACTTAGCAACTAAACTACCATCATTACCAGTCAATTTTAGAACATTTTCATCACTTCAAAGAGAAATCCCATACTCTTTGGCTATGGCTCTCCACTCCCACCAGCCCTAAGCAACCACTAATTTATTTATTTTCTCTATAGGTTTGTAATCTGTTTTTCATAAACTACTAATTTCTCTAAACATCAAAGAACTGATGCTTTTGAACTGTGGTGCTGGAGAAGACTCTCGAGAGTCCCTTGGACAGCAAGGAGATCAAACCAGTCAATCCTAAAAGAAATCAGTCCTGAATATCCAATGTAAGGACTGATGCTGAAGCTCCAATACTTTGGCCACCTGATGCAAAGAGCCAACTCACTGGAAGAAACCTTGATGCTGGGAAAGACTGAGGGCAGGAGGAGAAGGGGGCGACAGAGGATGAGATGGTTGGATAGCATCATCGACTCAATGGATATGAGTCTGAGCAAACTCTGGGAGACTGAAGGACAGGGAAACCTAGCATGCTGCTAGTCCATGGGTTCACAAAGATTTGGACATGACTAAGCAAGTGAACAACAACAACAATTGATTTCTCTTGGTAAATAAAAAACAAACATTATTAACTGCTGACCATCCTTGAGAGTTCAGTAAAATCCTAAGATCATGATCACATCTATGGGCTTGGCAAAGGAGTTTATACATACTTTAGAATCTTGAATGGCTACTCTGAAAATAGCTCTTATTAACAGCATTCAAAAAATTTAGTCAAGAGACCTGTCTCCCCAATAAAATGTTAATATCTCTACTATTGATGCCTTTGTACATACAGCTAATGTGCCTAGGCCTCTAATTATTTTTATACACTCATCTAAAAGTAAACAGACAAGATCAGTTACTACTATTGATGATTTTAAATATATGAAATAGATAAAAAAATGTTAATAGGCAAACATAATCATTTTCAATAAAATATACCAAAGGACTAAAACTATCAGTTTTAGATTTAACATTACAAACTCACATCAACTCTCCCAATACCCATGAATTCATTCACTTTCATCTTTTAATATTTACAAATATTTCTATTCAAACTCTCAGTTACTAGCACAGAAGAATCTGGTTTCTTTGTTCACATTCAAAGGAACTGAGATGTAAGGGTCAAGATTATACAAATGGGATCTCTGAGGTCATTAGCAGGAACAGTCATTCCATTGGTTTAATACTGAGTTGTTCAGGAACTTCCTGGTCAGTAACATGAAGATCCATTCCTGAAAAATACTCAAACTAGACTTGAATTTTTTTAAATGAGGAGTACAAGGAAAAATTAGCATAAAACATTAAAGAACCTAAATATTAAAATTATATCAAGACACTTACTTGTTTTCAAATGCCACTGTTATTGAATCTTCATGAACATCTTTTACAAATGCCTATTAAAAAAACACAGTTAAATTAACTTCTAAGCTTAAATATCATTTTTGTTTTTAGTTACATTTTACAGTGACACAAATATTTTATGTTTAACAACAGAATGAAGCTTCAAGTAAAAGTTTGTTAGTTTGCGAGGCTCACTCATTCATGAACCACATCTACATTTACATACCTACAATGAGCTAGGCCCTAGGAATACTGATTATTTAAAATAGAGCAAAAAGAACTGCTCTAAAGTTCAGCATCTAATAGGAGAAAGACAGATAAGTAAACTGAAAATTACAATGCAAAGCTGAAGGTATACTTTAGATTAAAAGTATTAGAAACTAAGAAACTTGTTACAGAGGTATATACATACCAGTCAGTATAGATCTGGTGTAACCTATTTTTTTTCTCCTTAATACAATTTTAGGAGAATACAATAGTAAATAACTAAATATAATCTCAAATCTATGTGAGCACAAGTACACTAAGTTCTCTTTAACAACATACTGCTAATACCACTAAAAAGTCCAATTACCAGAGTTTAATTAAATTCTCAATCTCACAGGCACTTGGTGGAAAGAACAGTAATATAAAGTACAGAAGTTTAAATCTTTTAAATCTGATGACGCAATTGCTAATAATCTGCAAAGAGACATAACAAAATAGCTAATTATCGAGAATTCTTTAATCAGCATGCTGTCTGTAATTCTATAAAATGACATAACAAAAGTAATAGCTAACTAATTATCAAGAATTCTTTAATCAGCATGCTGTCTTTAATTCTATAAAATTAAGTTTTTAATAGGTGCAGGAAAGGAGGCTTTGTTTTTTGTTTTGACAATTAGAGGAGTAGGATAAAGGATAAAGAAACCCAAGGGGCTTTATATCTTAATTCATTTTAAAATGGTTTTAGAGATTTCAGCTTCTTACTCCAGTGTGTTCTGGGCATGTGCCTGTGCTTTCGTGGTTTCTCCCTGTCTACAGGATTATGGTCAAACTCCTCCAGCTATAGAAGGCCCATGGTGACCTGAGGTGAGCATTTTTGGAGGCTGTAACCCAGCAGTGCTAAACTACTTGGGCCTTTCTTCCTTCCCCTCTTCTCATTGAGCTATCTCCTAGGGGTTTTAGTTCAGTTCAGGTGTCACCTCCTAAGGGAAAACCCAGAAGACTAAGTTCAATTTCACTTTCTAACTTCTTAGAGAGTCTTATGAGTATACCCCACTATAAACTACCCTACTAGAGTATTTTGCCCATTTTCATACCAAAGGTAAGCTTCCTGAGGGTGTCTTTTACTTACTGTTGAACTTCAAAGTACCTATTATGGGTTCAAGGAATAGTTATTATCATGGATCACTGCCTAAGGGGTTCTTATCCTAGCCTCGAGGACGAAAGGTATTTGTGTGGTTTGGGGGGATGGGACTGGGTGGGGATGCTAATCAGGGAAGACAAATAGAAGAGGGTGAGGTTCCTATGCAGCAGGCCTAAATGTGCAGTTGGAACAAAGGCTCAGACCTGGAGAAACAGCTAGGGGTGTGGTAGAAATAAATCCTCTGTGGAAAGGAAGTGAAGGCAATTCAACAGGGGGAAAAGAACAGTGCTTTCAACATACGGTGCTGGGACAACTAGATAATCCCCTTGCAAAAGAATAAATTTTGGCCTAACCTTATACCACATACAAAAATCAACTAAAAAGTATCAAAGACTTAAAGGTTATAGCTAGAACTATACAACTCTTAGAAGAAAATATAGTAGTAAATCCCCCTGACTTCAGATATTGGGAAGATAACTAGCTTGGAGTAAGACCCTTCTTTAACTTCTCTATGTATTCTCAGTAATTGGCACAACTTCTGGTATACAGTAGGTACCCAATAGATGTGTTAAACAAATGATTCAATGCAAATATTGTGGTAAACAAATACATCGCCAAAAGCCAGAAATTAAAGCACTGTTTAAAAACTAAAACTTCCCAAAATATCAAATTAAAACATATCAGCCAAGTATTAAATAGCTATGCAAAGTCACTTCAGTCGTGTCCAACTCTATGCGACCCCATAGGCTGTAGCCCACTAGGCTCCTCTGTCCATGGGATTCTCCAGGCAAGAATACAGGAGTGGGATGCCATTTCCTTCTCTATTAAATAACTGCTCCTAAGAAAAACAATGGCAAGTAAGGCAGGGCCCTGGAAACCATTTACAGTTGACCCTTGAACAACACAGGTTTGAACTGTGAGGATCCACTTACACATGGACTTTTTCCCAGTAAGTATAGTACCCATATTTTCACTTCATAGACATTTAAATTATCTAAAGGGGGGAGGGAGTTTGTGTTCAATTAGAGGTCACAATATATGGAATCAAAAGAACTTGGGTTTGAGTCCTGATTCTGTCCAAGTTGTTTCACCTTCCTGCCTTCGGGTGAGTCATTTATCAACTGCTTTTGGTGTCCCAGTCCCAGTGTTCAAGGGTTGACTGTACATTGAACCTAAACAGAGACACCAAACTCCTGTAATTATGCTTTAAAGAATAGAGCAAAGCTATGCTAAAAGAAAGTTTCCTTGTAAGATCAAGGTGGACTATAATGGAATCTAGGTGTTCTGCTATATCCAAGATGCCTAAATAATTATTTCTAAATTAAACATATGTCTGTATTTTTATAGTTGTTCGTTTCAAGTGGGGGGAATTCCACATTTTCTTCCTATCATTTTGATATTGCTTATTTTCCCTCAGCTATATTTAAATCACACACATTTTCAACAGAGTGTTGAGAACTCTAGTTAACTACTGACCATGATATCTTAGAATATACTAGAGATTTCATAAGGGTGTATGCCCCCACTGCTCTAAGGGATTTGCCTCACTATTACTATAGCAACAGCAAGGCTTGATTTTGAGTAAAGTTGAAGGAACTGGACAATTAGTTTTCTAAAGTAAAATTAGCTTTTTAGTTTTAGTAATTAGTTTTCCACAAATTACAAAGAAAGGGAGAACAAGGCCCCCCTGCCCTCAATTTCTCCCCTGTCTTGACAATGATGGCTAGTATCAAATTAACAATTTGCTTTTTGAGGGTGGGACTTCTATTAGGAACTAATCCCTTATTTACCAAAAAATGTCATGGCCTCTGTCTTCATCCTTGTCTGAAGTTTTATGTTTGCGTGTCATGGCAGTAACAAGTATTAGTTCCTTACTTTATATTATGGGGCTTTCCAGGTGGCGCTAGTGGTACAGAACCTGCCTGCCAATGCAGGAGACACAAGTTCCATCCCTGGTTTGGGAAGATCCCCTGGAGGAGAGCATGGCAACCCACTTCAGTATTCTTGCCTGGAGAATCCCATGGACAGAGAATCCTGGTGGGCTACAGCCCATCGTGTTGCAAAGAGTCAGACATAATTGAAGTGACTGAGCATGCACGCACTGTATATTAAATGCTGAAAATGTGAAGTCCTTTAGTCACCTAAGAGAACCTTGTTACAGCTGGGTGAAGATTTGTTCTCACTAAATCAGGTATCTTTCCAATACTACTGCCCTTGTCTAAAACTGTGCTACTGTTCACCACTGAAGCTGCTGGTCATGTGTAAATATTTCTATTTAACAGATTACAGCAAATAAAATTAAAAATAAGTCTCTGAGTTATACTTGCCACATTTCAAGTGCTCAAAAGCCACACATGGCTTAGGACCTACTGCAAAGGACAGCACAGGCAGAGAGCATTGCATCATCACAGATGGACAGATCTGTGGATAGCACTGATTTCAACACTTAGAAATTTCAGGGAATGATTTCAAATCCACGTTGAAAGCACTCTAAAAGTTCGTCTCATTATTACACCGCTACATTTTAGCTTTTTTTTCTATTTGCCAAAAAGTTTTTGTGCAATTTAATCACACTCATTCACCACATTTGCCTATTTCCTAAAATTAAACATTCCTTCAAAGGAGGAAGATCTGCAACGGTTGTGACTATTTAAAAAAACAAAAACTGCTCTCAAAGACTGTAAAAACAATTCCGGATGTACAGTGTCAAAAATGGTTTAGCAATCATCACAGACTACCAGGGCCACTGCCTTCGAGTTAATGAAGCTTATCTGTATATGGATGTTTGCATGATTGTTTCAAAACCAGTCATTTTTAGTGGAATAAAAGAAATTCATAGGTTACCTCTGGTTCACACACTCGCCAAGCACAAAGGTCTCCTGTGACTTCAGAGGCCTTTTGCTAAAATTCCAACAGAGGTCCCAACTTTCTGTTTCTCATCATACTTTCTCCAATAACTCTCCTTTTTGGCCCTGCTCCTCCCTTATCCCAATAATCATGTCCTTTCCTTCCCTGGCTGCCCCCAGAGCACCCACCAACTTGGAAAACTAAGGTTGGTTGCACTCTCTACCTATCCACACATCAAAGTTGATAAGATAGGTTGAGGGGATTTCTGTGGGGTTGGTTACCAAAGAAGGCAACTGAATGGGTTTGAATGAATACAGGAGGAGTTGCATGGAACTGGATGAGACATTACGAGAGCAGGGCAATTACAAGAGTCAGTAAACTTGGTGGTTGTGTTCTGCTGTGGGGACTTTCCTGGAGGTCCAGGGGTTAAGACTCCATGCTTCTACAGCAGGGGGCCCACATTCAAGCCCTGGATGGAGAACTAAGATCCCACATTCCTTTATGGCCAAAACAAAAAAAAACCCCGCAAACAACAACAAAGAAAAGAGCCTTTGAGGAAAGACAAAACAAAAACGAGTTTTGTTGTGAATGAGAGCTAGGTTCAAAATCTTGATTCTATGGCATAATAGCTGTGGGACTCTTCAAGAAGTGGTCTCTGGGCCTTGTATGCCTTGTCTGCATAAGTAAGGAACGGATACAGAACTAGACTTGCTGTCTGCTGTTGTGAATAAAGAAATCACACATGTCTAGTGCCTAGTGTGAGGCTTAACACATAGTTGGCACTAAGTAAGTTACAGGTAAAGCAGAGAGGGGCATATTTTATAAAAGACGCAGAGCCATAAACACTCTTGCATTTGAGAAAGTTACATTTCAAAAAATCATACTTAAAAAAAGATATTAAAACTTAGGACAGAAAAAGAAAAGGGTAGTTCCTCAAAGATACTAAGTACTAACAGGTCATTCAGACTTTTAGAAGGAAAAAAAAAAGGTGACAAAAGCTTTTGGGGTTTGAGAAACTGCTAAAAGTGCAGTTAAAGACAAGACACCTAAAGCAACTATACTCAAAAAACAAAAAAAGACAAACAGACTTATCATCAAGAGGAATAAACACAAAATCAAAAAAAAATCATTATGGGATCTCCCCACCTTACTGGCAACTGGGCCAAAGAAGCAATCATAACATCATACTAGCCAAAGTGTGTCATGACTAGATATCTAATTCCAACATCACATCACCCAGACTGATGAAACCAAAAGAAAGTCTGTCCCCATTCTGGCGAACTTTTACTCTCCCACTACACCTTACACCTTGGCAAACTCTTCTCACAAACATGACAGAGATGGTTGTGTAGAGAAATTTCAGTGTAAGCCACTGACCAGCAATGAAACAGCTATTACATTATCACTGAAGACTGCTCATGTAGTGCAATGATGATTCTCATTAGAGAAAATTTAAAAGCATTGCAAAATATCCCTCCTCAAGAAAAGCTGTAGGAGATAAGATGTTAAGGACATATAAAATCTGATAAAATATGATTCAAAGCCAAGGTTTCACATACAAAGTGAGTTATTGCTTTGCCACCCTTTGAATGTGGATGCTAACAACATATGAGAATGAACAACAGAGAAGGCAAAGTACAATAAAACTCATCAACAATTCTTCCAACCACAGTGCATGACTAGGAATACTTGACTTCATTTGGGCATTTACCACAAATTCTGAGAAAAATGCATTCTTTCTGGTTCACCTTGACCCAAAGACAACACACAGGTACAGAAAGAATAGTATGAAATGAATTATTAATTTCCCTGTTCCTATGTATTCTAACTTTTGAATGCATCAGTTCTTACCTGCTCCTAATGTAACAAAAGCAAATATTATAGGAAAATCAAAGATTTCAAACTTTATCTTTCATTAACAGGCATTCACATGAAGAACTACTGTGTGCAAGAGTTGCTAAAAAGGAAGCCTACACATAAACGGAGTATTTCATGATGTCATTGTATGAACTTATAAAATAATGCTGAACCCACATATCTTACACCTCCTGCATTGGCATTCAGGTTCTTTACGACTAGTGCCACCTGTGAAGCCCAGAATAATGTTAAGATAGTGTTATAATAACAATTACAATAAAAAAAAGTACAATGAAAATTTGAAAGTGCAAGTGTTAGTTGCTCAGTCACCTCTGACTCTTCGGGACCCCCATGGACTGTAGCCTGCTAGGCTCCTCCGTCCATGGAATTCTCCAAGCAAGAATACTGGAGTGGGCATGCCCTTCTCCAGGGGATCTTCCCGACCCAGGGATCGAACCTACTTCTCTTGCAATGCGGACTGATTCTTTACCGTCTGAGCTACCAGGAAAGCCAATTCACTTCTTTAAGTTAAATTTCATTGCTTCAGGAAGTCAGAGTACCTCATCTCAAAGCCCCAATCTGACCCTTACTAGCTCTGACAGTTAGTAATAAGTCACCTACCTCATCTCTTTGTACATCTATATCCTTATCTATCACCTAAAATGGGAATAACAATAGTACCTCACAGTTGTGGATGGTGATTAAACATATTTAAAAGAGGTAAAGCACCTAGAACAGTGCCTGGCACCTAGAAAGCTCTCAGTATCTGTTAACAGTTATGCTCGTAGTTATGTCAAGAACCACATTCTCATAGTGGTCAGGAATCAGAAATCCAACTATTATAACACTGAATTTTACATTTACTTAATAATATGTGGAGATTTTCAGAGTGCATGAGTATGAAGTTGGAAAATGCTCAATTCAAAGGGTAATAATGCTGCTTGCAAAACATTAAAAAGGGTGTTTGGACTGGGAAGAAAAAAAAAAAATACAGCTGACCTAAAGTTGTACTTCCTTGAAGTACATAAGACTTCAGAGAAAATATGAAGAAAATGTTCATTTAAAAAATTTCCCCTTGATCGTACATTTTTGGGCAGATATCCTGATGATAAAGACCTTTTTCAACATTCTTTGTTTAGGAGATGTTTTGTAAAAAATTTTGTGATGTATAATTCAAGTGTTCTCATGTCTTAAGTAACCTAGGCTCTATATGGTGTACTCATGACTTTTCCAAAGTCAAAGAAATACCTAAGCATAAAAATAGTGGCTCTGACAGTTACTAAATTTAACTTTCAAGTTTTTAAGAATAAACACCAGAGGGAAAAATACAAATGAGCTGTTATGATCTTAGGGTTTAGATTTCATGGTTCTGTTGATTCTGAACCTGAAGTTTTAATTTTTTAGAGGAAAAAACCCACCTGTTACCAGCATACAATCTATCCAGTTTATACTGCAAATCTGGACCATGTGCCCAGAAGACAAGAGAACTGCACCTTCCAGTATGGCGGTTCTGGTAGGCAAATCAAAGTCTGAATTCAATTATAGTGAAGTCATTGGAGTTGTTTAGTTCCTTAAGTCTTTTCAATCTGGTGAACCTAGGTTTCCAATTTTTCGTAAATTTAACATTTCTTCGTAACAGTTCATTTTTTGTCTTTATTTCCCATCTTTTCTGTCCATCCCAATGGACAAGTGACTTACTTTTGCTTTTTTATAACTCAGAACAGTACTGAGTCCTATAAGAATTTAAACCTTTTTCATTCTAGAAACTATTTTTCTACCAACACAGACCATTCGAGGTTTTCTTAAAAACAAAACATTATAAGCATCTCAGCAATTTTTCTGCATGTGTCTGTTCACCATTTAACATTCCCCCTCAAGGAACTAACAGACAACCCACTCCTTCTATTCACCTTCATATTAAGCAACATTTGTTTAAAAAAACAAAAAAGAGGCGGGGATAAAGAGCAGAGATAGAGGGAGTTTCTTATATTCCAATCAGTTTGCAACTAAAATCACAAAACAAATCATAGACTGCTGGAAGAGAACAATAAATCCTTCAAGACTAGGATGTGCTTGCCCTCTATAGCAAGCTAACTCCACTAAAAGACAGTAAGAGTGATATCCGATCTAATATCACAGATCTATTAGACTACCGCTCCACCTTTAGCCCCTATTCATATTTATTGTATTTAGCGTCCCAAATATAGTGAGCAAAACTACCAACCTAGGAATCCCAGGACAGCGGAGCCTGGTGGGCTGCCGTCTATGGGGTCGCACAGAGTCGGACACGACTGAAGCGACTTAGCAGCAGCAGCAGGAAACAGAAGGGTTCTACACAAACTGATCAATAATTATGGATCATTGAAATAAATGCAACCAGAAACTGCAGTTAAGCGGAAGAATTTTATATTGGTGAGACTTAAGAACAGAAATGCTGGGTTAAATTTCTCCTCCTTTTACAGCAAAAGATTTTATCATTTTGCTAAAAGCATGGAACAGTTTACATACTTTACTCACTTATGAAATATAATGCTCTCCAAATTTCTCCATGAAATAGGTAAACACATATATAGTTAAGTCAATGTTTATATGCCTATACCTCGTTTGAAACGTTTATATTTTTCTATGTAGATTTAATGGCGCTTGGACAACTGGCAATATTTAATTTCCACACTTTCTTCCATATGCCCCTTCTGTTGCCAAAATGTTGTAGTAAGGTGGGACATAACCTACCGAAGTTACAGAGAGCCATTCAAGAGGACACGAGGACTTATAGATTGCTAGATCTACAGCAAGTATGAACCAACAGAGGCACTACCTGACATATGAAAATATTATTAATCCTGTTTTTGAAAATGTAACATATTAGTGAGATATGAAATGTTGTACTTAAAGCCTGTAGCAAAATCACGCATGCCTATTTAAAACCTCCACAATATAGTTAGCTGCAACATTACACGTTCAGAGAAGATAAGTCAAGCGCTTGAAACACAAAACATTCCTATGGATTTTTTTTGAGTGAGTGGAAAGTGAGTGGAAATGATTATTTCCACTCACTTAAAAAAAATCCATAGGAATGATATACGCTTAGTAAATTTCCTAAAGTTTCATGGCATATATCCAGGCCTTTGGAGGGTTATTTTTTTTTCTTAAGTAGTAGAGTTGAAAATGTTTTTTGACGCTGAAGCATCTGTATTCCAAAATTTCCCACATTTACAACGGGGGGGGGGAGGGCGCAAACATTCAAGATTACCAAGTTCTTTAATCCATTACTCGGATATGTAAGGGTCTTCCTGAAACTTTTGAATCTAAAATCTCTTTTGAAATCCACAAAGAGAAGTTACTAATAATCAGTTGCCATTGTGATTTGGTACCAACTACAGCTTCTTACTCTTTCTTCACACCGCTCGCCCAGAACAGTGGAGCTCTCCGAAGTCCCAATGCTGGACCGGAAAAGAGAAGCCAAAGGAGAACGTAAACCCTCTTTGCAAGGCAGAAGGCGGCTTGACGGAAGCGCCCCCCGCTCCTCGGCAACTACCCACACGTCAGGCCCGGATCCCACTGGAAAAGGTTATTTAAGAAAACAGAAATAAGCCTTCACCGTCACTTCGCGCGGATACTGGTGCTTCCCGCCCGGATCTCTTACCTGCCGTCGGCCCTCGCCCACCCCCAGCGCTCCCTGCTGGGGCTCGGCTCCCAAAAGGGCACCCTCTTTTCCTTGCTCGCTTCTCATTCCGACAGACGCCGGGGCCTCACACCGGAGAGGCAGTGGGGCTCGAGGGGTTTCCCAAAGGCCCGAAGTCCGGTCCTTCCCTCCCTCCCCAACAACATCCCGCCGAGTGCGCCCCGGCCCCCGGGCGCGGCGCTCGGGAAAAGGGCTCCAGGCCTGCCTCCGGCCGAGGCTAAAAAGAAAAGGGAGCGAAAGCAGGGCGAAGATGGGGCCTGCCCTGGAGTCAAGTACCTTGTAGAAAGCGCCATTGGAGCCCCGCACTTCCACCACCAGCTCCTCCATCTTCTCGTCCGCCCTGCTCGCTTCGGAAGCCCGCCCTCGAGGTGGGCTGCGGGCGCTCGAGGCCCAGCCGCCGCCGCCGCCGCGCTACCGCACGCCCCCCGGCAGCGGCGCCGCAGTCACCGCTGCCGCCTGCGCTCGCCGTCGGCTCGCCGCCTGCTCCGAAGCGGCCCCTCACCGGAAGTGAAACCGAAACGGAGCCGAGCGCCTGACTGAGGCCGAAGGATCCGGCCGCTCCGCGTGTAAACAGTGAAACCGCGTCATGTGACCGACGCCGCCCCTCCCCCCGCGGGTTCGGCCCCTCGGCCCCGCCCTCTTTCCCCTGGCGGGCCCAGGAGCGCGCGCCTGCGCGCTGCTCCGGACCGGCCAGGGTGGCCGGGCGCAACGTGAGGCGCGCGGGTTCGGCGTGCGCGGGCTCGGCGGCTGGCGGGAAGACTGGAAGGGCGGCGACAGGGCGCACCGCTGGCCGAGGTCGCGCCTTTTGGCGTGGCCTGGCAGGGTCCTGAGCGCCCGTTCCGTTAGTGGGGGCTGGGGGCAAGCCAAGGGCTTGTGAAACGGCCTCCCATAACGAACAAGTGTGTTCACTTCGCCAGGTCTGGACTGGTTTGGGTCGGAGGTGGTTTTTGTTTTGTGTTTTTAAGTGGGGCAGAGCCTAATGGAGCAGGAGGTGGAGTGGGAGACAAGAATGGAGGTGAAAAATTAGATTGACGAAGACACTAGTAACAGTGGCAACAGCGGTGTCCAGGCTTGTGTGACCCTTAGGGACAGAAGCTTTCACCTCCCCGGGAGATCTTGGGCCTTCCCGTGTGTTAGGAGGGGCAGTGGATTGTGTCAGGACCTCTGGAAATGTTTTTCCTCAGACCCAGCCCTGACCCACGTACTCCCCTTCCCTCTGTTCTATTTCATACCGTTTTGGCACACGTTTAAAAAAATGCGCTAAACACCCGTTGATTTCTTTGTAGTTAATTTCCCTACTGTTTCATGCCTGTCGCATGCCCGCCTTGCACCGGAGGTGACCTGTCTACAGGGGCCAGTGCACCTCTTTGCAGCTCTCCCCCCTTACCCTTCACAGTAGAACAAACCCTAAATTTTTCACCTTGTTGCTTCTGCACTATGCTTGTACCCACCTCGACCTCGGTTTCCTTTTGAAGGCTTGTGTTCCACCGAGAAGTTTATTGAGACTTTACCGTATGCCAGTGGAGAAGGAAATGGCAACCCACTCCAGTATTCTTGCCTGGGAAATCCCATAGGGGAGCCTGGCAGGCTGCAGTCCATGGGGTCTCAAAGAGCCAGACATGGCTTAGCGACTAAACAACAACTATGTGCCAGACGGCTTGCTGCGTGGTAGTGAAACATTGGTGAAAGAAAAAAAAAAGTGAAAAGAAGTAAAGAAAGGACCACCTTCATTAAACTTGGAACCTAGAGGAACCTGCTGCTGCTGCTAAGTCACTTCAGTCGTGTCCGACTCTGTGATCCCATAGACGGCAGCCCACCAGGCTCCCCCGTCCGATGAACATAAATTATCAGAAAAGAGAATCGAGTGGCAGCTGTGATAAGGGCTCTGAAGGATAGGTACACCTATGATAGTGGTGCAGGACCCACTGTGGGGTGGGGGAAGGGTGGTCACAGCTGGGAAAAGACTCCACCTGGAATGTGACCAGTGAGAGTTAACTGGCAGCACTGAGTTGGTGGAGGCGGTTGAACTGCCCCAGGCAGGTTCCCCAGAATGTGAGGCATCCTTGGGCCTCCAGTTCCCTTCCCAGCCCACTCCTGGCCAGAGCAGCCGCCTTGCCTCTGGTGGGGCTCCAGCATGAAAGCCTCAGATCAAGGCCACATTCCTTGAGGTCACGTAAACAGGAGTGATTTGTTGAACTAGGATTTCTGGAGTCACAAGAGGCAAAGATTCCAGTGCGGCTAAAAGAGACTTATCACTGTTGACTGGATGGAAGCAGAGCAGAGCATCAGCCTTAACCCCAATATAATAAAGGGGGACAGATTGATACGGATGATTCTAACTTTCACATGTAGGATGTTGTTCAGTTTACTCCAGGCTTTCAAATATTATCAGCTCTTCATAACCACTGCAAGCAACACTAAACCTAGTGCTGTTCCCTGAAGCTCTGATGTACTTTCATGCCTTCATGTGTCCCAGTGCGTCTTGGCCCCCAGAAATCTTCTCATTAGAGTTATCGGCTGGATTCCCATTAGCTTGTAATTTGTATCTCAGGTGCAGAGAGTTTACTCTGCTCCACAATTCTCAGCATGTTATCATCAGTCCCTGCAAGGCCCTTTTCTTATTTATATTGTTTTACTTTGGTTTATTTGTCCTTGTCTTCCTCAATACCCACTCTCATTCTTTTTCTAGACACAAACTGCAATATGTTTGGTATGGATCCTTGATCATTTAAGACATGGGGTTTCGTGTATGCCTTTTACATTTATGAAGATGGTCCTCGACTGTAAATCTCTTATTTCCCACTGTTTTCACTCAATGCTACGTTCTTGAGCTATATCCACAATACTGCAATTTCCCTAGTGATGGGCGTCTAGGTTACTGCCAACTCCCTTATGTCACACTGTGGTGAAAATTCTTGTGAGTGTCTTTAGGAACCTTTGCAAGAACCTCTTTTGTGCTCTAAAAGACTTTGTACATGCCTCCTGTTTCTCACTCCACTACTCAGCATATAGAAGGGATTCAGTCGATGTTGAATACCTCACCTATGATGCTTAATGTACTGTCATCACTTATTTACATTTCTGTTTTCTTTGTTGGACTGTGAGTGCCTTATGGGCAGGAGAGATGTCTTAGGTATCTTTATGTCCCTGGCACATTCAGAGTGGTTGATTTTAGGAAATCTTGGATGAATGAATTCATGCCTATCCTCACTACCTCTATGTACTATGACTTGGTCTTTCCCAGTTAAGTCTAAGTCTCAGCCTTGCTCTGATCTCTAGGTCCTTGAAATGCCCACTTTCAAGACAGCTCAGCTGAATTCAGACACGGGTTCATGAACTTGTTACTCCCATATTCTTTCTCCCTAGCAACCCCTTCTTCCAGGTGATTGCTCAGGCCTAAAACTGTCATTCTGACCCTCTCTTTCTGTCATGCATTGAATCCACCAGCAAATCTTTTCAGAGTCCACAACCTATTTCTCACCACTTGTGCTGCTAAAACCATGGTTCAAGTCCCATTCCTCTTTTACCTGGATTATTTTAACAATGTCCCTAGTCTCCCTGCAGTCACTCTTAGCCTCTGTCTGTTCTCAGCACAGACATTGACCCTATTCAGGTGTCAATCAAGTCATTCTGTTATTCAAAACCTTCCAGTTGTACCCTAAATGCCTCAGCAGAAGGCCAAAGTCCTTATTCATTCTGGCCTCAGTGCCCTTCAGTCACTGGCCTCACTTATCTCTTCTGTCTCTCACCTTTTATCTCCTTTATCTCCATTCCAGCCATACTGGCTTCTTTGCTGTCTCTTGAAAACATCAGGTAAGTTCTGTCTTCTATCACTAAAATGTAAGCTCAGTGAGAACAGATTTTTTTTTTAATTTACTGCTGGTTCCCAGTGCCTACCACAGCGTTTGGAACATAGCACGTACCTACTAAATATTTATGAAATGAATGAATCCGTGTTGAGGATGTAGCTTGGTTCCAATCTGCTACCGTACTTATATTTGCCCAATATGAGAATGATGCTTCAGCACCTCTAGGCTTGCCTTGGGCCCTAGCTTCCATTAAATTGTAACCTGTTGTCTTTGCATTGATTTATTCTGTGTTATTTCCTGCTGCTTTGAAATTTGAGCCCTTTGAACGTTTTTCCTGCCTCAATCCCAACTGAAATGCCCTTTGCCCTTTCCAACTCTAGAAAACCTATGTACTCTCTTGGACCTACCTAAAGCCTCACTTTTTCCATGACACAATCTTTGACACATTCATCTTCATTCACTTCACTTTGACATCTTCTTTGAACTAGACATTAGGAAAAAATTAAATCATAGTCCTTATGTTTTAGAACAGTTTAAGATTTACAGAAACATTGAGCAGATAGTAGAGAGTTCCCATGTTGCTTCCCTGATACCTCCCTCTCAGTTTCCTCTATTATTCACATATTGCGTTACTGTGGTACATTTGTTATCACCAGTGAGCCAAAATTTATTCATCTTATTAACCAAAGTCCATACATTAGTTTAAATGGACTTCCCTGTAACTCAAACGGTAAAGAATCTGCCTGCGATGCAGGAGACCAGGATGTGATCCCTGGATCGGGAAGATCCTCTAGAGAAGGGAAAGGCAATCCACTCCAGTATTCTTGCCTGGAGAATCACATGGACAGAGAAGCCTGGTGGGCTACAGTCTGTGGGGTCACAAAGAGCCAGACACGACTGAGTGACTAACACACACATGTACATTGGTTGTATAGTGTATGGGTTTTGACAAATAAATGATGTCATGTATCCTCCATTATAGTATCATAAAGAATAATTCCACCATCCTAAAAATTACCTGTGCTTCACCTATGTATTCATCAGCTCAACCCCCTACTCTAGGCAACTACTGAACTTTCTACTGTCTCCATACACTTGCTGTTTCAGGTATGTCATAGAGTGGGAATCATACAGTTCAGAGCTTTTCCACCTTGGCTTCTTTGACTTACCGATAGCATTTAAGGCTCCTCCATGTCTTTACGTGATTTGATAGCTCATTTCTTGTTAGGGTTGAATAATATTCTGTTGTCTGTATGTATCACAGCTTATTTATCCATTTGCCTATTGAAAGACATCTTGATTGCTTCCAAGTTTTGACAGGAGTAGAGCTGCTATAAGCATCCATGTGTGTGTTTCTGTGTGGCTATGTGTTCAACTCATATGGGTATATGCAGTACCTAGGAGTGCGATTGCTGGGTCCCATGCTAAGAGGATGTTTAGTTTTGGAGAAACCACCAAACTCTCTTCCTAAGTGGCTGTGCCATTTTGCATTCCCACCAGCAATGAATGAGTATTCCTGTTGCTCCACATCCTCACCAGCCCAACCTTACTTTTAGTGCTGTCAGTGTTCTGGATTTTGGGCATTCTAAGAGGTGTGCAGTGGAATCTTATTTTGTTTGAATTTGCAGTTCCCTAATAGGGGCTTCCCTGATAGCTCAGTTGGTAAAGAATCCACCTGCAATGCAGGAGACCCCAGTTGGATTCCTGGGTCGGGAAGATCCCCTGGAGAAGAGATAGGCTACCCATTCCAGTATTCTTGGACTTTCCTTATGGCTCAGCTGATAAAGAATCCGCCCTGCAATGTGGGAGACCTGGATTCAATCCCTGGGTTGGGAAGATCCCCTGGAGAAGGGAAAGGCTACCCACTCCAGTATTCTGGCCTGGAGAATTCAGGTCACAAAGAGTCAGACATGACTGAGTGACTTTCACAATGACTTATGATATTGAGGATCATTTTGTATGCTTGTTGTTATATGTATATCTTCTTTGAGAAGGTCTCTCTTCAGATCTTTTGCTCATTTTTATTAATTAATTTTAATTGGAGGATAATTATTTTATGATATTGTGATGGTTTTTGCCATACATCAACATGAGTCGGCCACAGGTATACATGTGTCCACCCCATCCTGAAGCCCCCTCCCACCTGCCTCCCCACCCTATCCCTCTGGGTTGTCCCAGAGCTCAGATCTTTTGCTCATTTTTAAATTGGGTTGTTTCCTTATTGGTGAATATTAATAGTCTTTTGTATATTTTGGATACCAGCTCTTTATCAGATCGTGTTTTCCAGATATTTTACCCAGTTATGGCTTGTCTTTTCTTTCACCTTTCACAGAGTAGAGGTTTTTCATTGAAAACTCTAACTTAATCAATTTTTTTCTCAATTATGCTTTTGGTTGTACCCAAAAAGTCGTTAACAAACCTAAGTTCACCTGGATTTTCACCTTTGTCACCTTCTAGAAGTTTATAGTTTTGTGTTTTGCATTTAGGTCTGTGATCCATTTTGTACTACTTTTGTGAAAGGTATAAGGTCTGTGGCTAGACTTATTTTTTGCCTATGAATGTCTAATGATTTTAGCACCATTTAAAAAAAAAGACTTGTTTTTCTTTTCTTTTCTTTTTTTTTAAAGACTTGTTTTTCATTGATTTTCTTTGCTTCTTTGGAAAAGATCATTTGACTATATTTGTATGGGTCTAATTCTGGTCTCTGTTCAATTCACTGATGTATTTGTTCTTTCATTAATACCACTGTCTTGATTACTGTTGCTTTTGTAAAAATAATTTTTATTGGCATATAGTTGCTTTACAATGTTGTGTTAGTTTTTACTGTTGATTTAAAGTAAGTTTTAAAGTCAGTCCTTCAACTTTGTTCTTCTTCAATATAGTTTGCTATTCTGAGTCTTTTGCCTTTCCATATAAACTTTAGAATCGGTTTGTCAATATCCACAAAATAACTTGGCTGGGTTTTGATTGGGATCACACTTGAATCTATAGAACAAGTTGGGAAGAAGTGACAATTTATCAGTAATGAATCTTCCTATCCATGAATGTGGAATGTATCTGCATTTAGATCTTCTTTGATTTCTTTCATCAAGATTTTGTAGTGTTCCTCATATAGATACTGTACATATTTTGTAAGATTTATGCCTTAGTATCTGATTTTTTTTGGTGCTGATGTGATACTATATTTTTAATTTCAAATTCCAATTGTTCATTGCTAATATATGAATCTCCCTTTAACCACTGCTTTTGCTATATCCCATAAATTTTGAAAAATTGTATTTTTTTATTAGTTCAAAATATTTAAAAGTTTCTCTTGAAACTCCTTTTACCCATGTGTTATTTAGAAGTGTGTTGTTTAATCTCCAAATATTTGGGGATTTCCCAGTTATCTTTCTGTCATTGATTTCTAGTTTAACTTCATTGTGGTCTGAGAGAAGACCCCGTGTAATTTCTACTATTTCAGATTCGTTATGGGCCATTCTTAGTGAATGAATGTTCCAATGTGAACCTGAGGTCTTATGTTAATCTGACTAGGGGCTGAGCTGTGTTTGCTGCAGCTGTTTCAATGTCAGTTTCTTCTAGTAACCTTATGTTTGTCTACTTTGTTAGTTTCCCTAAGAACTCCTCCTTACATAGTGTGTTTCTCAGCTCTTTTAGTTCTAATCAACTATTATACTGGAGCCCTGTTGATGTGGTGGCAAGGTGTTAGGGAGGGTATGCATTCTGTCATCTTATGATTAACTCCCAGATTTTTAGTGGGCCTGAGTCCCTGGGCTATGATCTTCAAAAGCACATCTTAGCTTTTTCCCCTCCCTTTAGGTGATACAGAAAAGTTAGAGGGGACTGGCAATGGCTAATAGCCCCTCTCCCAGGTTGGGAAGCACTTGAGTAAGCAGGCATTTGTTACAAAGAACACTATGTGTATTTTAAAATGGTTGTATTTTCCATCCTCCTGCAGGAAACTGGAGGGAATTTTTCTCTGAACTTCACTCTGAGAACCTGGAGTGGGGGTGAGATGGGGGTGGGGTGGGGGTGGGGTGGGGGTAGGGGAAGGGCAGGCTGGTCCCCAGAGGCAAAAGCAATGAAAATATAGGACTTATCCCAAGATTGATTTCCCCAGGAGTTTTCAACTCTCAAGCTAGTCCCACTCAGCCTCAAGCAATTCATCAAAGCCAGCATTTAAGTATTCCTACCAATAATTGGCTCCAGTGGCTTCTGCCTCAGGTAACCTGATCTCTGTTGTGATTATCTGTATTCACCTGTCTCTCCACATTTGGGGCAAGCCATTTGCCTGGTGATGTCAGTTCTCTAGGTCTAAGAAAAATCATTGCTTTTCTGTTGCCTCAATGTCTTTCTTGTTTTAAGGCTTGGAGTGACAATTTCTAAGCTCTTACTCTACACTTCAATTTCTAAGCTCTACACTTCAGAGCTTGATATTAAACATTTGGGTTGGAATTTCTTTTGTACTTGGGGTCTGAATGTCAGGATTCATGTTCATAGTCTAAACATCACCAATAAGCCTGCACAGGTGAAAGTATTAATGCTCAAGGTCAGTTCAGTAGCTACTTCATAAAAAGATAATCACATTATTTTCTGTTTATCCTTTAAGAACAAATAAGCATGTGATCTGTGGCAGACACTGGGTTGGCTAACTCCTCTTCCATTCCCAGCCTCATTCTCTCCTGCTTGCCTCTACCCTAGAGGCTGCAAAATCTAAATATGCACATTTCCACCCCCACTCCCCAGCTAGAATGGCCACGTGACATATTTCTTTGCAATTAAGATGTAAACATGGACAGGAGTTGGAGCAAGCTCTGGGAGTTGGTGATGGACAGGGAGGCTTGGCGTGCTGCAGTCCATGGGATCGCAGAGTTGGACATGACTGAGCAACTGAACTGAAGATGTAAACATAAGTTACTGGGAAGTTTCTGGGGAAGCTTTTGCTTTTTTTGAGAAAAGGGGACAAATTTGGCTGATGTTGCCTCTTCCTCTGTAATGCCTGCCTTGGCAGTGGATGAGGTGCCGAAAGCTTGGAAAACTCTGAGAAAGCTAGGAAAACCATGAGAGGGGAGCCAAGAGAATCATGGTGGTATCACTGGACTGTCACCAGCAGCCACCTACCACCAGAAAAATAAACCCCTACTTGATTAAGCTTTCCAGAGATAGCTTTTCTATAACCTGCAGCCATATGCAGTTCTAACTAATGGAGCACCTAACCTAACTGGAATCTGGGGTACAAAACCAAGAAATCAGGAGGAAAAACAGCAGTAAATTTGGTTACAATGAACAAGTGATGCTGACACTTACCCTATTCAAAGAATCAGGAGGAAAAACAGCAGTAAATTTGGTTACAGTGAACAAGTGATGCTGACACTTACCCTATTCAAAGAATCAGGAGGAAAAACAGCAGTAAATTTGGTTACAATGAACAAGTGATGCTGACACCTACCCTATTCAAAGAATGAAAGGAATGATTAGTCTTAATGTTGAAATAATGAGGGCTAGAGCTTTGACTGCCATTTGTTATCTACATATGTTACATGAGATGTGGAGGGAATATTGATTCTGTGAAGTTCAGAGTACCTGTGACCAAGCATGAGAAAAAGGCAGTTTTCATGGAGGTGGGGCTTGTAGCAGTATCCCAGTACTGCACAGAGGGAACCAGTCTAAGGATGGATTGTTAGAGTTTTCTGAATTTGCCAGTCCTCTTGGGAAAGCTATTTGATCTGTGTTCAGTTTCCTTATCTGTAGTGAAAGTGAAAGTTGCTCAGTCATATCCAACTCTTTGTGACCCCATGGACTATACAGTCCATGGAATTCTCCAGGCCAGAATACTGGAGTGGGTAGCCTATTCCTTCCCCAGGGGATCTTCCCGACCCAGGAATCAAACGGGAGTCTCCTGCATTGCAGGTGGATTCTTGATCAGCTGAGCTACCAGGGAAGCCCTTATCTGTAAAATGGGGATAATAAATAGAATGCAGCTCACTGGGGGCATTGTGAGCATCAAAGGAGATAATCTATGTGAATAGCTTAACCAGTGTCTACAAACAGTAAGGGCTGTATCAACTGTATTAGGACTGGGTTGTGGCTGTAGTCCTCTGCTTGCTTTGCCATCACCAGCCACAAATGTACAAACTCTGCCTCGTTCTGCAGAGCAGCACACCTGATGGCTTGTTCTCCTAACATCAATGGAGTACTCCAAGAATGGCTCTTCTTATCAGGGCAGAGAAGTATTTCTAAGCTATGATGGACCTTGGTTTGATCATTCATTGGAACTTGATAACTTGCCAAAGTTAAGTGAACTTTCACCTGAAAGACAGTAAGCAAAGTCCTTCAGAAGTGTGGATTTGTTTAGTTACAATCACATTTAGAGTTCTGCTGGGAATTAACTGAGTTTGGAGGTCTGTGTGTCCTTTATGAAATGGGGAATATTGTCTATCTCTAGTCTCCTGGCATTTTTCTCATCCTCTTCATTTCTCAGAGAAGATTTACAGCGGTTACTGACCATTACTGTACTGCAGTACTGGGTCAGTGCATGTTGCAAGTGTGACTCTGTTTATCAGTATGATTACATTTGATTATCTATCACTTAAACCTAACAAATATTGACCTAACTAAAAGATTTTATTTTTATTTCATTATCACATGTAATAAAAAGTCTGGAGACAGGTTGGGTGGAGCAGCTATGGGAGCTCCTTCTGCTTCACACTCACTGTCCTTGATGTTGCCATGCTTGCAGGTTGACTGCTTCTCCTCCAGGTCTTGAGCTTACATTCTATGCAGGAAAAAGAGGGAAGAATAGAGTGCACAAGGCATATGCCAACTGCTCGTTTCCCCACTCCCTAGTTTTCAAATCAGAAAAATAATAACTTTCTCAGAAGCCCTTGTAGACCTCTGCCTCCGTCTCATTGGCCAGCATGATGTTACCTGGCTATGCAGAGCTGAAAGGAAGCCTGAAGCTTGACATTCTTGTAGCCAGACACATTGCTGTGCTAAACAAAACCGGGCTTCTTTTGGAAGAGAAAATTGTGAGTGGTGTTGGGTATGCAGCTAGCCGAGAGTGCCACACTCTGCATCCGCAGTGTCGACTGTAGAACAGTAATAACTGGGGTAACCCTGGCTCACAGTTGCAAGCTAGTTGACAGAGTAGAGGGTGTGGGTAAAAAATGTGGAGATTTTTGTTCTCAGCCTCCATGAAAAGGTTGCCTATTTTGAAGGAGTAGAAGAAAGTCCAACCTCAGAAATAGAATCTGGGATTGTTATATTACAAAGCAACACTCTAGAGCTTTCTTGCTCCTCTTTTTAATGACAAACCTGCCTTTTCAGAATTAACAAGAAGAAATATTTTCCATACCCTTTTGTATCTAGACAGAGCAGGGCTCAGACTCCTCTCGTAGAACTGACATAAAAATATTTCAACTATTTAAAAATTTGGGGTACAAGGAAAGACTGAGGGGTGTTAACAGACAAAAAGAGATTTAAAATATATGCTGACAAAACGCGATGTGGTATTCTGGATTGGCTCCTGGGAGAGAAAAAGGAAGGTATTGGGAAAGCTAGTGAAATCAGAATAAAGTTGGTAGTTTAGTTAATAGTAACATGCAGAAATTGGCTTCTTAGTTGTGACAAATTCAAGGTGATGTGATGTGTTAACCTTAGGGGAAACTGGATGTATGGGAACTCTAGATTACCTTTGTAACTGTTTTGTGAATTGAAAATTTTCTCAATATTAAAAATGGATTAAAAAATTAAGGGAATGCTGGAGGAAAAAGTTGTTACATGACAAATGAAGTATTTACACTTCCTTAGTAGCCACTGTAGTTAGAATGAGTGGGACCCAGATGTACTAGAATGAGCCTAAGGTATTTTTCACAGCTAGAATTGATGCATGTCCAGAAAATGGATGGGAGGAAGGCCACCATGAGTCTGTTTTTCATGAGAGATGCAAAGCCTGTTAGGAAAAACTTGGATTTGGAGTAGAGAGATCAAGCAGATGTGGTCCAAGGACTGAGGCCACCATGGGACAGGACTGTTTGTTAGTGTGGTATTAGTCATTCAGATTGTTTCCTGGTTCTAGAACCCCTAGCATCATGCCAGAATTCTATATATAAGATATAGTATGGAATTAAGAAAAATGGTACTGATGAACCTATTTGCAGGTCAGGATTAGAGACACAGACATAGAGAATGGACATGTGGACACAGAGAGGCAAGGAGAGGGTGGGACAAATTGAGAGAGTAGCATTCACATATATACACTACTGTGTGTAAAATAGATAGCTAGTGGAACTAGTGCAAAGCTGCTATTTAGCACAGGGAGCTCAGCTTGGTGCTCTGTGATGACCTAGAGGGGTAGGTTGGTGGTAGGAGGGAGGATCAAGAGGGAGGGGATACATGCACACTTATAACGGATTCACATTGTTGTACATCAGAAACTAATACAGCATTGTAAAGCAATTCTACTCCAATTAGAAAGTGAAAAGTGAAAATGTTAGTCCCTCAGTCATGTCCAGCTCTTTGTGAACCCATGGACTGTCATCTGCCAGGCTCCTCTGTCCATGGGATTCTCCAGGTAAGAATACTGGAGTGGTTTGCCATTTCATTCTCCAGGGGATCTTCTCCACCCAGAGACTGAATGTGGGTGTCCTGCTTTACAGGCAGATTCTTTACCATCTGAGCCACCAGGGACGCCTCTAATATTCCAATAATAACATAATAAATGAAAACAAAAAAAAGATGTCACCAAAAAAAAAAAAAGGTGAAGCAGTAAAAAAGCTCTTTTTTTTTTTTTTTTGGACTTTACTTATTTTATTTTATTATTTTTCTTTCATTTATTTTTATTAGTTGGAGGCTAATTACTTTACAACATTGCAGTGTGTTTTGTCATACATTGACATGGATCAGCCATGGAGTTACATGTATTCCCCATCCCGATCCCCCCTCCTACCTCCCTCTCCACCCGATTCTTCTGGGTCTTCCCAGTGCTCCAAGAAAAGGATATAACAATTATAAAAGAGCTCTTAAAGCTGAACTACTGAGGATGGAAGGTATCGGCTACGTTGAGCCCATGATTTTTTCAAGTGATGGACATAACACTGGCTCTGTTAGCAGTGATGGGCGTTCCATCTTCAGTTTGCTGGTCACAGGACCTTTAGCAATGGCCCCGAGCATCAGTGACCTAATAGGAGGCCAGAGGTACTAGCAGTCATGTTTCCAGTTAGCCATGGTAGCATAGTTTTAGTGATAGGAGATCTAAATACAGGAGAAAGAAATATAAAATGCCTTAGGAGCCAAGAAGGCTAGTTCTAAGAGATCACATGAGGCACAATCAGGGACTCACCAGAAGTATTTTTGAGAAGCTGAAGAGGCCAAGATTTTATCAGAATTGTACAGAAGCATAGTCAGAGTCACACTAATATACAACTGACATTGGGACTCTCTTTTGACACCTTGGTTGATGTGACCTGAGAATCACAGTTTATGCGAGAATGCATTTTGTAAGGTCTCACTATAGAATAACAACACTGTAGAACTGATTGCTATTTGTTGGGTTCTTTTAGTGTGTGAAATCTGACTTATGGATGCTGACCAAATACAATATGATAAAAAAGGAAATGAAAATCACTTTGGCTTGAAAGAATGTGTCCTTGAAAATATTACTCTCCCCAATAAATGGTGATCTTGCCTTGTAAGAAAGAAAATAACAAGCTACATGTTAAGCACACTGTTATTATTCATGGAAACTGACCAATTGATTATTCAGGAGAAATTAATTCTTCAGCACCAGGGTTTGGGGCTGGTATAAATCTGATCACTGACAGGTCTTGTGATAAGACTGTGAAGAAAACCAAAAATGTTACAAATCTTGTAGTTTGTAAAATCAGGGGCTTCTTTATCATTAATTTCTGTAGTGCTTGCAATAAACCTAGCAGAAAATTGGGCAGAGTTCTTTTTTTAATGTAAAGTCAATTTGCAGCTTAAAATAATACATTCCCTATTTTAGTGGAGTTACAAAGTCCTGGGAGTGGAGAGAGAGCCTTTGAACATACAGGTCCTAATTCCAATCTCTCTACTTTTCTTTTTTAAATTTAATTTTATATTGGAGTATAGTTGATTTATGGGCTTCCCTGGTGGCTCAGTCAGTAAAGAATCCACTTAAATGTGGGAGGCCTGAGTTCGATCCCTGGGTTGGGAGATTCCCCAGAGAAGGGAATGGCAACCCACTCCAGTATTCTTGCCTGGAGAACTTCATGGACAGAGGAGCCTGGCAGGCTACAGTCCATGGGGTTACAAAGAGTTGGACACGACTAGCACACACACATAGGTAACTTATAACATTGTGTTAGTTTCAGGTGTATAGGAAAGTGATTCAATTATACATATGCATATTGATATATCCATTCTTTCTCAGTTTCTTTTCTCATATAGGTAATTACAGACTGTTTTGAGAGTTACCAGTTACTGTTATCTTTTTTGTGTAGTAGTGTGTGTATGTTAATCCCAAATACCTAATTTATCCCTCCCTGCCCCTTTTCCCCTTCAGTGACCATCAGTTTGTTTTCTAAATCTGTGAGTCTGTTTCTGTTTTGTAAATAAGTTCATTTGTATAATTTTTAAGATTCCACTTATGATATAAGTGATATCATATGATATCTATCTTTCTCTGTCTGACTGACTTCACTTAGCATAATAATCTCTAGGTCCGTCCATGTTGTTGCAAATGGCATTATTTCATTTTTTTTCTTTTTCATTCTTTTTAATGGCCGAGTAGTATTCCATTGTATATATGTACCGTACCGTCTTTATCCATTCCTCTGTCTATGAATATTCAGGTTGCTTCCATGTCTTGGCTATTATAAACATCACTGCAATGAACATTGAGATGCATGTATCTTTTCAAATTATGCTTTTCTCTCAATATTTGCCCAGGAGTGGGATTGCTGGATCATATGTCTCTTTGCTTCTCTTGAGGCAAACAGACGCTGAGACCTCCCTCCAGCTATTGGGTGCAAATGAAGCTTTGGACTTTGTGGAAGCTCCAGTGGAGAGAATTGGTATGGGACTTTCTTCTCCATGGGCTGTAGAAACGCCTGGAGACCAGCATGCAAGAGCCATGGTCTGAGGGGGAGGACATTCTCCATCCTGGGAGAAGCTGGTGATTCAAGTAAAGGCAGTCTCTTCTGTGGTTGCTCGCAGGGCACTGGCAATCTGTCTGCTTCCAAATTCTTGACCTGGGGACTGAGTCTTTTTCACCTGCCTTCACCTGGAGGACTGATTCAACTTTATGCTCTCTAAAATCCAGAACTCAGTCTCAAAGAGGGGGCAACAACAGTAAAATAACTACCAACCCAGGAGCCTAGCAGCCAGACAGGAAGATCCATAAGGATACATCCCAGTCAGCAACCTGCTGGAAGGATACAGGACAACTCGAATAGAAAATAACTAGAGCATTTAAGGCGACTCAAGAGTAGATTAAAAAGAAGTCTGAAGCTCTGCAAGTTGATTTCCCAACTACATCATACAGCCAGTGAATCACAGGAGAGAACAGTCCCTGTTGAGATCCAAATTTGTGACCTGGAACATCAACTCGAAACACACAAAAATAGAGAGTGATGGAAATCATGAGAGAAAAGAAAGACAGAGTTAGAGGAGAGATTTAGGAGAATTAATGTACAAATTAACAGAAGTTCTAGGAGGAGATAAAGGAACAGGTAGAGAAGAGTCCACAGTAAAGAAAGGAGAGGGTGACCATAATCCGTAGATTGAAGGAGATCACCAAACTCCCAAGTGGGTGATGGGAAGAGTCACCAAGGGGAGATAGGCTGTCCAGGACACCAAAAAGCTGGAGGATGAAGTATTGGCTGGGGACACCAGGGCACTGACTGTGCTCCTGACAGGTGCCAAACCCCGGCCAAGACCCACTAGAGCTCATTATTTATCAACGTTTCCTTAAAGGAAAGCAGATTATACAAGTTGTCCAGAAGGTGACATGAGTTTGAGACTAGAAGGGCAGTGGTAGAGAAACTAACCAGCTCCTTTCCTGATCGGGAACCCTGCCTGCATGGACAGTGCCACTGGACACTGCGCCTGCACATGGAACATAGAGGCCAGGGAAAAGCCAGGGCAATGTAGGCTGCATCAGCTCCTATACTGTGGTTGCTGTTAGTGCTCTTTACCAAATAATTCAAATTCTCTCCTGTTCTGGGAACAGGATAGTAAATTACATTGCTGCCCTCTTTGTTTGTTTGTTTGCTTTGGTTGATTTTATTTCTATTAACAGCAAAAAGAGAGTGGGAACCCTGAAGGGGAGGAAAGTATCTCAGTTGGATGCCCCAGTTCCTATATGAAATGAAGGATGTCTTGAGGACCACCTTGAGACCCTAACAAATGAACAGTTACGCTGACTTTTCAGGCAGGGTTTGATAGCAACCAGGGCTTTTAGAAGTAGAAAGTGGTGACAGCAGAGATGATAAAGCTTTAACTTTCATGGAGCTAACTCTTGCAGAAATGGTGCAAAGTACAGAGATTATGAAACAAGGGGATTTAAATCAATATCTGAAGTTTTAAATATAGGAAGGGATAATAGTAATATCAATAGAGCTTTAAAATTTGCTTTTATTGACTTTCCCTGCAAAAGTGGCTAAGGAGGAAATGAGCTTCAAGGTAAAAATAAATTTTGTTAGAAGTAATTCTTTGAAAGAATTCTTTAAAAGCAGTTGGAATCTTTGAGCTCTGTGATTTATGTGAGTGAATTCTTTTGTTTTTAATTGATGGTCAGAGGACAAGAATTCAGAAATGATTTTCTTCATGGAATGTGACCCTCCACCCCCTGCCCAAATATGTACATCTGAATAAGACATAAAGCTTCCATTGGCTAATAGTACAAAAAACAGTTTCTGACATTTTTCTTCAAAGACAAATGAGTGTATGCATGAATTTTGGTTAAGTAGATCAGACAAAGTTTGGACTTTTAATAGATCTGAGCAATTGATCCCTAAGTTTCAGCATTTACATGATGATCTGTGCTAAGTATACTGACCTGCAATGGCTTTCAGACAATTTACCTAAATGGTTAAAATAAGTATGACCTTTTAAAACAAAGCACTTTATTTTACATCAGACATGACTTTATTTAAGGGAGAAGATGTTCCTGCTGGAGCAGTATGTAACTGACATTGGGAGGAAGGAGGTGGTTGTTGTAGATAAACACAGATAGTTGTTGTTGAATAGTTCCTCTCTAAGGCTGCCTCTTGGGAAAAGAATAGTTTGTTTCCTTTTCTTTTGTTTTTTTCCTCTTTGAATGTTTCAACAAACGACTTGAGGCTGAGGTATCTAAGCTGGTGAAGAGAGAATTTGGACTATTCCTTTAATAGAAGGTGGGGACACACACACTGTAAAAGATGGGAGTGATGTTAAATGGACAGGATGGACATCTATTGTATTCAATAGATTGGTGCCATTGTATTCAATATTATGGTGCCATAATAGTTCTAGCAATGGGCACATGGGAGGGGAGAGTAGGAGGAGGAAATTCCTCAGGAGGTCTGAGAACTCCCACTTTCCCACCCTGCCAGGTCACAATGGGCTCCTCCTGCTTGCACAGCCAAGGTGAAAGATGTCATGAATCAGAAAGGCAAAGGAAGTCACATAAGACCTGGTAGAAGAGAAGCTGCTCCTCAGTTTCAGAGCTCAGAGAAGAGACAGAGCATGGGCACAGGGAAGATGTAGAATTTGGGGAAAACACTATTCAGAAAACTGAACTCTGGGGAGCCAAGCTTGACTGAGCGCTGCCCCCAAAGTCAGTTTGCTGCTGACAGCAGGTGCTGATTAGACATGCAAAATGAGAACTGCTGGTATTACAGGCCACTAGAAAAGAGTTAATCTCAAGCAGTTAAATTGCCGAAGAATACATTACTGGTCCTGGTCCCACCCAAGTTTCAGTAGAATTTCAATCCCTAGTTGGCTTGCTATGGTTTTGGCAAAACCGCATCCCATACTTGAGTCTCTTATGGGGTGTATTCATTAGATCACTTGGAAGGAATAAACTTTGTGCTTTATCACTGTGTTGATTATGAGGCAATCATAGAGTGCAGAATTGGGTTATTTTCTTTCTTTGGATTGTTTTTATTTTTGAATGTACTTTACATAAAATATAATTTGCTCTTTTTAGTGTATGGTTCTTTTTATGAATTTTGACAAATGGTTACAGTTGTATAACCATAACCTCTGCCTCTCATACCCAGCCCCTGGCAACCACTCTGATATGTTTCCTTTCCCTAAAGTTTTTCCCTTTCCAGAGTGTCATGTTAATGGAATCATACAATATGTATGTAGCCTTTTGAGTCTGAATTTTTGCACTTAGCAAAATGCATTTGAAATTGCATGTGTTAGTACTAGTCCATAACTTTATATTGATGAGTAATATTACATTATGTGCATATGCACATGTTTTTGTCTGACTCTGTGCGATCCTATGGAGTATAGCCCACCAGGCTTCTCTGTCCATGGGATTTTCCAGGGAAGAATACTAGAGTGGGTTGTTATTTCTTTCTCCATGCCTGACCCAGGGATTGAACCCGCATCGCCTGCATTGGCAGGCAAATTCCTTACCGCTGAGCCACCAGGAAAGTTCCATATGCACGTGTACCAGTTTGTTTATCCATTCACTTTTTTGGAAGCCATTTAAATTGTTTCCTGTTTTGGGAGACTGTGTGTAAACATGATATAAACATTTGCATGGAGATATTTGTATGAATACAGTTTCTTAATTTCTTTGAAGTAAGTACCAAGGAATGGGATTGCTAGATCATAAGGTAAGTGTGTGCTTTGTAAGAAATTGCCAACCTGTTTTCAAAAATGGCTGTGCTATTTTGCATCTCTATCAGCAACACATGTTGCTCAGCCATTTTTGCCAGCATTTGGTATTGTTACTTTAAAAAAATAGACATCCTAATAGGTATGTAGTGATATCACATTTGGGTTTTAATTTGTATTTTTCTGATAAGTAGTTAAGTTCATATGTTTATTATTCACTTGTGTATCTTTTTTTGTGTGTAAACTGCTCTAAAATCTTTTCCCTGTTTTAAAAATAGGTTGTTTATTTCTCGTATTATCCTGGATACATATCCTTTGCTAGATGTGTAGTTGGTCTTTTCACTCTTTTAATATGTTTTTTGAAGAGCAGTCATTTTTAATTGTGATCAAGTCCAATTTATATATTCTTTATAGATTGTGCTTTGTATTTCCTACCTAAAAAGCAATCTTTGCTTACACCAAGGTGGCAAAACTTTTTTCCTGTGTTATCCTCTAGAATTTTTATACTTTCAGCTTTTAGGTTTAGCTTTATCGTCTACTTCAATTTAACTTTTGTGCAAGGTGGGAGATATGAGTTGAACTTAAACTTTTTGTTCAAATGGATATTGAATTGTTCCAGCATAAAATGTAGGGGCTACACTGAAAGATGGGAGGTGAGAGGAAATAAAAGCCTTTATGTGGATAGGCAGAAGAGGGTAGAGTGAAAGTATTCTAAATGTTTCACCTTCCTGGAATGGGGGAAAATGGGGAAGGAAATGGAGCATTTTGATGGAGACAACATTTGATATCTTATTTTAAATAGTAAAGAAATATGTGTATTAGAAAGAAAAATAGCAAACAGCAATGTAAAATAAATAATAAACATAAAACTAGGTGCTCAATGCAAAGCATAGAATTAGACACATCAGACTTTATGTTATATTTGAATGGACTTTTTATCTCTTTAAAATATGGAGACTGTTCAGTAGATTGAAAACACACTTAAAATGGTAATGATTGAAATTAAGTGTATGAGCAAAAAATATTAGGCAAACACAAATAAAAAGAATGTAGGAGGGATTTAAAAGTAAGAGAACCAAAGAGGACAAAGAAGGACATTATGTAATTATAAGGGGCAAGGCTATAATAAACAGAAACACAGAGCTATATGCAGGAAACAACATAGCAACTAAATACATAAGGTAGGGTTGGTCACTGACCTATAAAAAGGAATCATTGGATGGGGGTTCTAGGAAAGCTCTTTAAAGAAGGATGACTTAACTATAAGATCTTTTTTGCCCCTTCCTTTCCTTCCTTCTGCCTGGAATATTGGATGTGATGGTTGAAACTACCAGCCCTCTTTTGGCCATGAAGCAACTTTGAGGATGAATTGTGGCACTAAAAATTGCAGAGTAGAAAGAGAAAAGAAACCCAGAACATTAATAACATCATAGAGATGCCGTATCAGTCCTGAGCTGAAATTTACTCTGTGTGTGTGTGTGTGTGAAAGAGAGAGAGAGAGAGGCAGAGAGAAAACCAGTACCTTGTTTAAGCTACTGTCGTACTGATCCTCTTTCTAGCAGCCGAACATAATTCCTGTCTGATACATAGTGGACTTGAATAATATAATTAATAAACTTCAGTTAGTAACTATATGTGTATTGATAAGTACACTATTTTGTGAGGGTAAAGGGAAGGGGAAAACACTGCCAATCATGACTTGGTTCAAGAACAGACATGAAGCAGGATTTTAAAAGTAGTTCCTTTATAGATTATATTCAGTGATAAAATTTAAATAACATTTGAAAAAATTTAAATAACATTTGAAATAAATAATATAAAGGCTCATCTATTTAGATATCAAAAACCTCTCAGATTTCCAAATAATCTTTGGATCAAAGAAAAAATTGAAAACTATTTAGAAAATAATGTGCAATATGTATCAAAATGTATATTCTCAGAGTAAAATTCATGCCCTAAATATCTTCATTTTTAAAAGGACCATGAAAAATAAACTAAGTGCTTATTTAAAAACATTGGGGAAAGACAGTGAAATAAACCAGAAGAACTAGGAAAAGGCAATTAAGAAAAATAAAAACTAGCATTAATAAATTGGGAAATAAAAATGGTAATACACAGGATAAAAATCCAAAAGTTTATTCTTTGAAAATACCTATTCTTTGCTAGACTAAGGGGAAAAAGGTAGAAAAAAACAGAAATCCTTAACATTTGTAAGCAGACAGGAGACATAAACTTGTGTGTAACATATAGTGAAAGAAGTATGTCAGTATTACATACATGTGTTTGGCAGCAGATCTGAAAACTGAGGGATCACTGATTTCTTTTTAAAAAGTATGCGGTGACCAAAATTGATCAAAGTAGATGTGGAAAACGGGAATATCAATTTCATTAAAGAGGTTGCAAAAGTGATTTAAGATATACCATGGCAAAATCCACCAGACAATGTTGGATAAACTTTCACAAACATCCTGTCAAAAGCTTATTTGAGCTCAAGAGAAAGTAAGGGCAGTTCCCAAGTAGAGCTGAAAACCAGAGGGGTAAGCTGGAGCTGAAGTTGAGCCTACAGTATCATTCTGCCAACGTCAGTAACAAAAGGTTTAGCATACAGTGACTGTGGCCAGACAGGAGATAAGCCCATGTGACTGCATGACATGGAGAGTTAAACTGAGATCCTCAAATAATATTGAGGCAGTCTCAGTGAAAAAGGAACTAGAAACACCTATGTGCTCCTTCACTCTCCTGCCTTCAAGCTTTCCCCCAGAGTTAACTATTATTTGGGATTATGTGTTTGTGTCGACACAAATACCTGATTGTTTTTGAGCTTTATGAAAATGAAATACTAAAATAGTCTTGTGACTTGCTTTTTTTTTTTTAAAAAAAATGCACTATTGTGTTTGTAAGATTTATTCATGTTGCCTTTAGTTATAGTGAATTTATTTTCTCTGCGGCTTAACATTCCATTGTCTAAATTTACAACCATTGGTCTTTATTTGCCTGTTGCTAGAGTTTTTTTCCCCATTTTTATTGTTTGCTTTTTTGAACTGTGTATAATCATGGTGAACATGCAAGAACATACACATATATGGATAAATATGTATATGCATACACACATATGTATATGCATATATATGTAGGCTATATTCCTAGGAATGGAATTGCTGCCTTACAGAATATATGACTGTCTTTATAACATAATGCAAATTCTTTTATAAAATGTTTATACCTGTCTATACTCCCACCAGAAGTTCCCAGTGATCTGTATTCTGACAAACATTTAGTATTACCAGACTTGTTAATTTTTGGCAATCTCAGTTCAGTTCAGTTCAGTTCAGTCGCTCAGTCGTGTCTGACTCTTTGCGACCCCATGAATCGCAGTACGCCAGGCCTCCCTGTGCATCACCAACTCCCGGAGTTTACTCAAACTCATGTCCATCGAGTCGGTGATGCCATCCAGCCATCTCATCCTCTGTCTAGTGGATATTAAATGATGTCTAATCATGATATAATTTATATATATTTCTCTGATTATTAATATGTTTGAGCATCTTTTTACATGGTTATGTGCCATTCATTTTTCTTTTCTATGAAATGTCAGTTCAAGTCTTTGCACAGTTTCTAGTTGCTTGTTTGTCCTTTCTTTTTGATTTGTAAGAATTCTTTATGTATTCCAGATATGTTGCAGATGTCTTCTCCCTGTTTATTACTTTTTACTTTCTTTTCTGACAAATAAGTTAATAATTTTCATGGAGTCAAATTTATCAGTATTTTCTTTGTCATTGTTTTATGTGTCTTATTTAAGAAATATCTCCTTATCTTGAGTTTATAAAAATATCCTACTATATTGCATTGATTTTTTTTTTTAATTTTGTTTTTTCATATTAAAGTTTTAATCCACTAGCAACTGATTTTTGAGTATGGACTATGGTCAGATAACCAGTTGTTGCAGCACCATTTGTTGAATAATCTGTCTTATTTCTATAGTACCATTTCTAGCACATATCATTTTTATGTATTTATGGTTTTATTTCTGCATACCCTATTCTGTTTCATTTTCAGCTCTTTAGGCCTATACCAATTTTATATTAATTTTTCTTTATAATAACTTTTGACATCTGATATAGCAAAGGCAAACCTTGGATATTCTTGAACATGCACATTTTAGAATGTGCCTGTTGAATTCCTTTAAAAAATTTGTTGGGATTTGAGTTGGAATTACACTGAATTATGGATCACTTGACCATGAACAAGGCATCTTTTTCCATTTTGAGGATTTTCTTTAATATCTTAAGAATTTCAAGACAATGACAGCAGAGTATTAAACCAAGTGCTTAGTTCTTCTTGGTGCGAGGCTCTGTGTAGATTGCACAGGTTGCGTGCCAAAGAGACCGGCCCTGTCCACATTCCACCTCCTATACTGTCTATGTTATTTATATTTGCATTCTGTCCAAGAGATACTATCAAAAGTTGATAGAACTAGAAATAGAGCTTTAAGTACAATATTTAAAGTTACCAAGGTAACCAGAGAGAGAACTAAAAATAACAAAGATCAACAATCAGGAAGATGAGAGAGGGCCAGAAGGATGTTGTAAATTAAGTGCTTCTTTCATATCAGGACTGTCAGGGCGTCAGCAGATACAAATCAGGAAATAGATGTCTAAGCATATCATTCATACTTCCAAAGAGCTAAAGAGAGAAATAGCAAAAAGAGATTGCTTTTGAGAGGTGGGTTTCCTGTTGGGAAAGTGTGAGATGGGAGAGGGTCTGTGGCCTCTTGTCTTTGGATTTTTTGTTAGTGGATTACTGTTTACATTCATTGCTTTTATAAAATAAAAATAAAGACAGGGAAAGATGCTTACTGTTTTGCGTTGAGATAAGCCAATATGCATGAATTACCATAATTCACTCTTAGCTGATTTTGGACAGTAAATTTGATTGCTTTTTGAATATGAAAATACAAGTTTATCATGATTAATTAGATTCAGATGTTTTCTTATTCTCATGAATTGGATATTTATAACAATGAAATTTATCTGTATTTTATATTGTTAATAATGATTTGATCTGAATAGGTATTTATCAAATAGAAAGATATTTTATTTTATTATGTGGCTGATAGTTCCAACTTGTATATTATGTGGTTTTCTGTTAAACAAGACAAACTAAGGTTTTTTTTTTTTAAGACTGGTTAGCTACTTCTGGGGGGGCATTTTAAAACTAGTTCTAGTTGTAGGAACTAGAGAGTGGTAGTTAAGACTGTGAGACTGTAGTGCTGGAGATTCAAATCCTGATTCCTCTGCTTAACTAGCTGTCAGGCCTCTGGCAAGTTACTTAATAACTCGATGCTTCTGTTTCCTCCTTTCTCAAATGCAAACAATAACAGTGCTCACCACCCAGTATTTTGTGACAATAAAGTGTGATAAAATATGTGAAATATTTAAGTAGATTTGTGAAATTTAGCAGATCAGAATTATAAGTTTTTGTCATGTCTTCAGCCATACCATATATCTTAGAGCTCACATTTAAGATATATGTCATTTCTGTGTCTGAGACAAAACAACTGTCCAGTTCCTATAAGAGCCATCAGAAAATTGTGCTCTAAAATACCTTTCTTTTTATCTAAGAAATGGAGACAGAAGCCAATAATTTCGTGTATTTTAACTTTTTTGAAAGTCAATTCCAAAGAATCAAAGTGATTTGAATATTTAGTCTTCTACTCCCCTAAAAATCCTAGTTGACTCTGTATCCTCCATGGTGAGTAATATGTTTAATAGATAAGCAAAGCCAAAAATCTGGATCAAGTGCTTTGATGGCTCTAAATCCATTTAAAATGACTTGAGATATGTCTAATAGATGGTTTATTTGATTCTTCATTCTGGCAACTGTATGACATTAAACTGTAAAGGTAAAGCTATCTGGTTTTGAAAACTTCCTTTCCTTCTGAGATACTGTAGTGGGAAAATACACACTCCTGAGTTACTATTTGTTTATACCCAGCTTAGAACACATCAGTTTAGGGACCTGGCATGATAGACTTATAATTATGCAAAAATCTTCTGCTTTGTATTTTTACACCCCTAAATTAGCAATTATACTCATAATTAACAAACAATTCAATTCCAACTTATTCTTTCCCTTCTCTTTGCTTTTTCTTTCTTTCCCTCTCTCCCTCTTTTTCATTTTCCTTCCTCCTTTCTGGAAAGAAAAATGTATGTATTCAATTTCCAAAAGAAAAAAAAAAAAACAAATTAGAACCTCACACTAATCTGAGTCCCACATAAACTCATTGTTTATAGCAGTATTTAAAAAGATTTTTCTTTGTAATTCTGAAAATATACCCTGAGGAGAATACATATATACAGACTATGAATAAGAAATTGGAACAATTAAAAATTACTGTTTGGAAAGTTTAAGAGATTACAAAGGATTTGTGAAACTTAGCAGATCAGAATTATAAACGTTTGTCATGTCTTCAGTCATACCGTATATCTTAGAGCTCACATTTAAGATATATGTCATTTATGAAAATAACACTGCCTTTGTAAAATTTTTACACCCACATCACACTAATGATGAATTACAGGTACAAAATAACTTGACAGACAAATAAGATCTTTCTACTAAAAGATCTCATTGAAATGTGAGTAAATCTGGGGGGAAAATCTTTATAGTTGTTACTTGAATTTTTTGAGTGTCCTAGGAATGCTTGCTACTATTGGAATCTACCCTTGGGAAACTGACAAAGTTAGCATATTCTGGTGATTACTGTCTCATATGTTTATTCTCCTCTGAAATACCAATGTAATGAATTGTTGAATTAGTCAATATTCTTGGTTTTAGGTGACAGAAATTTATCTCAAGTGAGCTTATACAAAAAACGGAGATTGGTTGGCTTACATAACCTTGGATGGTCAGGGGTAGAGCTGGTTCCAGGCATTCAAACAATATCGTTTCAATTCTCTCTCTTTCCATCTCTTGGCTTTACTTCCCTTCGTGTTGGCTTCATTTTCAAATGGGCCTCTCACACTTGGCTGCAAAGACAGCCCCTGGCAGCTCTAGGCTTATAGTGTCCCTGGTGCTTGCAATCTCAGAAGAGGCCCTTACATAACTTATATCTGTATCAGTCCCTGAAAAAGAGTCGGGCTTGGCTTTATTTATTAAATGTATTAACTCCTGAACCAACCAGACACCTCAATTGACCTGGAGGAGGCACCCTCTCCTGACGTAGGGGAAGAAGTATTGAGTGGAGATGGATTGTCTCCACAGTGGGGCAGTGGAAGGTTCTAAAAAGAAAAGATGTATAGCACATGGAGCTCTGCTGGATGTTCTGTGGCAGTGCGGATGGAGGGGAGTTTGGGAGAGAATGGATAGGTATGGCTGAGTCCCTTTGCTATTCACCTGAAATTATCACAGTATTGTTAATTGGCTATACTCCAATACAGAATAACAAGTTTAAAGTCAAAAAGAAAAAAAGAAAAGAAAAGGTGTAGGGCAGTGAGGAAACTAACAGAAGCTTCTAGGATCTTCCCTCTGACCTCAATGTTCTAAAATTTCTCAATGAGATGACTTAGTATGTTTCTATTTTCTTTCATTATATTGGGCATGTGATGGTGCCTTTCAAGTTGGAAACTTCAGATCTGGAAAGTTTTCTAATATTCTGATATTGCTTTGAAGTTTTTCATCTTGAAAGATTGCATTTTCCAAAGATGACCATGCCAATATGTCTCCTGTCTCATATACTTGTCTTACAATGTGACCTTGACATTCCTCCAAGGAATGGTAGTGTCTGTGTTCTCTCCTTTTTGAACATGGGTGGACCTTTGTAACTGCCTTAACCAATAGAATATGGGAGAAGTAACATTGCTCTTATTCCAAGGGTAGGTCATAAAAGGAAATATGATTTCTGCCTGGATCTCACTTTCCCTCTCTCTATTTCTCCCAACACTTATTATTGGAATCTAGCCACTACATTGTGAGAAAACCTAGGCCACATGTGTCTACCAGTTGACAGCCCCAGCTAGACCTTCAGTCAACAGCCAACACCAACCACTAGAGATATGAATGAGCCCTCAGATGATTCCAGTCTCTAGTCCTGGAGCCTTCCAGCTGAGACCCAACATTGTGGAGCACAGATAAACAGTCCCCATTAAGCCCCATCTGAATTCCTGTCCCACAGAAATCGCAGTAGGTAGTGATTATTGTTGTTTAAGCCACCGAATGTTTGAGGAACCTGTTATGTAGCAATAGATAACTAATACATTTCCCTGTTTTTTCTCTCTGCCGTTATTTGCAAGTTGTATCTTAGACTGGTCCTCTAATTTTCTTACCTTTTTTAATTCTAATATTTTGTTTCTTCACCCTTTTGCTCTACTTTCTGGGAGATTTTCTCAAATTTATATTCCAATCCTTCTATTGAATTAAATTCTTTTTACCATAATATATTTCTAGAAGCTCTTTTTTGTTTTTGTTTTTTTAAATTTTCCTTGTTTATAGCATTCTGTTTATATACATCTATATACACTATCTTTTCAGATATCTCTGAGAATATTATTATATAATTTTTATAGCAGATTACTAAGACATAATTCACATACAATTCAATCTTTAAAAGTATAAATTCAGTGTTTTTTTAATGTATATTCAGAGTTGTGTAACCATGATTATTATTATCTAATTGCAGAAACTTTTCATTACTCCCTGCTAAAACCTTGTACCCATTCGCAGTTTCTCCCTGTTTCCTCCCCATCCCGTCCCCTGGCAACCACTAACCTACTTTCTGTCTCTATGAATTTGCCCATCCTGGACATTTCATAGAAATGTATCCCTATACTACATGGCCTTTTGTGTCTGGCTTCTTTCACTTGGCATACTATTTTAAAGTTTATCCATGTTGTAGCATGTGTTAGTACTTTAGAAGCGTTTTTTTCTTCCTTCATGAATAGTCTCTGCTTTCTTGGATTTTTTTTTTCTTTGTTTCTTGTTTTCTTGCTTTGGGTTCTATCTTTCATGTTGGAAGCATTCCATAGATAACTGATAATCCTTGGATGTATGCTAAAATGCTTCAGTGGGAGACCAAAAGTCATTCGGAAGCAGTCATTTGGAGGTTGTGGGTAGACCTTGTCAGTGTAGAGTTTCACTGCAGAGTGATAAACTGGGCCATTTTGAGGGGAATTTGAAATAGCCCTATACTAGTTTGCTATGGCTGCTATAACGGTACCACAGACTGGGTGGCTTACACACAAGAAATTTATTGTTCACCAGTTCCCAAGACTAGAAGTTTAAGACAAACTGTCAGCAGGGTTGGCTTCTTTTGCGGCTTTTCTCCTTGGCTTATAGATGGCTCTCTTCTCCCTGTCTTCACATATATATGTTTGTGTGTCCTTCTGTAAATGTCTGTGTCCAAGTTTACTCTTTTTGTATGAATATCAACCATATTTGTTTAGGGTCCACCCTAATGACCTCATTTTAACTTATTTACCTCTTTAAGACCCTGTCACCAAATATACTCACATTCATATGTAAGACGTGAACATACAGATTTCGTGGGGCACATAATTTAGCCCATAACAAGTTCCTTTAGATTTCTTTTCTTGTGATGATCAGATTTCTTCCAAACTTGTGCCTGGAGAGCATAAAACTGGCCACCACCACAGCTGTGAGAACTGAGTAGAGGGAAAGAGCTAGAGGTTTCAGCATGTACCCACTCTGTCTGCTTTCAGGTACAGTACCCTCAGCCCACCACTGTGTCTGATGCCCTCTTGTCTAGAGACCTTCTGTTTTACCCTCTCCAGAAAATAAGCCTTTAGATCAGCTGACTTAGGGAAGAGATCTGGAGTTCCAACTACATCCTAAGTCAACTTTCAAGTGAACTGAAATGTTGTAAAGTGATTGGCCTCCAACTAATAAAATAATATTAAAAAAAAAAATAAAAAAATAAAAAGGAGAAAAAAAAATAAAAAAAAATAAAAAAAAAAATAAAAAATCAAGTGACCTTTTTTTCCATCCTTCCAGAAGTACCTGCTTCCACTAATTAAGTTGTCATCAGGGGTGGGGGCTCTGCATTGGAAATTGGGTTATTTCTCAGTTTTCCATACTATTAGTTCAAGATTTGGCTTTCTGATTTCTACTAAGTCACCACTCAAATGCTTTCTAGCTTTCAAAATTGTGTTGCTGTTTTCTCGCTTCCTATTGTTTTTTCCTTGTCAGTTTGTACCTTTTAAAAATCTTTTTATTATTGTTTTTGTGGAGTTTCAGGAAGAAGTAAAAGCAAATGTGGGTGTTTAATCCATCATCTTTACTCAGAAGTCCCACACATTTATATTTTTAAATGAGCTCATGCTATACAGACTGTTCTATAATCTAGTTTTATCATCAAACAAATTCTAGTGAATATTTATGTTGTCTCCATGTCAATAAATAGAAATCTACATCAGTGGTTCTTAAGCTTGGCTGCACATTGGAATCACAGGGTGGTGGGGGTAGAGGGAACTTTATAAAGCTTTAATGTCTGGGTCCCACCTCCAGAAGTCCTGATTGAATGGCTATGAGGTATTGCGATATTGGGAATGATAAAATCCCAGACAAGTCAAATATACAGCAAAGTTTAAGAGCCTTTGACTTACACCATTGTTAATCATGCCAGTATCCACAAAAGCGATGGATGGCAATGCATTTAAACCAACCCCTTTCTGTTTCAAATTGTTATTGTAAACAATGATATTATGAACATCTTTGGACATAGAACTTTATATTTCTGATTATTTTAGTGGCTGTATTCCTAGAATGTATGATCACAAAGGATATGAATATTTATAAGATCTTGGGGTACAGTTTACCTCAGTTCCTCTAAAGTGGCTGGGCCAGTTCAGACTCCCACCAGAAGCATGTGACAATCCTTGTTTCCCCACACTTAGAAACACTGTGTACCATCACTGACAAAATTTAAAAGAATTTTAAACGTCAGTTTAAACACTGAAAATTAGTATTGTGTTGCTATTTTTTTCTGATTGGTATCATATTTTTATTGTGGTAAAAATATATACAACATACAATTTACCATTTTAGTAATTCTTAAGTGTATGGTTCAGTGGCCTTAAGTATATTCACATTGTTGGGCAGCCATCACCAACATCCAGCTCCAGAACTTTTTCATCTTCTCCATCTGAAACTCTAACATTAAAGACGTATTTCCCATTTTCCCCTCCCTTTGCTCCAGCCCCTGGAAACCACCATTTTATTTTTTGTCTCTATGAATTTGAGGATTCTAGGTACTTCATGTAAGTGGAATCATAAAGTAAGAGTCTTTGTGGCTGGCTTATTTCACTTAGCATAATAGTATTGCGATTTTATTCTCAATGTATTTGCAAGGTGAAACAACGTTTATGCCTATTGTCTATCTGTATCTTACTTTTTGTGTATGAATTGCTTAATCATATAAGGAGCATCCATGAGGAATGATTTTGGCTCAAAGTATCTGAAACCCTCATTAACAGTGGCTTAAACTAATAAGGATTCATTTTTTCTTCACACAAACAGGAGTCTGGACGTAACCAGCTGCTGGTGGTATTGGGTCAGCAGCTCAATGATATCACATTTGCAAGAGGACTGCCCAAGCTTCAGCCACCCCATCCTTGTCCAAGGCAGGAAAAATGAGGTAAGGAATATGTGTGCCCTCTGTACTTGAATTAAGAAAATATGATTTTTCCTAGAAATGCCAGTCTCCTCCAGCAGATGCTTGCTGGCAAGATTGTGTCACATTACTACCCCTAGGTGCCTGTAATTCAGGAAAAGGACAACGAGGTGGGGAATGCTTGCTGAGTTGGACGATCAACAGTCCAGAGTCCTTTGTCTATTTATCTATTAGAATGCTTGTCTGTTACTGATTTGTAGTGTTCCTTTGTATAGTAACAATATACAACCCCCGCTTTTTATTGCATATGTCATATTTGTTTGGCAAATTTTTCCAGCTTCTTGTTTACAGTTTAGTTTTGTTTCAACATACAGAAGATTGATTATTTTTTAATTCTTAGGTCCATGCCTCTTATTTTATGGTTTCTTATTTGTTCTTGTGCTTACAAAAGCCTGGCCCGTTCTGAGAAAAGATGAATATATTTTCATATTTTCTTCTTGATCTTTCATGGTGTCACTTTAATTTTTAAAAGCTGGAATGGTACCCTGTTTGACTTCTTATCTGAAACTGGAGAAGGAGTGATTCAGAGATGTGGGTGCCAAGGAACAGAGAAAACAAATTTAATCTACTACCACTGAAGGTGGGAAAAACAACCCAGTCCTGCCAAGTCTTCAAGAAAATGTCCCATGTTACAAGATTCAGTGGTGGGCAGTGGAGGGAGCTGGGTAAGGGAGACTCTTGGTGACCTGTTTAATGGCAGGAGATGTTTCATGGCAAACAAAGTTCAAATGCTGACTGGAAAGAACATGCAACAAAGACTCCGGTTCAATTTCAGAAATAACAGGTGAGTATGAATATACAAATGGAAACATAGCACAGAGATCAATTTCGCAAGCAGTTGTGCCATGGAAAATCCTGCAAGCCTCATGTAAATTCTGAAGTTTGCTGAAAGAAGAATCATAATATAGCTAGAACTGCTGTTAGCACAGTGGTCAAAAGTAGTTTTTATGAAGGGTTGAGAACAAAACTCAGTGGGCTAAGTAAAGCTGTTTCCTATATTCTTCATTAACCTGTGGCTGGACAGTGTTTATGTTCCAGGTGAAAGTACTTAAAGTGACAGCCAAGTGACAGCCCAACCCCATATAATAATGAGAAAATATACAAATATACAAGACATTTTAGGCTTAGAAAAAAGCTGAGAAAAAAGATCTTCCCATATGTTTGCATCTAATCCCATCTGTCTTTGATATAGAAAGATGACAAACTGAAATTGACAATGAACTTCCAAAATTATTTTTCTTTGCTCCAAATAGAATCTACAGAATGGCCTAAAGAATAATCTGTAAATTACCATTCCCTGGCATTAAAAACAGTGACATCATGGTGTCTTCCTGTTATCTTGAGACAACAAGACTACATCCGAGAAAAAATATTGTACGACAATGAAGTATTTCTCCATGATTCTCTTTTCTGTGTTGGATAGATTATTGGATGCTCAAGATCTATGGTGCTTTTGATAAAAATTAATAAATCTGATGAGTATTAGCCTTGGAAGGGAACTTTGAGTTCAATCACTTGTTTACTGACCCCTGGTCATCATTTGTTGTACATCATGCCTGTTCTTTAAGACTTTACTTCACAGGTGCTTGTTCATCAAGATGAACCTCCATTTAACTAATTATTCCTCCCCAGCTGGTCTTTCATAACACTCAGTGTTTTCTCAAGAGTTGAGTGGTGCTTCTTTTGATGTTTTAACCAAGTATTTTCCCATTTACTGGACTGGTTCCTTCAACTTCAGGTTATTTGGGGAAATGGCATGAATTAAGAGCTTTGTTCAAAACTTTTAACCTTTGGATTTGCAAGTAGGCACATTTTTCTCAGTTTGCTTTTCTTAGTACAATAGTCCTTGAAAAGATGGGTTAATTTGACATCATCCTATGTACCCATCTTATTACATTTGGTTCTCTCCCACAGGACGCTATTAGTGACTAATGTTACAGACTTTGCATAATCTGTTTCTTTCTGCTTTTGTCCTAATAGTTCTTTTGATCACAGTTAGATCCAAACAACAACTGGCTTAAGGTGACTTATCCCTTTTTAAAAAAACATGCTATTTGCATCTGTATAAAAGAGAGGCTAAGGCACTTTAATAATGAACACATAATAGAGAAAATTGGGGTTTATGATTCACCAGGGTATTAGCAACAGGTCTCTTTTTGTGTGGTGTCTACCAAACACCTCAGCAACTTCTTCAGGTGCTGCCTTGTGAAATTTTGCAGTCCCCATGTGGATCTGACCTTCACAAAGCATTTTCAGTTGCGGGGCTTTGGGTTTTGTGGGATCTAATTGCACTTCCTCCAACACAGCACATATGCCCTGTAAGTGTACATTTCCCACGCGGTGTCTTTAGGAACCTGGTATCTGCAAGCGCTTGACCTATCTGTCTTTTGCTGGCAGCGGACTTTGGAATAGACAGAGCTTCTGTTTCCCAGTGCTTTAGGCAGGCTCCACACAGCTTACAGACAGCTTTTAAAGGACGGTGCTTGACCTGGAATGATTCTACCCTGCTAACAAGTATGCTCTAACAGTGGAGAAGCAGCCTTCTGTTTTCTGGAGAACTGGTCACTCTGTGTGTGTTCTCACAGTGTTAAAGAGGATGGCAACAGCATGGCAGAGCGCCTGTGAAATGGTAAGGGGGTCAAGTACATGCTTGATTAGTAGAGAGCTGAGTCTCCATTTGTATTCATGACCTCTTTTGCAAAGATGAAATTGAACCATTGCTGTGGTATTGATTCGTTCTCTGTGAGCCTGGGAGAGACAGCAGTAAGCTCTATGATGATGGTTGGGCACTTCAAGGTGACGGGCACTTCAGGCCTTTTTTTGGTAGCTTTACTTCTTATGTCTTTATTGTCTTCAGGCTTGGTTGGTGGTGGTGCTGGAGCTCCAGGAAAAGGCAGAAGAGGGGAGGGAGGAGCAAGTTGAGAGAGAGATTAGTGCTCTGGTCCAAATTTCACTTAGTTTATTCCTCAAAGCTCTTATGAAAGCAGACAGTAGATAAATGCTGAAGTATACCATGTGATCACAATTATGTGAAAAAGACATGCATTGCAAAACAAGGAGAAAAAATAACCCTAAATGTTAACAGTTGTTATCTCATGGGTGGGAACAGAGTTGACTGGCTTTTTTCCTTCATCTTTCTGCATTTATCTGTATTTTCTATGCTGACTATGCATTATTTTATAATAGGGCAATCATTTTATAAATTAAAATGTAAAGAAAAAAACTTCTGCATGCCAAGATAGATTTGCCTCTATGCCTTAGTATAAATATAGTATACCATGAAATATAATTGCTAAATATTTTATGCTGTAGCTGGGAGTAAATAACAACATCAAGTCTTGGCTCTCTTCAGCATCTTTTGAAGAGCACACACTTAAAGGAAACAAAAGTACATCATTGACTATTTCTCCAAAAACAGCATTGTTTCATAAGTAGTTTAAAAAATTCATTAGCAAATAAACTGTGTTAATGATCATTCAGATATACTGGCTGAGTTAAGAATCATATACTCATGCATTTATCAGTTTTATTGAGATGTAATTTACACATCATATAATTGACCCATTAGAAGTATACAATTCAAGTGTTTTTAGGATATTCACAGAATTACAAAACCACTACCACAGTCAATTTTAGAACATTGTCATCACCTTTAAAAGACACCCTGAACCTCTTAGCTATCACTCCTTCTTTCCCTACACCCAACTCCCCTAGTCCCTGGTAATGACTAATCTACTTTCTGTTTATACAGATTTGCATGTTGATATATTTTACAAATGGAGTCATGCAAAATGCAATCTTTTGTGATTGGCTATTTTTACTTACATGATAGTTTTGAGGTTCATCCATGTTGTAGCATGTATCAGTACTTCATTGCTTTTTATGGCTGAATAATACTACATTGGACTTCCCTGGTGGCTCAGATGGTAAAGAATCCCCCTGCAATGCTGGAGACCCTGGTTCATTCTCACTGCATGGCTATACCATATATTGTTTATCCATTTATCAGTTGGTAGACTTTTGGGTTTTTTTTTTGTTTGTTTATTGTGAGGAATGCTGCTGTGAACATTTGTGTACAAGTTTTTATGAGGGTATTTGTTATCATTCTTCTCAGGTTTATATCTAGGAGTGGAATTGCCAGGAGTGGTGATTCTATGTTTCACTTTTTGTGTAACCGCTAGAGTGTTCTACAAAGCAGCCACACCATTTAACATTCCCACTAGCAGTGTATGAAGATTTGAATTTTCTCTACACTTTCATCAACACTTGTTATTATTCATCTTTTCGATTATAGCTATCCTAGTAGGTATGGTGTTTCACTATGACTTTTGATTTGTATTCTTGTGATGGTTATGATGTTGAGCAACTTTTCACATGCCCCTTGACCATTTCTCTGTTTCCTTTGGAGAAATGTCTGTTCGAATCCTTTGACCATTTAAAATCAGATATTCTTTTTATTGTTGAGTTGATGAATAATGGAAAGGATTTGGAGCCTGGCAATCCTGGATTTGAACTTGAGCTCAGGCACTGAGTGAAGGTAGTCAATAAGCTAGAACCAGTCTTACTGTTTATCACAGAGGACTATAAGGTATGGGGTGTTCTCTGTGAAGGAATGGGGTGTTCTCTGTGACTGCATTTTTCACATAACTGAAATGTATCCCTTTGTTTGCCAAACGTTGAAGAATTTCTAAACTGTCTTACATACTTTCTGTGCTTTATCCCATCTGATTTAACCCTTTCTTGATGACTCCTTGAAACATTCTGTATTGTATTGTATTGTATTGTATTGGTGGCCCTGCCAGGGCCCTTCAGCTATTGAGGTGTGGAAGGTTGTTTGCTGAGGCTCTTGTGGCTCTTCTAGTGACTGCTTTCCTCTGTTTGGGGTTCATTTTTCAGTGAACTTATTTATCACAGGGTTCTTCCTCCACCCCCTCATTGTTTCTAATTTGACTGTAATTTTAGAAAGAATGGAAGGTTACCAGGGGAAACCAAATAAGGAAACAGCACACATAATTCACAAATAATTGTTTCTAGTTGAAAAGCCTTGTGAAATACATAATAAACTAACTGCATGACCTTTGGTACTGGTGTCACATTAAAGGTTCAGGTACGTTTTCACTTACTTACAAGGTCCAATTTGAGCTTCAGTTGCTTAAAGTTGTTAGAAATGATAGTATCAGGCGAGCAGCACATATTACTCATTTCATATTTAATAAGGGCTTTAACTACATTGTCACTACTCTTTCAGGTAAATATATGAAATTTAAACATTCAAAACCACCTAGACTCAAATTTTAAGTAGCATTTAATGAAAAAAATCAACCTAAACTAATCCCCAAACCTTTCGTTAAATGGGAAATTTAAAAAAAGCAGACCCTTATATCAACTTTTAATTTTCCAAAGGTAAAACACTATATTTTCCATAGGAAAATAGTACCTTCAAAGTAACCCATTTAGGCACTTGGGTCAACCAAAAATACTCTTTGTTGAAAATTAACGCCTATTCCAGATGACCTTATTTGTGTATTCTTTTTTGAATGTAACCTGCACCCTACTGGAAAAGATTTTAAAACATTGCCCTATTTCCAAGGGTGGCTTGGGACTTGGACTGGTACAAGTTAACTGCAAGCATTGGGGCCCACTAACTAGAAGGATCTGCTGTGGGGAGCCTTGTGCTGTAGAGATGGCTGGCCTGCAGGTGCCAGGCTGTGGCAGATATTAGTCTGCACTGTTTATCTGTGCAAAATATTGTTCAAGGATTATAGGATTATGTTTCTGCTCATGAGAAACCAGCTTGAAAAATTTCTGACAGTTTCAGTAGATGTGGGGCTTAATAAACAAGTCAATGGAATGCAAGGGTACTCGGCCTGGAATCTTGCTCAAACTGCAGAACCAGGTGTCACACTCCTTGGGGGAATCCATGACCTAGAGGGTTAATTGCTGGCACCAGCTTACCTGGAGTGAGTTGAGCTGCAGGCAGGAGGTAGCTAATGTGGCCCAACCAGACCCAGCTGGGGTGGGGTCGCTTTGAAGGAGCAGTATCTTTTGGGAGGGCTTTCTCCCAGGAAGGTCGTTTTGGAAACTGTGTTTAAAAGAAGCCCCTGTACCACCACTGCAGGCACACCTTGCTTAGGTCCTGGTTCTGTCTACCCTACCTGATTCCACTGGACGTTGGACATAATTCTTCCATGCACTGCCACATCAATAAACATTAAACGTGTAGGCTAGGTCTCAATTCTGTTTTTTTTTTTTTTTTCCTGTTGTCTGCTTTCCTCTTGGCAGCACTTGTATCCCTATTTTGGATGGCTCATTAGTGCTTGCTAGTGGACATCTGGGGCTCCCAGATTCCCTCTGAATTTCCCCGTGTCTATGATCTTGATGCATAATCAGATCATAACCAGGTAGGCTTTCCCTACCTGTTCTCTGCTGCCGCTGGGACTGTTGCTCTTGTGGCCACTGCTGTTTGCACCGCTGTCTCTTGGCCTCTGCACATCTGTGCCTTGCTGTGTTTTAGGTTCAAGTTTCCTCATGTTCCCATCTTTGGTCTGTTACCATCTCTCAGTCTGGCTCTGTCCGCACAAAAGGTGGGCCGTAGGTCTCATGACTTTCCTGAGAAACCCCACCAGGAGCTGCCTGAGCACAAGGTCACCCCCTCACCGTGAACACCGCTTTCTGGCCTGAGTGACAGCCCTGACTCTGGCTCTGGCCTGCCCGCATGCCACCGACTGAGCAGTGTAGCCCCCTGGCCCACTGTGCTCTCATACCACATACCCCAGCTTTGCAAACTGCTGACTTCCATGAAGCTCTGTTTCCCACCACAATTCGGCTCTGTTTGTTGGACTCCACTTTTCATCTCCTCTGTGGCTTTAGCCAGGAAGGACTAGCAGCTTCTGGGCAGCATGCCACGAGAAAGACTATTCCCTCAGGAGCAGCACTTTTTCTGCTTCTCATTTTCAAATATTCCTGCTTTAAATCCTCCTTCTCTCCCCCACCGTGGCATGCAGGTTCCATTAAGTCTCCTTTTTGGTATACAAACTCTAACATCAGCTAGGTAGTGCATTTATAGCACAAAAGGAAACATTTATAAGAGGTATCAAGATAATCATGACTGCTGCATTGGAAAAACAGAAGCAAAACCAAAAATAATAATACAGAGCAGAGTGGAATTTCCAAGAGTTTCTGATAACCTTGATCTAGGTGTTATACTAGAATGTATTCATGGAAAATGTCACCCAGAAACTCATGTGCAACTGTGAAAATGTAGGGCTTCTAACATGAGATGACCAACTATTCATAAAAACTAACTGTGTAGTGTGGACTTTCCATAGTGTGCTCACTGAACAGCTTCCAGTGGGAGGATTTTACTTTTAACTTCTCCAAACTGAGTTTTAAGTCCAAATAAATGTTAAAATTAATGCCCTTTTGGTAGCAGCTTAAAATTGGTAAGTGTTAAATACAGAGGAGCCTCACTTTACAAAACATGTGTGTTGGTAAAAAGCTTTGTATAGATACAATTTTGGAAAATCCAGTCACATCTTAAGGTCACTGAGGAAGCAGGCTATTTAAAGGAACTCTGCACTCAGTGAACTTTGACTTGCAACATGAATGACCTTCTCCTTGTGTATCTATTGTGCAACTTTGGTTCTTTTAAGGCATGGGTCCCCCACATTTTTATTTTACCTCAATAATTTTATAGGAGAACATTGAAAGAATGTAGCTTCCAGTTTTGATGATTTGCTGATTGATCCACAAGCCAACACACATGAGAACGCTTTAACAGACCCATGCACAGCCTGAAGGCACAGCCTTTTCATTGACTCCATCAACAGCAGAGTTTGACAGGCAGCTTTCTTTTTAGGGTTTCGACTACTTAGGTAAATTTCTTAAGAGCTCAAGTCACTTTTGATTGCTTCCAAAAATCTGTTCCCTTAATATCTGACCTTGAATTTTTGCTGAAGAAAATTCTTTACTGAGAGCTTTTCAATGACCACAGCAGTCTTTTTCTTGAGGAAAAAGAATCTAGATAGGAATGCAACATACTTTTTGAAATACACACATGGGCACATATACATGTGCAAATATGTGCTCATACATCTGTAGCCCAAACTTCAGCACTTTCTCTGGATGGAGAAGTGTCATAGCAGGGTCTCTAAGAAATGGGGGGTTGGGATAATTTAATTTTCATTTGTTAATGTCCTCAACAGATATTTGTTAAATACCTGCTAAAAGCCAGGTACTGTAGTTAGGTGACATTTCCTGCCTTTTGTAGGGAGAAGGATGGAGTATAGGTAATAGAGTTCTAAGCTGGGAGAAGGAATAAAAGGGAGACATGTTAGCTTTATGTTCCTTTCCACCATGTTAGATCAGTGGCTGAGGCTGCTTTATCAGTACCACAGCTTATGGAATGTTGAGGTTGAAAAGAACTTTTCAAATTCACATCCAAAAGCTTCCATTGTACAGAGGAGAAAACTGGAGCACAGAACAGAGAAATGACTTGGTCAGTGTCACATGGTGAGAAAGTAATAGGGCCAGAGCAAAAATTCATAATAACAGTATCCATTTCATAGGGCTATTGAGAGGATTCAATGAGTTAACATTTAGAAAGTGCTTAGGATAGGGCTTGGCACTTAGCACAGTATTAATATCTGTTAAATAATAATTATAACAGCAGCAATAATAATGTGATTTGCTGCAACTCAAGTGGATCTAATCTTACTTTATCCTTTCTGATGCCTTCAGAGCCTTACAGTGGCCTTCTGAGCTCACCTCATTATTTATTTATTTATTTTTGGTTGTGCTGGGTCTTTGTTGCTGTGAGGGCTTTTTTCTAGTTGCAGAATTAGGGGCTACTCTCTAGTTGTGGTGCGTGGGCTTCTCATTGCAGCAGCTTCTCTTGTTGCAGAGCACAGGCTCTAGGCTCATGGACTTAAGTAGCTGCAGCATGTGGGCTCAGTAGTTGCAGTTCCCGGGCTCAAGGGCACAGGTTTAGTCGTTGTGGCACATGGGCTTTATTGCTCTGCAGCATGTGGGATCTTCCCAGATCAGTGATCAAACCCATGTCTCTTGCATTGGCAGGTGGATTCTTTACCACTGAGCGACCAGGGAAGCCCTGAGCTCACCTCATTTTGGCAAAGTCAAACTGGTCTTATGGGAGAGCATAGGTAAATGATTGGGGCTTCCCCTGGTGGCTCAGTGGTAAAGAATCCGCCTGCAAAGCAGCAGACCCAGGTTCAATCCCTGGGTCAGGAAGATCCCCTGGAGAGGGGAATGGTAACCCACTTCAGTATTCTTGCCTGTGCAGTCCCATGGACAGAGGAGCCTGGTGGACTATGGTCCACAGACTCGCGAGGAGTTGGACATGACTTTGTGACTAAACAACAACAGAATAAATGGTATTAGAATTAAAATCCAGATATTTCAATGACCACAGGTTAGGGAACCACATCCACACACTCTGGATTATGCAGCTCGTTCTTGATTTCACCTTCTTTTAAGTTGTAAGCACATTTGCCCTTTTCAAACCACTTGTGATGTTTAATCAGCTCTCTTCAAGTGATGCTCAGTGCAACAAATGCCTCACAGTACTTACTTTATTTGACCTCAGAGCAGCATTTGATTGTTTGGATTATCCCCCTACTGGCTTAAAGAATGATTTCTATGATTCTGCTTTCTTTCCCTTTTCCTCCCATCCCTCTCCTCTCATCACTCTGGACAGCCCTAGCCTCTCTCTTCCCTGCTGTCTCTCTCTCCCTCCTCTTCTCCTTCTGCCCCTTCCTCTTTCTCCCTACCACATGGAAAATTTCAAATGTACATAGAAACAGAATAGTATCATTGCAGTCTCTGCCAACTCAGTATACAGTTAGGTTTATTTGCTTTTGATTTTTATGGGTTGTTTTTTTAAATTTTAGTTTTCTCTTACATTTATATAAAATTTTTTTCTATAGTTCCAAAATCAAATCTGTGAAGCAAGGCACATTTCCATCCTTGTCTCAGGTACCTTGGTCCTCTTTCTCTCTAGAGATAACCATTTAACTTTTCATTTTTGGTTCATCCTTTTATTTTAAAAAATACATTATATATTATTCAGGTTTTACCCTCATCTTTACACCTGTGTTTATATCTACGTCCCTTCCTCCTCACACACATATACTGCAATCAAGTCATATGGAATTATTTGAAGTTGCTCTCTACGTGTGTGTGTGTGTGTGTGTGTGTGTGTGTGTGTGTGTGTGTGTGTATGCCTCTCTATATATATGCCCCTATGTATATGTGTGTGTGTGTATATATATATATACACACATATATATATATATGCCTCTCCTGCCTAATTTCTTGCCTTTAACCCCATTTTATACCTGTGTTTATATCTTCTTCCTTGTCCCCAGCCTCTTGCCCATACTATGTTTCAACCATATTGAATTATTTGACAGGCTTCAATATACTGTGCTTCCTATTGCCTGTGAGCCTTCTTAAATGCTGTTCTTCCATGCAAAATCCTGATTGGAAAGAATTCAAGGGAGAATGAGAGAAAAGGTTGTCCGAAACAGACATTGTCAGATGTTGCTAGTGGGATGAATATGGGATGACCTACTACATTTCAGAAGTACACTATTCATCAGTTTCACCCCCCATATGTCAAAAACTATATACGTACATATATATATATGTGTGTGTGTGTGTGTGTGTGTGTGTGTGTGTGTGTGTGTGTGTGTATATGCATCCCTCCATTGTTTGTTATAGTGGAAGAACCCAAGTGCTCTGCCATTGTAGACTATCTAAATAAACTATGGAACATCTGTGAGATAGAGGAGGATGCATCTGAAAAATAATTAGGACAATCTCTATGCACTGATGTTGGAAGATCTCTAGGATATGTTGCTAAGTGTATAAAACCATGTATACAGAACAGTACATGTGTAAGAAAAAGTGAGGAAGATGAGACTATTCATTCATAAAATGCTTTCTTTTTATGAAGAAACACTGGAAGGATAAGAAAGAAAATAATACATGTAACTGCCTATTGGGAGTCAGACAAGGTATAAGAAAAGTGTAGATGGGATAGGAAGAGTTAGTAAAATAAACTTACAAAAGAAAGAAGAGGCATTAGTATTGAGAGGAGTTGGACAGGATATTGGCAACTTGTGATAATTTTGCTGGAAAGCAGAAAATTGTTTTTACAAATGGAAGCTAAAATTCTCATTGTTTTCATCAAATTCAAATTTTAATTTCTTTCATAATGCTTGGTGTTTTATTTTTCTTAATATATTTTTCATAATTGTATAATATAAAGAAAAATGTAGTTTTAAAAAATTATTTTAATGTTTTAACACCAAAAGCATTTTTGTATTGGGGTATAGCTGGTTAACAATGTTGTGATAGTTTCAGGTGAACAGTGAAGGGACTCAGCCCTACATACACACATATCCATTCTCCCCAAAACCCCCTCCCATCCAGGCTGGCACATAACATTGAGCAGAGTTTCATGTTTTATACAGTAGATTTTTGTTGGTTATCCATTTTAAACATAGCAGGTGTGTATTTGACCTTCCCACAGTCCTTAACTATCCCTTCCCCCCAGCAACCATGAGTTTGTTTAAGTCTGTGAGTCTCTTTTTATTTTGTAAGTAAGTTCATTTGTATTATTTGTAGTTTTTTTTTTTAACAAGTCCTTCTTAAATGCCCCAGATACCCTCCACTTTACCCCACTACATTGTGCAGACTTCACTTTCTGTGTGTGCCCTTGTATGAAAAAGTTAGGAAATACTGTCTTACCCAATGATACTCTAGTGAGACTATTTATATATGGGGAAGATAACTCACTGCAGATTCTTTGTAAGGTCAGGAGAAGCACAAGTGGTCATTTTCATAAAGATCTCTGGACTTCTTAGAAAGAACTATAGAGGGGACTGTGGAGGCCAAATTTAGGTCCCAGAAGTATTTGACCCTCAAGACAAATAGGGTAGATAAGGACACACAACCTTTAGAAAAATGTGCCCCCTAGAAAAGATGGGGAACTTGCCACGACAACTTGGGGGTTGTGAGAAGACTCAAAGGTAGGTCTTGAGATTTTATACAAGACTTAAATAAAAATAGGTTGCAGTTCAGCATTTTCCCCCTGATGGTATCATTTTTTTTTTCAGCCAAATTGGTAGTTTTTCCTAATCCTGGTTAGGGAAGTCCTAGCCTAATGAGATCTGATTCCATTCTCTTATGAATAAGGGACTGGGTGTGGGGAAAGAAAAGCAGACCTCTGGGTTGAGACCTAGGAGAAATGAAGTAAATATCCTAGTTTGGTTTTAAACATTAAGACATAAATCATTAAACTCTGATCAATGAAAGAAATTAATACCATCAAGCAATATATAGGGCTCAGTCCTCTTGTTTGTAAGATGAGTGGATGGTACGATATATTACAAGAGTAAATTTCATGTTCAGAAGAGTGTTTGCAAATAGAGGTGGCCAATAGTCCTTGTGCCTACCCCAACCTCTGGCACAGTGAGGGCAAGGTATCTTATTTGTTTTGTTTACTGATTTAGTCCATGCATTAGAGTAGTCTGGGCACAGAGTAGGTACTCCATAAACTTGTTCACTAAAAGAATTTGTTAAAGGAAGGAGGAAATTAAGATTTTATACTTGAAAGACTCATTATAATTCCTGATCAGAATTAATTCTTTTTAAAAAATTATTTTTAATGTAGTATATCTAGCTCAATTTTTCATATATTTTAAAAAATGTTATATTTTTTGAATTATGAAAGTATGATAACACATTTACAGGAAACTTGGAAAATGCACAGCAAGGTTACATACAGTTCCACTATATATTATAATTATTTTTTTAAGTCAATAAATTAAGATTTTTGGTTGGAGTTTCAATATCAAACATTCAAAAATTAATAGAATGAATATACAGAGAAGTAGAGAGATAATAGTAGACCTGAAAAGCACTGTAAACTGATTCAATATAAATAAGATTTATACAATCTTCACACAACAGTAGGATACAAATTCTACTGGAGTTCCCATAGACTATAAACTAGGAGACACTGGAACATATCCAAGGACATAAAACAAGTTGCAAAAATTTCATGGTCTAAAGGTACTGAAATCTTACAGAGTCTGTTCTCTTATCACTGTGGAATTATGTTAGAAATCAATATCAAAAGATATTTGAAAATAACCCACATATTTTCAAGTGCAATGTGACATTTACCAAGAAAGATCTTCAATTTTGCCATCAAAAGCCTTGATAAAGTTAAGTCTGAAAAAAACACAGAGGGTGATTGCAGAGAAGAAAGCATTTAAATGAGAAATTATTATGAAAATGAGATTAATTTTGAAGATACTTTAAACAAGAGCTCATGTATTTGGAAATTAAATATCTACTTTTAAATGATGGGTGTATCTAAGAAGCCATTACAAGGAAGATTAGAGAACATTTGTAATAGAATAAAAATTAAAAGAGAATTTATCAGAATTTGTTGCTTGCAGCTGAAGCTGCTCAACAGCATCAAATTCTTGATAGTCATCATTGATGAGAAACATCATTCAAAATGTAAAATCATTGTTTATAATTCAAAATGCACAATAATTGAAACTATACAAAGAATCCAACTGTTCTTTTATTTCATTCACAAGTGTAATAATGAGTTTTGGTAACGAAGTGTATTCTTGTATCCAGTTGAGTATTTTCACATCAACTTATTCAGTAATATAGAATATCTATGCATTCTTAGATCAGTCAACATGCGGCTAGCTTGGATACCATTAAAAGGTCATGTCAGCCACAAATGGACAGTAATGTCCAACATGTGTGGACATAGACTGGGGCCAATGCTTGGAGAAGTGCCAGCCAATAGCCTCTGTCTGGACACTGCTCTGCTCCCAGCCCCCAACTCTGAGTGCAGGAATGGGGGTGGTAATCCATGTCATCACATGCTGGTTTGCATTCCTGTCCTGTGCCTGTTGGGACATGAAGTTGTAAGAAAATCTGCTTGGGCTATGATGAAGATTAGGCCTGACTGTGACCCTTACTACAGGTATAATATCCCAGCTATGGATTATCTCTACAAAACAGAGTGTCTGCTGGAACTTATTACCATATAAACATTCTAGAGCAGCACTGTCCAATAGAAATACAACATGAGCTAGATAGATAAATTTAAATGATCTAGTCACATCAACAAAGTACAAAGAAACAAGGGAAATTAATTTTAATATTATCTTTTATTTAAAGCAATATATTTGAAATGTATTACTACATATTTAATACATAATTATTCATAAAACACTTGACATTCCTTTTCATTTTAAGTGTTTGAAATCTGGTATACATGTTACACTTAAAGCACACCTCAATTCAGATGCTGAAATTTCAGTGGGTAAAGTGAAATGTTATCCTATCAAAATAATGAAAATTTAACATAAAAATATTTTACACTGCTTCAATTTTTACATTTAATTAAAATCAAAGCAGTGAAATAAAACAAAAATTTCAGTTTTTCAATTGCATTGTATCTTAAGTCCTCAATAGCCACATGTAGCCCGTGGCTACCATAGTGGACTGCACAAATCTAGAACATTTCCATCATATTGGACAGTGCAGCTCTACTGGTATGGTACCTGCCACCAAAAATCAGGTATAAATGTCATCTGGAAGAGATACATAATGAAATATTTTTTGGCTATTAACACAGTCATTTAAAAAGTGAATTAAAAATACTCTTCTCAATAATACATTTCTCAGACTAAAGTTTCCAGGCCTTTAAATGCTGACTTTTATCTTTCACAATTCACTTTTGGAAAATCTCCAAAATTATAAGCTATCTGAAAGATCCAAACTGTAGTAGTAGAGTTGTGCCACAAGAGGACCTGCAAAGACAAGTTGAGCTCAAATTTCAGCTATGCTTATCTTATTAAACTGAACTGTAATTAGGAAAACATCTCACTGTCAATAATAATATTTTCACATCTGCCTTTATTAAAATCTGAAAAGGTAATCCATTTTGATCTTATTTAAAAATAGCACATGATATGAGCAGTCTAAGTAGTAACTTGAGGTCACCGAAAGTACCATTTCAGTAGGCATGAGGAGACAGTGTATGGTGGTTAAGAACACAGGATGTGAAGATGTACAGGTTAGGGTCAAGTCCTGCTTTGATCCCACACCAGCTTTATGACACAGGCAAGTGTCTTTATCCTAAACTAGAGCTAATTATAGTACCTAGATCCTAGAATTTTTTGAGGATTAAACAAGATAACACATATAAAGTGCTTATTACAGCATACATATTAAGTACCCCCAAATGCTTGTTTTTATTACAGTTATTACTTTTAACTAAGCCTTAATCCTCTCAGGATGTAGAACATTTCTTTGGTAAAGGAGGAACATTGCTTTAAGCCTGTCATACTTTGTAATGTTAGTTCTGTGTAGGTAGTGACTGGAAGATTTTCATGCAGTAATATATCAAGACAGGAAATGACTATGTTTTTATATGTATTAAGGGGCTCAGCCCTGCCTGGCTTCAGCCTACACTTGCTCTTCCCAGACTTAGATTGGAATAAAGTTCCTTGACTCCTTCCAAGTACCTGTTTCTGTCCTAGGACCAACTTCCCTGGCTACTAATTTTACAGTTCATGCTCTCATTTCCATCAGAGCCACTCCTTTTTGAAGTTTGGTGCTTGATGCCATTTTCCTGCTGTGACCTTGACCTTAACCCTTGACTTTCTCCCCTTATCCTGCTTCAGATAACACATTTTCCAGTTTGATCTGCCATCTTCCTGTTGAACCTTATTTCATTCAGCAATGCTCTGTCTCCTCATCTATGAGTAAGAATTTGTGGTGAGTGACCAAAAGAGCTCTGATTACAGAATGTCATTAAGTCACTTTAAGTCAGTTACAAATGTATTTGTTTTTTGAATAAGAGTATATGCCTTCAAAATGAGTCATGTATGCACTTTGGATTTGCAATATTCTGCTAAAAATTTAATTTAATGTAAATATATACATCTTTATAGTGTCAAAACAGTTACTACCAAACATTTAATAAACTTTTAAAAATCATATGCTGCTTATTATCTCTAGAGTAACGTCTTATATTTGTAATTGGATAGTGCAGGCGTGCTAAGTCACTTCAGTCGTGTCTGACTCTTTGCCACCCTATGGGCGGCAGCCCACCAGCTTCTCTGTCCTTGGGATTCTTCAGGCAAGAATAGTGGACTGGGTTGTCATGCCCTCCTCCAGGGGATCTTCCTGACTCAGGGATCGTACCTGAGTCTCCTGAGGCCCCTGCATTGCAGGTGGATTCTTTACCACTGAGCCACAAGGGAAGCCCAGTCGATTCAGTCATGTCTAACTCTTTGATACCCTATGAACTGTAACCCACCAGGCTCTTCTGTCCATGGAATTCTCCAGGAGTGGGTTGCCACTTCCTTCTCCAGAGGATCTTCCCAACCCAGGGACTGAACCCGAGTCTCCTTATTGTAGGTATTATTCTCTTGTAGTTTGAGTAACTTCCCCCATGGCTGCAAAGCTATTACTTGAAGGGCTAAGACTGGACTCCCAAGTTTTATGACTTCAAGTCTTGTACTTATTCCCTTAAACCAGAATGCTTCCATCACCTGCTGTCCCCTATGCCAAAAAAAATTGATGTGGGTAAGCTGGATAACTCCTAATGTCTCCTTAAAGTTTTGAGCCTCTAGGTTTAGATGTCAGGTACTAGGTCTTGTTTCCTGGAAAGCAGTGGTGAAAATAAAATTGTTCCTGGTTTTGATTTTTATGTAAATGGAATCATTCTACCTATATATATTCTTCTGAGCTTATCTTTATTTCCAATAATATCATGTTTTGAGATTATTCATGTTTATGCCTATGACTAGTTTATTCATTTTTGTAAGTGCAAAGTATTCTACGGTGTGAAAAATACCACAATATTGTCATCTATTTAACTGTAGGTGGACATTACAAAAAATGCCACTGAAAGCACTTTTGTATATGTCTTTTAGTACCTATGTCCAAGAATTTCTCTTAGGTGTATTAACACTGATACTCTGTAGGTCCACACTAATATTGGGTACAGGCTGACATCCATTCTGACTGGTTAATGTCTCTGACTCACTGGTTGTTAAATAGCTTGTTACCTCCAAATATGGGCTTTCCTGGTGGCTCAGTGATAAAGAACCTGTCTGCCAATGCAGGAGACACGGGTTCGATCCCTGTGTCAGAAAGATCACCTGAAGGAAGGCAGAACAACCCACTCCAGTATTCTTGCCTGGGAAATCCCATGGACAGAGGAACGTGGCAGAATATAGTCCATGGGGTCACAAAGAGTCAGAAATGGCTTAGTGACTAAACAAAAACAACCACCTCCAAATATATCTAGAAGTAGAATTGTTGGCTCATAGAGGATGTGCATATTTAACTCGGTAACAACAAATTGTTTTCTAAGGTGATTGTAGCAATTTTTACTACTATTGGGAGTGTATGAGAATTCCATTGGTTCAACCTAATCATCTCATTATCAGTAAATACTTTAGTTTTGTTCATTCTGATAGAGGAGAAATGGTATGTCATTGTGATTTTTATTTGTGTTGCCCTGGTTACTAATGTGGTTACCTTCTACTGGTCATTCTCTTTTCTATTTCTGTGAAATGTCTATTTATGTCTTTTGTCAGTTTTTCTATTATTTTTTTTTCTTGTAGACTAATGTAAGGTTCTTGTATTTCTGGATGCTAATCCTTTGTTAGTTACATATATTGGGAATATCTTCTCCCACTTTGTGAATCATTTTATCAGTCACTTTATGGTATTTTTTGCTTTTGGCCAGATATTTTAAATTTTGAAATTGTCAAATTTATCAATCTTTTCTATTATAGTTTGATCTTTTTATTTTTATTCATTTTATTCATTTTATTTTTATTGCAGTATAGTTGTTTTACATTACTGTGTCAGTTTCTGCTGTATAGGAAAGTGAATCAGCCATACGAATATATACCCCCCCTCTTTTTCGGATTTTTTCCTATTATTTAGGTCATCACAGAGCACTGACTAGAGTTTCCTGTGCTATATAGTAGTTCTCATTAATTATCTATTTTAACATAGTCTTGTATATATGTTAATCCCAATCTCCCAGTGCACTCCCCTGCCCCCTTTGGTATCCATATGCTTGTTCTCTACGACTGTGTCTCTATTTCTACTTTGCAAATAAGATCATCTATACCATTTTTCTAGATTCCATATATATGTGCTAATATATGATATTTGTTTTTCTGACTTACTTCACAGTCAGTATGACAGTCTCTAGGTCCATCCATGTCTCTGCAAATGACACAACTTCATTTCTTTTTTGACTGAGTAATATTCCGTTGTAGGTATGTACCACATCTTCTTTAGTCATTCCTCTGCTGATGGACATTTAAATTGCTTACATGTCCTGGCTGTTGTAAATAGTGCTTCAGTGAACATTAGTGTGCATTTATCTTTTTGAATTATGGTTTTCTCCGGGTATATGCCCAGGAGTGGGATTGCTGGGTCATGTGGTAGTTCTATTTTTAGTTTCTTAAGGAACCTCCATATTGTTCTCCATAGAGGCTGTATTAATTTACATTCCCACTAACAGTATACCAGATTTATCTTTTCTCCACAGCCTTTCCTGCATTTATTATTTGTAGATTTTTTTTGATGATGGCCATTCTGACTGGTGTGAGGTGATACTTCATTGTAGTTTTTATCAGTATCTATCTAATAATTAATGATGTTGAGCATCTTTTCATGTGCCTCTTGGCCATCTGTATATTTTCTTATTTGGAGAAATGTCTTATTTAGGTCTTCTGCCCATTTTTTGATTGGGTTGTTTGTTTTTTGATACTGGCCCAAATGAGCTCTTTGTATATTTTGGAGATTAATCCTTTGTTAGTTGCTTTGTTTGCAAATATTTTCTCCTGCTGTGAGGATTGTCCTTTTGTCTTGTTTATGGTTTCCTTTGCTGTGCAAAAGCTTTTAAGTAGGTCCCATTTGTTTATTTTGTTTTTATTTTCTTTATCTAGGAGGTGGGTCAAAAATCATCTTGCTGTGATTTATGTCAAAGAATGTTCTGCCCATGTTTTCCTCTAAGATTTTTATAGTGTCTGGCCTTACATTAAAGTATTTTTTTTTTGTAGATAATCCCATTATGTTTTTATTTATTTTTTTTCCCATTTATTTTTATTAGTTGGAGGCTAATTACTTTACAGTATTGTAGTGGTTTTTGTCATACATTGACCTGAATCAGCCATGGATTTACATGTGTTCCCCATCCCGTTCCCCCCTCCCACCTCCCTCTCCACCCAATCCCTCTGGGTCTTCCCAGTGCACCAGGCCCGAGCACTTGTCTCATGCATCCAATAAAGTATTGAATCCATTTTGAGTTTATTTTTGTGTATGGTGTTATGGAATGTTCTAATTTCATTCTTTTACATGCAGTGGTCCAGTTTGCCCCATCACATGATCCAAATAAGCACTCTTTTCCCAATGCCTTGCTAAATTTGTTCCTACACCATTTATCACCATATGATAAACTGGGCATTTAAATAATGTATTTGTTGTCTCTCTCCCTCCACTAAAATATAGAATTTCATAAAAACTAGGAATTGTGTCTGGTTTTGTTCACTGTTATATCCCTGGTACCTAGAACAGTGACTAATATGCTATAGAATTTCCATAAGTATTTATTGAATGACTACCAATGCTAATAAACAAAAGAGTGTACCACCAGTGGACCAGAAATTATGAGGGATTCCTGAAAGGTAGGAAGTGAATAGGATCGAATAGACAAGAAAAAAATAAACCATATCCCAGAATGTGACTTCCCAGGCACTAGTGGTAAAGAACCCACCTGCCAATGCAGGAGACACAGGAGACACGGGTTCAATCCCTGGGTTGGGAAGATCCCCTGGAGAAGGAAATGGCAATCCTCTCCAGTACTCTTGCCTGGAGAAATCCATGGACAGAAGAGTCTGGTGGGCTATAGCCCATGGGGTCGCAAAGAGTTGGACACAACTGAAGCGACTTAGCATAGCACAGCACAGCACTGATGGAAAAACAAACCCAAAGCAACTCCAAATACAGAGTCAATAAATTTGGGGTAGAGAATGGGAGTAGAAGGGGTCCTGGGTCAATTGCCGGTGAAATTATAGAACTGCATTAGAATCATAGGACTAATTTCTCTTTTTCCTCAACCCCTTCCCAGAACACCCCTCCACTCTTACTAAGCTGAAGGCTGACACACATTGAACTGTGGAGGGGGAAACAGTAATGAGACTGCACTTTTGAGAAGTGAGCTAGCTACCTAGGAACTGCTCTTAGTGTGGGTATTGGATTCTGAGACATAAGTAGAACAGAACTTGAGTTAGTTTTGGACTTCATGACAGTTCCAGGAGGGTAAGATGGAAGGAAAGAGTTCTGTTTAGGAGATAAATACATCCTTCCATAGGTTGGAATTTGCAGCAAGAATGGTCTACTTAAGTTTAACAATTTTAAAGAAAAGTGTCCAAAGTCACGCTTCATGCCCTGTCAATTTACATAGACATGAGCTCACAGAAGGTACCTCTCATTCACTCAAGCAGCCTTGTTGGGAGAATGTACTTATACAATCGCACAGAAAAACCTTATCAACTATCAATATTTGGAACCTAGGTCCTTCATTCATAAAAATGAAGCAACACCTATGTGCCACTAGAAAGAGAAAGACCACTATAAACAGAAGGAACAACTGATCCCAGAGGAAGTAGGAATAATGCAGTAGGAATTGATATAGATTATACAATAAAAAGCATTGAAACAAGTCAATGATACACTAAATTAAATCAATGAAAGTAAAATCTGATTTTGGAAAGAACAAGGAAAATACAACTTTGGAAAGTGTTATTATGAGAAAAAAGAACAAACAAACAATGATAAGAATGAGAAAGTGAATAGAGGACACATAAAGCTTTATGAGAGGAATTCTGTGAACAATTTTATACCCTACATTTAAACACTAGAAAATGGATTGTTATCAACATTAACTCAAGAAATACTAGAAAACTTGAATAAAAATAGCAATATAAGAATCTGAAAAGATATTCAAAAATTTTACCCTCACAATGAACTTGATTCAGATGATTTTACAGTTGAGTTCTATCAAACCTTCAATAGACATATAATTACAGTGCTATGCAAATTGTGCCAGTCATATAACAAAAATGAAAAGCTTTTAAATTCATTCTATGAAACTACTGCCTGCACTCCCCACACAAGCACACTTCCTGTTTCTCCTTTTCTTTGTGTTCCCTATACATTACTGAGTCCAGTATTCGGTGTTCACTTTATTATGACATGGGGGATACTGATGTCCATGGATTTTTCTCTTCTTTTTTCCCTTCTCCCTGCATCTTGTCTGTTTCCTTCAGGTTTTTCCTCTCTGCTTGGTCTCTCTTTCATGTTAATTTCCTCAGCTATCTTTGGTCTTTGGACGTCTGTTCATACTTAAAAGTGAGGCACTAAGATTACTAGCAATGTAAATGTGGGCGGGGCTCTGTGACTGCCGGGGGAACCCCTGATTGTATCTTTAGACTCAATATCTTTAGATCTTTCCTGTTGAGTTAGATGTCTTCTGCAAAGAGAAATCCTCCTATCTCCTGCCTAGATTGTACAAACTGACTGCTAGTGTTCTGGGAACCCAGTTGATGGAGAAGGCTGTAAGTCTCAATGTTCAACGCTCAGAGACTTTTACTTAATCTCGGCATCCCCACCCTCATCTGTGCCTAGTGTCCTCCAGTCCAGACGTCATCTGTTTTACCCTCTCCACAGAGTATACCTTGGTTTTCTGATGAGTTTGAGGAATGGTATTCAGTCACACAGCCCTGGAACACAGAGCATGAAGGGGCAGATCTAGGGGGCTAGGGAATTCCGAAACAAACTTTCCAGCACTTCCCATTGTTTTTAACCTCTCTTCCACCCCTTTTATGGAAAGTACCTGTTACAGTCAACTGTTTGGATTTAGGGACACTCTTTAATACAATTCAGTTTGTTTCCTGGCTTCCCCTAAAATCTGCTTAAGATTCAGGTTTCTTGTGTTTGCTTAGTCATTTACCACCTTTTTTTTTTTTTTTTTTTGCTTTCTGACTTCTAAAATGTTGATTCTGTTGTGTCCCTCCCTTCTGCATATGTATTTGCAACTCCTGTCATTTTCATATTGTTTTATGAGATAAACAGTGAATGGAGGCATGTTATATCTTCAGTCCACCATTTTTCTCAAGCCCACAGTCTTAACCACTATGTAATAGTGTCTTGCAAGCCAAGCTGAAAAGTTACTTGAGAGCACTGAAAAGTCATGATGAAATTGCTGTTTTAGCAAAATTGTTTCAGCAACTATGTACAGGATGGATGGAAAGGGGGAGATGAGAGAAGCAGGTTATCGTTCCATACCTCCTTGTCTCTGGTATCCTTCTTGATCCATCTTAGTTTTCTAAACCCACAGGACCTTCAAGGTTTGCCACATAATAGGTAATTTTCACAAAAATGCTCCTGACTTCTTAGGCCTCTGGTAATTATTCCCTCCGCAGAATTCCTTTTGCCTTCTACTTGTGTTTTGTTGGTTGTTAATATATGATTAAATCTTTGCTCTGTTAAGTATCATTTAGAGTACATGTCCTATCTTTTAGATGAGATTATGAACCCTTGTTTTTATGACTTTGGGGAACAAGTCATTGAATACCTCCTAAATGAAGAGGGCTGTCCAAAAAAGAATTGTTAATAAGAATGAGGAGGATGTACAGTCAATAATAAGCCACATAATAATGGTAGGGTATTATTTTTGAGGTATTAAGCTGTATTTTTCTCCCCTCTGAGTATTTACTTCTTTCTCATTTCTTTTTTCAAGCGTGCAGCTGTCTCTCTGCTCATTAGTGAGGAATATAATCAAGGGAAGGATATTACAGGACAGAAAGCAGAAAAAGTATGCAAGTCCTCTCTCAGTTTGTGCTTCAAAAGCCTAAGGCCTTTTTGGGGGGCAAAGGATAAGAGAAGGAAAGGAATGTAACTTTCTCTCATTGGATTGGAAAGAGATTCTTCCAGGTTGGAGGGAAGAAATAATAGAAGGAATTTGATTAGGGCAAGAATGTTGGTGGGCTCTGGAGAGAGGGACCCTGTACCCTCTTTCTTATTTTCAGGCACAACTTCCAAGAGGCAACAAAGGAATCACTGTGAGAGGTGTCTGCACAGATGGCTCCATACACAGTCTCACTGAGTTTCTTGTCTTTCCAGTACAGAAGATGCAGAAAGGCTTGAGATCTTAAAGAAACAAAAGACCCTGTCAAGGAATGTATGCTTGCTCCAGGCCAGTTGACACACCCCTCTTTTGCCTTGGCATTTTAGAAGGTCTTTGGAATGTATACACAACCCTGGGGAAATAGGGAGGCCTCGAACTGACTGAGATTATGTTTTTGCCATCCAGTGAAATGGAGTTCAAAATAGAAATTAATTTGCATTGTAGACTAAGAAAGTAATATTTTTACATATTTGACATTTTGGACTGAGATTCATACCTGGCACATAACGTGAAGAAGGTCAGTTGTCAATTAATATGAATAGTCTACTTTGTACATGTGAGAGAGAACTGAGCACATCTTATGAGCAGAAAACCTGAGAGACAGGTGTGTACATATAAATCTTTTAAGAAAAGGTAGAATAATACTTTTCATTAGGTGCTTTAAGTGATCATATGCAAATTCAATTGTTTTTGAACTCTAGAACAAATAACTCACTTGAGTTAATTGGGAAGAGACTTCTTTGAATTAATGAAGCATGAGAATTTTAGAAAATTTTCCAATACCTGCAGTAACTTAAGGTTGGTTGTCAAGGCCATCAATTGCAAAAACTGTTACCTTGAATAGATTATTTCCTCAGCCCTGGAGTTGACATGATCCTTCTATTACATGGTCATTGTGAGGATTAAATGATTAAATGAGGAAACATTAACAGAAGTGGAAACAGTGGCTGACATTATTATCTGGGCTCCAAAATCACTGCAGATGGTGACTGCAGCAATGAAATTAAAAGACGCTTACTCCTTGGAAGGAAAGTTATGACCAACCTAGACAGCATATTAAATAGCAGAGACATTACTTCGTCAGCAAAGGTCTATCTAGTCAAGGCTGTGGACTTTCCAGTGGTCATGTATGGATGTGAGAGTTTTACTCTAAAGAAAGCTGAGCACTGAAAAATTGATGCTTTTGAACTGTGGTGTTGGAGAAGACTCTTGAGAATCCCTTGGACTGCAAGGAGATCCAACCTGTCCATCCTAAAGGAGATCAGTCCTGGGTGTTCATTGGAAGGACTGATGTTGAAGCTGAAACTCCAATACTTTGGCCACCTGATGGGAAGAGCTGACTCATTGGAAAAGACCCTGATTCTGGGAAAGATTGAGGGCAGGAATAGAAGGGGATGACAGAGGATGAGATGGCTGGATGGCATCACTGACTCAGTGGACATGGGTTTGGTTGGACTCCAGGAGTTGGTGATGGACAGGGAGGCCTGGTGTGCTGCGGCTCATGGGGTCGCAAAGAGACATGACTGAGCAACTGAACTGAACTGAATAGAAGTACCCAGCAAGAAGCAATCACTCAATAAACTATAGTTCCTCTCTCACTCTTTCCTGAATGTGAAGTTGATGGAAGTTCACTGGTTTCTCTGAAAATCTAAATTAAACTTCAGAGCACAATAATAACATAAGTTGTCTGAATAAGGGCTCCACATTACAAATGGGAAATTAGAAACTAAGGTTATGTCTTTTGAGTTCTGAGACCATCAGTTAGCTTGCTGGTATTTTTCTGATATTTCTGATATTTTTCAACCCATTATGGCAAAGTTTGTGCAACATGTTTTTGGAGAGACTATTAGGCTTCAAAAAGTATGGGGCTATTGGAAAGGTTGAAGCTCCAATTTCTTAATGTATGGGTGATTCGTTCAAGACAATGATGTAGTACTAGCTACTGTTCATTGAATGTCTACTGCTACATGCCTGGTGCTGCAAGAGCTCCTTTGTGTATGTAATTGGAGGAGTGTATTTGGTCAGGAGGACCCTAAATCCTTACTCACATCCTTTCGTCTTGGAGAAAACAGCTTGGTGACACATAGGAATGTGATATCTATGTACAGGGAAAAGCTTGTGCAGTTTGTTTGTGGAGCCATTGTTGGTGGATAACAGCTCTGCAATTGCTGTTTTTTTTTTCCCTAGTCCTGGGTCTCAAACTGCCTTTCCCTGTTGTTCAGTTCAGCTCAGTCGCTCAGTCGTGTCCGACTCTGCGACCCCATGAACCGCAGCACGCCAGGCCTCCCTGTCCATCACCAACTCCTGGAGTCCACCCAAACCCATGTCCATTGAGTCAGTGATGCCATCCAGCCATCTCATCCTCTGTCATCCCCTTCTATTCCTGCCCTCAATCTTTCCCAGAATCAGGGTCTTTTCCAATGAGTCAGCACTTCCCATCAGGTGGCCAAAGTACTGGAGTTTCAGCTTCAACATCAGTCCTTCCAATGAACACCCAGGACTGATCTCCTTTAGGATGGACAGATTGGATCTCCTTGGAGTCCAAGGGACTCTCAAGAGTCTTCTCCAACACCACAGTTCAAAAGCATCAATTCTTTGGTGCTCAGCTTTCTTTAGAGTAAAACTGTCACATCCATACATGACCACTGGAAAACCCATAGCCTTGACTAGATGGACCTTTGCTGACGAAGTAATGTCTCTGCTATTTAATATGCTGTCTATGTTGGTCATAACTTTCCTTCCAAGGAGTAAGCGTCTTTTAATTTCATTGCTACAGTCACCATCTGCAGTGATTTTGGAGCCCAGAAAAATAAAGTCACCCGGTGTTTCCCCATCTATTTGCCATGAAGTGATGGGACTGGATGCCATGATCTTAGTTTTCTGAATGTTGAGCTTTAAGCCAACTTTTTCACTCTCTTCTTCCACTTTCATCAAGAGGCTCTTTAGTTCCTCTTCACTTTCTGCCATAAGGGTGGTGTCATGTGCGTATCTGAGGTTATTGATATTTCTCCAGGCAATCTTGATTCTACCTTGTGCTTCATCCAGTCCAGCGTTTCTCATGATGTACTACTCTGCATATAAGTTAAATAATCAGGTTGACAATATACAGCCTTGACATACTCCTTTTCCTATTTGGAACTAGTCTGTTGTTCCATGTCTAGTTCTAACTGTTGCTTCCTGACCTGCATACAGGTTTCTCAAGAGGCAGGTCAGGTGGTCTGGTATGCCCATCCCTTTCAGAATTTTCCACAGTTTATTGTGATCCACAGAGTCAAAGGCGTTGGCATAGTCAATAAAGCAGAAATAGATGCTTTTCTGGAACTCTCTTGCTTTTTCAATGATCCAATGGATGTTGGCAATTTGATCTCTGGTTCCTCTGCCTTTTCTAAAACCAGCTTGATCATCTGGAAGTTCACGGTTCACATGTTGTTGAAGCCTGGCTTGGAGAATTTTAAGCATTACTTTACTAGCATGTGAGACGAGTGCAATTGTGTGGTAGTTTGAGCATTCTTTGGCATTGATCAAATTTAATTTAGGGAAATGCTCTTTTTACTTAGATTAGATCTAGATTATATACTGTATATAATACATGAAGTGTAGTGAAAGTCATTCAGTCGTGTCTTACTCTTTGAGACCCCATGGATTGTAGCCCACCAGGCTCCTCTCTCCATAGGATTTCCCATACAAGAATCCTGGAGTGGATTGCCATTCCCTTCTCCAGAGGATCTTCCTGACTCAGGGATTGAACCCAGGTCTCCTGAATTGCAAGTGGTTTCTTTACCACTGAGCCACCTCAGAAGTTTCATAAAATGCATGAAAAAAAATGTAATATATGTGCATAATTTTGTACATGAGGGATACAACTGATAAACAACATCCCAGAATCAGCTGAAATTTGGTAGGAAAGCCCTGTACAGTGGCTGTCCTGTATTACCCCAACAGCAAAGTCTGAGAGTGTCTGTTTCATGACAGCCTTTCCTCTTATTTGCTCTTGAACTCTTTCTAGTCCAGATTTTGTATGAAAGAATAGCATTTAAGAAGGCTCAGAGGCAAGAGTAGCATATTACATTGAAGCCTATGAAATAATTCATGGTTGAGACATAGTATGGTGTGGGGCTGGGGGGACAAGGAGTAAGATATAAATACACATATAGAGGTACTTCCCTGGTGATCCAGTGGTTAAGACTCCGTGTTTCCACTACAGGCAGCATGGGTTCAATATGTGGTCAGGGAAGTAAAATCCTGCATGCTGCATGAAGCAGCCAAAAAGAGAAAGAAAACCACAAATATAAAGATGGGGCTGAATGCAAGAAATTAGATAGAAGATATGTATGTGTGTATACATATACACATATATATACTTTCCAGGTGGCACTAGTGTTAAAGAACCCACCTGCCAATGCAGGAGACATAAGAGACATGGGTTCGATCTCTTGGTAAGGAAGATTCCCTGAAGGAGGGCATGGCAGCCCACTCCAGTATTCTTGTCTGGAGAACCCCATGGACAGAGGAGCCTGGTGGACTCCAATCCATGGGGTCGCAAAGAGTTGGACATGACTGAGCAACTTAGAACACACACATGCACACACACATATAGACCAACTTCAAATAATTCACTATAACTTGATCATAGTATGTGGGGTTATTTTTCAGGAGGAAGGGAGTGGTGTCTATTTGGTGTTTGATTGCCCTCTGGGTGGGCAGAATAACCCCTCGTTCTGCTCTTTCCATTGGCAGGAAGATTTTGGAAGGGGAGCTGGTTTAGAGGATAACAGCTACTCAGGCTGTTGTGCTGAGGGGCCAGGAGGATGGACCTGTAGAATCGAGCAAAAAGACTGAGATCTGAGAATATCCACAGTGGGAACTCTGTGAAGAGTTTTGAGGGTGCTTTTCTCCTGGGCCGTGGGAACAGATATAGGAAGAGGACAGTTCCAAATCTTTTCCCTTCTGTGTTGCAGTCCCCTTACTCTCAACTCCTCAGTAGAGACTTACTGTGCCACCACCTTCAGTGGTGGAAGTGTGAGGAGGGAAGGGAGGGAGCTGCACAAGGAAGTGTGAATTGTCCCATATTCGCCCTGCGACTGATGTCCATGTGCGGGGAGCAGTGTGCTTTTTAATGGACGACTGTGCTCAAGTCTGTCTGGAGGCAACCAGCATCTAAGAAAGAGGTGGCTCATGGCCGAGCTGAGAATAGCAAGGAGGAGCAGCTGTAAGGTGGGAGACTCAGGAGCAGCTGTGAGATATCCCTTTCTCAGTATGTCTTAGAAGAAGGTGCTTCTTGCAGAGGAGAAGATTGACACGGGATTCGAACAAACCGTCTTTAAAGAAATTATCCCAGCAAATTTGGGCAATACATATTATTCTCTCCATTTTATGTATTAAGAAATAATAATAATTTTCTTATCATTCACTGTAAATAATGATAATCATAATAGTGATCATATAACAACAACTATGAGCAAGGTCCTTTGCAATGCCCTTTACATGCATTATTATTATGGAAAGATTGCTGGAAGGAAATAATTGTCTTTTCAGTTTTACTGATGAAAAACTGCAGACCTAGGGAGTAAATACTATACTCAAGGTCATGGGGGTAACACTTGACTAAACTGGGAGTAGAATTCAGGACTGTGGAGCCAGAGCCATGCTAATCCCTTTTATACATCTAGAGACAAGAGATGACAGAACTAGTTAGGAATGAGCTTCCCCACCTACTCTTGCTTGTTTTTTAAACTGATTTGTCCCCTTACCTTCTTCTGATTTCTGTATGTTTCTCTCTAGGATATGCAAATATCATTTGAATTCCGTGTTTTCCTGCCACCTTGGCATCTTTCTCCAGCAATTATCTCTCTTATATTCTTACAACTAGGAGCATTAAAAAAAGAACTCCTCATTCAATCCTTTCTCTCTTTTAAGTTAGTCTTCTTCAAAGAGAAGTTTTTATTCACTGTATCCACATTCTATTCATTTGTCAATTCACCACAGTGAAGCACTCACTGAGGTTATCATGGACCTTCCGATTGCCAGATCTAATGGTCTATTTTCAGTCTCTATTCCTATGAACCCTTATGTAGCTTTTGATACTGTCCTATTGATCATCTCACAATTCTTGAAATTCTTTCCTCCCTAAGTATGTGTGACACTAGTCTCTTGTTCTCTTGTGACTTTTATTAACATTCCTCCTCTGTCATTCAGTGACTCTTTCTTCTTCCCCACCCACCCCTTACACATGGACTTTGTTGCTCCTCAGCATGTGGGATCTTCCCAGGCCGGGGATCAAATCCATGTCCCCTGCATTGGCAGGCAGATTCTTAACCACTGAACCACCAGGAAAAATCCCTTCCTTGTCTTATTCCTTCTAGTAGATTGCAAGCTCTTTGAGGGTTAGAACTTTGTCTTTCTTATCACTACATTTTCTTTAGAATTGAATAGGGATCAGTAGGTACTGAACTTAATCAGTGTTCACAGTTAGATGAGCTCTGAGCCCAGTCTAGAATTTCTCCAAGTTGAGGCCCTTTTGAGCCGTGCACCATTACAGGGCAGCATCAGGGCCAACCTCTTCTCCAAACTGCTGTGGTTGAACCTCTGCAGGCGGTGCCGTGAAAAACTGATTCTTTCTCAGTTTGGGGACAGTAGAGCCACACACTCCTCGATCCTACTGCCATACTTGCACTGAAGGAGGCCAGCCTGACTCAGGTATCTCAGTTGTCCCCTCAGTAGACACTGAGTTCTAAGCCATAGATCTGAACCTAAGCAGGAAGCGGCTGAAAGGATTCTATGCCCTTCACAGGGAACCTCCCCAAAGTAGCTCCCCTGCTTGTTTGCCTACCTTCCTGAGCCATGATCACCTGCTCACATGTCCGCTGCTGCCCTCTCAAACACCTGACCAGCAGTCTGTTGACCCAACCATTGTTCTGTCTGGTCAGTGCTCACAAAGCTCTTATCACTCCTGAAAACAAAACAAAACAAAAAAAAAAGATATCAGTTTGTAGTAACTTGTCCTCCAATATAAAAGCCTTATAATTCTTGCTTTATTTGTCACTACTATTTACTCATGAACATAATCTAAATATTTAATTTTAGTATTTCACTTGCTTAATGCCCACTCAATGTATGTGGCTTGGTCTCAGTTCAGTTCAGTCACTTAGTTGTGTCTGAGTGTTTGCGACCCCATGGACTGCAGCACACCAGGCCTCCCTGTCCAGCACCAACTCCCAGAGTCTAGTCAAATTCATGTTCACTGAGTCGGTGATGCTATCCAATCATCTCATCTTCTGCCACCCCTTCTCCTCCCGCCTTCAATCTTTCCCAGCATCAGGGTCTTTTGCAATGCATCAGTTCTTCGCATCAGGTAGCCAAAGTATTGGAGTTTCAGGTTCAGTATCAGTCCTTCCAATGAATATTTAGGACTGATTTCCTTTAAGATGGGTTGGTTGGATATCCTTGCAGTCCAAGGGCCTCTCAATAGTCTTCTCCAACACCACAGTTCAAAAGCATCAATTCTTCAGCGCTCAGTTTTCTTTATAGTCCAACTCTTACATACATACATGAACATGACTACTAGAAAAAACATAGCTTTGACTAGACGGAACTTTGTTGGCAAAGTAATGTCTCTACTTTTTAATATGCTGTCTAGGTTGGTCATAGTGTTTCTTCCAAGGAGCAAGCATCTTTTAACTTCATGGCTGCAGTCACCATCTGCAGTGATTTGGGAATCTCCAAAATAAAGTCTGTCACTGTTTCCACTGTTTCCCCATCTATTTGCCATGAAGTCATGGGACCTGATGCCATGATCTTAGTTTTCTGAATGTTGAGTTTTAAGTCAACATTTTCACTCTCCTCTCTTACTTTCATCAAGAGGCTCTTTAATTCTTCACTTTCTGTCATAAGGGTGGTGTCATCTGCATATCTGAGGTTATTGATATTTCTCCTGGTAATCTTCATTCCAGCTTGTGATCCACCCAGCCCAGCATTTCTCATGACATACTCTGCATATAAGTTAAATAAGTTAAATAAGGGTGACAATGTACAGCCTTGAAATACACATTTCCCTATTTGGAACCAGTCTGTTGTTCCATGTCCAGTTCTAACTGTTGTTTCCTGACCTGCATACAGATTTCTCAGGAGGCAGGTCAGGTGGTCTGTTATTCCTATCACTTGAAGAATTTTCCAGTTTCTTGTGATCCACAGTCAAAGGCTTTTGCATAGTCAATAAAGCAGAAGTAGATGTTTCTTTGGAACTCACTTGCTTTTTCGATGATCCAGTGGATGTTGGCAATTTGATCTCTGGTTCCTCTGCCTTTTCTAGATTCATCTTGAACATCTGGAAGTTCACAGTTCACGTACTGCTGAAGCCTGGCTTGGAGAATTTTGAGCATTACTTTACTAGTGTGTGAAATGAGTATAATTGTATGGTAGTTTGAGCATTCTCTGGCATTGCCTTTCTTTGGGATTTGAATGAAAACTGACATTTTCCAGTCCTGTGGCCACTGCTGAGTTTTCCAAATTCGCTGGCATTTGAGTACAGCACTTTCACAGCATCATCTTTTAGGATTTGAAACAGCTCAACGGGAATTCCATCACCTCCACTAGCTTTGCTCGTAGTGATGCTTCCTAAGGCCCACTTGACTTCACATTCCAGGATGTCTGGCTCTAGGTGGGTGATCACAACATCATGATTATCTGGGTCATGAAGATCTTTTTTATATAGTTCTTCTGTGTATTCTTGCCACCTCTCCACCTCTTCTTAATATCTTCTGCTTCTGTTGGGTCCATACCATTTCTGTCCTTTATTGTGCCCATCCTTGCATGAAATATTCCCTTGGTATCTCTAATTTTCTGGAAGATATCTCTAGACTTTCCCATTCTATTGTGTTCCTCTATTTCTTTGCATTGATCACATTGAGGAAGGCTTTCTTATCTCTCCTTGCTATTCTTTGGAACTCTGCATTCAAATGGGTTTATCTTTCCTTTTCTCTTTTGCCTTTTGCTTATCTTCTATTCATAGCTATTTGTAAGGTCTCCTCAGACAACCGTTTTGCCTTTTTGCATTTCTTTTTCTTCTGGATGGTCTTGATCCCTGCCTCCTATACAGTGTCACGAACTTCTGTCCATAGTTCTTCAGGTACTCTATCAGATCTAACCCCTTGAATCTATTTGTCACTTCCGCTGTATAATCATAAGGCATTTGATTTACATCACACCTGAATGGTCTAGTGGTTTTCCCTACTTTCTTCAATTTAAGTCTGAATTTTGCAATATGGAGTTCATGGTCTGTGCCAGTCAGCTCCCGGTCTTGTTTTTGCTGACTGTATAGAGCTTCTCCATCTTTGACTGCAAAGAATATAATCAGTCTGATTTCTGCATTGACCATCTGGTGACGTCCATGTGTAGAGTTTTTCCTTGTGTTCTTAGAAGAGGGTGTTTGCTATGACCAGTGTGTTCTTTTGGCAAAACTCTATTGGCCTTTGCCCTACTTCATTCTGTACTCCAAGGCCAAATTTGCCTGTTACTCCAAGTATTTCTTGACTTCCTAAATGCCATGTGGTAAATTTCTTGAGGGTAAGGGTGAGTCTGCTTAGCTCAATTTGATGAATTCTTATCTTAGTATCATTTGAAATGTGCACCTAATAAGCAAAAATGCATTTGATGATGATTTAACACCCTCTACTGGTCTTTGATCTGAACGTATCAATCTTTAAAGTCTATGGTGATTTGTAAGCAGTATGACTATAGCCCATGTTCTCTTGATCTCAACCCAGTTGGTAAGAGTCTGAGACGGTAGCGGATCAACATCTTTCATCATATTGAAAACTGAGACCGTGGTGGGGGTGGGTGCAGAGTCCAGCGTGAGTAACTACAGTGGAAGACCCCAGGGGATGTGCACCTTCACGATGGCAGTGACAACATGCTCCCTCTAAGGAGATAGGAGTTCCATCTGGCAGGGTTTAGGAAGAGACTTCATGAAGGAGCCTAGATGTGATGCAATCAGATTTGCATTTAGGTGGGGTTCTCTTGGCTGAAGTGTGGGAGTTGAATCAGAAAAAGACTGGAATTAAACTAGGGATACATACTGCAAAGGCATATTAAATAATGCAACCCTTATTTTCCATGAAAAATATTAAGGAACATTGGGAGACTGAGAGGGTGTGTGTGTATCTATGTCTGTCTGTGTATCTACATGCTAATATGTATATTTGACTGGGGACAGGGTGAGCTTAACTCCTGTAACAAAAATAAACTGATGACATCTGAAATTGATAACCAAAAAAAATAAATAAATAAAAAAAATAAACTAGGGATACTAATGAGAAAGAAAAAAATAAAAGAGCAACCACTGATATGTGGAAGCTGGGCTGGCACTCAAAGCAAGCACTCTTCTCTTGGACATACACAATCTCACAGAACACCAAAGCAAGCAAAAATACTCTGAGATGATGATAAAGTGAAACAAAACAAGGCCACTTCATAATCTTGTCTAATTTTCTCTAAGCAGAGACAGAAACCAGGTTGCTGTGCCGCACACAGAATATCAAGCACCCTCCTCTTTCCGCTAATGTGAATGACGGATACTTCTTTACCAATTCCATCTTTATTTCTGCTCTAGTCTGGCCTCCACATGTGTAAGATTTACTGCTACACCCAATCATAAAATTGTCCCTATTTATTTTCTCAGGACATTCAATCCAGAGTGAAGTCCTACTTTCTTAGACCAGCTAGATTATTAACTCCTATAATAAGTTCATTTAACACTCTCTTATTGAGATAATCTGTTTTCCCTTTGATATATGTTCTCTCTCACTGCAGTGAGTGATGTACCCAACTTGTTCAAGTATAGGCATACAGCTGATAGTCTTTGGATAGAGGACCTTGACACTAGAAAAAAGGTGGTTAGAACAGTATATGCACGAAATAAGCAGTGGTGCCAGGGAGAAGTGTGTGCAGATTCTAGAAACATTGAAAAGGTAAAATCAACAGTACTTGATTGATTAGATGTGGAGGTTGGGAGAATGGGCAGTTTCAGGACAAAGTCTAAGCCTCTAGCTTGGGTGACTAAATGGATAATGGTGCTATTTGTGGATATGGAGAGAACAGAGAGAAGAGGACTTTTCAGGAGGAAGATTTTGCATATTTATGATAGAAATACTTGTGAGACATCCAGGTGGATAGGTTCAGATGGAGAGTTGGGTGTATGGGTTTAAAGCTAGGAAAGGTATGACTTAGTAGCTAAACCCCAAAGAGAGAATGGAATCACCCTGGAAATATATGTAAAGTGAGAAAAGTATTTGACTGAGAGTTAAACTCTGGGAGTTGTCAACATTTGACGAGTAGGCAGTGGAAAGGAGGGGAAAACAGAGCCAGGAGAGACAAGTGTCATGGATGCAAGGGAGTTGAGGGTTTTAAAAGGTTGGGGAGCCATGAATAGCATCAAATGCAGGTGAGAGATGAATCTGTTAGGTTGAAGAATTATGACATCATGGGGACCAGAGGGAGGGCAATGTAAGTGGAAGGGCAGGCATGTGAGAAGACAGCAGTGGGTAGGGGAGTGAACGGAAAGTGACGAAGTGGAGGTAGTAAGTGTGAACAACTGTCTTGGGACATTTTATTTATATATTTTATGTTATTTGTTTATTAAAGTTTTTATTTTGTATTGGGATGTAGCCGGTTAACAATGCTGTGATAGTTTCAGGTAGATAGCAAAGGGACTCAGCCACACATATACATGCATCCATCCTCTCCCAAACCCTCCTCTCATCCAAGCTGTCACATAACATTGAGCAGAGTTCCCTGTGCTGTACAGTAGGTCCTTGTATATTATAGTGTGTACATGTCCATCCCAAACTCTCTTGGGACATTTTAGATGAGAAGATAATAGAGGATCTGGGTGGAAGCTCAATAGAGATGTGGGGTCAACAAGTAAAGAAGGAGAAGGTAAAAATGCCACTAGAAAGTCTCTTTCATCATCAGTTACTCCAACACTGTTTGGCACATATGTGTGTGTGCGCTAAGTCAATTCAGTCATGTCTAACTCTTTGAAACCCCATGGACTGTAGCCTGCCAGGCATCTCTGTCCCTGGGATTCTCCAGGCAACAATACTGGAGTAGGATGCCATTCCTTTATCCAGAGGATCGTCCTGATCCAGGGATCGAGCTCAGGTCTGTTTGTCTCCTGCATTGGCAGGCGAGTTCTTTACCACTAGCGCCACCTGGGAAGCCATATGTAGACATTCAATAAATATGTGTTGAATGAATGGCAGGGGATAAGTGGTAGCAAACTTTCCAGAAGATGTAGAAGGGGTTGGAGCAAGGCAGCAAATGGTAAAGTTTTTGTCAACAGCACATCTTCCTCTGCAATGAGTCCAAAGATGCCATCCCATTTAATCCTAGGGTCTTTCCCTGGACCCATTTGACCTTTTCTGTTATCCCACCATGCATACTTTCATTTCCTGGAATGAGAAGTCAAGTGGGCCTTAGGAACCATCACTATGAACAAAGCTAGTGGAGGTGATAGAATTCCCATTGAGCTATTTCAAATCCTGAAAGATGATGCTATGAAAGTGTTGCACTCAATATGCCAGCAAATCTGGAAAACTCAGCAGTGGCCACAGGACTGGAAAAAGGTCAGTTTTCATTCAAATCCCAAAGAAAGGCAATGCCAAAAAAATGCTCAAACTACTGCACAATTGCACTCATTTCACACGCTAGTAAAGTAATGCTCAAAATTCTCCAAGCCAGGTTTCAACGATACATGAACCGTAAACTTCCAGATGTTCAAGATGGATTTAGAAAAGGCAGAGGCAAATTGCCAACATCTGTTGGATCATGGAAAAGCTGGTGAGTTCCAGAAAAACATCTATGTCTGCTTTATTGACTATGCCAAAGCCTTTGACTGTGTGGATCACAACAAACTGGAAAATTCTTAAATAAATGGGAATACCAGACCACCTGACCTGCCTCCTGAGAAATCTGTATGCAGGTCAGGAAACAACAGTTAGAACTGGACATGGAATAACAGACTGGTTCCAAATAGGGAAAGGAGTATGTCAAGGCTGTATATTGTCACCCTGTTTATTTAACTTATATGCAGAGTACATCATGAGAAATGCTGGGCTGGGGGAAGCACAAGCTGAAATCAAGATTGCCGGGAGAAATATCAATAACCTCAGATATGCAGATGACACCACCCTTATGGCAGAAAGTGAAGAAGAATTAAAGAGCCTCTTGATGAAAGTGAAAGAAGAGAGTGAAAATGCTGGCTTAAAATTCAACATTTAGAAAACTAAGATCATGACATCTGGTCCCATGACTTCATGGCAAATAGATGGGGAAACAGTGGAAACAGTGACAGACTTTGTTTTGGGGGTTCCCAAATCACTGCAGATGGTGACTGCAGCCATGAAATTAAAAGATGCTTGCTCCTTGGAAGAAACACTATGACCAACCTAGACAGCATATTAAAAAGTAGAGACATTACTTTGCCAACAAAGGTCTGTCTAGTCAAGGGTATGGTTTTTCCAGTAGACGTGTATGGATGTGAGAGTTGAACTATAAAGAAAGCTGAGTGCTGAAGAATTGATGCTTTTGAACTGTGGTGTTGGAGAAGACTCTTGAGAGTCCCTTGGACTGCAAGGAGAACCAACCAATCCATCTTAGAGGAAATCAGTCCTGAATATTCATTGGAAGGACTGATGTTGAAGCTGAAACTCCAATACTTTGGCTACCTGATGCGAAGAACTGATGCATTGCAAAAGACCCTGATGCTGGGAAAGGTTAAAGGCAGGAGGAGAGGGGGACGGCAGAGGATGAGATGGTTGGATGGCATCACTGACTCAGTGAACATGAGTTTGACTAGACTCTGGGAGTTGGTGCTGGACAGGGAGACCTGGCATGCTGCAGTCCATGGGGTCGCAAACACTCGGGCCCGAGTGAGTGACTGAACTGAGTGATCTGATACTTTCATGTAGCTCAAAACTCTAGTGTTATCACCAGGGATTTCTTTTGGTAATAAGAAGAAACATCATTTAGAGAAAGTTCATGAATCGTTTTATTTCAAATGTTAATAACTATTTTTAGCATTCTACTTGTATAACAGTTCCTATTTATGAAGCTCTGTGACTTTGTAATTTTGTGAAGATTGTTATGAAAAGTCAAATTGGCCACTGATAGACAGGGTTACCCTGGAATATACTTATTTCCTCATCCCTGGAGTGGTGTTCATGTAGAACCCTTCCTTGTAATAAAGTAGTTGGAATCCAGGCATCATGTAAGAATGGAAGTAGATAATTTTTCAAGGTCCATTGTGACTCAGAGCTTCTGAGATTCTGCTATTATATGTCCAAGTAATCCCATTTCCCATTTTAAGAACAATTGCATTTCTACTGTTGTTATCTCATATTTTAGGCTGTTTGCACTAAAGCTTTTTATATTAGAGAACAAATTTAAGACTTTGACAACCATGTCATATACAAACGCATTATGAAAAATAATCTAAGTAGTCTTTCTTTTGTAAGAATGTCTGTGTTGGGGAGGAAGGAGGGGAGGACGGGAGCAGGTGGGGAAAGAGTAGAGGGAGGGAGGGAGAGAAAATGATTGAATGGAATCATTCAATCATTCTGATGGAATGAAAATGAACTACTGAACTTCATTTGCTTTCTACTAACAAGTTAGGAGTCTACCTCTCCATCCATACCCAGAAGCACTAGACTGATTAGAGATTTTTTTTGTTTCTTTGTTTACAAAGAAAGAGTTATTGGCAGGAATTTATGTATTTTATTCCAGTAGAGCAGAAAACTGACTGTTCCCTGGAGGTCCCTGAGAGATTTATTGTTTCAGGAGCCTGCTTTGTCAATTTCACTGGATACTTTTTACCAGTGCAAACTGACCTTCCAGAAAAGCCTGCTGTCTGCTGACTGCCAGGTGGCTAATGACAAGAACAGTATGAGGCTGGTATAGCAGAAAAAATAAAGTGCACCCATGACAGGGAAGGTGGTGAGAGGGCTATACTATAGAGACTGTCCCTCCACCAAATCTGGCAGAGTCTCCGTCTAGCCCTAGCTAGATAGAGTCTTTTTCGAAGGCCAACATCCTGGCTCCTGGATAAAAAATATAGAAGGCCTTATGGAAGGAAAATCAGGAGTCTTGTGATGTGATCTGTGTCTCAGATAGGAAGTCAGTGTGATGGGGCTGCACCAGCCCAGTGCTCTCCTTGGCACTTCCATTGTCTTCCTACTGGATCTTCAAAGCTGCTTTGAATATGTCCAGACCCTATAATGACTGAACTGATAACTTCACCTTTTCCTCTTTAGTGATCTGAGACTTTGTGACACTTGCTTCAGCATGCAGTCACATGGGATAAGTATTGTCTATTGAGTGCCTATAAACATCATGCACTTTATAGACTATGGTCATACTAACTGGGCAAAGCTGACATCATAGTTAACCATTTTACAGATGAGTAAACTGATGCTTGTGGTAAGTGACTTGCCCAAGGCCACAGAGGTATTATGTTTAGTTCAGTTCAGTTCATTTGCTCAGTCGTGTCCAACTCTCTGCAACCCCATAAACTGCAGCACGCCAGGCCCCCCTGTCCATCACCAGCTCCCGGAGTACACCCAAACCCATGTTCATCGAGCCGGTGATGCCATCCAGCCATCTCATCCTCTGTCGTCCCCTTCTCCTCCTGCCCTCAATCTTTCCCAGCATCAGGGTCTTTTCCAATGAGTCAGCTCTTCACATCAGGTAGCCAAAGTATTGGAGTTTCAGCTTCAAAATCAGTCCTTCCAATGAGGACTGATCTCCTTTAGGAGGGACTGATTGGATCTCCTTGCAGTCCAAGGGACTCTCAAGAGTCTTCTCCAACACCACAGTTCAAAAGCATCAATTCTTTGGTGCTCAGCTTTCTTTGTAGTCCAACTCTCACATCCATACATGACTACTGGAAAAACCATAGCCTTGACTAGACAGGCGTTTGTTGACAAAGTAATGTCTCTGCTTTTTAATATGCTGTCTAGGTTGGCCATAACTTTCCTTCCAAGGAGTAAACGTCTTTTAATTTCATGGCTGCAATCACCATTTTATGTAGAAGATCTAAGATTTTAATCCTAGTCTGTTTGTCTCCAAAGCTGGTCTCTTTACTACACTATTTATTCATGAATTAATTAATGATGATCCTAACTAATGTGTTTTTAAATTTAAATCACCATGTTTGAATTTTTTTCCATTGGTTAAATTGACTAGATAATTGTCTAACATGGTAGAAGTCTGCCAAATATGAGATTACAGACACACACACACACACACACACACACTTAGTTGAAAGCTACAGGTGCACAGTAAAGATGGTTTTTCAAACTAATATTATCTTTTTGCCACTGGTTATTAAATTTTAAGCTTGTGATATAATGTAATTAGCATTAGTATTAACTGGTTGGCCCCAGGTTCAGGCTGTCAGCAAATCAGAACTCCTGCACTTTATCTCCTGTATACTTTTTCCTCTCCCTGCTGCTCTGTTCTCTCCAGGACCACCTCATAGGAGTTGCAGGTTGGACACTGAGCAAGTCCAGGGAGCCCCATTCACATCTCAGTCTATGTGAGTGGCACATGACCACCTATCTTCTCCACTTCTATTTCTAAACACACTTGCTTAGGGTGTGTATGCATGCATGATTGTGTGAGAAAAGAGGATCATCTGATAGGGAAGCTAGTAAGGGACAAGTGGTGATGGTTACAGCATTAATGAGGAATTGTACTGTCATATAGTGCAGGGAGAATGGCACGTGAAAGTTTAACCCATGGCACTAAATCTGCCTTTGAGCTAGAGAACAATGAAGAAGCGAAGCAAATTCTGAATTCTCTTGGATATTCTGTCCCTGAAAACTCAGACACAGATACATCCAGTAAGGTCAGCAGCTTCTTTTTGGTGATGACTAACATGTTTTAAAATTTTAAAACTGTGCCAGAAGAGAGGGAAGGATAATATAAAGCTGATAATAGGGTTCCTCTTGACCTAAATTACAAAAAGATTCCCAGTGATAAATGGCTTCCTGATCTGAAGAGCTTTAAGTGTTCCTTCCGGAAAGCATTTTAGATTAGGTCAATAAGACAGAATCTAGAAGTTGATCAACCTTACAGCCAACTAGTTGCCACCACTGGAGTCTTCAAGGAAGTAATTGGAGCCCTTAAAGGTATACTTCCTCGTGGCTCAGACGGTAAAGAATCTGCCTGCAATGAGGGAGAACCAGGTTCGATTCCTGGGTTGGAAAGATCTCCTGGAGGCAACCCACTCTGCTACTCTTGCCTGGAGAATCCCCATGGACAGGGGAACCTAGTGAACTTCAGTCCATGGTTTTGCAGAGTCGGACATGACTGAATGACTAACACTTTCACTTTCTTTCAAAAGTGTACTAATGCTTGTCCCCCACACAGAGGATGGTGGTAGTGGTAAAGCCAAGAGAAGGGAACTAGATACAGAGAAAATCGCATGACTGGAAATTTCAGATAATGTAAAGGAAGGAAATGATGCTGTGTCTGGATGAGAGGTTTTCTCCATGTGCGAGATTTTGAATGTCTTCCTTTAAAAGCCTGTATTGGTTTGTTAGAGCTGCCATAAGACAGTACTTCAAACACTCAGCCCAGGACAGAGTCCTTATACAGTTCTTGTGTGCATGCTAAGTCGCTTCAGTTGTGTCTGACTCTTTGCAACCCCATGGACTGTAGCCCACCAGGCTCCTCTGTCTATGGGGTTTTCCAGGCAAGAATAATGGAGTGGGTTGCCATTTCTTCATCCAGGGGATCTTCCTGACCCAGGGATTGAGCCTGTGTCTCCTGTGGTTCCTGCATTACAGGTGGTTTGTTTACTGCTGAGAAGCCCACTTGAGTGTAACTGGTCCTAAGAGGACAAACGTCATAAAGAGTCCTAAGCTGAACTTGGAAGCATGCTGAGGTCATTTGTGAAGTGAATTCTTGGGTCCCAGGTACCTAAAAGGTGTCCCAGGTGTCTAAAAGGTCTTAGCATGGGCTGCAGGTAGGCACATTCTCTTAGCTCTGTGAACTCTTCCCCCACTGGGAAGGGGTACAGCCAGAGGAAGGCTGCAACAGAATTTGTTGTGCATACCAGGGTGATGTAATGGCCCTGTGAAATCCAGGCCAGGGTTCTGCTACTATTCCACTGTAAAACCTGTGGCAGCACTCCTTGGACTCTCTAAGATGCTTTAAGGACAGTTGAGTTAAGAGGCATGCAATGCCCAAAACTAGGTAGGGAGGGACCAGGGATATTTGCATCACTCCCTGCTGAGGAAAACACGTGATCCAAAGAAGAGCTGCGTTGTGAAAGGTGGGTCCATGAGCAAGAAAGCTGTCCTAAGAGGCCTGGGCATGAAGTCCTGTTTGCCCCCAAGGTTTCCTTCAGCAAGACTGCGGCAGAGAAACACTTTGGAGCACCTCCCAGGTGGTGCTGTGTTGTCATGGCAGAAGGGTTGGGCCTGAATGCAGCTGGAAAAAGAAAGCAGCTAAAGAGAAGGAATTTGGCCGAGTCTGCAGCCAGCCCTGGCCCAGGAGACAGTCTCTGTGTCTTGCCGACAACCGTGCAGCTCCCAGAGTGTGCTGGGGACTGGAGGGGAGGTGATGACTTCGCCAGCCCTTATCCCAGCCTGGAGACAGCCGCCCAGCAGCTCGGCCAGTCCCTTCACTCTCATTCCAGGCTGAAAAAATCACCGGAAACTTACATTTCCCAGCTCCCTGGTGCCTCGTGTGCCATGCAGGCCAGTCACAGAGCAGAGAGGGATTTCTTGCACACAAGTGGAATCAGATTCTCAAGAGGATGATTGACTTGGAGAAAATGAAGTGCCCCGCGTGATCACTACTGAGGTGCTGACCCCGTGAGGTTCAGCCTCTGGCTTTCCCTGCCCTCCCCCCTCGTACTCTTCCCTTCTCTCATCTCTTTCTTTATCTTGTTTTCCTCTCCTTCCTCAGCCTTCTCTCTGCCTCCTGCCTCCTACTTTTTCGCAGCCCCCCTCACTTTCCTCTTTTGCCCCTGCTCTGAATCTCTCTCCTCCCTCTTCTTCCTCTTCTCTCTCTTGCCCTCTCTTCTCTCCTTTCCCCATTTCTCCCCCTCCCTTCTTCTCTCCCTCTCTAACTCCCTTTAGAAATCATTGCTGAACTCAATGGATTGCCAAAGTTTTTAAAATGTTCGAGTCTGTAGGTGATATATTTCACCAGAAGCCAGTTTTCTTTTCCACTAGAGAATTTGCATGTAGGGAAACAAAAAAGAGAAAGGGCTATTTCCGAAGAAGCATTAGATCATCCCCTCACCCTTCTGCTCCCCGCCCTCCCTGTATTCACCGCTACCCCCAGCTTCAAGGGACACAGAGTGATGATAACTGAGACCAAAAACTCTGCTTCTCTGTTCTGTTTGTTTCTCTCAGTTCTAGCTGAGGCCTCATGGGGGAGCTGCTATCTCACTGTAGATAAGAGCACACTCTTTCCAACAAAGCCTGACCTTTATAGGCTGGAATGAAGTGTGACTTCTGTTACAGGGAAAAAGGTTCTCTTGGTGGTTATTTTCCTGCAGGTGTCTTTATTTTATTCCCTGCAAGAGCCCACAAACACATTCGAGTCAAGTTTAGAGCTCCATCTTGCCTTAGCAAAATGAAGGATGAGACGTTCATTGTGGAAAGATTTTACTTGTTGAACATTCAAATCAAAGACAGTTTTAAGTGTTGTTTTTCTTCTGCAGAGGGGTTTTGCAAGTAACATCCTCAGAAGATGAGTTCATTATAGATTAATTGTGTTATTGTAGCTGTATCAGATATGCAAATTTTAAAAAATATCCGGGATAAGAAAATGAAAATGAACTTTGTGAGTGTAGCAATGAATTTGCAAATTACGTCTTGTCAATTTGTTTTTTGTAACGAATTTCCAGAATAAAGTAAATAGAAGGTTATTGCTGCACATGCTGATTTATCTGACGTTCAGTCAATTGGAGAGTCCTACAAATCCACATTTTGGCGTAGCTCCAGGATTGAGGATTGCTGTTCCTATTGAGGAACATTCCTATTGAGGTCATCCTATTGATGACCCAGAGACACTGAAGATCCTCCGTGTCTCCTGAATCATAAGAAAAGAAACAGCTTTGCAGAGCTTTAGTGCTAAGCAGATTTTTTACAGGTATATATATATATATATATATATATATATATATATATATATATATTTAAATGATTAACCAGAACACTTGACAAGCTTGTAGATTGTTTAGTTCATGCTCCTCATTTTGCAGCTGAGGAAACATATCCAGGTGCAGAAAAGTGGCTTCCCAGGTTACCTAGGTGTGGTCCTTTTTAACCTGGACTCCATCGAGTCATAGTGAATGTTGGACATACTTTGGGGTCAGCAGTGAGAGAAGGGTATTGACAGGCCATCACCTGAGCCCATTCTCCTGTTTTAACCAGAACATCTTTGCTTTTATCTGTGTGATAGACACAATATTTTGCCAATGTAACTGAAGCCAATGTACTTCCTTTCTTGCTAAGCTGTAGTTCCTAGTCCTCTCAGGGCTTCTGAATCAAAAATCATTCCTGGCCAACACAGATCACGGGGTTTCTTCTATAATGTGTCTAGGTTGTTCTTCCACCAGTAAGGCTTAGTTATTGACTTTGAGTGAAAGTTGCTTAGTCATGTCTGACTCTTTGTGATCCCATGAACTGTACAGTCCATGAAATTCTCCAGACCAGAATATTAGAGTGGGTAGCCTTTCCCTTCTTCAGGGGATCTTCCCAACCTAGGGATCAAACCCAGGTCTCCTGCATTGAAGGTGGATTCTTTACCAGCTGAGCCACAAGGGAAGCCCAGTTATTTACCTTAGTGCCTCAGAAAAAGGAATTGGCTATGACATAAGGAAAGTCTCCACTGCAAAAGAAAAGAAAGGGGAAGAAACCCACCCACCTGTCTAAGCAGATTCTGGGAAGAGCAAGAAGGCTGATGTAGAGGAAGTTACCATGAGACACATGAGTCCTGACCACCCTCTCTAGGTGCAGTGCCTGGAATTGGGAGGCTACTACACACAGAAATCTAAGAGCAGATAAACTTTTTCTTCACTTCCTGTTTAGACCTTTGTGGTACTGGGAAATTGATATGATAGCCCAGCAGTGATGGAGGAAGTGGCTAGATACATGAAACAGGCTCTCCATGACCTGAACAAGGTGTGTGGCAGACCCACATTTCCAGGTGTCCCACACATGAAGTCAACACAAGTCAGGGATCATGTCAGAGAGGTGATCTTAGGTAGGAACTAAGACTGTGACCAATGGGGTCCAGGGGTGAGCAGTATATAAAGCCAACAGATAGGATCAGTTAACACCCAAATTAGGTGTTAACCAGTTAACACCAGATTAGGACCTCTTAGTGGTCATCACTTCAAGGACCACACCAGGGCAGCCATTCCCCTGAAATGAGCAAAGAAAGAGTCCAGAGGTCTCGGGGGATCTGAGTTATCATTGCTCTCTTTCCTCTCTGACATGAAGTAAGCCACCCCTTCTCAACAGGAAGGGAGTCGAAGGGCTAAAGAAGAAATATGAAAGAGCAAACATTTACCTGAAGGAGACTGTCATCTAAAAAGGACTGCTTCAACCAGCCCTGTTTCAGGGGTTGAAAAAAATTGTAGGGCTTGCAGGCCCTTACTGTTCCTTCTTCCTTTGCTCTGTCTCGAAAACATTGAGGGTTAGGACACTCAGACCTACCTGGACACAGAAGGCAATGTGATGAGGTGAAAAGCACACTGGAAAGCCAGCAGAGCTGAGTTTGCATCCTGGCTGCAAAGTCTGTGTCTATGAAATAGGATGTCTAGTTCCGTAAGATCCTTCTAGCATTGGCATTCAGTATTGTAGAAATCTCAGTGTTTCCTTTGGTGGAAACCCAGGGTCCCCCGCTAAATTCCTCCTCTGGCACCTAAGAATAAAGTTCAAGAGAGAGTCAACCTCATAGGGTAGCATTCCTGGGTGGGGTCACTAGAGCGCTAAGTCTGATTCCTGGCCTTAACAGTTCAGGACTTGGATGAGGTCTTATGAATGCAGAGGGAATCAAGCTGCAGGAACTAACTCAATTAACCCCATTCACAAGAGACTGATGGAGGCCTCAGTCTTAACTCATGGGGTCTAGAGGAAGTTGAAAAGAAAAGAAGTACCTGGTTTTCCAGCCTCTGCAGAAGCTCTGTGGATGTCATGACATCTTGAGCACCATTGGTATCTGGGTGTTAACTCTTTTCTACCTAACTCCAAAATGACACTCACGTTTAATAAGTCAAAGATATTTGTTCAGGGTGCTTTGGCATCTTGTGAGGCTCTGCCTAAGAAGAACCAAGGAATGGGGTTTGCTCAGTCACCTTGGTGATTGATGGGGGCCCATGTCCTTTATTGAACATCAACAAATCAAACTCCCGGAATTTTAGAGCTGCGTAGCAAGTACATGGAAGGGAAGGTGTTTTAGGACAAATCACAAATAGTCATCATTGGGCAACTGACTAGATAAAGAAACGCAAGAGGCCAGGAGACTAACATGGAATAAACAGAATTAGGCTGGCTTTGAGTCATTCTCTTCAAGAATTAATTGTGGAGCCCAAAACAGAAATCTTGTTCTTGCTGAAGAGACCCTACCAGTATAGCTCACAATGAAAGTGAAGTCACTCAGTCGTGTCCGACTCTTTGCGACCCCATGGACTGTAGCCTACTGGGCTCCCCCATCCATGGGATTTTCCAGGCAAGGGTACTGGAGTGGGTTGCCATTTCCTTCACCAGAGGATCTTCCTGACCCAGGGATCGAACCCAGGTCTCCCGCATTGCAGGCAGACGCTTTACCCTCTGAGCCACTAGGGAAGCCCTATAGCTCACAATACAGCAGTGTAATTTAAACTGAGAAATATAACCCCATCCTCTGCCTTTTAGGAAACTATAGAAGAGGAAGTAAAGCTTCTAGTAGGACATGTCTTGGTTTGCATGGACTGAGAGTAGAGAAAACTTGTTGGCCTCCATGTCAGTGTCATTAGCTGTCACATCCTGATGATACTAGGGCAAAATGAGAATTATTTTTTTGATGACCAGAACTGCTGGGCTTGGATAATGCTGCAGACCTCTAGACTTAGTCCGACCCTTTGGCCTAACTCCAAGTATGCCTCACCCAATTGTTGCCAAGTGGTCGCTTCACATAGTCCAGTCACCATGCAATTGGATAAATATATCTTTCCATTAGTTACATTCTTGTTCCCAGGAGATAATCTGGGCTTTTGATGGATGCTTCAGAAATCCCCAAAGCCCTAAGCAAGATGTTCCTTATCCTTGTGTCTTATCTCCCCTGCCATATGTTGATTTTTACTAGCTTCAACCTCAGTGGGTGGGCCTTTTTGTCCTGTAGCTCCCCATGTAAAAAGCTATAGCTACCACTGCCTTTTTGCCTACTAGCAACAGCTTCCCACTGAGTTCCCTTTGTTTACTGCATTCTGAAAGAGCACTTCTTGTCAGTGTGGTGGCGTGTATCTGAGGTAGAAAACTTTGCTCTGTCGGAAATGTGAGTCCAGGAAATCCACTTTGCTCTGCCGGAAATGTGGGTAAGTATAAAATCTGACTACAAAGGGTACCTCCATGACATAAGACCCTCTTATTTTAGCTTCATACCAGGCCTGCCAGGTGGAGCATTATTCTCAATTTATAAACAGGAAACTAAGGTTCAGAGAGGTTAAGTAGCCATCTAAAGCTACTTTGTACCATTGACTGTCTGGGATTATTATTTTCTTTGAGCTATTGGTAGGGCTTCTGGTGGGATGTGGATGGGGTGGGAAAGGGGGAAAGTAATGTTTAACCAGTCAGATCTGACTCTTTTACCCTGGTACCCAATGGAGTGATAGAAAGGATAGCCAGTTCCATCTCAGCTTTAAGTCTGTGCATTAGTAAGTGGCAGAATAGAACAGCCTGAGTGTGAAACCCAAGCTCTTCATACTGTACCATACCATTAGCTACATCCATTCTTAGGTCTAAGCATTCATGGCCTTTCTATAGAGGCATCTATTTGTTCTTGTGAGAATCCTTGCCAACTGGCAACCAGCAAAGTGACTAGATCTTCACTTTGCTCCAGAGGAATCCACTTATAGCCCTGGCTTTTGTCTTTCTCCACTGCATTTGGACCCCACTGGAAATTGCATTAACAGGTCAATGAAGACACTAATTCTAGATGCAGGGAAACCATTCGTCAGTGAGGAGTAGGGCAGCAGATACTTCCTCCTTAGGAGTCATACCTGCGCTACAGTCACAGCCTGAGCACACCTATCTCTAGTATTGGTCTAATGTTTCCACGTGACATCATTAATCTTTTGTCCTCTGCATCTTCATTTGTGAGACAGAAGTTTTGGATGTGGTTGAAAGCTTGAATTTCCTCTTGAATCTTTCTGTCCCTTTGCATTGTTGTAAATGGGGTAGGAGAAGTCAGCTGGTTAAGGAAGCTGAAGTATAGCAAGAGTCTTCTGGACTCCACTGGTAGCCTTTTGTGGTCCAAGGACTTTCCAGGACTCTGCTGTGGGAAGAAACTTCCTCACCAATCATTCATGAACAATAACCAAACCGCAGACTAATTGAAGCCTTCCCTGACTGCCCTGTGTCTGAAGATGGGAAATAGAGCATCCTCATTCTTGGTACCAGAAAAAAAAAAAAGGTGGGGAACAAGTGGTTAATTGCATCAGTTACCAATTCAGGCATCATCAGAAGATGAGCACTCCCACAGGAGCAGAATTGCACTGGGTTTCTGGGAGTGAAAGGTCAGAATGCAGACAGCAGACAACTAAAGTGTGGCCTCTTGGGATCTTTGGCTACCTTGACACTCTCTCCCCAGTCAACTAATGCATCTCAGTGTGTGTTCAAAGTAGAGGAGCCATGCAAGCCCTGTCACCAAGTTGGACAGGGAGAGTCATGGTGTCTTGTGCAGGCAAGGTGGCTAAGAATCTAGGTGGAGAACCAGCACATAATCTGTTTCTGCCTTCTTCCCATATGTGTGCTTGCATTTCCTTTGAAGATTAATAACAAGCATCTTTCATGGTACTAACACTTAACTGACAAGTATAGAAATGTTAATCATGGTTTTGAAGAAAGTGCTAAGACATCAGCAGCTGTTGGAATAGAAGGAAGGCAATGAGATTTCAAACCTCGCTTCTTTCTGGCTGGTCTAGAACTTCCTGCATCAAGTGGACCCCGATAGGACATGTGGAATATCAAGTATTTGCCAGTTCCTTAGAGAAAAATATTTTTGTTAAAGAGGGAGTTGCATTTCCTCCTTTAAAATAGAAAGTACTTAACAGCAACTGAAAACATGATTTGCAATAGCCTTGTATCTATGACTGTTCTTAGGAAGGCACCAGGCAATAAAAATAGATAAAAGATTATGGGGAGTGCTGTAACAGACTTGAACCCTAGTATGTATCCACCTCAACATTTTGTGAGAGTATCTCTTCAGTTTATGTTGAGTTTCTTAAAAATGTGAAGTTGAAGGACAAATTCAGCAACTTGTTCAAGGCCTCAGATTGAGCTGGTGAACAATCCTGAACAATTGCCTCTGTAATCTCAGAATAACCTTTTGTTTTTAGAGATATTAGGCACAATGTAAACTTGCTACAAAAAAATCTAGGTGCAAATTCCAGGGGTTGTAGGTAATAGTAACAGTAATAGCAATTTTACAAGTCAGTAGTGTTCTTTTGGAAAATGCCATCCTGTGCCTTTTTCAAAATCTATAATTGCTGTGTTTAGAGGGATACTGAATTAGTGTTGGAATTAAATTGTCACAGCACAATAAGTGTGCACTGTTCTTCCTGGGCACTGATTCTTGTCCTGGTTTGAGCCCAGGTTGATGAACTGACTCTTCAGGCCGTAAGAGTAGAGTTGAGGTTGAAGGTTTCTAAAGTGCACATGTGGACTATTAGGAAGGGAGCGGTCCCTCTTTCTGTTGATGGGGCTGTCCATTTGGCACTCACAGACGTAAGGCTGCTGGGTAACTGAGCACACGCAAAGAATGTTCTAGCTCAGCATATTTTCATTCCTGAGCCATGTTTTGCTTGGTCCCCCAAACCCCCCCCATTTTCTTTTCTTCTCCAATGAGCTGAGATGGGCAACCTCAGGGGAAGACTTGTGTCTCTCTTCCCTCTCCATCTTCATTCGAGCCCATAACCAGTTTGGGGATCCAGTCCCCTACCATATGTCACCTGGGCTCTATTTTGTTCTTTCTTAGCTCTCCAAAGTCAGATGTACCTCTCAGAAGATGCCCCCCCAGACAGAGCTCAGAAATGGTAGAGGGAAAAAGACCCTTCACATCTCCCTTTGAAATGTTAATACTAATTAATTTTTGCTTTAGTCTGCCCTGGAAATATTCCATCTAATCACTCAGCACTGTGCTCCTCTCCACTAGGAGGGGGTGAGAGCATGACAGAGCCCTTCACTTTACCCCAGGTCGGGCCCCCGTACCTCCTCCCAAGCTTTATCCTTTCTTAGTTGTAGGTCTTTGAGGATGACCATGGTGCCCTCTCCTGAAGGAAGTTGAAATGGGACTGGGCAAGAGCTCTTTTAACTGTGCCTGGGAATTTTTGCTTTACCAGCCTCTGTACGGAGTTTCTAAACTTCCACCTGGAGGGGAGATCCCAAGTCTCGGGGTTTCAACGTGACAGTGAGTCTTACCCTATCCCTGGGAAATGATGAACAGCTTCTCCTTGTGCATTTCTTTTCTTTTTACATTTTATTTATTTATTTAGCTATCTGTTGTTGGCTGTGCTGGCTCTTCATTGCTGCAAGGGCTTTTCTGTAGTTGTGGCAGGTGGGGGCTACTCTCTAGATACGATCTATTGAACTTCTCATTGCTATGGCTTCTCTTGTTGCAGAGCACAGGCTCTAGAGTCCTTGGGTTTCAGTAGTTGTGGTACATGGCTTAGTTGCCCCACGGCAAGGGGGATCTTCCTGGACCAGGGATTGAACCCATGTACCCTACTTTGGCAGGCGGATTCTTTACCACTGAGCCACCAGGGAAGGCCCCCACATTCATTTCTCAAAGGGAGTGAAATAAATACTTTGAAAACTTTCATCTTTTGATTATTTTTCTCATAGGTCTGTTTACCATTAGAAAATAGGGAGTGTCACTTACAGCATCTAATATAGATAAATTCTCCAGAGATAGAAATGAAAGCATCCAATTGAGAAATCACCTTAATGCAGAAAAAACATGTCTGTCTTAGCATCCTACTGCCTTGGTTGAAGCAAAACTGATACTATTGGTTCTGTAAATCAGTTTCATTCAATGATGGCCAAGGCCTGCTCAAGACATAACAACATTTGCCTGTGAAAGCAGAGTACTATACACACAATTTCCTAATCACTGCAGTATGGTGTCAAACTTAGGACTTGGATGGAAGCCTAAGCTAGTGGCAGCTCGACAGAATGTCACTGCTACGAGTAATGTTGCTAGGTCATATCCTTTAGAGTTTTTAATATATAGCAGCAGACTTTAAGGTGAAAGAAAGTGAAAGTGAAAGTGTTAGTCACTCAGTCATGTCCCACTCTTGTGATCCCATGGACTGTAGCCCACCAGGCTCCTCTGTCCATGGATTCTCCAAGCAAGAATACTGGAGTGGGTTGCCATTTCCTTCTCCAGGGTATCTTCCCAAGCCAGGGATCGAACACAGCTCTCCCACACTGCAGGCAGACTCTTTACCCACTGAGCCACCAGGGAAGCACCTTTGGTCAAATAGTCTGTGAAACAGCTTATTTTAATGTGTGGATACTTGATAAAGGTCTCATGAATTTCCTACCCTAATTTCTAGGCCAGCCATTCTATTCTTCCTCCCTAAAGGTTACACATGGAGCATTAATTGGAAAAAAATGGATCAGAGACCCCTCCAGGTAGCAGTGCTGTTTTGTTGCCAGACAGTCCTGCATTCTCTCCCAAAGTTTGTTCGTAATGGTTTTGGCTCTAGGCCTCATATCTAACTTCTTTCCTTTCTTTTTTTTTTTTTTTTGTTTATCCCGAGAAAGAACGTCTTGCTGATGTTCTCTTGGATTTTACATAATTTGAATCAGTTTAACAGACACCATATTTTCTTTGTTGTGCCATTAGATTAGTTAAGAGAATTGGGTTCACTCTGGTATTTGTTATGCAGACTTAAAAACAGTCACTGGAATGCTTAAAATAAAAATCTATTTTGTGTTCTACAGGATTGTCCCAAGGGATATGTCTTTCTGTGGGGTGCAAGTGATTATTAGAATCAAACAAATACTTAATATTGATATTTACCTTTCCCTTGAGAATGAGATACTAAGAACTATGGCAGTTCTTTCTAATTTGATAGAGTTAAACACCCAGAGAACCCAGTGCTAAGAGTCGCTTTGTGAACTTGACCTCTTGAGAACTTCTAGTGTGTGCCACATGTGGATTTGCTTTCCAAATACAAAGATTATATGGAGCTGGAAACCTTTTTGAATTAGTATATCATGAATGGATCTTCTATTCTGTGAGTAATACTAGAGTTTCACACTGAGTTTGGTTAGCCTCTGGCAGGCCCGTGGAGGTAAATTTGCCATTGTTTACAGGTAAAAATGATGAAATTATACATGAAAGTATGTAAAGATGTAAAAATTGCCTTTTATTTTTGTAATTCACAATAATCTTTGCATAGTTTCTGTACATTTGTGGTTCTCCTAGAATAAGGAAAAATAGATTCATATGTAAAAGAAAGCACATTGGAAAAATAAGCAGATAGAAAAAAATGAATGCACAAAACAGAAAAGAAGCCAAAACATCTCCACTGTGCCTGTTACTTTTCATAGGATTCATGTAATCATTGGGGAATTTAGTGCTGGGTATGGCACTTCCTTCTTTCCTTTGTTTACAAATTGCCTGTGGCTGCTTTCATGTTACAACAACATAGTTGAGTGGTAGCAACAGAGGCCATATGGCCCACAGAGCCAAAAATATTTGCTCTCTGGCTCTTTACAGAAAAACTTTATGGATACTTAATCTTGGCAATGAGGATTTGAAAGCATTTGAGCAAAGGAATGACAACATCAAAGTGGTAACTCAAGACAATTATTCTAAAAGTCATGAGTGGGAGATTGAAACTGAAAGATTAATTAGGCTTTTGAAGTATAATCTGAATCTTAAAAACTAAGGTGGTGGTAATGATACAATGAAAGAGACAGATGTGAGAAACATTGAGCAGGTAGAACCAACTCTATTTGAGAACAGTTGCAAAGTAAGAGATGAAATAAGTAGAGTTAGGTGATTGGGGTTTTATTCCTGAGTGACTAAATGATATTAATATCCTGAACTGAGATCAGTAATATGGTGGGACTGTCCGATTTCAGAGGTAAAGCTAAAACAAGTATGGATTTTGACATGTTGATAATGTCTGTGTGATATTCAGGTAGAAATCTCTAATAGGTATTGGGTTCAGAGTCCAAAAAAGAGATCTGGCCTGGAGATTAGGAATTCTAAACATTTCTCCACATGGAAGGAATTTGGGAAGCCACGGAGAAATTGAGTGTACTGAGAGAATGTTAGAGTCCAGCCACATTAGCCCTTAGACGGAATGAGGAAACAAGGAAAATACAGGGAAGTGGCCCTGGGAGATGAAAAGAAAAGCAAAAGTATGGACTGTTCCAGAAGCTAAAAAAAGAGATTCAAGAAAGAGACCACTGTCAGCAGTGTCAGAGCTGCATAAGCAAATGGGCTGTTGAGAAACAAGAAAGTAACTTTGGATTTTGTATTTAGGAGTTCATTGGTAGACTTCGAAGACCCTTGGAAAAAGGGTAGGGGGCAGAAGCCACTCTTCTAGAACTTTCGAAGTAAGTGGAGGTAGAACGAATGGTGTGTTCGTTTGGGAAGTGTGCAGTTGGCTTGAATGCCAAAAAGGCACACTTAGAGCACGATGGCAGACCTCAGAAGCTCCATATGTGTATGCGCCTTGAGGCAGAAACCTCAGTTTGATAAGCTACCTTAAGAGGCTTTTTCTATACAGATCAAGTGCAGAAGGCAGTAGAAAATGAACTTGTACAAAAGAGAACCAGTCCCTGCAAGCATCCCTCTCTTTCCCAATAACTCCTGCATTTTGCGGACCGAGAACTTTGTTCACTTTGCAGCCTTGAAAAATGTTCCTCGGGGGCTCCACTTGTGTATTGTACCTGCTGGAAGGAACTGATTTTCTGATGTGCCTTGCTCACAGGCCAACTGGGTTAGATTGCCTTATGCTGGTCACTGGAAACCAAGAAAACATCAGCTGGGCCATAGACAAGCAGATAGCATAAACTGTCATTATGCAGCATAAATTCAAGTTGCAGAAGTTATGATGAAATGAGCACATGGGAGGCTTAAGACAACTAAATTTATATCCCAAACTCAGATATTTTCCTGGCTTTAAAATGGAATGTCTGAAGAATGTCTGAATATGTCTCCAGAGAGTCAAACCCGGAATGATGGGGAGGGAGTTAGAGGGAAGCAGAATTTCAGCTCAACATATGGAAGAGCTTTCAGACTCCTTGGACACACTATTCCAGGAATTGTTGTTTAAGCATGCAATTGGAATATAGTGGTGACTTGCCTTGTGGATTGCACATGGAGAGTGTGCATAGAAAGAGCACTGTGCTGGGCATGGGGGTTTATTAACCAGGCAGGATGATTCCCCCTTCTCTGGGCTTATTTCCCTGTTTATAAATTGAAGATGGACTAAGTGACCCTGGAGGGCCTTCCTCCTCTAATATTCCAAGATTCAATTTTTTGGCAAGGAGTGGGTGGTGGGTGGAATCTAATATTTTTTTTTTTTTTTTTTTTTTTTTTGATGTCTTTTTTATTTATTTATTTTTTTTTTATTTTTTTTTTTTATTTTTTTATTTTTTTTAATATTATTTTATTAGTTGGAGGCCAATCACTTTACAACATTTCAGTGGGTTTTGTCATACATTGACATGAATCAGCCATATAGTTACATGTATTCCCCATCCCGATCCCCCCTCCCACCTCCCTCCCCACCCGACTCCTCAGGGTCCTCCCAGTGCACCAGGCCCGAGCACCTGACTCATGTATCCCACCTGGGCTGGTGGTCCGTTTCACCATAGATAATATTTTGATCAGTTTTCTTTTCAAGTGTAGCCTTCATGAGGCAAATCTTGTTGCAATCCTCTCTTTTCTCATTAAAATATAAAAAAAGGACCCAAGATCTCAGATCCTTAATGTAATTCAAACTTCTTTTTTATATCTCTGAAAAAAGCAAAGATTGAATAAAACTGCATCAATTGATTAAGATTCTGGGGTAAAGCTGGGTTAAAATCTTTACTGAGACTCCTAATAGCTATGTAACCTTGGGAAACCTCCTTTCTATTAATAAAGACTCAGCTTACTTATCTGAAAAATGGGTGTGATAATACTACCAGAGTATTGTTGGATGAATCAGACAAGATGACAACATTTTTAGGAGGGCTGTGGAGTTTCGGAAAAGATCAAGTAACTAGTTTTGTTCAGAATAAGTTTAGGTGAAGGTCCTGATTCATTTCCCAAAGGATCCCAAATCTTACAGGAAGTGTAGGGAGCACCCAGAGAAGAGGAGCAAGTTTGGCTTTGCAAGGCACTCTGAGTCCCAGCCTAGCCGCTGGAAGCACTGTCTTATTGAAGGTAGAGTCCCGTCAGACTCTACTTTCCAAAGCTTCAGTTTCATGCTACTACCCAGAGTGTAGAGGATATCTGTTATTCAGTCTGCTTAAAACCCTCCTTCTTGAGGAAAACTACTTATCACTTGACAGTTATGATTCAGATCTCTGACAGGGCCACACTCCTATTTCACACTGGTCCACGTCACCTGAGATAGTTAAGAGTCAGGGATCTATTTCTCATTGGTGTATTTATGCCTGAGACCTGCACAGAGGAGTGGGCGTCTAATTGTGAGCTCAGTCTCTTTATCTTGCATAGAGAGACAAAGTTAAGTAATATGAAGAAGCCAAGCTTTGGTAGCCAGAGCTCACTGACCAGAACATTTTAAACCAACATATGGTTGGTATGACTTATTTTCCCCATTATCAGAGTGAAATAAACACAAATACAATTTTAAGAAGTGTCTCATGTCTAACAATACTGAAATTAGAACAAGATGATAAATTAGCTACTGTGAATTTCTCATTTTCCAAAGTTACCCTTAGATCCACACACCTGTGCAATGCACAAATCCACAGCAGCTCATGAGGGAGACATGATACCTGGCCCTCTTGCCTCCTTTAAGCTCCACCATCTGCACTAAGGCATACACTAACCACTGTGTATGAGCACTGTTTCAGACCACACACACCACCACCACCACATCCCAAGGCTTAGTTCTGAACCACTTCCTCAATTCCCTGAATTTTATCCTGCTCCTAATCTTCTTGGCCTGTTGACTTTGCAAGTGGTTTTCCATTTCTGCCTTTGTTTTGCCCTTGGGCTTGTGGGTTGAGAGGCTCTACAAAAGCAGACTGTTAAGGGGAGTAGGTGGTCACAGTATGTGTTGAATGAGTAAGTGTCTGGGGGCATTGTTTCGAGACAGGGCTCAGCCCTGGGGAGGCTTCCATGAAGTACATGGCAGGAGCCTGTGGAGGGCAGCAGTAGTGAAGTCATCTTTTTTCCCAGAACTTTGAGAATAATTGAAGGCATGTGCTCGCTTCATGCTTTGGTGTTGGATGGACATAAATCTCCAAATAACAGTTGTTAAAAAAGAGCGAACTGTGAGTCTGGAGTTCCAGGCTGGTGTCCCAATGCTTGTGACTAGCTTAAGGACCTCAAGTATGCCATTTTCCTTCCTTTGGGTCTCATTCCTTCAACTCTAAAATAACGTGAGATGGTTCATGGACTCCTTCTCTGTGGGCTTGTTCAGTGATGACTATCTAGGATTTTGTGTGCTACCCAGCCACAGAGACTAAATTTAGTCAGCTCAGTAACTGAACTGCTAACCTGTTAAAATTTTTCTTTAAAAAATCACATTTCCTTAGATGACTTGACTTTTTGGTGAGTAATAGTGCCTGGGTGTACCCCAGGTCTATTAACTTTGCTAATCTGCCAGTGTTCCTACTAGGCAATAGACTGATCGATTTTTCTTTCTGAATTTTTGTGAAGAATGTTTTAAAGGCAAGTATTCTGTTGCTGTTGGTATCATCATTTACCAACTACTTTCTCATTGAAACTTGTTAAATTCAAAAACTATTTCTGCAGCCATTTAATTTCTCCCATTAATTCATGTATTGATTTTATTTTTTCCTAGAGGCATGAAATAGATGGCATGTATTTTTATCTGAGAGATTTAGAATGCTTTACACTTTCTCAATTAGAGCCCTCTCTATTAATTAAAAAGTACTTACACTAAGTTAGGTTGGTTGGATTTATGAAGCTCAAGTCCTTCCCTTCCTTCCTCCCTTCCTCCCTCCCTCCCTTCCTTCTAAGTATAGAGAACAGACATATTGATTACCTACTATGGGTCAGGTCTTATGCTAGCTGCTTTCATATGCATTTAATCATCACAAAATATTTTATATCATGTTTATTATCACTGTTTTACAGATGATAAAACTGAGGAAAAGTGAGCTTAACTGATTCATTCAAGGTTGTATTACTAGTGGGTCTTCCCTACTCATGCCTGCTCTCTCTGATATACCCAAACCAGCCCCACCTCAAGACGATGTCATGGGATTCCCCAATCCAATTCATTAAATAGAAGCAACTTCTACTATTCGCATTGTAATTTATAACATGCTATTTTTCCCTCTAGCTTTCTGTAGAAATCTGGAAAGTATAGATTAACATAATGAAAAAAAATTATATCATGCAGAAAAATTTCTGTCATAGTGAATGTCCTTCCAGTGTAAAACATACTCACAAAGATCATTTGTGCTCCTCAGCAGCCCCTTATGGCTTCTCCTCCACTAAGCACCCGAGGAAGCTGACGCTCAGACAGATGAGGGAGTTGCCCAAAGTATACAATTGAAACATAGCAGAGCCCAGACTCACCCCAAAGGCTGACTGTAGTCCAGGGTTGATTTTACCACATAAACAATGTATGTTAAGGGCAAATAAAGGAGAAATTTTCAGGAATCATCTACTCTCATTGTTGAACAGATGTAAATATTTGGTAAAATGCAAATCCTCTCAGAGCCCTGCTAGTGGTTATTTGTCAAGCACTCAAATGAAGCCAATACTCTTTTGCAGTCCTAGAGGGAGAGAGGATGGCCTCCCCAATAGGTGCTTCATTAATGGTTCCTACTGGACAGAAGTCACTCTGATGCCTTGTTCATTCTGTAGCCCTTGGCCGTACCCCAGCTGACCACTGACTTGGAAGATGCCTGGTCTCTTAAGAGTTTCATCAACCCGCTGGAGATCTGGATCTGAACCGTGTTTTCCTCTTGGCACATGTAACTACTCATTTGAATACTTAGGAGTGGCAAGTACTTGAAGGTAGCACCACAGAACTTGTGAACAGAGGCCCTTTGAAAATGGAGGCCCTTTGAAAACGGGCACTTTGACGTCAGAGACCACCATTAAGTGTGCCCAGTAGCCATCAGAGTGATTGGCTCCTTTAGCCGCTTTATAAACACATGCATCTCCTAAATCTAGCTAAGGATTGTGCCCTTTGGGAAAAGTGTTTGAGGGCAGATGCTCTTTAAGTTATGCTCAAATAGAATTCAGGATTTAGATTCCTGGCTATTCTTAAAGATCTTTGTTTTTTTAAAATAATGCCAAAAATGTGTCTAGTTTGAAAAAAATCAAAACCCTGTAGAAGCATATACAATTATATGAAAAAAGGAAAATCCCTTTTCATTCCTCCCCCTCCCAAATCTAACTCCGTAAGAGTAACCTCTGTTGACAGTTTGAGAGTATACTTTAAAAGTTTTACATATAAAGAAAAGTATACAAGTATTAAATATATTGCTTTTTAAAAACATTCGTATATACCTATGTAATCACTGGGCTTCCCAGGTGGCACTAGTGATAAAGAACCCGCCTGCCAATGCAGGCGACGTAAAAGATGTCGGTTTGATCCCTGGGTCGGGAAGAGATTCCCCTGGAGAAGGGCATGGCAACCCACTCCAGTATTCTTGCCTGGAGAATTCCATGGACAGAGGAACCTGGAGGGCTACAGTCCATGGGGTCGCAGAGTCAGACACGGCTGAAGCGATTCAGCGCACGGCATACACACATAACCACTAGCTAGATCAAGGTAGAAATCATTTGTATAGTTTTTAAAACACTGAAATAGGATAGTAGCATGCATGTGCCTTTGCAGTTCTACTTTATCACTAATTTTATCACGTCAGTACATACAAACTACCACCTCAGTGAACACAACATTCCATAGTGTAGATACATCATGAAATTTATTTAATCATTCCCCTGTTGATAGGCACTCGGGTCATGTCCACATGTTTTGCCATTACTAACAATGCTTTGGTGACTATTTTGATACATAAGTTTTTATGCACATGGTTCCAGACTTTTGTATTTGAAGCAGTGAATATAATAATTCCCAAGATATGCACAGTGTCTTTCAGGTTCCAAGAGCAGCAACACTTATCTTCTTGGCTGCTGTTAACAACTCTGAGAGAGAGGCAAGAGGGGTTCTGAATATTTGTATTCCCTTTGTGGAATCAGAGAGGGTATAAATCTTTGGTACCCATAAGTCATGTGGCCTTAGGTGGAGGCAGGAGCTGATACCAAGCACAGATGTTGAGCCAGATTACATGGCCCCTTCTATTTCTTCTCCAGTGCCTTCTAGGAGATCTCCCCATCTGTGCCTGGACCCAGCCCCCAGATCGTATCACCAAGTCACCTCTCTGACCATGAGAGTTCATTCAGTCCAGCACAGAGGAGAAGAGAGACAGGTCTAGTGCCAGGCTACCTGGGTTTGAATTCGAACTCCCCTGCTGATTAGCTGGGTGATATGGGACTCATTCTAAGCTGCAGCTTTCCTAACTGTAAAATAGGATGAAACATGGCAATTCCTTATAAAGTTATAGTCAGACTTAAATGAAATAACACGTGTAAGTAATTCGGCAAAGTTCCTGGACCATAAAAGTTCAATAAGATATTTTAAACAGTAGCTTTACTTGAGATGTAATTCACATACCACAGAATTCACCCTTTTAAAATGTACATGTCAGTGGTTTTTAAGTATATTCACAGAGCTGTGCAACCATTACCTGACATAATTTTAGAATATTTTCATCACCCCAAATAATTATCTCCCTCCAATTCCCCCAGTGTCTCCAGCCCTAGGCAGCCACTAATCTACTTCCAGAGTCTGTAGATTTTCTTATTGTGGATGTTTCATGCAAACAGAATCATACAATACTTATATTTTGTGTCAGACTTACTTCTCTTAGCATAATATTTTCAAGGTTCATCTGTGTTGTAGCATGTGTCAGTACTTCATCCCTTTTTTTATTGCAGAATCACAATTCCTTCTATGGCTATGAAGTGAAAGGGAAAGTGTTAGTCACTCAGTCATGTCCAATTCTTTGCAACCCCATGGACTATAGCCCGTCAGGCTCCTCTGTCCATGGAATTCTCCAGGCAAGAATACTGGAGTGGGTACTCATTCCCTTCTCCAGGGGATCTTCCCTACCCAGGGATCGAACTCAGGTCTCCTGCACTGAAGGCAGACTCTTTACCATGTGAGCTACCAGGGAAGCCCTCTGTGGCTCTATAGTATCTTTGTTTATGCATTCATCAGTTGATAGACATTTGGGTTGTTTCTATTTTTTGGCTATTGAGAATAATGCTGCTATGAACATTCATGTACAAGTTTTTGTTTGAATACCTCTCTTTGTTTCTTTTGGGTATATATGAACCTAGGAATATATATACTCCATTATTCCAAATGCTCCACAATTTGCATATTCTGTTAAGTGAACTTTAACAATTCCTGAAATTGTTAGGTCATTTGGTAACTCGATGCTTAATCCTTCAAGGGACAGGTAAACAGTATTTCAAAGTGGCTGCATCATTTTACAACCCCACCAGCAATGCTGGAAGATTACTGTTTCTCCATTTTCTTGCTAACACTTCTTATTTTCCATTTTTTGAGATTATAGCCATCTTTGTGGGTGTTAAGTAGTATCTCACTGTGGTTTTGATTTGCGTTTCTCTAAGACTAATAATGTCAAGCATCTTTTCACACATTTTCAATATGATCCAAACCTTTATTATTTATTCAAAAGATATCGACTAATCCCTTTTTGGGCAAATCATTCTTGTCTTTTTATATGGCTTATAATTCTGCAGCTATACCATGAGCTTTTTGAGAACAAAGGCCATTGGAAACATTGCTTGTATCTTCAATGCCTTACTCAGTGATGGCCAGATCAAAATACCTAATATAAATGTTGAATAAATAAGTGGAAAAATCACGCTTGGAGATGGGAATTCACTGGTGAGATTGTAAGCAAGCATTTCTGAAGCATCTACTTTAGGTCCCTGTTGTCTGTGCTGGGGCTTTAGTGACAGGCAGATTCAACTCCAAAAGTGAATTGTCATCTTTCTGTTCTACATTACAGCTTTTATCTCTGACAAAACTCTGCTGATACCTGGATCTAGATAAGTGTGGGTACTACATTCAAGCATATGGTAAGAGGAAATCAAACTCTGCTCTGGCCAGGAAGTCATGGTGCCCCTTTCTGGGAAGTATTGTGGGCCTGGGTTACCCCTGATGATTGGGGGCAACGTGTGCCTAGTGGGTTTAAACCCTGTGCTTCCTTTTAGTGACAGTGGGTCTCAGAGAGTACTTTGTGTTTCATGTACTTTCAATTCTGCCAGGAAAATGTATACTCAGTCTTGGATGAATTAGTGAAACGATTTTGGCAATTTTCATCTCTATTTATTGTGAAAAGTATATGTATATTTAATACACACTCTTATTGCTCCTTTGGAATATAGAGTGAAACAACATTGATTTATTTGCAGCTTTGATTATTTTGAGTTCTTTATTCCAAAGGTATAAATCATGTTGAAAATTAGAAGGAGACTTTATTTACTAAATAGATTTCTGCTTTGCTTAAGACATTTTCCCCCTCCTTTTTTTTCATTTATTATATGCTCTAACGTATTACATGTATTAGAAAGGCAGGGTGGCCTCATGGGAAGAGGTTGGGTTTAATGCCAGATAGACCTGGTTCACGTTGACCTCTGTCACTTGCTAAACACGTGATCTGGGGTAATCTGGTTGCAGAATATTGCCCCTACCCCCAAGGTGCCCACATCCTTACCTGTGAATCCTACCTTACATGGTAAACTTGACTTTGTAAATGTGATTAAGGTTAGGGACTTTGAGATGGGGAACAGTCCTGGCTGCGCAGGTGAGTCCAAACTAATCACAGGAACCCTTAAAAGCAGAAATCTTTTCCAGCTGAACTCAGATGCAGGGAAGTGGGAGGCAGGAGAGCCTTGGCAGAATAGGAAGTCTGAGAGATTCAAAGCATGAGAGGGACTGGATTCGAGTTTGCTGGTTTGAAGATGGAGGTGCAATGTGATGGGGAATGCAGGAACCTTAAGGAACTGAGAGAGGTTCCTGACTAACAACCAGCAAGGAAATGGGAATTTCAGACCTACAGCCTCAAGTAACTGAATCCTGCCAACAACCCAAAGAAGCTTGAACATTTATTCCCCCATAGAACCTCCAGAAAAGAGCCCAGTCTTGCCCCATGCACTGATTTCAGCCTGTGAGACCCTAAATGGAGGACTCAGTTCAGCCATGCCACACCTGGGTTCTCATTTGCAGAACTGTGAGATAACAAATGAGCATTGTTTTAAGCTGTTCAATTTGTGGTGATTTGTTACAGCAGCGGTGGGAAGCTTATACAGTGCATTACTGTCTATAAATTGGGAATAGCAACTGCCTACCTTGAAGGGTTGTTGTAAAGATTAGAGATCACATACATAAATTGCCTGGCATACAATTGGTAGTTTGTGATAGCTTCATATGTGGAAGCATCTGAATGAGCAATGGAGAGGAGAGGAGATATTTAATAGAAAGGAAAAGGGTCTTTGCTCATGTGTGAAGCTACTTTTGCATATGGTGAAATTTAGCTGACTTGTAGTACACTGATTGACCGCTGGTTGTTGGTACCAGCTTGAGAACATCTGCTCACCTGCTTCTACTGCTGAGAATTAAAGAAAAAAAAAAAAAAAATATATATATATATATATATATATATATATATATGTAGCATGTTCTAGTGATAAGTGAGGCAAGGAAGTGATGTGAGGCCGTAAATATTTAAATGAACTTTAATAAATCACTAGAGATATTATGCTGGGTAACAGCATCATTTTCTTGAGAACTCCTGCTAAAACAACTCAGGCTCTGATTTTCTGTAATTGCAGTGAAGATAGGACGAGGAGAAGGGGGAAAAAAATCCATTCTTGTAGAGCTCTACTGGCATGAATTTCCCTATCTAGGGAACCATGGAACAGGGAATGACCCCCAAGGAATGAATACTAGATCCCCAAAAGACATAGGTTCTGTGGTAATGAAAGATTTTATGCCTTTTCATGATACAAGGACATAGAATTTCCCTGAGTAGATCCTGGGATTTGAGGGGAAAAAAACAAAACAATTGCAACATACTCATCTCCCACATCCTCTCCTCTGTCCTCCCACCTTGCCTCTCTGGACACATTAGTCAGCTCTGTTGTGGTAACAAACAACTCCAAACTCTTGGTGGCTTATGTTGTTGTTGTTCAGTTACTAAGTTGTATCCAACTCTTTGTGACCCCATGGGCTGCAGCATGCCAGGCTCCTGTTTCATCTACTATCTCTCAGAGTTTGCTCAAACTCATGTCCTTTTAAGGGGAAGAGAAGGGTAGGTCCTTGGGAACTATTTACCCAGTCTACCACACCTTGTCCTCAGTTCTCCTGTACCAAGAATTCCTCCTGGACTTCCTGTCTTCCTTCCATTAGACTTACCTTAACCACTCTTTCTAGAAATATAGTTCTCAGAGTTCCTGTCCTGACTGCAGGGGACATGACTTTGTTCTAATAGTTTGGAGTTTCCTTAGGTGAGATCCACTCTATTCCTGCTGCCATACAGAAAGGAATGCAAAGTATTTAAAGGGAAAGACATTTATTGAGGAATAAGAGGAAAAAATTTATTTCTGACTTTTAGGTAGGGTGAATCTGGCTAGGCAAATCCTTATGGCTGTAGCTAGCTCAGGGAACACAGGCATTGAACCAACTTATCTTGGACAGGAGTCAGTCTCATGGATACTACTTCACCCACACATTCTGCACTCAAAGCTATTTGACTAAAATTGAAAGAGCATCAAAGGAGTCCTGTACTTTGCTTTGCATTAGACAGCACTTTGTGTTGGAAAAAATCTTGTCACAATGAGCCTGTTTGTATTTGATGGAGAAGAGACAGGTTTATCTCACCAAATGGGTACTTTGGAAAGGAACAGGACAGGATCTTACTGCATCATGATCAAAACAAAATTCTGGCTTTTATGACAACTGGTTCTAACCAGAAAAAAAAAAAAGCTTGCTGATTAAAGACCGTGAACCTAGAATGACCCCTGTTTGCCCAGCACTGTAATGGATCTATGAATGAAGCCTCTTTCCTCACCTATGAAAATGAGACTTATTTTAAGTCCCACATACAGACCTGTGGACTCATCAGAGAGTAACTTTTCAATGCAACATTAGCATCACCATCATGAGCCACTTTCTCTTACTTCAGTTTATTTCAGTTGCTCAGTCGTGTCCAACTCTTTGTCTCTTTGTGACTCCATGTATTGCAGCGCGCCAGGCTTCCCTGTCCATCACTACTTTGTGGAGCTTGCTCAAACTCATGTCCATTGAGTCAGTGATGCCATCCAACGATCTCATCTTCTGTTGTCCCCTTCTCCTCCTTCCTTCAATGTTTCCCAGCATAAGAGTCTTTTCCAATGAGTCAGTTCTTTGCATCAGGTAGCCAAAGTATTGGAGTTTTAGCTTCAGCATTAGTCCTTCCAATGAATATTCAGGACTGATTTCCTTTAGGATGGACTGGTTGGATCTCCTTGCAGTCCAAGGAACTCTCAAAAGTCATCTCCAACAACAACAGGTCAAAAGCATCAATTCTTCATCACTCAGCTTTCTTTATAGTTCAACTCTCCCATCCATACATGACTACTGGAAAAACCATAGCTTTGACTAGACAGACCTTTGTGGGCAAAGTAATGTCTCTGCATTTTAATATGCTGTCTAGGTTGGTCATAGCATTTATTCCAAGGAGCAAGCATCTTTTAATTTCATGGTTGCAGTCACCATCTGCAGTGATTTTGGAGCCACAAAAAATAGCGTCTGTCATTGTTTCCATTGTTTTCCCATCTATTGGCCATGAAGTGATGGGACCAGATGCCATGATCTTTATTTTCTGAATGTTGAGTTTTAAGCCAACGTTTTCACTCTCCTCTTTCACTTTCATCAAGAAGCTCTTTAGTTCCTCTTCCCTTTCTGCCATAAAGGTGGTGTCATCTACATATCTGAGGTTATTGATATTTCTCCCAGCAATCTTCATTCCAGCTTGTGCTCCATCCAGCCCAGCATTTCTTATGATGTACTCTGCGTATAAGTTAAATAAGCAGAGTGACAATATACAGCCTTGATGTACTCCTTTCCCAATTTAGAACCAGTCTGTTATTCCATGTCCAGTTCTAACTGTTACTTCTTGACCTGCATACAGAGTTCTCAGGAGGCAGGTCAGGTGGTCTGGTATTCCCATCTCTTTAAGAATTTTCCACAGTTTGTTGTGATTCACACAGTCAAAGGCTTTTGCATAGTCAATAAAGCAGAAGTACATGTTTTTCTGGAACTCTCTTGCCTTTTCGATGATACAGTAGATGTTGGCAACTTGATCTCTGGTTCCTCTGCCGTTTCTCAATCCAGCTTGAACATCTGGAAGTTCTTGGTTCATGTATTCTTGAAGCCTTGCTTTGAGAATTTTGAGTATTACTTTGCTAGCATGTGAGATGAGTGCAGTTATGCAGTAGTTTGAACATTCTTTGGCATTACCTTTCTTTGGGATTGGAATGAAAACTGACCTTTTCCAGTCCTGTGGCCACTGCTGAGTTTTCCAAATTTGCTGGTATATTGAGTGCAGCACTTTTACAGCATCATCTTTTAGGACTTGAAATAGCTCAGCTGAATTTCCATCACCTCTACTAGCTTTCTTTATAGTGATGCTTCCTAAGGCCCACTTGATTTCAGACTGTAGGATGTCTAGCTCTAGGTGAGTGATCATACCATCATGGTTATCTGAGTCATTAAGATATTTTTTGTATAGTTCTCTGTGTATTCTTGCCATCTTTTCTTAATATTTCCTGCTTCTGTTAGGTCCATACAATTTCTGTCCTTTATCGTGCCCATCTTTGCATGACACGTTCTCCTACTTAGTCTTCTGATTTTTACATCCCAGGGAACTCCTTAGGAGATTTCTTCAATGGAGTGTCGAGAAAGAAAACAAACTTTGCTTTTTGTTTCTTTTTTAAAAAAATCTCTGAGGAAGGTATTTTTAAAATTATTTTAAAGTAGCTATGTATAGCCAAAATTTTCCTTGTAAATCTTTTGTTCCAACATCTTTTTAGTCCCCTTCAATGGTTCATTAAATGTAATCCCAGTACATTTAAAAATGATCATATATGAAACAAACATATTTGAATTTATACAGATTCCTAAGAACTTGAGAAATTCCATGCTGAATCTCACCTAAGACTTTGGTCAAGGATGGTGAAAATTGGTACCATTACTGCTGTTCATGCTGATGCCCAACTGTAGAAGTCACCACTAATCAATCACCAAACTCCTACTAAGCTTGGAAGGAACCTACCAATTAAGGGAATCTCTTTTGGGATAGAGTTATGTCATCAACTGGAATTAAAAAACAAAACAAAACACCACAATGCAGAATTGCCACTCTCTGCTGGATTTACTACTTGCTAAACAGAGGAAACTCTGTGCTTTCTAAAATTGCCACTTTGAAGTTTTAGGATGGAATGAATGTGGGGAGCATAATGTTGTCCTGTAGTTCTGCTATTCTGTGATTTTGTTCACCAGTCTAGGCTTACTCTATCCATATTGCAGTTTTATAGATTTTGGACCTGCCCCTTCTCAATCTTCTCCCTTTTATACAAAGAATCTGAATATATTTGCATCTCTTTTCATATGTCAACCTTCCTCTAAGATTATTTTTATCATTTAAATTACCCTTTTGTGTAGCAAAACCAAGTATAGGATATCTTCATGAGGGAAATAAGCACTGTCCAGCTTCCCAGGTTGCACTAGTGGTAAATGCAGGAGATGTAAGAGATGTGGGTTCAATCCCTGGGTTGGGAAGATCCCCTGGATGAGGGCATGGCAACCCACTCCAGTGTTCTTGCCTGGAGAATCGGATGGACAGAGGAGCCTAACTGGCTACAGTCCATGGGGTCGCAAGAGCTGGACATGAGTAAAGTGACCTAGCATGCATAATATGCCAGGTGGGAGAATGTAATGGAGAGGGCCATGGAATAAAGGGTCCTATCCTCCAAAAAAGTAAGATATCCAGAACAATCATAGAGCCCAGACCTCACCTATCTGTGGCTCCCAGCTAAGTGTACTTTTCTATTTTGTCCTGAGATTATAATGACCCTCAATTCCTAACCATATAAACACTCAAGCAGTCTGATCTTTCTACACCCTTCCCTGGGGCTTATCCCCCTTTCAAGTCCCTAGGTTCCCAGGGGTTCTAAGTTTAAAGGGTTAATTCTGAATATCCTTATTTGTTGCTGAAGATTAAGCAAAGGAACTGTGAAATGCTCTGATAGCCACTATTCTTCCACACTGAAGGCCTGGGATCTCAACAGAAACTCAGCCCTGGTTCCCACCACTGTCACTGCTGTTGTCTCTACCACACCATTGGAACCCCAGAATACAAGATACTATGCTCCTTCTACTGGTCTTAAGATCACCCTTGGGTGTTCTAATCTTAACTGGTATGTGCCTCAATAGAGAAAACTTGTGGGAATCTCTCATGGACATATACACACACTCCTCAGTTTTTTTTCCTAATGTACAATTTTAACACTAACAAAGTCAAGTCAGTAAGCACTGATATGTCAACCACCATCCAACCAGAACTAGCTTGGCTTCCAGTATCACATTTGGGTCACTAGTTCAGACTTTCTTTTCTCTCCCAGGAATCCCTTTTGTCTTCTGCCATTTGGCCTCAGTTGGGGCCACCTCAGACATCATATTGGTTTTACCGTTTTTGAGCTGCAAGGTGGTGGGTAGTAGAAATTCTACTCCACCTTCTGCCATAATGATCCTTGGTTCCTACATAAACTTATGGGTACAAATCAATATGCATGAGAATAAGAGGGCTAGTATTTATTAATACCATCACTCAGTGAGACTATGGAAACCCTAAGCCATTGTCAAGACCACCTCCACCACTCTATGGCAATCTTCAGTCCTTATTTAAGAACAGTGATGGAGTGCTTGCTTTATATTTGCATAATTTAAAGGGGCTATTGCAAGATTTTTTTTCCTAAGAAAGGAAATCTGTTTTAAAGGTGAATTGCTCTCTAACTCTAGATAAAGGATGAATTTTTAAATGATAATTCTTCATTTAACAAAAGTAAAATGCTTTTTCTGTCAAGGGCTGTCTGACATTTATAAAAGAGAAGGATGATATTTTCAGGCATTTTTGATGAGTCATTATGTCATAACCTCATGGGCCATTGTCTTTGGGAAAATTCTATAGCTCTTGATCTCTTTCCAGGTTGGAATCTGAACTATAAGTTTAGTTTGTTTTGTCCCAAATATGTGCACATCTAGCTTTTTAGTGACAAGGTGACTTTCATTAGTATACCCCAACTGATCCTCTAATCAATAAGATTGCTTTATTAAATGAAATTAACTGACTAATTATATAGAACATCTCTTTACAAGGTAATTACATGGTGATGGCAAGTTTCACCCTTCATATTCTTTCATTTATTTTCAGTTTTCAGTTGGAAGCCATATGTACATCTGCTTATCCTGTTACCCACACTGAACTCACTGATGGATACCTTAAAGGACACAGGCAGTTTTCTATTTTTCAGGTTTCATTTTTTTTTTAAAAAAGGAAAATGAAAACATTTTTTAAAAATCTACTTGTATGGAAATTAGTTTCCTCTTGCCATTTGGAATAAATAAGATCTCACATTAAAAATTGAAGAAAATAACACATTTGAATAACAATGTTATTAGGCAGCCAGGAGCTCTAGTTTTGTAGCCCCAGATAGAGTTTCAGTTTTAACAAATAAAAACACAAGATGCCCAGTTAGATTTGAATTTTAAGTAAATTAGTTTTTAGTAAAGTATGTTCCATGCAATATTTGTGACATACATATGCTAAAAATTATTTTTCTGTGAACATGTTATTTTGCTAAGTAAATGATTGGATTTTATTCTGGACAAGATGGTTTCTTTCTGCTTCTCTCTGCCAAGCACAACTATAGAAATAATGAAACAGGTAACCAATGGACACTTGAAAAAGTAGGATAAAATTAGTAAGAAAAACACAGACTGGTTCTTTGGATCTCAGCATCCCACCTCTTCTCCACTGAATAGCAGAAGGCAACCTTGATCCAGAATTTACTGACCCCCTAATTTAGTAACAGAATTTTCTAGTAAGCTTGAAAACATCAGATGAGCCAATATCTCCAACAGGAGGGATAGACACAGATGATAAAAAAGTAATAAATTTTTAAAATTATTTATTTACTTATTTTTTAATATAAATTTATTTATTTTAATTGGAGGCTAATTACTTTACAATATTGTATTGGTTTTGCCATACATTGACATGAATCCGCCATGGGTATACATGTGTTCCCCATCCTGAACTCCCCTCCCACCTCCCTCCCCATTCCATCCCTCTGGGTCATCCCAGTGCACCAGCCCTAATAGACAGGTAGTCTGCAGGATTAGTTTGCTAGGGCTCCCATAACAAAATGCATTGGCTGAAGGAATGCCTGCAGCTCTTAAACTCCAGACTCATTTGTCTATTTAATATTTCCGAATGGTTGAATAGTAGAAATCTGAAATTCAACTTGTCCAGACCTGAAATGACTATTTCCAGTTCTTCCAACAGCCTTCCTTTTCTCCACTGAGAGCAACTCCATCTTTCCAGTCACTCAAGCCTAAAACTTAAGGATTATTTCTTGAATTCTCTCTCTCTCTCATATGCCAAATCCAATCATTCAAAAAATTCTGTTGACTCTACCTTCAATATGTATATACAGAATCTCACTATTTTTTACCACCTCCACTTCTACTACCCTGGTTCAAGCCACCATTGTTTTCTTCCTGGATGACTACAATAGACTATTAATGGTCCGTCTGCTTTTCCCCTATTATTCAATTTATCCTAATGTTCTTGCCAGAATGGTCCTTTAAAAATCTGAGCCTGTTCACTCATACAACTCAATAATAGAAACACAAATAACCCAATCAAAAAATGGGCAGAAGATCTAACTAAACAGACATTTCTCCAAAGAAGACATCTGGATGGCCCACAAGTTCATGAAAAGATGCTCCACATAGCTAACTATTAGAGAAATGAAAATCAAAGCTACAGTGAGGTACCACCTGGCACTGGTCAGAATGGCTATTCTTAAAAAGTCTCTAAATAAGAAATGCTGGAGAGGGTGTGGAGAAAAGGCAACCCTCTATACACTGTTGATAGAAATGTAAATTGGCACAACAACTATGGAAAACAGTATGGAGAAAGAAGACAAACAGATGGCTAATAAACACATGAAAAGATGCTCAACATCACTCATTATCAGAGAAATGCAAATCAAAACCACAATGAGGTACCATTACACGCCTGTCAGGATGGCTGCTATCCAAAAGTCTACAAGCAATAAATGCTGGAGAGGGTTGGAAGAAAGGGAACCCTCTTACACTGTTGGTGGGAATGCAAACTAGTACAGCCACTATGGAGAACAGTGTGGAGATTCCTTAAAAAAACTGGAAATAGAACTGCCATATGACCCAACAATCCCACTGCTGGGCATACACACCGAGGAAACCAGAATTGAAAGAGACACATGTACCCCAGTTTTCCCTGTAGCACTGTTTACAATAGTTAGGTCATGGAAGCAATCTACATGTCCATTGGCAGACAAATGGATTAGGAAGTTGTGGTACATGTACACAATGGAATATTACTCAGCTATTAAAAAGAATGCATTTAAGTCAGTTCTAATGAGGTGGATGAAACTGGAGCCTCTTATACAGAGTGAAGTAAGTCAGAAAGAGAAACACCAATACAGTATGTTAATGCATATGTATGGAATTTAGAAAGATGGTAACAATGACCCTATACGTGAGACAGCAAAGGAGACACAGATGTAAAGAACAGACTTTTGGACTATGTGTATGTGGGAAAAAGTGAGGATGGGATGATTTGAGTGAATAGCCTTGAAACATGTACATAACCATATGTAAAATATATGACCAGTGCAAGTTTGATGTATGAAGTAGGGCACTCAAAGTCGGTGCTCTGGGACAACCCAGAGGGACAGGGTGGGGAGGGAGGTGGCAGGGGCGTTCAGGATGGGGGGACACATGTGCACCCGTGGGTGATTCATGCCGATGTATGGCAAAAACCACCACAATACGGTAAAGTAATTAGCCTCCAATTAAAATAAATAAACAAATTAAAACATAAAAAACTAAAGATAGAGTGGCCATATGATGCAGCAATCCCATTCCTGGGCATATATCCAGAAAAGATGAAAACTCTGATTCAAAAAGATGCATGCACCCCAGTGTTCATTACAACATTATTTCTAATAGTCCAGACATGGAAGCAACCTAAGTGCCCATCAACAGAGGAATGGATAAAGAAGATGTTGTATATATGCACAATGGAATATTACAGAGGCATAAAAAAGAATGAAATAATGCCATATGCTGCAACATGGGTGTACCTAGAGATTATCTATTAAGTGAAGTCAGAAAAAGACAAATATCATATGATATTGCTTATATGTATAATTTAAAATATGACACGAGACTTCCTTGATGCTCAGTGGTAAAGAATATGCCTGCAGTGCAGGAGCCACAGGAGATGTGGGTTTAATTCCTGGGTCAGGAAGATCCCCTGGAGGAGAAAATGACAGCCCACTCCAGTATTTTTTCCAGGCTAGTCCCATGGACAGAGGAGCCTGGTGGGCTACAGTCCATGGGGTCACAAAGAGTCGGACACAACTGAGCAAGTGAGCATGCACATAGGCATTTCCATTGAGACCCTTCCAACATTAACATAAAATGTATAAATGTTGACAGAACAGTTAGATTGACTCACCTCTTAAAGCTAGCTTGTTGGGAGCTGACTCATCTAGAATCATTGTTCAGTTGCTCAGTCATGTCCAATTCTTTGCAACCCCATAGACTGCAGCATAACAGGCTTCCCTGTCCTTCACCATCTCCCAGAGTTTGTTCAAACTCATGTCCATTGAGTTGGTGATGTCACCCAACATTCTCATCCTCTGTTATTTCCTTCTCCTGCCTTCAATCTTTCGCAGCATTAGGGTCTTTTCCAATGAGTCGGCTCTTTGCATCAGGTGGCCAAAGTATTGGAGCTTCAGCATCGGTCCTTCCAATGAATATTCAGGGTTTATTTCCTTTAGGATTGACTGGATCTCCTTGCTGTCCAAGGGACTCTCAAGAGTGTTAAACTGTTCAGTTATACAATGAATCTCTAAAGAACTGACATAAAATATTAGGTTCATTTTTATATTTATCTTTGTATTTTCTCATTAAAAGAAAAATGAAAACATTCTTCATGAAAACATTTATATTAATTTAGATTTATGATTCATGCAAAGGTAGCTTTTAACTTAGGAAAAATGTTTAATGGGTCAAAGGCATTTGTCTCTGGTTTTAGTATGATACCAGGCTATGTATTCACAGAGAAAAGGCCATTAGCATTCTTAATTCAAATGAAATAAGGTGCAATGATTAAGGACATCTTTTGTATCAATTATGATTAGGCTTGGCTGTGAGTAACAAATATGTAAAAATTAGTGCCTTCAATAAGACATTGATTTATTTCAGTCTGGAGAGGAGTTCAAGGCTAGGATGGCAGCTCCATGGTGTCAGGGGCCCAAGCTTCTCTTACTTTGTTGCTCAGCCAAGAGACCCAGGCTCATCCATTGCGTCCAGAGTCCCTGTGCCAGACAAGGGGAATAGGGAGCAAGAAGGCTGTCACCTCCATTGTTCTTGGAAGTACCATACCAGACTTAAACTTGTCTTGAACTCCACCAATTCAAACTGCTAAGAGGTCTTGGGAATGTAGTTTTCTTACTTGAGCAGTCGAAAAATTGGGGTCTTAAGAAGAAAGGGACAATGGATATTGGGAATGCAAGCAGTCCTTTCCCTCCCTTATCCAAATGTGAATGCTTTTTCATGTCATCATTATTGGATGATTCCATTGACCTTTGTCAGATCTGTAGTGAATTCTATCAAATTCCAGCAGTGCCTCTGTCATTATGGGACTTTTCCTATTTCATGGACTTGTGAAGTTTGTTCCACCTTCTGGACTTATGTATTTCTCAACAATAGTTTTCATGATCAGCTGGCAAGATCATGACAGATTTTGGAGAGAATTAACTGCTTATTCTGATTTTGATTCTGTTTCTTGAGAAAAATGTAATCTATTTCTACATTTAAATTAACCCATTGACTACTTAGGACTTCTGAGTCACTAAGAATCTGATAGAGACCGAGTCCATTATAACCAGGATATTTTAAAAAATTCTGACTTTCTCTCCATTTCCTGCCAGATAAAGAACAGACAAGAAAGCTAGAAAAAGAAATAGACCTTGTTTTATATTAAGAATTTTCCCAATGATTTCATAATTTAAAATATGTACATACTAAAATACAGGGCTATTTGGCATGATGTATGCCAGCAAATTTGGAAAACTCAGCAGTGGCCACAGGAGTGGATAAGGTCAGTTTTCATTCCAAACCCAAAGAAGGGCAATGCCAGAGAATGCTCAAACTACTGCACAATTGCAGTCATCTCACACACTAGTAAAGTAATGCTCAAAATTCCCCAAGCCAGGCTTCAACAGTATATGAACCATGAACTTCCAGATGTTCAAGCCGAATTTAGAAAAGGCTGAGGAACCAGAGATCAAATTGACAATATCCGTTGGATCATCAAAAAAGCAAGAGAGTTCCAGAAAAACATCTACTTCTGCTTTATTGACTATGCCAAAGCCTTTGACCGCGTGGACCACAACAAACTGTGGAAAATTCTGAAAGAGATGGAAATCCCAGACCACCTGACTTGCCTCTTGAGAAATCTGTATGCAGGTCAGGATGTAACAGTTAGAACTGGACGTGGAACAACAGACTGGTTCCAAATAGGAAAAGGAGTACCTCAAGGCTGTATATTGTCCCCTGCTTATTTAACTTATATGCAGAGTACATCATGAGAAATGCTGGGCTGGATGGAGCACAAGCTGGAATGAAGATTGCTGGGAGAAGTATCAATAACCTCAGATATGCAGGTGACACCACCCTTATGGCAGAAAGGGAAGAACTAAAGAGCCTCTTGATGAAAGTGAGAGAGGAGAGTAAAAAAGTTGGCTTAAAACTCAACATTCAGAAAACTAAGATCATGGCATCTGGTCCCATCTCTTCATGGCAAATAGATGGGGAAACAGTAGTCATGGATGGATGTGAGAGTTGGACTATAAAGCTGAGTGCTAAAGAATTGATGCCTTTGAACTGTGGTGTTGGAGAAGACTCTTGAGAGCCCCTTGGACTGCAAGGAGATCCAACCTGTCCATTCTGAAGGAAATCAGTCCTGAATATTCATTGGAAGGACTAATGCTGAAGCTGAAACTCCAGTACTTTGGCCACCTGATGTGGAAGTACTGACTCATTTGAAAAGACCCTGAATATTGAAGGGAGGAGGAGAAGGGGATGACAGAGGGTGGGACAGTTGGATGGCATCACCGACTCAATGGACATGAGTTTGAGTAATTCTGGGAGCTGGTGATGGTCAGGGCAGCCTGGTGTGCTGTGGTCCATGGGGTTGCAAAGAGTCGGACATGACTGAGCAACTGAACTGAACTGAATATGATAGTATTATCAAATGATTGTTTTAGTCGATATTTGTTCACCTCATAGAAGATACCTCATAGGTTTGACAGAAAACAATAAAATTCTATAAAGCAATTATCCTTCAATAAAAAAATAAATAAAAAAGGTAGATACCTCATGGGAGTAGAACCATGTAACATTGTCTTTCTATGACTGGCTTATTTCACTTAGTAAGATATTCTGAAGGGTCATCCTTTTTAAAGGCTGAATAATTTTCTATATGCATATGCCAAGTATTCTTTACCCATTCCTCTGTTGATGGACATTTGTTTCGATGCTTTTACATCTTGGCTATTGTGAATAGAACTACCATGCACATGGGAGTGCATGTGTCTCTTTGAGATCCTGATTTCAATTCTTTTGGCTAAATACCCAGGAGTAGGTTTTTTTGGTAGTTCCATTTTTAATTCTTCTTAAGGAAACTTTGTATTGTTTTCTGTAGCAGCTGCACCATTTGGCATATAATTTCTCCACTTCCTCACTTGTCTCCTTTTTGGAAATCTGTTCTTTATATTTTTCCAGTATCATGTTCCACCTTCCTTTGGGAAATATTTTTTCTACTCATTGCAGTTTACAGGTGGGTTGATAATTGAAACCAAGCCAATCATAATACTCCATCCTCCTGGTCACCTTGATTGGTCCAGAGGTAAATTGAAAGGATTAAAACTGGAGATCAATTGTAGCCATAATTCCTACAACAAGGAAGGATTCTTCTTGTATTAAAATCAAATGGAATTAAGCAAAAGTGAGTGATCAATGGCAGTCCAAGTCCCCAAGACTCATTTTTGATTCTGAGAACAAATGTATCACCCTTATGCTTAAGCTGGTCTGGTTTGAGTTTTTGTCACCTTCAGTTGGCAGAACCTGACCTTTACAATTTCAGTTCTTGGAGCATTTAACCATAAATTTCCTGAATTCTAGTTATTTGTGTTTGCAGTTCATCCCTTGTACCCAGCTTTGAACTCCTTGAGAAATGTCACCATGGCTGATTTGTCCTGTGTCTTAGATGATTCCCAGCTATTTCATACTAATTTCAGGTGAACAGTGAAGAGACTCAGTCATACATATGTCTGTGTGTTAAGTCGCTTTGGTCATGTCAGACTCTCTGCCACCCCATGGACTGTAGCTCGCCAGGATCATCTGTCCATGAATTCTCCAGGCAAGAATACAGGAGTGGGTTGCCATTCCCTTCTCCAGGGGATCTTTCTGACCCAGGGTTCAAACCTGCGTCTCTTGCATCTCCTGAGTTGGTAGGTGGGTTCTTTACCACTAGTGCCACCTGGGAAGCTCCATTTCATACTAACTATGTCTTATAAGCACTTGGATTTGGTAAAGAAATTAAATTTATACACACACACACACACACACACACATATATATATATATATAAAGAGAGAGGGAGTCACGTTAGCTATTCTTTGTTGAATGTGTGCTATGTAGTAGGTACATTCCAAAGTGCAGTGTATATTGGTTAATCTTTATAACCCATTTTAGAGGTAGGCACTATTATTACCTATTTTACAGATAAGCAGTCTGAGTTTTAAAGAGGTTAAACCTTATGCACAAGTTTACCTAGTAAGTGGTGAATCTTAGATGTGACCCAGGACTCTTGCCTGTAAAATCAATGCCTTCAGTGATCACCTATCAACACTGGCCATTTCTCCCCTAAAAGTTAGAATAGACATGACTGCCAAATACCCCCACAGTGGGTATAGCACTTTGTTTCCTTCAAGGAAAGTTCTGATTTTTATTACTTTTTGCATATTTACAATCAATTTGAATATTGGCCTCAAAGGTAAAATGAATAAAGGCCTCAAAGGTTGAATTAGTCTTTCCCTCAAATTAGATAGGAATTAAACAAGTCAGCTTTGTATATCAAAAGGTCCTGCTTTCTGGAAAGAGAGACTGTTCAACTATCTAATGTGCTAGAGATCAGGATTGGTTTGGCCACTAATATTTAGGCTTGTGATAGATTTGTAGGAGTAGAATTTCATGTTGACATCATACTATCATAGTTAAGTCTTGGCTAAAAGGTATAGAAATGGTAACTACTTATGAGAAACATTGCTTATTCAAAGAGCCTCAGTTAAACATAGACGTACTGCTAAAGGCAAACTTCACTATTTGTGTTTATTCAAGTTACCTATATTGTGTGGTATTCAGTGAATTTAAGGTGTTTTTAATGCTATGACTAATTTAAAGTAAGAGAGTGAAGCAATGACATTCTCACTGATAATGCTCATAAGTCTTAAGCTTAACCTTGCATAGGCCTGTTACCACTTTTCAGTGCCAGGGAGTTCACAGGCACTCCAGTGCTACTGGTTATGAGAGAGAACCTAAGAAAGCATGGATCACTCAGTGCAACCAAAAGTACTTGTCTTCTTATGACTCATTTATTTTTCCAAACCATTATGACTACCTAATATGTGTCAGGTAGTATGCTAGGTGCTAAGGTATCTAATGGTACAAGACAGACACCATTTGTATCTTCATGGAGCTTAGTTAAGTAGACAGACAATAAAGAAGTAATGAAATAAAGAAGAGGACTTCCCTGGTGGCACAGTGGATTGGAATCCACCTGCCAATGCAGGAGACACGATTCAATCCCTGGCCCGGGAATATTCCACATGCCACATTCCACATTCCACAGAGCAACTATGACTATATACCACAACTACTGAGCCCATGCTCTAGAGCCTAGGAGCCACAGCTACTGCGCTTGTGTGCTGCAACTACTGAAGCCTGCATGTCCTGGAGCCCGCACACCACAACTACTGAGCCCTTGCACCACAACTGCTGAAGCCCACATACCTAGAGCCTGTGCTCCACAATAAGAGTAGCCACTGCAATGAGAGGCCTGCACAGAGCAACTCAAGAAAGCCTGCACAAAGCAATGATGACTCAGCACAGCCAAAAATAAAATATAACTAAATAAATAAAAATTTACAAAAGAAAATATCAGGTGGTGATAAGTGTTATACTGAGAATAGAAGAGGATGATCTGTTTGAAAATGACAGTTCTAGTGTGAGAAAGTTGGTAACGAAGGCTCCTCTGAAGGAGCAGAAACCTGAAATAACAAGGAACCTGTATGAGAAGGCTTTGGAAAAGTATTCCAGGCAGAGGGGACAGTTGGCGCAAAGGTCCTGAGGTAGAAATAGACTTGGTGCTGTCAGGTGTCAGAAAGATGATTGGTTAAGGTGAAGATGGGATGTTTCGAGAGAACAGCATTGAAACATGTATATTATCTAGAATGGAACAGATCACCAGCCCAGGCTGGATGCATGAGACAACTGCTCGGGCCTGGTGCACTGGGAAGACCCAGAGGAATCGGGTGGAGAGGAAGGTGGGAGGGGGATCAGGATGGGGAATACATGTAAATCCATGGCTGATTCATGTCAATGTATGACAAAAACCACTAGAATATTGTAAAGTAATTAGCCTCCAACTAATAAAAACAAATGGAAAAAAAAGTATAATTTTTCAGTAGAATAGGATACATTGATCTAATGGCCCTGCCATTGTTAACTGGAAGAAAGCTTTACAATGATTCAAATTATCCTCTGAAACTTTGCAAATGTTAGCAGTGATTATTCTAGAGGCGGTGGGATTATTTTTGTTTTTGCTTCTCTGTATTTTCCATTTTCTTGCTTAATAATGGACACATTTTTTTTTGCCAAGCAAAATGAAAAAATCCCATGGAAGGCATAGAAATGCAGTTGAGGACATTAGGAAAGGTAGATTTGGGGATGACAATACAACAGAATTCATCAGAAAAAGGTACTGGAAAACATAAATATTGTTTTGGTAGAAGTGAAGAAGTTGGATTCAAGAGATAGATGAGACCATTTGTCAGAAAAAAGGGAGTTAGAAATGAGTAAATTGCAGTATCCTGTCACCTAAACTGGAGGGAAATCTAAGACTTTCATAAGAAAGAGGGTGACAGCGTCCTGGATGTATGTGCTTAGGCACCAGTAACCCTGACTTTCTTGGTCACTGGGTTCAGACAGGTGAGTCGGGCTCTGTTAGTTAGTAGTGGTATTTTTAGACTGGGGCTGACTTCCCAGTTTGCCCTTTGGATAGATGTGCAGCATTTCCCTGAGGGCCCATTAGTGATGAAGCTCCAGGGAAACTCTGAGCTGAGACATTAGTCAGGTAGGGTAGAAGAGCAGATCTGGGACACCTTAGTGCTGTCCATTGTCTGCCGCGCCTGGGCAAACTACCCTCCATCTTGGAGCCTCACATTTTCTCAGTTCTAAAGCCAAGGGATTGAACTAGAACCTCTTTAAGATTCTTTCTAGCTCTAAATTTCTATCTTTACTCTGAACCTCTTCCTATGAAAATTCTTGTGGCTATATTTTGCCCTGAGAGGAGCATAGCATTGACTGATAAGTAAAATTTAGGTCAGTGAAGCATCCAAGCATGCACAGACCAGAGGCTGGAAAATAGATGATATGCTAATTTTTACTTTCCCTTTCCTTAGCCCGTTACAGAGAAATGTTAACAGTGGTAACATTTTTAGGGAGCTGGCCAGAATGCCATGAATTCTAGCTTATACCTGCATTGGGGGAGTGTGAAGATGCCCTTTCACCCTATAAGCCAGTGGGTGAAAGGGTCTTTCTGGAGTGCCCCTGTGTGTGGATGTGCATGCTCAGTTGCTTGTCATGTCTGACTCTTTATGCCCCCATGGACTGTAGCCCACCAGGCTCCTCTGTCCGTGGGATGCTCTGGGAAAGAATACTGGAGTGGGTTGCCATTTCCGGGAAAGAATACTGGAGTGGGTTGCCATTTCCTTCTCCAGGAGATCTTCCCAACCCAGGGATCGAACCCACGTCTCTTATGTCTCCTGCATTGGCAGGTGGGTTCTATACCACTAGCACCACCTGGGAAGCCTGGGGTGTCCCTGGTGGTGCTTTAGTCGCTGAGTCGAGTCTGATCCTTGTGACCACATGGACTTAGTCTGCCAGTCTCCTCTGTCCATGGGATTCTCCAGGCAAGAATACTGGAGTGGGTTGCCATTTCCTTCTCCAGGGAATTTTCACAACCCAGGAATCAAGCACGGGTCTCCTGCATTGCAGGCCAATTCTTTACTAACTGAGCTGCAAGAGCTTAAGGAGTGTCCCTACTTACTCTCCCCTAAAATGATTAATATCATATCCTGTTCCACTTTGATGGAAGGATGGTTCAGAACAGGAATTATGGGTTACCTCAAGACAAGGAAGGTTGTCACTTAGTGGTGATGCAGAGCCTTGCCAATGTCATCACACTTCTACTAAGGACTGCTCGTGTATGCTTTCTGTTGTTTGGAAAGAGAAGCTATAGGAGGAAATAGCTTCACTGTGTGAAGACACAGCAATACAACATTATAGGAACATTACTGTGGAGTTGCACAATTCATACCAATGCAATATTTGGTTATTGTTACTATATTAATATTAGTAACATTACAAAGCGAGCTTTTTAAAGTTTTATTATTAAGATGATAAAAAGAATCATATTCCAGTAAGGCTTATTAATTGACTATGGTGGGTGAGGAACTGAAAATCTCTTCTCTTTTCCTTCTATCAGCAGGTTGTTTTGAAATTAAACAAGAATCTAAAATGGACTGATATCACTCCATGCTGTGGGATACTAAGTTACTGACAATAGCAGTGAGCACTGCTTTAGGTGTAAAACATATTAGAAAAAATTAACAAATGGGAGACATTACTTGCTGATTCTCTGTACCTTGGTTTCCTCTTTAAAATGGGAATAAATTTTGTAAATTATGAAACCTTTAAATATATGTATTAATAATTAGGGCTTCCCAGATGGCTCTAGTGGTAAACAGCCTGCCTGCCAATGCAGGAGACCTAACAGACATGGGTTCAATCCCTGGGTGAGGAAGATCCCCTGGAGGAGGGCATGACAACCCACTCCAATATTCTTGCCTGGAGAATCCCATGGACAGAGGAGCCTGGCAGGCTACAGTCCATAGGGTCACAAAGAGTTGGACACGAGTGAAGCAACTTAGCATGCGTGCATGCACATTAACAATTAATTTAACTTTTATAATTATGACATAGAAACTTAGTGGAGTGAAATGGTTTAGGGGATTACTCAAATAATGAATCCCCTCCTGGGAGCTCATTTATTCAGTATGAGATTCTCATTTGTTATTTTATTAATGCTAACTATACCATACTTGGGACTTCCCAGGTAGTGCTACTGGTAAAAAAATCTACCTGCCAATGCAGGAGACGAAGGTTTGATCCCTGAGTGGGAAAGGTCCCCTGGAGGAGAGCCTGGCAACCCACTCCAGTATTCTTGCCTGGAGAACCCATGGACGAAGGAGTGTGGTGGACTACAATCCATAGGGTGGCAGAGTCAGACATGACTGAAGTGACTTAGCACAGTACAGCACACATACCATACATATCTACTATGTTCAGGATATTTGGATTTTTTAAATTAATTAATTAATTAATTTTTCTTTACAACGTTGTATTGGTTTTGCCATACATTGACTTGAATCCGCCATGGGTGTACATGTGTTCCCTATCCTGAACCCCCCTCCCTTCTCCCTCTCCATCACATCCCTCTGGGTCATCCCAGTGCACCAGCCCTGAGCATCCTGTATCATGCATCGAACCTGGACCGGTGATTCGTTTCACATATGATAATTCACATGTTTCAATGCCATTCTCCCATATCATCCCACCCTCGCCATCTCCCACAGAATCCAAAAGACTGTTCAATACATCTGTGTCTCTTTTGCTGTCTCGCATACAGGGTTATCATTACCATGTTTCTAAATTCCATATATATGCGTTAGTATACTATATTGGTGTTTTTCTTTCATGTTCAGGATATTTGGATATAAACAAGCATATGAAAAAAAATAAACAAGCATATGATGACCATTTGAGGATGAACCAAGGATGGAGGCAAAAGATCCCCACAGCCATTTGTCCTTGCCTCGTCTGAATTAATGGTTACAATGTGAGTCACAGGGAAGTAAGACTGTCCCTAAATGAGGTAACTGAGGGGGCTACCAGGGAAGGAGAATGCAGAAGGTATTACAACAAAGTATTCTTAATATTTTCATAAAATTCACGAGAACAATTGAACAGTCCATTAAAAGTTGGCATGTTACCAGCCGCATCTAGACATCCAGAGAGCCTGCTGCCATCAGTCAGAAAGGACATTCTATCCTAGACACCCTAAGCCAAGGCCATGTAGGAATGGTAGTGTTAGAGGCTAAGACTGCATGATCGAGATGATGGCACATGTTTTCTGCCCAATGCTTGTCTTGAGAGATTCTGTGCACCACATCCCAGGTGTTCTCAGCACCATAACTGTGACACTTAGATTCATTCTCCTCATTTTCTTGAAGAGGATTACTGGCAAACTGACTCACCCGAAGATGCACAACACATCTCCCATTTCTTAGTCTAATGATTTGCCTACCATAAGAAATGGTTCACCTTGACTCTTGTATGTATTCCTAAAACATACCACAAGAGTTATTTCACTGTATGTTAATATATATGAGGAAAATCAATATGCAAGGAAAATAATTGCAACCACTGTGGTCATATAATAGCACTTTTCTGAGGCTACTGTGTGTACTGGTCATAACCAAAGGGAGAGTAGCTTGACGAGCGAGACCAATTGTTGAGGTTCCTTATGCGCCAGTACTCTTCTACCAGATGCATTCTTTTCTGTTCCTATCACACCACCTGAGAGGTTCAGAAGTATAACTTCAGTAAAAGAGAAGTGCCAAGGTCTCTTACTAGTCACTTCTGATCTGGGTCATATCAGGGTTCACATAATGATCGCCTACATGTTCAGCACACTCCCACTAGGAAAGAATGATAAGCACTGTCAGAAGGATATTATGTTTCTCGAACACATTTCTTCTACACCAACAGTTGTGATGGTCTGGCAGTGTCCAGGGCTGAAGGCAAGGACCCATAATGATTTCTTCTTGACAAAGAAGCTGCTACTACTTTTCCTGGGTGCACTTTTCTGTTCCCAAATGGTGTCCCTCTTGGGCCTCCTGTGATTGCCCCCTCGCCCTCCCTCTCCACCAGTACCCCTGTTAGCCTTGCAAGGTGTCTGTTGTATTACAGAATTCCACAGTGACACAGCGGCCTGGATCTAGACCCCAGACAGCTGCTTTGATTCAGGAAACACTTGTCAGGACACAGACTCGGCTTATAGCCATATGGGATGAATGAATTACAGGAATGAGCCTTCTGTTCATGTGCCAAGTTTACAGTCCATAGGTGCAGAGTACCTTCAAGAATGTGTTGACTGTTTGGAGATGTATATTAGTTATATGTAGTAATTCACAGAGGCTTCTTTCCTTCCTCAAACACCTCATTTGTCAAAGTTTGGTGGGAGTTGAGTTGCTTCACATATGTGAATTATTCAGGTGGCTGGATGCTACCCTTTAATTACCAAAGCTTGGTTTATTTTAGCTGGTCTTTTGGATAGATTGCTTAAATGAACTGGATGGTCCTCTGCCTTCTACACTGAACAGAATAAGCCATATTAGTCTTTTCTTTAAAGCGTAAGGGTGAAAATGAGCATCAGTGATTTCATTGTGTCCTGACCCAGTGCTGTCCTCAGGAACTAGTAAGGCGTATGGAACCGCTCATCCCTTTACTCATTACCCCCAGCCTGTCACGCTGTATTAATCCTGGTCCCTGCTTTGGGAAGTTCTCTCTCTATCTTGTTTTCATTACTCGGAGCTACCAGTTGCAATCATCTCTTCCTTCCTTCATCTTCTCTTTGCCTGCAGAATCCCTCTGCACTCCCCATCTCCCCAGTCCCACAGACCCCTTTCTTAGTCTCCTATAGCTGATATACTGTGCACTGGGAAACTATGACTGAGCACATTAGAGCTGTGTGTACCAGCAGAGGGAATGAACAGATTGCATAAGGTCATAGAGAGCACGAATAGGAGGGAAGCGTGGGAACAGAGCGTCTGAATGTTGACACATGTTGTTTGAGTCCTCAGGGGTTCTTTTTGTTTCCCTCCCAATTCTAGGCTGTGTCCTAGATCGGTGGTGTTCACACTCTTTATTATCACAGGGGCCTGGGAAGAGAAGCCAGAGGTGGCTGAGAGGTGTCTGTAGGTGTAAGTGTAGGTGTAGGTGTAGAGGCATGATTGCAGTGTTAGGGTCATAGGTTGTGTCACACGGGGACCAGTGATTGCACTCTGCCTCCATTCTAACCAACTGGAGTAGTATTCCTTTACATCATCTCATGCACCGAAGCTAAGATTTCATTAGCAGACACCCAAGATGACCAAAAAAAAAAAAAAATTCAAAGTAACATCTACAAAAATAAAACAACTTTTGTTCCTTTAAAAAAGGACAAATCTGGATAAGTTATGTGATAGTATAATTAGCTAAGTGTTAGTTATCCCCTCCTAGAATATGCTTTATAACCTGGTGTTATCATGAGCTGGGAAGGCATTTAACATTCTCTAGGCATTTGAAAATCATCTAGTCCAAAGAGTTTAACTCACTATCAGGGATAAGAAGCATAATATTTTAAAATCGCAAGTATCATTTTACATAAATTGTGCATTTCTTTTTCCTGTCTGAGTTGAACTAGAGAGTGTGTGCTTTAAAACTGTGAAATCCAATAGAAATATAATGTGAATTACATATGAAATTTAAAATGTTGTAGTAGCTACATTAAAAAGTAAAAATAAATAGGCAAGAATAATAATAATTTTATTTAACCCAGCATATCCAAAATATTTTCATTTTAACCTATTATCAAAATAAAAATTATATTGCTTTGGCTTTTAAATTTAAATTGCTTAAAATGATGTAAAATTTAAATATCAATTTCTCATTCACCCTACCTACATTTCAAGTGGTCTGCACTTGTGTCTAGTGACTACTATAGTAAACAGCATGAATTTTAGAACATTTTTGATACATTGAAAATGTTCAACAAAGATTGGCTGGCCATTTCATGAGAAGAGCTTAAAGGAAAATCTCATTAATTTGAGCTCCAATAGTTTGGAATTTATGATAATTTTATCAGAGTTCACCTGAAGTTTACAATCTGATCTCTCTGCAGAGAAAGGTTTTACTTGGCACATTTACTGTATAAATCAGATCACAGGAGGCAGGTTTAATCCACTTAAGAGTATTAAGTGTTTTCTGGAACTTTAGTGAAACATTTATGAATGCAAAAATATTCTGCTATGAACAGCAGACTGTCCTATATTCACTAAAGGGCATCTAACGGATATCCTCTCCTTTTGGACACTTTGTTAGCAGTTACTTATTATTACACTACTTTTGAAAGGCTTATATAAGTCACATTTCCTCTAGAATTGTCTAAAAATTTGATTTGTTAGTATATCAGGTATTATATAAATCAAATAAATAAAATGAAATACTGAATAAATGAAATAAAATATTCACAAATATAGTCTATGTCAAACTTGACTATAACCTTCTAACATGGTGGTGAAAATTAAATGAGATAAGGTACTTCATAAACTTCAAAATGTTTCATGCATGTTACACATTCATTCATTATTTGTTTACTGGCTTTTTTAAGGCAAGGTTTGTACTAGATGGTAGGGGTATAGTTGTGAACCAGATGGGCAGATGTGATCCAAGCCCTTTAGGAACTTAGAAGCTGGTGGGGAGAGACAGGCAGACAAATAGGCGATTAACGTAGGGAACAGTAAGGGATATGATGGGAAAGCACCTGTTGCTAAGAAAGCCTATAGGACAGTCACAGAACCCAGATTAGTTGAAGGGGATGGTCAGAGAAGTCTTCTTGGAAGAAGTGGCATCTAGGCTGAAACCTACACATTTGATTTGGAGTTAGCCAGCTGAAGGAGTGGACTGCGTGGGAAAAGTGCTCCAGAAAGAGGAATCAAAATGTGCAAATGGAGCAACTGACAAAGAATTAAACTCAAAAATATATAAGCAGCTCATGTAGCTCAATACCAGAAAAATAAATGACCCAATCAAAAAATGGGCCAAAGAACTAAACAGACATTTCTCCAAAGAAGACATACAGATGGCTAACAAACACATGAAAAGATGCTCAACATCACTCATTATCAGAGAAATGCAAATCAAAACCACAATGAGGTACCATGTCACACCAGTCAAAAGGCTGCTATCTAAAAGTCTACAAACTATAAATGCTGGCGAGGGTGTGGAGAAAAGGGAACCCTCTTACTCTGTTGGTGGGAATGCAATCTAGTACAGCTGCTATGGAGAACAGTGTGGAGATTCCTTAAAATCTGGAACTAGAACTGCCATACGAGCCAACAATCCCACTGCTGGGCATACACACTGAGGAAATCAGAATTGAAAGAGACACGTGTACCCCAGTGTTCATCGCAGCACTGTTCACAAAAGCTAGGACATGGAAGCCACCTAGATGTCTGTTGGCAGACAAATGGATAAGAAAACTGTGGTACACATATACAATGGAATATTACTCAGCTATTAAGAAGAAAGCATTTGAATCAGTTCTAATGAGGTGGATGAAACTGGAGCCTATTCTACAGAGTGAAGTAAGTCAGAAAGAAAAACACCAATATGATATATTAACACATATATGTGGAATTTAGAAAGATAGTAATGATGACCCTATATGTGAGACAGCTAAAGAGACACAGATGTAAAGAACAGACTTTTGGACTCTGTGGGAGAAGGCGAGGGTGGGATGATTTGAGAGAATAGCATTGAAGCATGTATATTATTATATGTGAAATACATCGCCAGTCCAGGTTCAATGCATGGGACAGGGTGCTTGGGGCTGGTGCACTGGGATGACCCTAAGTGATGGGATGGGGAGGGAGGTGGGAGGGAGGTTCTGGATGGGGGACACATGTACACCCATGGCCGATTCATGTCAATGTATGGCAAAAATCACCACAATATTGTAAAGTAATTAGCCTCCAGTTAAAATAAATAAATAAATTAAAAAATGTGATTCATGTCAATGTATGGCAAAAACCACTACAATCTTGTAAAGTAATTAGCCTCCAACTAATAAAAATAAATGGAAAAAATTATAAAATTAATGAGTAGACCAAAAAAAAATGTGCAAAACCCAAGGGGTGAAAGGAGGGAGCATGAAGCAGTCTTGGAACTGAAAGTAGTTCTGTGTGGCTGCAGTGGGGAGTCCAAGTGAAAGAGGGAGCACGTGAAGGTAGAGAGACCAGGAGGGACCAGATCACAGAGGACCTATGCAAGATGGACTTTTTATCCCAAGGACTATGAGTGACTGTTGATAATGTTATGGAATGATCAGTTAGGCTACTGCATGGAGACAGGGCTGTGGGAGGCTGAGAATGGGAGCCATGAGCTCAGTGTGGCCTTGGCTGGAGACCCAGGGGGCCTGAACCAAGGGAGTTAGGGGAAGGAGGCAGAATTTGATAGATATTTAGGAAGTCAAAACAGTAAGACTTAGTGATTGATGGGATGTCAGGGGAGAGGGGTAAGAAGAATGACATGGGAACTTGAGTAAATGGAGGTATCTGTTGTTCACTAAAGCTTCAGGTGGAGCAGACTGTGTGTGTATGTGTGTGTGTGGGTATGTGGCAGGGTATGTGTATATCAAGCAAGGTATATCAAGCAAGGTATATCAAGCGAGGATTTGGCTTGATCCTGGATGGGTTGTGGCCATGCCACAGCTGGTGTCCCATGGCAGTCTAAGTAGGGAGGTCCTGCAGTCAGTTGGATTTGCCTCTAACCACAGTCTGCTGAGACAGATTGGCCTTTGAAATTTACATGCAAATGATTCAACACGCCCCACCCCCTCCACATGCAGTGGACACTTTGCCTCCTTCCTAAAGTCTCTACAGAGTCTAGAGGGGGTGATTAATGTTGTTCCTCATTGCCTCTAGACCTCAATTCTGATCTCTGCTGAATTAGTTCAGTTGACGGGTCATCTATCCTCCTATCCTGGTTCTGTGCCACACTTTCCCAGCTGTTGAACTAAGCTACTTTTCTTAATTTTCACAAAACCCCAACCAAAAGCCCAGTCACACAAGACCACTGGGTATGCAGCAGGTTGGGCTCACAATTTGCAGAGGTGCCAGGGGTTTGGATAGAAGCAGTGCTGTACAGTTTAAAAATGAATAACTATCATCCTTGTTCTTCAGAAGCCCTTGGCCAGCCTGCCAACCTGAGCTGCAACCTTCTCCTAAGTTACTTTGCCTTCTCTGCTTTCCCTGTCTCAGTGCCTCCTAGCAACAGAAGCAAACTAACCAAACCCAAACAAAACAAGCCTCCCATTATATTATGCAAAATTTCTTTATAGTTCCTTTCTTCAAGACGTCTTTACATATTCAAAGATTCATAACGTGCTCTTTCCACAGTGGTATGTATCTTCCAGGTTCTCCCCAGCCCTCCTCATCCCCCTCCCCACCCACTCCATCTTTGTGTGGAGGAGAAGGAATATGACTGTTTTCACCACTGATTTGAATGATATCCCCTAGAAGGAACATCACCGTAGTTAGTTTTGATTTTAAATACCCATTTGTTTCCCTTCATAATATGAGTCTGGCTCTTGAAAGTAACCTAAAGGTAGAGGTTTGGCAGTTAACAATAGGCAGCTTTTGCTTGAAGCAGGGAGAGTGCATGTGATCACCTGAAGATGACATGTAAATTGAGAAGAGAAGGTGACTTAGGATGGAAACCTAATATCCAGCAACGTTTAAGCCCTAAATTTTAAGGGAGTTACAGAAGAAAGGGGCCCTGAAAGGGGATTGAGGAGGGTAAGAGGCAGGAGGAAAAGCAGCAGTCTGTTGTCATGAAAACCAAGTTAAGAGAGTAATAATTCTTGTTAGAAAGGAGGTGAAATCTGGGTTGTGTGTCTTTGTCACCCCACTGCCTGTGAGTGCGCTTGCAGTATATTGAATGCTCACTGAATACTGGTTGAACTGGAATGGGCAACCTTGCTAAGCTGTACTTGTACTCTCTCATGGTCAGCACAGCAGCTGTTCCAATTCTTTTCCATATATTTCAAGTCTCCAGTGTACTCCTTCCTTCCTCACCCTCTTTACATAACTTAGCTTGAGGTCTTCCAAGAAGTGTTCTCTCAAATTCTTTTTCCTCCTGCTCACAGTTTATGACACATGTCTCCCCAAGCACCCTCTCTACCTCAACACTGCATTGTCCATATCTTCTTTGCCTTGTGTCCTGGAGAAAAAGATGGCCCTTCACTTTTGGCAATGCTCACTACACAGTCTACCAGCTCTGTCCCTTCAAGGGAGCTCTGATCTGTGATTATGAGATGCTCTAATGGTCAACAAGCCTAGATTAAGAAAAACTATGACTCTAATTATCATTAAACAAGATTTGATAAACAATAACTTTCAAAACATTGCCTCTAAGATAGTGATGCTGGTTATGGAAGAGAAAAATGAAAAAGGCTCATGGTGATGAAGAAAATGGGAACTTTTGGTTCATTTATCCTCTTTACTTCCTTTCAACTTGAAACTTCTGGAGAGAGAGCTATACTTGTAGTTCCAGTTCTTCATAACTCACTTACATTTAACCCTTTATAATCTGACTTCCTCTGTTGGCAGAACAGCTCTTCTAAGGATTTGGCTTGTCACGTTAGTGGGTTTTTCTTCAGATGCGATCCACTTCTTTTCTTCCTTTGATTCACTGATACTCCATTTGGAAGCTTCTCATCTCTTCTTTCCTATTTCTTATAGAACCTTATCATTCTCTAATGTTCTTTCTAACTATAGACTGCCTTTTGAGCTTCAGACTTGTACTTTGAACTGTATGCTGAACATCTAGTACTCTGAACAGAAATTTTAAAGTATGTATCTAAAAATAAATTCATACTTGATTGGATCCTGGTTTAAAGAACCAGCTATACAAGACTTTTGTAAAATTGGGTAAATTTGGATGTGGATTAAATATGATATTAGGGGATTATTATTAATTTTTAATATATGATACTAGCATTATGAATTCATAAGAAAACAATCTTACTCTTAGAAGAGCTATACTGATGTATTGAGGGGGAAAGCATCATAATATCTGTGACTTACTTTTAAATAGTTTAGAAAAAATTCACATACATGCACTCAAAATATGCATAGAGACAAAAAAGCAAATATGACTAAATGATAATAGTTGTTGAATCTAGATGGTTGCTATACAGAGGTGCTCACTGTACCATTATGAAACTTTTTTGTATATTTGAAAAATTTAATAATAAACAATTGGGCAAAAAGTACATAATCTCCTTATTAGTCCCAAGCCATCTCCTCCTTCTGCTTTCCCTATATCTGAGAATGGTGCCATAGTCTGCAACATAGTGGACACCTGAGAACTGCTTGTCCAGCACACCTGTGCTGGGACCCCTCTCTCCCAGCCCTCCACATGGCTGCACAATGACGTCCTCTGTCTAGTGGTCCAAAACACCAGACCAAATCTTCACCAAAGAATCCATTCTCTTGGATTTAGAAGTTAGACAGCCACCTATTGGTTGAAGCTATAAGATGTAAAATGTAGGAACATTTGTTGCCAGGTTTTTTTTTTGTTTTATGAAAAAGAGTTGTAGGGAGAGAAGACTGAATCAGATGAGCAAAGAAGGCCAGAGGCAGGGAATGGAGGGAAGGTTCTGCAGGCCTCTTTTCTTGTGAGCCATAATATTTTTAACTGAGAAAAGTCAATGTCCATGAGTACTCGGGTATCTAGTAAATTCAGACTGGATTCTGCCTGATGGAAGATAATCTCAATACTAATTTTTTCATATTTAATTGTGCAAATATTTTAATCTGAAATTTTCACAGGTACTGACTTTGTTTTCTCTGGAGATGTTTTTTTCAACAAATACTTTATGAGATAAAATGTGTCAAATATATTGTCTAAATTTATGATTTTAACAAATCTTTGCTAATTCTAAATGGTGCAAAATCATAGGCCTTCTCAATTTCATTCCATCATGGTACAGAATGTATATTTGTCCAATTATAAAAGGAACTCCTTGAAAGTCTCTTTTCACAAATAGGAATAATCCAAAACACAATTATAGAATATAGAAATAAAAATTTTGCACACCATATGCTCTGTCATTGATTTGTTTCAGTCACTTACTTGCCTTTGTAGAAATATATTTTAGTGTCTCTTTCAAATTTCATTTTCAATAGATAGAAATTACTAAAAAGTTTCAAGAGGTAACATTTTTATCAGTCTACTCATTAAAGACCCAGTTAAGATTATTAAATGATTTTGAACAAAATGGAACCAAAATTTACATAACTAATTTACAAGTTCAATTTTATAGAATACTGATTTAAAATTGTAGTTCTTCCAAGACTCAAAAATGTGTAAAATTCAATAGTTGATGGTCATCAAGGTGAGAAAGCATGTACCAATATAATAGGGTAAATTGGAGGATTCAAATTAGCTTCTTTTTTTAAAAAAAATTATTTGAGTTTGGCTGACTTACAACACTGTGTTAGTTTCAGGTGTTCAGCAAAATGATTCATATGCTGGGTTAGTGAAAATGTTTGTTCAGGTTTTTCCATAACATCGTACAGAAAAACCCTAATGAACTTTTTTGGCCATTCCAATACATCTATTTGTGCTTTTTCAAATTCTCTTTCCATCTAGGTTTAAATTAGCTTCTTGATGACAGTGTTGTAGTTGCCTTCTGTACCTGTGTATGTGTAAAAATATTTGTACCTTCTGATAACTGTAGCTTCTATTTTGACAACTTTGAGTGTAGATAGGAATTATGTGTGCACCACAAATAAATCATAGTACACTTCTGCCCCATAGGTTTCTTCTTAAATTAGTAAAAATAACATTTTTACAGTGACACTGTGCCTCACCAATGTTTTGTATTTGTATTCCCACTCAAAACCAAATATTTTCTCTTTATTGTTGAAGCTTTTAATTGAATTTACAATCCAATTCAAAACAGAGTCAGGTGTTTCCCCAGAATTAACTTCCATAGCTTTACTTTGACTCCATGAATTGGAAAAAAGAAACCAGATAGTTGGTGAATATTCTGTTTAAAGCATCTGATGGCCCAGATGCAGCTAGCATCTTTTAACTCTTTGGCAAATTCTCCTGATAATGGAACTAGTATATTACCAGTTGTAGCTTTACTTTTCCTCGAAGTATTAGGAAATGTGTCCTGGAAAATGAGTTAAATTAATTAAGAGTAGTCATTTGATCTAAATGAAAATCACATTTCGCAGAGTGATATCTAAGCCTGCCTTCTGCAGCTGCATGTTTTCTTTGTACAGATTCTTTTAAAAATACTCACTTTTGAAGGAGCTTTGAATGTTTTTTCAGCATATTTGTTTCTTCTGGTTGTCTTGTGGGCACAGTGATACCACTTTGGCTCCCATGGTGGAGAGTAAATGCTGGCAAATATTTTGTGCAAGTTTCCTATTCATTGTCAATATTCTTCAAAAATGGAAATTGAGTACTTAATTTTTCATTAAATATGCACTTAAATATTTTGAGTTTATTGTCGCCCCAAAGGGTTCTTCTAAAATAAAAAAGTATTGCCTAACAATAAAATAACTAGTTGTACATTTATCCTCTACAATAAATAGCAGAATCACTGTAGCAAGGACAATCAAACTATGCCCCATACTCTGCAACCAGGCTGCTGTCTCTGTTGCCTATTTATGTACATCGAACATATCCTGCTTTGTGTAACTTGCAAGTCAAGGCCTTGGTCACAGCTCAATTGTCTGGTACATCAAGTATCAATATATAGCTAGGGCAACAGAGACAAATAATCCTCTCTTCTACCTGAAGCCAGAGGAGGCAACTATTGCTAGCTCTTCATATCAGAGAGCACTTCATTTCAGCAGTGATTGTGCTTCAGTGTGTCCTTGAAAGGAATGTGTCCGTCATGCCTCAGCAGAGATGGTCTTCTTTGTCGGTACCTTTTAGATTCAGCAGTGTGTTAAGGTGAGCACTCTGTGCCCTACACAGGCCTCTCTCACTCTTCTATGGGAAAACATGGCAGAAGTTGGATCCTCAAAGAACAAGGTACCAAACACACCCTAGCTGATTTCAATGCAACCATTAATATTAATGCCTCATTAAAAAATTACCAGGATAAATGCCAAACTTAATGGGATTATGGGACAGTAGGTATGTACCAGGACTGTCTCAGGCATTTGGGACCCTGTGTTTGCCTCAGTTTAGGAAAACCCACACATTCACAGATAATCTGTTACGCCTTTAAACTTGCATCCTGCTTTGCCTTTTCAGTCTTCTTCCTCCACAAACTCCAAGATCCTTGAGAGTGTGAATTAAAATTTGTTTCCCTTTGGGGTCCCCTTAGCCTCTCACATCCAGTTATTTATTAGTAAACATGATTCACTGACAAGTTTTTTCCTTTGGAAAAGACAGCTTGAGAAAGTTGGAGTAGCCTGGTCTTAGCTCTATTTCTTTCTATGTGTGTGACCTTTGAAATTTACTCAGTTTTCCCATCTGTCATTAAGGGTCAGGAAGCCTATATTATAGGTGGGATGGATTATTTGTTATCAACTAGCATCATCTTCAGCTCTTTCTAAAGTTTCCCTGACTCACAAAGTTTAAACTTGGAGCAACATGTCATAGAATCCGTTTCCAGCATCAGCCTGGGTTACAGCCATTGTGTGAGAGGGACTTGAGTGCATTTTAAAAGCAAAAGAGAAAGAGAAGCTGGATTACCAACTGCTTCCCCTGGATTTGGGGTCCTCCTGAAACTCTCCCACCCAAGTGCTGTAGCAGCTGAGAGCATCACAGCACTCTCCTTACTATCTTTGCGCTTTTGAATTTCTGGAAAGTAGCCTTCTTCACTGCTCATTCCCCTAGCCCTTCCAAGGACTGCAAAGCTTCTATTTCTCTGTATCCAACCTTCCCATTTCAAATGCAGAGTAGCTCTGTTTTCCTGAAAAGCTCTGATACCTTGGTTGGAAGGGTGAAATTATGTGCTATATGTAAAGCGTTCACCATGGGACCTCACTGGCATCAAATAGATGCTCAGTCAACAGTAGCTCTCATTGTTCTTATCATCAGTAGAATGCCTTAATTGATTCTGTTGCCCATCCCATCCCATGACAAAATCTTGTGCTGTATCTTCGTACCTTTGAATCCATTCTTTGCTCAGAAGTCTCTACAGTGTGGCCATTGTTGGGAAGAATATTTTTGCTGTCCATGGCTCCAGTCTGTTTCATCCCTGACCATTGTTGGCCCATGGTTCTCTTTCTTGATTGCTGAACAAGGCACAATAGGTCCAGATATGGAAGCTTCTTAAGGATGAGGTATGAACTTAAATTTAGAGAAGAAAAGCAGTGGGATAAGGAGAGGAAAGGCTAGGTAGGGTCTTCTGCTCAGTGAGCAACTGATATAGACAGCCAGCCAGCTAGGAAAGGATGACTCTACTGATGGTGGTGCTAAAATCCACCTAATTCTTGAATACTGTTCCAGACAGATTTGTGGGTGACACTGCCTATCATCAAGGGAGAATGAGTGGCACTGCCCCTCTTTGTTCCCATTACACAATTTATGATTTTTTTTAACATTCTGATCCACCCACACCAATATAGATCTCAATAGGATAAAGAGAGAGAAGAATAGTATTTTCTCTACACCCTGACACCGCCCCCCTTCTCCATCTCTGAAACAGCACTTGGAACTCTAACTTTACTCTACACTGTTTCAGTATGTTAACGGAACTGTGGGGATTAAGGCCTACTGTGGGCCTGCTTTTCTGTTTGTCAAATGGTGCAAGACAAATTTCCCTTGTAAGAAACCCCAGGTATGTGCTAGTATCTATATCATGGTAACATAGTATAGTGGAAATAGCATCGATATAGGAAATAGGAGATCTGACTTCTCCACCTAGCTATGATACCTTGGACAATTCATTTCTTTTCTGGAACAGATTTCTTCAAGTATAAAATAGGAAGTTAAACAGATCTGTAACCCCTTACCCAGAACTCTTGAGTCCAGATGTGAGTGAGAATTCGAAAATTTTCAGAATACTACAAAGGTCATGTATCTTGTGTAATGCCTTCATCAAAGTTAAGGACAGCATCCTGTAATCAGATACGTTAATATTTCTGCAACAAAAGCTATGAACATTCACAATGAGTGCAGTAGATACTAAAAATAGCATAGTCAGATCAGGTCAAATTTTTGCCTTTTGGGATAAGGGGTATTTTAGCCAACAAAATGAATGACAAGATGGACCTGGCTATGTAAAGGTCAGGGGGAAGAGCTCTCCAGAGAGGGATTAAAGTTAGGACACAAGTTGTGACGTGGGAATGAGCTTGGCACTTGTGGAACGAAGGAAAGGCCAATGTGGCTGAAAGTGATCAGACAAGGAAGAAAGTGGTATCAGAAAATTGGGGAGGGAGATAGGGATCCATCACAGAGGGCCCTGCAAGCCTAGGTAAGGAGATTGGGTTGCATTCTAAGTGGAGAAGAAAGATTTGTGAAGGCTTCAAGCAGGGGGGTGGGTGGAGGTGGGAGTGGGGGTAACATAATTTAAGCTAACTTTGAGCCAAATTTCTGCTGACCAGCATGTGACAAATGGAGGTGAGCCAGGGAGGTTGCAGGGAAGCCAGGAGCTCCACTTGAAGAAGTCACCAAAACAGGGTCAGAAAGATGCTTGTGGCTAACTGTGTTGACAGTCAATGAGGGGTTGATGGTGAAAGCTCAGCCTCTGTGTATGGTAGCTGAATCAAATCTTGGAGACAGAGTTTTGGGTAAAGTAGGAAAGGATAGCTGTATTACTTTGCCAGGCAAAGGGGGAGATACCAGACTTCTGCCTTGAAAAACTTTGTGTCCCCACCCGGGAGGATTTGGTGAGGAGTTTTATGGCAAGGTTCAAAGATGGGGTCTCTGACAAGATTAGGGTGTGTGCAGGGCCTGCCCTCCTCTAATGTGGTCTCAGTTAATCTTCTTCCTGAGCTACTCCAGTCCCTTTAATCCTGCTCTTCCTTTGATGAGCAACTGTTCAAGTCTGCCCTTTGGAACTCAGGGAAGGTCACGGAGATTGGAATCTTGCCTACAAGAAACGGAGGACAAAAAGGCCTCCGTGCCTGTGAGCCCCATAGGGGCCTGCTTGATTTCAGGATCAAGTACAGTGAGAATCAGAAATTGGTGTTTGACTTGGCAATATGGAAGAAAATCACTGCCCCAGGAATGGTCTTGGTGGAGAGATGGGGACAGAAGCCTGATTGAAGTGGGTTGAAGGAAAGACTGATGCTGAAGCTGAAACTTCAATACTTTGGCTACCTGATGTGAAGAACTGACTCATTGGAAAAGGCCCTGATGCTAGGAAAGATTGACGGTGGGAGGAGAAGGGGACAATAGAGGATGAGATGGTTGGATGGCATCACCAACTCGATGGATATGAGTTTGAGTAAGCTCTGGGAGTTGGTGATAGACAGGGAAGCCTGGCCTGCTGCATTCCATGGGGTTGCAAAGAGTCGGACATGACTGAGCAACTGAACTGAACTGAAGAGAAAAGGCTGTGCTGTTAAGGGGAGCAGAGAAATGGGGCTGGGATTGAAGAGAGATGTGGCCTCAGGGACAGTGGGTGCCATAATCTGAATGATGGGCTAGGACTAGCAGTGGGAGGAACCTTAGGGACCTAGTTAAAGTGAGGAGAGGGTCAGGGAACTCACAGAGCTTGAAGCCAGTATCACAGAATGTGACCAGTCATAGTTGAGGGACTCCAACCCCAGCTGATGCAGCCAGGATTGCCAATCAGGACTGCTGTCAGCTCAGAAAATCTGCTTTAGGCTTTCTCTTGCAAATACCCTGGGAATAATGATAATTAAAAGCATTCGGGAAAATGTCAGTGCCTGAATACAAATGCTTCTAAGCTCATCATTCCCAGGAGATTACCTCTTTCCCTGGCTAGTTTTTATCTGAGGTAATTTATCTGTTACTTAAGAATTCCCAAGCTTATCTTAAACCTGGCTAGTTTTCTGCTCTGCTCATGGTTTCAAAGCTCATTCTTATGAAATTGGAATAATCTGGCATTTCTCAAAGTGGAAGTCAGCTCAGCAGAAGCCTCTACAATTCTTTCTCTGGGAAAAAAGAAACATGGGAGACAATCTGCTCTGCTGGGGTACAGTTAGAAAAGGGCAGTTCCATTTCTCCCCCAGCTGTCTGGTCCAGCAGGGCATTCTGTAACCACTGGCTCATTTTCCCCCTGTTCAGGACTCTAAAGATCATGTCAGTGAGGCAGACAGTATTATTTTGTTGTTGTTGTTGACTTGAACAAAAGACTAATCATAATGATTCAGTAAGTAAGTAAGTGTTAGTCGCTCAGTCATGCCCGACTCTTTGTGACCCCATAGACTGCAGCCCACCAGGCTCTTCTGTCCATGAGATTTTCCAGGCAAGGATACTGGAGTGGGTTGCCATTTCCTTCTCCAGGGCATCTTCCCAGCCCAGGGATCGAACCCGGGTCTCCTGCACTGCAGGCAGATTCTTTACTGACTGAGCTGCAGAGGAAGCCATCATAATGATTATGTGTGAGATATTCTGCTGAGCACTTCACCTTCATGACCTCACTGGGCCCTTATCTGTGAGGTACATTATCCAAGCATCCCACTTCACAGACAAGAAGACTGAGGCTCAGAGAGCTCAACTAATTTGCCCAAAGACACACAATTAGGAAGTGGCGGGGCTGGGATTTGAAATTGCAAAAGAACTTTCTGCAGTGATGGACATCTTCTGCCTGTGTTGTCCCACATGGTAGGGATTAGGCACATGTGGGTCTTCCCAGGTGGCTCAGCGGGTAAAGAACCCACCTACCTCTGCAGGAGACACCCATTGGATCCCTGGATCGGGAAAATCCCCTGGAGAAAGGCATGGCAACCCACTCCAGTATCCTTGCCTGGAGAATTCCATTGACAGAGGAGCCTGGAGGGCTACAGTCCAGGTGGTTGCAAAAAGAATTGGGCACAACTGAGCACATAGGCGTGTGTATGCACATGCATGCGCGCACGCGCGCGCGCACACACACACACACACACACACACACACACACAGAGGCATGTGTGACTTTTGAACAGCAGAAATGTTGCTGGTGCAGCTTAGTAACTGAGTTTTCATTTTAATTCATTGTATTTAAATGTAAATAACTCCTGAGGCTACCCTAAGGAACAGCGCTTGCAGAGTCTGTATGGGCCAGGTCGCTGCGGGAATGGTATAATGAGGACAGCCATCCTGTTGTCTCCCCAGCTTTGAGTGTGCCGGTGTTTTCCAGTCCATCCCTAGAGTGTTGAATGTAAGCTCCGGCCCTCAGCACACAGAACAACTAAGGAAAGTAACAAGTGCCAACGCCCAAGTATAGAAAAGGGGAGGTGAGATGTGACTTAGGTAGTGACCGGGGTGATGAGCTAGTTTCACATCCCATAGCAATTGAGAAGCTGAGAATCATAAAAGTGGTAGACACCTGGGTGGACTATAACCCAGACTGATCATTGCTCACGAATCAGTATAGTGCCTGCCCACCCCCCCATCCTAGCTCCTCCTGGGCCTCTGGGTCTGTGGCACAGGGCCAAAGGCACTCAAAGCATTCATCATTTATTGAGCTGAGCAACACCCTGCATTGTTTCCTCAGAATCCTATTATATCTTCTTAAAAGAACTCTAGGGAGCCACATGTTCAACCTGTTTGAGTGGAGGAAGAAGGACAGGGCACATTCTCTTCTCTGCCTATCCCTTCCTTTGCTTCAACATGATTTAAGATAAGACCAAGGCCCTTGTCACTGAAGCCGAGATTAAAAATCTTTTTATATCCATACCCCTTCTTAGTTTGTCTTTAGTGAATGGAATGGAAAGCATTTTCCCAAGGTCTTTCTGGTTCTGTTTTTCATCCAGAGCCTTAGGATGGAAATTCCCACACACAAAACAGTGCTCTGGCGTGTGGGTGGTATTCTCCCCAGGCTTCCCAAATGCTGTGCAGCTGAGCCTGAAGGCTATTTAATTTTCTTGTTCTCTTTGCCACTTAGAGCCAGAATTTTAATTTATATGGTTCTTAACCTACCTCTTGATGTGTCCTGTAATGTTAAAGTAGTCTTCCTGCACTCACCTCCTTACTCTGTCTCACAAGTTTCACTCCTTTCCCTCGCATACCTTCAAGTTCTGCTTGGGAAACTGCACCCAGTGTCTTCCCTGACTGACTCTAATTCATCATATATGGGAGTGATTTCCCCTTCTAGTTCTCCTTGGAGCAAGTAGCATCTGTAGCCAGCCTTCACCTTTCTGCTCACTCTTCACTACTGAGTACAGGAAATATCCTGAGTCTTCCTGCCCGGAGACAATGTGTTCCTCCAGAAGGTGGCCAGCATGGTTACTCTAATTAATCTTGAAGGTCTATGCTTACCAAGGGTGATCTCTCCACACTCATTCCAGAGAAATGGTTAACCCCAAACTGAGTTCACCTCTTGGTGGGCATTGAGGCACAAGACACACCCAAGTCAAAGGGAGAAAGAAAGATTTGTTATTACTTGCAGCAGCTAAGGAGAGCACCGGGAATCTTTCCCAAAGCAGTGTCTCCCCAAACAGCAAAATTGGGCAAGTCTTAAGTTATGGGCACATGCATATGCATGAAGGGAGTTGGCCAGCAGGCAAAGTCCAAGCTTTAGTTGATTGAAATCAGAGGGTAAGAAAAAGGTCACCATGTTCATTCCTTAGATTCCACTTAATCTGGTGGTTGAGCACCAGGAGGGTATTTAAATTCTTCAAGACAGCTTCAGACATTGCTTTAGGCTAGTCTTTACCCCTAAAATAGAACTGGGAGTCTTGACAACTGATTTGTTATGTTTGCTATTGTTACTTCTCTTGCCGGATAAGTTCCTCCTTCTGTTCTCTTAAAATCATTATTCCTGAAACCTGTTCAAGGGCAAGCATTGTGGTGGCCAAGCGCAGATCACAAAATGGTCAGGCCCAAAATGTCTTCTTTTCTGCTGAGAGAGCCATGCCTGGTTCTCTTTCTCTGAGGACTCTCTGCTTACAGAGAGTCCTTTACTCTCTACCCTCTCTGCTTACAAAATCAATCAGCAGCTACAGATGCAAAAAGATGCACCATGCTTCTATCAAGGAGAAATTGGAGGTAAATACTGTGCTGTCGTTTCTGGTGGCATCACAGACATATACTCAGAATGTCATATTGATTTCTTTTTGCTGAAATTGTGGCCACCAAGTTTGTAGGTTAAAACAGAAACAAACATTGTGCTTTGGAGATTTTGTGGGAGTGGTAAATAGTTATCTTGAATTTCTGTACCCCAGTTGACAAGTATTTCTCACAAGTGAGTGACTTTCAGCATCTTTCCCTTTATCTTAGTGGCTGAGTAACTGTTGGGTTGTACCCCACAGGTCTGTCCTGTAAGCTTTGTGTTTGCCAGCCTCTAAACCAAAGAGCCTGGAGTCAGTGACAGAGACATCAATGGTTTCATGAATAGAGATCATCTTACTTGTCTGAAGCAAGGTCCTGGAGTGACAACCCACCAAGGGCAGCAGAGGTGGGCAGGAGGACACTTCCTTAGGGATGGGGTGGGGAGGGAGGTTACCTGTTATGAGGGGAATTGATGTCAGGTTGGTGCTTATTGGTTGCCAGGGAAAGCAGTAGAGGGGTACACCCCTCACTGCCACTTTGATAAATCATCATAGTGAAGATAGTTCTGATCAAAAGAATAGATCAATCACTAGCTGGGGCCAGTAGCGAGAACATAGGCATTGACTGATCAGCCTCTATGACTAAGAGGGAAGGTCTGTCATGGGAGTGGGTTGTAGGTGAAGCAGGGGCTGGTCTAGCAGGGGATGTACAGAGAGCAAGAGAACAGCCATCTTGGGTGGCCTGATCATACAGCAACCCATCCAGACTTGCAAATTTGATATCTGCAAACTCTACCATGGAGGACTTGATAGAGTCATTAAGTGTTAGAACATAAGCCTATATACAGCATGCTATAACTAGCTAAACATTTGATCACAGACCCCTCTCCCACTCTGAAGAAGTCAGAGAGAGGCTAAGGTGGCTGAGAATCCTGCTGCTTGCAGGGGCTTCTTTCTTTATTGGTTTACTGATCTTGGACCTGATAACTTTGAGTTAGGTCTAATCAGGAAAACCAGTCCATTTTGAGTGTTTCAAATAGCAGGGATTTAATATAACAATCTGATAATGGAGATGCTGGAGTTCTCAAAGGAGCAGGATGCTAGAGCAAAACAAAGCTGATCTCCAATGCTGAAGCACTAAGGGAGTCTGTCTTCCCCTCCTCCTGACTTCTAGTCTCCTTCTATCCACCCTTCAGCAAAACCATTAGGGAGCCAGCTGTCATGAGAGTCTTGAAAATGTGTGCAGAGTCCCAGCCAGAGAACCATAGAATAGAGTAGAAAAAGGTTGTTGTGGAGGTGGTAGTAAGTCAGGAAGTAACCAGTACAGTCAGGAAATGGCTTGGCTAGTCTGGGTTAGTTTTTCATAATTATTTTTTTAATCCTGTGAATTGAGGAAGGCTTTAGTTCACTGTAGCTGGGGGATAAGACTAGTATCATTTTGAGGTCTGCAGTTGCTGTACACTGGAACTCTGTATGTCCAACACATTTTTCTGAGGTATTTGGAACTAACATTTATCCAAAGACAACTTCAGACTTGCCTTCCCCAGAGAGTCCAATATCTTAAAGGTATATTCCTTCAAGGTCCATTGGAGGGTCATGTCATTTAAATAACTTAACACTTCCAAGTATTTTTTGTCCCCATTCACACTTTTAAACTCTTAAAAGTATCAGAAGCCACAAAGATGACTTTGAGGCATCATTTTAACTGAAAGACCTTTCAGAATATATGAAGGCGGTTTTTTTCTTTGTCCTCTGTTGCTGCAAACATTTGAGAGAAAAAAGTGTAAGACACTGAACCCAGGGTGCAGTGTATGTTTTGGCATGACTGTTCAGAATACAGTATTCTACACGTATCAGTGCCTTGTATGATATAGGCTATATATGGGCTATAGGATTCTTTATTGTATTCTCAAGGAATGGAAAGGGGGATTGAAAAGGAAAACCTAATCTAGGAATAACATTTTTCTCTTCCATGAATCAGGCATGAGTTGAGCTTGCAGTGGACAGCTTAAAATAGATCTGTAAGACCCTCAACCCTTTAGGGAAAGGTCTAGAACACTAGACAATAGAACTTAATCACCCCCCCACCCCACCCCCAGAGAGCCTGGACCTATGAGAAAGAATAGAATTACTTAATATTTCTGCAGCAATTTGTTCTTTCAAATGTGAGAGTTTTCTGGGATCTTTTCCACTAGGAAAAGGTAGAAGCAGCAGAGCTTTCTACTGCACTAGCTACCATTTGTGAAGAGAACTGTGCACCAGGCACTGTATGAGGTTCTAAATAAACACTGTGTATATGAACAAACATGCAAGAGCAATGTGTTTCCCTATTGTAAAGATGGGAAAAATACCTTTTAGAACCTTCGTGAGACACAGAGGAACACTCAGTGAATAAACCCAGCAGTTCAGAATTCTAGACCCTCACTACCTAAGGGGTGGTCCCTGGGCCAGCTGCATTGGCATCACCTGAGAGCCTATCAGAAAGGCACAATATCTGGTTCCAACCCCAGACTCAGCAAGTCAGAATCTGCATTTCAGCAAGATGCCCAGGTGATTCATAGGCACATGAAACATGGAGAAGCCTGACCCTAGAGCCAAGGTCAGCATCCTTTTTCTTTAAAAGGCCAGAGAGCAAATATTTGAGGCTTTGTAGGTTTATAGAATCTCTGTTGCAGCTATTCAGCTCTGCCATTATAGCACAAAGGTAGTCACAGACACTATAGAAATGAATGGGTATAGCTGTGTGTCAATAAAACTTTATTACGAAAACAGGCAGTGTTGGGCCATATATAGCCTGTGGACTGTAGTTTGCCAAGCTCTGTCCTAGCTGGTCTGTACTTTATTTTTTTCTACTGTACTAGATTTTAACTTCCTAGAGGGTCATGACTATTGCTTTCTCCAGCAGGGTCTTTGGCACATGTGTGTGTACGTGCTCAGGCACTTCAGTCATGTCTGACTCTTAGCAACCCTATGAACTTTAGCCCTCTGGGCTCCTCTGTCCATGGAGTTCTCCAGGCAAGAATACTGGAGTGAGTTGCCATGCCCTCCTCCAGAAATCTTCCCAACCCAGGGATTGAACCTGCATCTCCTGCGTTGCAGGTGCATTCTTTACCTGCTGAGCCGTCGAGGAAGCCCTTTGCACACAGCAGTGCCCTATACATTCTTACTGATAGGTTGTTTTGCTGTGTGGATAAGATGCCTTATTCATGAAAACATTCAAGTGAGAGGGGAAATCTGTGTGCTGGAGGCAAGCCTGTTGCTTTAACAAAGGAGGCCTCCCAGGGTTTGGCTTCAGCCCAGTGCCATCTGTCAATCTTGCAAGCACAGGGGCATGCTTGGCTAGCCCACTGAGAGCAGTTTGAGGCCTCAGTGTTGGATTCATAGTGGTCAAGTTCATAGGACTGCTATATAAAGGCACAACGAGCAGTTATAAATGTACACTGAGAAATCGCTTCCACAGGGGTGATGATGTGCATTGGCATGGCCAACATGTTCTTTTTCCTTAGGTCAGGACTTCTTAATTTGGAGTCTTAGGATTCACATGACCTCAGGGCACCTGAAAATTATATGCAAATATGTCTACTGTATTTTTCTTGGAGGAATGTCTATAGTTGCCATAGATTCCTAAAGAGCCCCAGGAATGATGCAAAGAAGACTAAGAATCACTGGAGGTACACTGATGTGAAAATCCAATTTGTGATTTAAATCCCAATTTCCTACTTTAAAATGAGAACCATTAATGTTATGGCAAGGTAATATTTTTGAAAAATTAACCTCTTCTTATTTTTAACAACCCCTCTCCTCTTCAGTTCATCTGCTACAGCTGTGCCATTCTTTGCCTGAGGAGAAAGGTGACAGACTAAATTGGAGAAGTCAGTTCTTGGCTGTTGAGTTTCAAAAGCCGAGCTCTGGGAGTGGTGGTGGGTGGGAAAAAAGAGCCGGAGCAGGAACACTGAGTGCTTGATTTGCCTTTGATGAGAGCAGAAACTGTCTGCTCTGGCTGAGGAGTCTTCAGACTGAGGGAGAGGAAATCAATGGGAAATCAAAGACAGCTTGGGTTTTAGTGGGTGGTCTTCTGCCTGCCTCTTTAGTTGAGTTTCAGTGGTGGATGAGCACAGTCATAGTTTTCAACAGTTTTGGGAGAACAGACAAGACATGTGCTTCCTGCTTCTCTTTCCCAGATCGAGTCCAGCGAAGCAGAGGGGCCCCCAGGTAGAAATGTCTGAATGGTGAGGTAAGTGCACAGGCTTGAGAAAGCCTCAGAATATCCTAGGAAGTACAGCAGCAGCAGGATTCTTCTTAAGTACCTGAGGGCTACACAGACATGGCATAGAGAACTGGTAAACCTGGAGAAGTCCTGTGGTCAGGGCTTGGCAGGAAGATGTGGTTAGCGACCTGTGTGGACAGATGACCAAAGACTGGATAAAAATGAAGACAGCTCAGTGGCTGTTAGTGAGGCAAAATGAGACCAAGGAGAGGGTGTGATCATGCCAATGTCTTCTCACCAATTTTGACAACTCAGGAGAAAGGGATGGGTGCAAGTTTAAATTTCCACCACCTGGGACTCAAAAAAGCAATTAATTATAGATATGGAAGAAATAGAGGTAATTAGTTTTTTACCAAACTTGAGTTTGTGGATTGGAACTCATACCTTCCACGTTGACAGGACCTAGAGTCCTGTAAGTCTAAGAATATAAACTACATAGTCTCTTCCAATAAATAAGTGATTCACACACTTGTTGCATATTAGAGTCCCCTGAGGAGCTTTTAAAATCTTTATGCCCAGACCATTTTGCAGAACAATTAAATTAGAATCTTTGAGGTAGAACTCAGGCATCTCTGTGTTTTTTTTAAATGTTCCCTAGCTTATTCCAATGTACAACCAAGGTTGAGAATGGTGCCTAAAGGTTGGTCTCCATGGGAAGCAAAACCATAATAAGAAGGTTATATTGTGAGAATTGAACCAAAACCTAGTGAATGAGTTGTGTGTGTGTGTGTGTGTGTGTGTGTGTGTGTGTGTGTGTGTGAATGCTCAGTCATGTCCGACTCTTTGTGACTCCATGGACTGTAGCCCACCAGGCTCCTCTATCTATGGAATTTTCCAGGTAGGAATACTGAAGTGGGTTGCCATTTCCTCCTCCAGGGGATCTTCCTGACCCAGGGATCAAACTTGAGTCTCTTGTGTCTCCTGCATTGGCAGGCGGGTCCTTCACCATTATATATATATCCTTAATATATGTTATATTTATGTTATAATATAGATTATAAATATATTATACTTTCAGGCATTCATCTTCACTCTAAGAATGGGGTTAAAAACTCTTGGCTTATGGCAGAGTTTGGATGCTGCTGCTAACGTTTGTCTCAGCTACTCTTTAATGTCTTCTGCTTCTGTAGGGAACCAAGCCATTTTCTAAAGGACATGTCCTCTCTTTAGTCATATCAAGGGGTTCAACCTGTTTATTGTCTAGTCTTGCAGGCTTGGGAGACTTTCTGTGTCTTAAAGGTGACAGCATATCCCTGCTATGATTCACTCTGTATTGATTTTAAAATTGAACTCTTGGAAGGGAACCTTAGTTTCCCCATGTCCAAGTTCTTAGAGATATGTTACTGTACTCCCTCAGGCTTCCCTGGTGGCTCAGATGGTAGAGTCTGCCTCCAATGCGGGAGACCCGAGTTCGATCCCTGGGTCAGGAAGATCCCCTGGAGAAGGAAATGGCAACCCACTCCAGTATTCTTGTCTGGAAAATCCCATGGGCAGAGGAGGAGCTTGACAGGTTACAACCCATGGGGTCGCAAAGAGTCAGACATGACTGAGTGACTACCACTGCCACTTCACCCCATCCCAGTCTGGACTAGTCATGTTGCAAACCATGTATCTCTTCAGACAGGCTATTAATATATAATATGGCCCAAAGCAGATCTGTCACTGATTGAAAAGGAGATTCCCATCAAGAACTTCTTTTAAAACATTCAGATATTATAGCAAACATTCTTTGACTATGTCAGATAACTAACAGCTTGTGAGCATGACCATGTGGTCTTATGTTAAATCATATGGAGCAATGCTCTGAAATACCAAGCAGATGAATATTGGTTACCAAGCATTTATTGAACATCTATTATCTGCAAAGAGTGTACCAGTGAAATAAAAAATAAGAAATCTGCTCCCTGGCCAAAAAATGACTTGATTTAGTCTACAACCTATCTGGGTACTATGTTTATTTCAATATGTGCATTATAATACTTAAAAATCTGTCAAATGCATGTTTTGGAAGAGTTAATGAGGAGTTTTGATAATATCATAAGGTTTATCATATATGCATGTACACACACACACACATACACACATTTCCATTATTTGTGGCCAAGTTTGACTTATAACAAAACAAATTAAACCTTAGGTGTTGCTTCTTTCCTTAGCAGATAAGTAAGGCCACTTTTGCTCATTAACCATTAACAGGAAGACATAAATGTACATTTTTTTTACATAGTATTAGTCCTCAAATAAACTGTGCTTTTCCTTGCCTCCAGTAGCCAGAGTGGTTTTACAATCATTGTGTCCCACCTATATTGGAAAATTTCAATGTCTTTCCATTGTCCTTGGAATAAAGTCTAAATTGAAAAACATGTCTTACAACTCCCCTCCCCAAACCTTGCAGGAAGCTTTCCTTAATTTGCTATCTGACTCCTATCCTCACTGGATTAGATATTCTTTCTGAGTACTCCAATCATAGCTAATCCCACACTTCACTATGAGTGCTTGCTAAATTTTCTCAGTGAACTGTAGGACCAAATCTAGATATTTATGATTATATCCCAGGCACCTATCCCAATACTTGGTACATAGTAGATGCTTAATAAATGTTTGTTGAATGAATGAATGAATGCCTCTGTCTAGGTTCATTTGGGCTGCTATAACAAAAATACCATAGACTTTGTGGTTTAACCAATAAACATTTATTTCTCACAGTTATAAAGGCTGGGAAGTACAAGGTCAAGGTGATGGCACATACCATGGCTTGGTGAGGGCCCTCCGTCTTGTTCATTGATGGCTGTCTTCTTGCTGTGTCTTCACATATAAGAAAGGACAAGGGAGCTCTCAGGAGTCTCTTTTGTAAGGACACTAATCCAGTTCAGATGAAGTCTACCCTCATGACCTCATTGGTTCTCAAAAGCCCCACCTCCAAATACCATCACATTGGGGTTAGGTTTCAACATATGTCTTTGAGGGGGAGACAAATATTCAGTCTATAGTAGCGTCCATATAATCTCCTGTTTATTCTTTGTCTGCTCTACTAAACTCTAAATTCCTAGAGGGAAATAGCAGTGTCTTTTTCATCTTTGTGTCCTAACGGTGTCTAGAACAAGTTAGGAGCTCATTATCTGGTAAATAAGTGAATACTGTTTCCTCTTTATAGAATGGCTTTCTGTTTCCAGGGTCCTCCTTTTCTTTGTGTAGAGGAAGCTGCCTTCTCAAGACCCTGCCCAGTTATCACCTTTGCTGTGCAGCTTTCCCTGACACCCCTAGGTAGAGCCAGGTCAGTTGTCATCACTTCCTCCCTGTGTTATTAAGGAGCCCCAACCAGGGAATGCAACTCTGCAATCACACAGGGCCCTACGCTTAGAGGAGTCTCTCATTTGGTTTAATGCTCTGCTGTCACCCTCTTAGAACTCATAATGATTTTTGAACGAGAGACCCTGTATTTTCATTTTGCCTTGGGCTCTGCAAATTAGAGCAGAATCCTGGGCCCAGTGGAGTGCATGACACCTAGCCTGGGGTTCACTAAATGATTTTGAATTGGAATGTCAAATGGTCCAGTTTTTCCTGTCCAGAAAAGGAACCATAAATATGTTTCTGTGAGATTCCTTTACATTATTTCAACACATTTATCAAAGTCTTATGGCTCTCCTAGATCTTGCCTGATTCACACTTGGCATTGCATTCACTGAAACCACAAAGGAAATGTTCTCATCCTTGAAGAACAAATACCACTCCAATTTTGCATTCCTTCAAATGATCTTATAGAAAACAGAGAGTACTTGATGGTTTTTCATCAAGAGGAGAGGCTCAGATTTGCTGAGGAGCTCCTGTGAGGAGGGCAGCACAGGGGATCTAACAGCCTCCCTGGAATGTGCACTTCACCTCTCTCCTTCTTGGACATGGCTTCTTGGAAAAGCCTTCACTTTGATAACACGTCGAAGAGAGGGCTATTAAGAAAGTGCCTTTTTAGTTGAAATAGAAAGCATGTTATGAAACAAATGAATGCCCTCTCAACCTGGTTTGATGTAGACATATGATTTAGTAGTTCCGCTCAATAATTCTATTCACTTGTGGCTTGTAGAGAACATTGTTCCTAGGAGTGGATGGAATTTGTCAAGGTCAGTTGCAAGAGTCAAGCATCCTCAGTCCTCAGATTCAGATGCAGCTGACAGACTGTACCGTAACCATGTGATTGGAAGCAGCTTGAGTGGCATATAGCACTAGCACTATATTTCCCCTGATTTGCTTAAGGAATTGTTGGTTCAGTGGTTGTATTGTTTTGTTTGTTCTCAAAGCCTTAATAAGGAGGTAATGGGCATTGCAGAAAGGAAAGTTGAGGCTTTGCCATCAGCCATGGTAATTTATTTGATCAATAGCAATATAAAATAAAAAGTTTTTTCAAAATAGCATTGATATCAGAACCACATTGCCATCATTGTCATCATCACTACCACCCCATATGTTTGTGTAGGGCTTAGTTTCCAAAGTGCTTTTGATTCAACTGCCTGTCTCTATTACTGCTGTCTCTATTATTGCATTTTTAGGGAAGGTATGTTTGTCATTTTCTTTTCATTCCCACTTACTGGAGATATTTGAGAAATTAAAAGAACCGGAAGAGGCAGAAAAAATGTGGAAGCTCAGAACATAAAGACCCTAAGCAATACAATTGGTTTAGGAGGGAAAAGTCTAAAATAATAGGAAAAGATTTCAAACAGGAAAGGAAGTGATTTGAGCTCTGTGCCCTAAGGAAGGTAGACAGAGGATCCCCACAGGTGTCCCCCACAAAGGTCCCCAACAAGCCACAGGCACTGATAGTTGGTTTTCACAGGTTCTAACTCTCTTGGGGCTCTCTGGGGGGCTGGGTTAACCCAATTAACTTTTCCTGATGTGGACTTCCTGGGAAAATGATAAAGAGGAGTGGGGGTGGGGTGGGGTTGAAAGTCTTGCTAATTGCTGGCTGCAAACAAATACATGGTGAGGATGAAAGAGTTTGACAACTTGAGACCTCTAAAAAAATCTACTTGGCATCCCAGTGTGATGATGCCCTGAGGAACACAGTCTGTGCTCAGAAGGGTCTGTTTGGCTCTTTGAAAAGGGGCACTGCAGAGGCAGTGCTGCCTTTCTGCTGCTCAAACCAGAACACAAAATCAGGACAAGACTAGGAGAAGGGACTCCAGACAGCCCCTCTCTCTACTCCAGGGCCTTCTCTTCTCACCACCATCTACCTTTGGACCCAAGCACTAATCCTAGATGTGTGAGGAAGGCCTGTTGCTATTTCTTTCACTACATATGATACGGATTCAAGGGTAGATCCTAAGGTTTAAGACACTCAACTCAATACATATTTCTTGAATGCCTGGTATTTTTAAAGCTGAAAGCATGTGGACTGAAGCCACTAGTTGATACATTTGAGAAGGTATTGATCAGTAGCATCAACTGAGTGGGTATTGGCTTGTCAATTCTATTTCCTAAAAGTGCCTGACCTCCATCCCACATCCCAACCTTCCCTTTGCCGTCTTGTCTGAGCCATCATCCTGTCATGCATGGTTGCTATCAGAGCCCACTCGCCAAACTCCCTTTTCCCCGCCTGCTCCCCTTCAGTCTGTCCTGCATATAGTAGCCAAAGGGATCCTTTAACAACTTCAGTCAGATCCTTTTCCCATACTTCTCAAAATTCTCTGATGGTGGCTGATCTCACTCATGGCCCTAAAAGCCGAAGTTTCTCCAAAACCCATTTATCTCCTACACCACTCCCTGGTGTCCATTTGGCTCCATCTAGACTGACTGCCTCTTAGTTCCTTCAACACGACAAATTATTTCCTGTCTCTGGGGTTTTGTGAAGCCTATCTTTTGGGAAAGTTCATTATCTGCTGGCTTTTACCTAACTTCTAGGCCATAGCTTAACTTGTTTGTCCATTCTAAGATCTATTCAATTTGTCTTTCATAACACCCCATTGGCTTCCTTCATGGCATTTACTACAGTTTCTCATTCTGTATTGTAACTGATGTGATATCTAACTCCCCCACTAGAATACAAGCTCCATGAGGGCAGACATCATATATGTTTTTGCTCACTATTGTAGCCTTGTGAAGTGAAGTGAAGTCGCTCAGTCGTATCCAACTCTTTGCGACCCCAAGGACTGTAGCTCACCAGGCTACTCCATCCATGGGATTCTCCAGGCAAGAGTACTGGAGCGGGTTGCCATTTCCTTCTCCAGGGGATCTTCCAGACTCAGGGATTGAACCCGGGTCTCCTGCATTGTAGACAGGCGCTTTACCGTCTGAGCCACCTTGGAGCCTAGCAAACTGTTTGGTGCATAGTGTGTACTTGGGAAATGTAACCCATGATTCTCTACCCAGGGTGAAGTACAAATAATGTACCCTTAACGCCTGCATGCCACATGCAATCAAGTCAAAGTGTACATTCAACAGGGCATTTCTTTTATTTCCCTTATGCTCTTATTAAATCGATAGTACATTTCAATGATAGGTGTCTTTAAATAAAGGAGATATGGCATGCAAAGTCACCTTAAGATAAAACAGTAATTCATGGGTTGGCAGGACTTGAATGTAGCCTCATAGTAAGACATCAACAAAAGAATGTGTTCTTACAAGGGCTGTTTGTGTTGTTAGTTGTAGATGCTTAGCAAAAGATGTTCTATGGATAAATATATGAATCATTACAAATTAATACACTGACCTCTGTTTTTATAAGTATCTGTAAATTTGTTTAATGTGACTTTGCCCTTCAGAGATGAACTCATTCCATTTCAAATGGGCTAATAAAAGATAAAATCAGATTTCAGAGCCTACAAAGTTAAAGTTCAGACATTTGACCTACCTTGATAATTCATCAAGATAATGTTATTCTGTTAGGACTCTTCATATAGGGTTCATCCTGGTATGTGGGATTTCAATACATGGAATATGTCAATCCTTGAACTTGAACTGAGGCTGCTACTGTTTCAACTTTATGCCAAACATGCAGTATGGTACAGAGAAATGCTAAATAGATCTGGAAGAGTTTCAAGGGAAAATTCTTTTAAAATTGACTATTATTATGGGAAATTATTCCACATTGCAGTGAAATAAGTATACTCAGTTCATATTATTATAAATTAGACCACCCTAAGATAAATACACTAGTCCTCTTTCTTTCACTCTCCCATTTTGAACTATATTCTATGCCATTAAATTTCTTTGATCATGATTTGATAGGATATTTTTTTCTTCTATGGTTTTCTTTTTTACATTTCTTCCTCATGAGGTTTGCTTGGCAACTCATTACCTCTCTCCTTTCCATCTCCCCTTTTCTTCTTCTTATCCTATTTTTCTCTTTCCCTTTTCTTCCCTCCTGCTTTTACCATTAGCTGAGCTTACAAGTAAGAAGTCTAAGTAGATACTTATGAAGTAGCATTAGAACAAAGCCAGCAAGTCCCTCCACTCTCAAAGAAAATTGCTTGACTCTGCAAAGAACATTGTCATGCAGCCATTTAAATTGTTGTTGTTGTTCAGCTGCTAAGTCATATTTGACTCTTTGCAATCCCATGGACTGCAGCACACCAGGCTTCCTTGTCCTTCATCAACTCCCGGAGCTTGCTCAAACTCATGTCCATTGAGTCGGTGATGCCATCCAACCATATCATCCTCCGTCGTCCCCTTCTCCCCCTGCTCTCAATCTTTCCCAGCATCAGAGTCTTTTCCAATGAGTCAGTTCACATAAGATGGCCAAAGTACTGGAGCTTCAGCTTCAGTATCAGTCCTTCCAATGAATATTCAGGACTGATTTCCTTTAGGATTGACTGGCTTGATCTCCTGGCAGTCCAAGGGACCCTCAAGAGTCTTTTCCAGCACCACAGTTCAAAAGTATCCATTCTTCGGCACTCAGCTTTCTTTATGGTCCAACTCTCACATCTGTACATGACTACTGAAAAGACCATAGTTTTGACTGTACAAATCTTTGTCAGCAAAGTGATATCTCTGCTTTTTTTTTTTTTTTTTTTTTTTTTTGATACTGTGGACATTTTAGTGCCCTGTTGGTATTAAAGTTTTAGTCTTAAAATTTTTTTTTTCCTTCTGTGAAAATTCAGGTTTCTGATATTTGTCAGGAAAAACCTTTAAAGTAAGAGATGGTCATTTGTTTGGAAACTTTAGCAAGGAGGGTTAACTGTGTTTTCAGTTATCTATCGCTGGATAGCAAACCACCCCGAACTTAGTGGCTTCACATAGCAGCCATCTTATTATCTCTCATGATTCTATAGATTGATTGGCTCTGCCTGGTGATTCTTCTGTTTGACTTTCTTGAGATCTGTCACACATCCAGTCAGATGATGATTGGGGCTAAAACATACAGGAGATCTTCACTTACACAGTTTGACTCCTTGAGGGGGATGTCTGCAGGCTGGGCTTGCAGAGGATGATGGGACACCTGGCTTATTCCTGTTTCAGGTGGCCTTTCCACATGGTCTGGTTATCAGAGTTTCTTGATATTTTACCTGGTGGTTCAGCACATCAAGGGGCACAGAAGCAGAAGCTACAAGGCCTTCTTAAGGTTTTGTTCCAGAAAAGGCCAAGGGTCACTTCTGCTGTGTTCTGTTGATTAAAGCAAGACACAGGGCAACTCAAGTTCAGTGTAGGAGGGGGCTAGTCAAAGGCATGAATAGTGTGAGGCATGGTTCATTCTGAGCTCTCTCTCGAGATTAACTGCCATACCAGACAACATAATTCATGTCCCCTCTGGTGTTGCTGGGCCATGACTGGCCAGCCTAAGACTATATTTTCCAAACTACATTGCCTCTAGTTGTGGCCACTGACTAATTCTTTCAGTGGAATGGGAGTGAAAATGATGTAGATCACTCAGGGATCAAGGTTTTATGAAACAACTGTGCCATTTCTTTCCTCTTTCTCTATCTCATTGACTGGATACAAGTAGTAAGATCTTAGAGGATGACAGAGCCACAGATTAAAAGGAACCTGGGTCCTTGCATGATTGCATGAAGGAAAGATGCTGCTAAAATAGATATACCAACTTTGCACTATTATATGAACAAAAAATACATTTGTGTTTTGATAAGCTCCTGAAATTTTAAAGTATATTTGCTACCACAGCCTATTACTACCCTAGAAATATAGAAATGTAGTACTTGATGAAGGGCAATTGATACTTATTGTCATGCTAAGCATAAGGATACCAAAAACCAAAGCTGTATTCCTACTTTATTGTGACACTAAAATGAACATCATAAAAGTTTCAACATTTTAACTCACAGAGGAAATGCAACAGATGCCATTGTTGATAAAGAATTTCCCCATTAATTCATGGTCACAACTAATGTTTTCCTTTTATTTATAGTCAATATTTGTGATAAATTGCTGCTAATACACTGTGAATTGATATGAAAACCGCTGAAGAGTTGCATAAAGGATGTCAGACACTGTAGGTGTACTAAAAGATAAACTCCTGGCAAAGAGAATCCAGTTCAGTTCAGTTCAGTCTCTCAGTCATGTCTGACTCTTTGCGACCCCATGAACCACAGCACTCCAGGCCTCCCTGTCCATCACCAACTCCTGGAGTTCACCCAAACTCATGTCCATTGAGTCAGTGATGCCATCCAGCCATCCCATCCTTTGTTGTTCCCTTCTCCTCCTGCCCTCAATCTTTCGTAGCATCAGGGTCTTTTCAAATCAGTCAGCTTTTTGCATCAGGTGGCCAAAGTATTGGAGTTTCAGCTTCAACATCAGTCCTCCCAATGAACACCCAGGACTAATCTCCTTTAGGATGGACTGCTTGGATCTCCTTGCAGTCCAAGGGACTCTCAAGAGTCTTCTCTAACACCACAGTTCAAAAACATCAATTCTTCAGTGCTCAGCTTTCTTTAGAGTCCAACTCTCACATCCATACATGACTACTGGAAAAACCATAGCGTTGATTAGACAGGCGTTTGTTGACAAAGTAATGTCTCTGCTTTTTAATATGCTGTCTAGGTTGGTCATAACTTTCCTTCCAAGGAGTAAGCATCTTTTAATTTCATGGCTGCAATCACCATCTGCCATGATTTCGGAGCCCCCCAAAATAAAGTCATCCACTGTTTCCCCATCTATTTGCCATGAAGTGATGGAACCAGTGGGCATGATCTTAGTTTTCTGAATGTTGAGTTTTAAGCCAACATTTTTACTCTCTTCTTTCACTTTTATCAAGAGATTATTTAGTTCTTCTTCACTTTCTGCCATTAGGGTAGTGTCATCTGTGTATCTGAGGTTATTATTTCTCCTGGCAATCTCGATTCCAGCTTGTGCTTCATCCAGCCCAGCGTTTCTCATGATGTACTCTGCATATAAGTTAAATAAGCAGGGTGACAATATACAGCCTTGCCGCTGCTGCTAAGTCGCTTCAGTTGTGTCTGACTCTATGCGACCCTATAGACAGCAGCCCACCAGGCTCCCCTGTCCCTGTGATTCATTCTCCAGGCAAGAACACTGGAGTGGGTTGCCATTTCCTTCTCCAATGCATGAAAGTGAAAAGTGAAAGTGAAGTCGCTCAGTTGCATCTGACTCTTACTGACTCCATGGACTGCAGCCCACCAGGCTCCTCCCTCCATGGGATTTTCCAACAAGAGTACTGGAGTGGGGGTGCTGCTGCCTTCTCCAATACAGCCTTGATGTACTCCTTTTCCTATTTGGAAGCAGTCTGTTTTTGCCTATCCAGTTCTAACTGTTGCTTCCTGACCTGCATACAGATTTCTCAAGAGGCAGATCAGGTGGTCTGGTATTCCCATCTCTTGAAGAATTTTCCAGTTTATTGTGATCCACACAGTCAAACCCTTTGCATAGTTAATAAAACAGATATAGATGTTTTTCTGGAACTCTCTTGCTTTTTCGATGATCCAGCAGATATTGGCAATTTGATCTCTGGTTCCTCTGCCTTTTCTAAAACGAGCTTGAACATCTGGAAGTTCATGGTTCATGTATTGCTGAAGCCTGGCTTGGAGAATTTTGAACGTTATTTTACTAGCATGTGAGATGAGTGTAATTGTGCAGTAGTTTGAGCATTCTTTGGCATTGCCTTTCTTTGGCATTGGAATGAAAACTGTCCTTTTCCAGTCCTGTGTCCACTGCTGAGTTTTCCAAATTTGCTGATATATTTAGTGTAGCACTTTCACAGCATCATCTTTTAGGATTTGAAATAGCTCAACTGGAATTCCATCACCTCCACTAGCTTTGTTCATAGTGATGCTTCCTAAGGCCCACTTGACTTCACATTCCAGGATGTCTGGCTCTAGGTGAGTGATCACACCATCATGATTATCTGGGTCATGAAGATCTTTTTTGTATAGTTCTTCTGTGCATTCTTGCCACCTCTTCTTAATATCTTCTGCTTTTGTTAAGTCCATACCATTTCTGTCCTTTATTGAGCCCATCTTTTCATGAAATGTTCCCTTGGTATCTCTAATTTTCTTGAAGAGATCTCTAGTTTTTCCTATTCTATTGTTTTCCTCTATTTCTTTGCATTGATCGTTGAGGAAGGCTTTCTTTTCTCTCCTTGCTATTCTTTGAAACTCTGCATTCAAATGGGTATATCTTTCCTTTTCTCCTTTGCTTTTGTCTTCTTTTCTATTCATAGCTATTTGTAAGGTCTCCTTAGATGGCCATTTGGTTTTTTTGTATTTATTTTTCTTGGGGATTGTTTTGATCCCTGTCTCCTATATTATCATTAGGTAGGATGAAGATTGTGTATTTATTAGGTTGTGGAAGAGACTGGATTCTTTGAAAGAAGATGGGCTTAATGTATTGCCTGATAATATTTTAAAATATGATCTGAATTTCCAGGCCAGTTTAAATGATTTAACTCCCATTTATTTACATGTCTGTTTTTTTTAAAACTATAAAGATTGGGACAAAAGCAAGTGTATATGGATATTGGGGATACAAGCTGTGTCATCTCTGAAAAATCATTTAACCTCTGTTACTTTAGTTTCCTCATCTCTAACATAAGGAATAATTGCAACAGTTCCCTCATAGGATTGATATGAGAATGAAATGAGTATATATATGAGTGTGTGATCTGTATCTTAATTAGTTGCTTAGTAAATTATTGTGTGTGCTCAGTTGCTCAGTTGTGTCAGACCCTTTTCGACCCCATGGAGTGTAGCCCACCAGACTCCTCTGTCCATGGGATTTTCCATACAAGAATACTGGAGTGAGTTGCTATTTTCTACTCCAGGGAAACTTCCCAGCCCAGGAATCAAATCTGCATCTCCTGCATTGACAGGTGTATTCTTTACCACTGTACCACCAGGGAAACCCAGTACATTATTACCATTGTTATTATATTATGTATCTTTATTAATGTACATTGTTTATTTAATTGCTTAGCACATTGTTATTATTATTAATTGCTTAGCACATCATGGTTAGTAGTAATAGCATTTTTATGACCTGGGCCTGAGATTCCTTGCAAACACTGAGGAAGTTGTCTAAGGGTGAGAATATCTCTATTCTAGGAGGAATGAGCTATAACTGTCGGTTTGGACTTATTAGGATTTATTAAAATATCCAGAATTCTGTTGATTTCACAGAGGGTATATGAGTCTTAAGTATATGTTGGGCAAAGTTTGAGGTGACACTTATAAGTGTAATAAAAATTTGAGTTCATCTTGTTGATTTTTTCATTGTTGTTGTTGTTCAGTCACTCAGTCATTTCCGACTCTTTGTGACCCCATGGACTGCTGCACGCCAGGCTTCCCTGTCCTTTACCATCTCCCAGAGCTTGCTCAAACTCATGTTCATGGAGTCAGTGATTCCATCCAACCATCTTGTCCTCTGGATTTTTTCATAGCCCCCACTTAACCATTCTTCCCGGAGGAAGATGATTTGATTGATTTTTTTTTCCTAAAAGGTAATCTCTTTTAAGAACTGGGACCATGACTCTTGACTTTGTATTCCCAGTGCCTGGCACTTGTCTGATGAGTGCAGAAGAATAGTTGTATCTTTGGTCTGTGCATATATGAGGTAACTCAAGAAACAACCTGTGTGTTACTATGTGTGAAAACATGTGCTTGTGTGTATGTGAGCATTTGTGTGTGATTTTATGTGCTGTATGCAATTACACAGGGTCCTCTGTGAGGTAAGTGAGAGTATCTGTCTCATTTCCTAGGCTCAATAGATGCTGTGGTCAAGTGCCCAGCGTTGGGTAAGACCTGAATAAATACTTCTTGGATGAAAGAAGTGTTAGAGGCAGTGTCAAAGAATAAGCATGGGATTTGTGGTTGTCCAGAACAACTTCTACGCTCTGGGACTGTGGAGAAGTTCCTTTTGTCTAAGATCTAAGTTCCTCATAAGTTTAAAGAGGGATATTAATAGTACCTATGTCATAGGGTGGTGGTGGAGGTGGAATAAGCGGAGTAAGCCAAGTGCTTGGCATGAGGTTTGGCAAAAACAAAAGCTAGTTGTAACCGCTGCTTCTGCTGCTGTTATTAACATAATGCCTGTAATGTTCCAGGGTAAATATCTGTGGTTTTGGCTTTTGGAGGGTGGAATCCATTGAGAAAATGCTAGGCTATGCTACAGTAACAAATTAGCCCTGAAAACATAATGATTTCACATCAACAGCTTTATTTCTTGCACGTGCAGTATAATGTAAGTCAGATGACTCTCCTGGGTAGTTCTACTCCGTGAAGTGACTTAACAATCAAGCTGACCGTTTTCTGGCTCTGTCACTTCAATATATCCTCCAAAATGAGGCAGAAGTAGAGAACTGGAGGATTGTGCAGAGGCTTTTAAATGCTTGAGCCCTGAAATGACACACATCACTTCTTATATTTCATTCACTAAAACTAGTTCACATGTCCCCCCCTTAATATAAGATGAATGAGAAATGCATTTTTCTACACACCTGGGAAAAAGAACTGGATTTGAGTGGACTTCATCAATCTTATCCACATAGGCTATGCTATTATGGGGCAGTCATTAACTGTCACTTATTCTTTGATGATTAATGGGAATATTTAGCCTCTTGTAAAATATGTGCATAATTTTTATTATTGTTGCAATTGTTCTTTGAAGACTTGACTGAACTTCAAGGCTGAAACTAAGATTTCAATATTTTATTCACATGATTAGTGACAGGACATCTTACCTTTTTATCTAGGGCTGCCACATTTATGTAGATTGAACAATGAACAACTAAGTGTTCGCTGATTGACTTTCATATAGATTTACCTTTCTACGGTCTCATTCTCACTTTGTATATTCTTTACTTACTTTCCTGCCCACTGATACATTTATGTGTGTGTTAGTCGCTCAGTTGTGTCCTACTTTTTGCGACCCCATGGACTGTTGCCCTCCAGGCTTCTCTGTCCATGGGATTCTCCAGGCAAGAATACTGGAGTGGATTGCCATTCCCTTCTCCAGAGGATCTTCCTGACACAGGGACCGAACCCTGATCTCCTGCATTGCAGGCAGATTCTTTACCATTTGAGCTATAGGGAAGTCATTTAAATACATAACTAATACATTTAAATACATTAAAAATCTATATACATACACACATATATAAAATATGTATATATGTATACATATATGTGTATATTATATATAGTATATGTATATATGTGTACATTATACACACACACACACATATGTATATATAAAATCCATCCAGCATTATTAGTTACTTTCAGTGGAAGGGTCATTCGGGGCATATATTCTACCATATTGCTAGTATTCAAAGAATTCACATAGATTAAAATTCAAAGAAATGTGAGTTCACAGAAAAAATACTCAAAACATGCTAAAAATTAAGGAACTATGAACAAAACTCACCTGAAATGTCAGAAGATTCAGAAACAAAAAAACTTTAGATGTTGGAATTATCAGATACCAAACTTAAAAGCATGTTTATTATATTCAAATATATTAGATAAAAGTTTAAAAATATGAGAATAAGATTATAAGGGTTATCAAGAAGCTTTGAAAAACAATGAAATAATTTATAGTAATAAAGGTACAATTGAAGTTTAAAACTCAATACACTTAATGATTACCTGTAAAATTAAATTAATATAGTTAATTAACAAATTGGAAGATAGAGCTGAAAAAATTATCGCCTTTCCTTTTGGGTAATGGTGAACTGGGTAATTCATACCTATCTTTTTTTTTTCCAACACAATGTTTACATTTAATCTGCCTTTTAAAATTATCTTTTTAAAAGCATAAAGGAGTTTAAAATTATAATAATTACCTGGCAAAGATATGGAGGAAGACAGGGAAACAGGGAAGTGTCCTGTCATTCAAGACCACCTTTCTCATTGGGAGAGTTTGCCAGTGATTTGGAATAGGTAACTAAGATGCTAAGTCTCTCTTTAAAAGCCTTCCAGGTCTGGGGGAAAGGTTTGGGGTACAGAATCTAACAAAGGGTGCATTAGACCAGAGTTGGCAAACTTTCTCTGCAGAGAGCCAGATAATTATATCTTTGCAGGCCATGGTCTCCAATTCATCTTATCCTTTGATTGTTTTTTATAACCCTTCCAAAATGTGAAAAAAGGTCTTTACCGTGGATCATGCAAAAGCAGGCTTTGCATTGGAATTGGCTTGTCAGCCATGTTTGACCTGTGGGCTGTAGTTTGATTACCCCTTCTTAGACTGAGAACATGAAAAGAAGCATTCTATAAGTAATGGTAAACGGGAAGGAGAAGGACCCTTGCACAGATGGCAGTCAGTTCTGTGTCACCTGGGTAGCTCCCCAAATCTCAAATTGGGTTAAGGTGATCCCAGGTTTACAAGCAATGGAAGGCACCTGGCAGAAACAAAAAACCTCTCTAGAGGAAGTTATTATTTCCTAAAGAAATTAAGGTCTACTTATAATTTTTGAAATAAAGTGTTCAATACTCAATGAAATAGAACTACACACAATAGGAAACAAGATGCTAACATGAAACAGCAGAAAGAACAAAAAATATAAATAGAATTCCTGTCTTACATTTCAAGATGGGTTTTCACTACATAGATTCATATAATTAGAACTTAGTGAAAGTATTTGTTGCTCAATTGTGTCTGACTCTTTGTGACCCCATGCACTGTTGTCCACCAGGCTTCTCTGTCCATGGGATTTCCCAGGCAAGAATACTGGAGTGGGTTGTTGCCATTTCCTTCTCCAGGGGATCTTCCAGATGAGACCAAATTAAAAATCTTTGAAGAGGACTAGAAAGTATCAAAATAAAAAGTGATGTAGGTTTGAAAGAGAACCAAATAGAAAGCCTAGAATAGAAAAAAGCACAGCAAGTGAAATCAGGTTCTAAAAAGTAGGGGTTTGACAGCTTAAGAGAGAATTTGTGAGTGAAGTAGAGAGTAATTAAAAATAAATAATCCAAAGTGAAACACACAAAAAGGATGGGAAATGCAGAACAGATGGTTGGAGATAGAGGATACAATGAGAAGCTTGAATATATTTAAAATTAATGTCAAAGACTGATCACAGGACAGTATTTGAAGAGCTAATAGCTGAGAAATTTTCAAAGCATATAAATAGAATAAAGGCAAATTAAAGGTTTCACAGTAATAAAAACAGGAAACTCTCTATGTGCATATTTACAATGCAGGGTAAAATTCAAACAAAAGAAAAGTAATCCCCAATGGAGATGTGGAAATACATGAATGAATAAGGAATGATAAAGTAGAAAATGTGGGTAAATCTAAATGAACATTTTAAAGCAAGTATAATAACAATAATAATAACATTTTGCATTTGTGTGTGTATATATATTTATATAAAATTGAGATGCATGAGAACTTTATTATGGAGTGTGTGCATTGAATAAGTAAAGGTACATACTTAGCAATAGTATCATTTAAGCAAGAAAGACAAGTTGTTGAAGAGTGCATATAGTATAGATGTAATCATAGCAAATTTAAAACATAAAATTAAACAGCATATTGTTTAGGAGACCAACATGGCTAATCAATAGAGAAGTTCACAGAATGATGAACACAACATTCAGAGTGGGGCAATCTTTGGCCAGAGGAGGGAGATAAGAGCAGGGAACATCAGTATCAGTGATACTTAAAGCAGGTGGTGTGAGTAGTGTTGATTGAATCCTTATTCTTTTTTTTTTTTCTTTTTGCACTTACCAGTTAAGTTTTCTGTTTTCTTAAAAAAATTTAATTAATTTATTTTAATTGGAGGCTAATTACTTTACAATATTGTGGTGTTTTTTGCCAAACATTGTCATGAATCAGCCACTGGTGTACATGTGTCCCCCCATCCCGAATCCCTCTCCCATCACCCTCCCCATCCCATCCTGCTGGGTTGTCCCAGTGCACTGGCTTCGAGTACCCTGTTTCATCCATCGAACTTGGACTGGTCATCTATTTCACATATGGTAATATACATGTTTCAATGCTATTCCCTCAAATCATTCCACCCTCGCCTTCTCGCACAGAGTTCAAAAGTCTGTTCTTTATATCTGTGTCTCTTTTGCTGTCTCGCATATAGGGTTGTTGTTACTATCTTTCTAAATTCCATATATGTGTTAATATACTGTACTGGTGTTTTTCTTTCTGACTTACCTCACTCTGTATAAGAGGCTCCAGTTTCATCCACCTCATTCGAACTGATTAAAATGCATTCTTTTTAATGGCTGAGTAATATTCCATTGTGTATGTATACCACAGCTTTCTTATCCATTCATCTGCTGATGGACATCTAGGTTGCTTCCATGTCCTAGCTATTGTGAACAGTGATGTGATGAATACTGAGGTACACGTGTCTCTTTCAATTCTGGTTTCCTCGGTGTGTATGCCCAGCAGTGGGATTTCTGGGTTGTATGGCAATTCTATTTTCAGCTTTTTAAGGGATCTCCACACTGTTCTCCATAGTGAAAGTGAAAGAAAGTGATGTTGCTCAGTCATGTCTGACTCTTTGCGACCCCATGGACTATAGCCTACCACGCTCCTCTGTCCATGGGATTTTCCAGGCAAGAATACTGGAGTGGGTTGCCATTTCCTTCTCCAAAAGTCTGTAATAGTGACTGTACTAGTTTGCATTCCCACCAACAGTGTAAGAGAGTTCCCTTTTCTCCACACCCTCTCCTGCATTTATTGTTTGTAGACTTTTTGATAGCTGCCATTCTGACTGGTGTGAGATGGTACCTCATTTGTGGTTTTGATTTGCATTTCTCTGATAATGAGTGATGTTGAGCATCTTTTCAGGTGTTTGTTAGCCATCTGTATGTCTTCTTTGGAGAAATGTCTGTTTAGTTCTTTGGCCCATTTTTTCATTGGGTCGTTTATTTTTCTAGTATTGAGCTGCATGAACTGCTTGTATATTTTTGATATTAATTCTTTGTCAGTTGCTTCATTTGCTATTATTTTCTCCCATTCTGAAGGCTATCTTTCCACCTTGCTTATAGTTTCCTTCGTTGTGCAAAAGCATTTTATGTAAGTTTCATAAAAGTTTTGTTTCTACTCAATATTATGAAAAACAATTACAGAGAAAGTATGTTTATAATGTCATATGAGAGAAGTAATTTAGAGGTAATAAGACACCGAGAAGGAAAAAAACCTCTAAAATCCAGCAAAAGTGATAAGAATTCCTCTAAGCCTTACTCAGTTAGCAGGAAATAATTAAGGATAGTATAGTTATTAAAACACAGTCATATGACATTGTATATACTGATAAATTGTATTAATGCACTAGAAAACAGTTATAAGTGTCTAGGAACAAAAATTGTTTTTACTATTTAGAATGCTATATATAATTTTATTTTAAAATATATTTTATTTATGTTATAGATTTATATTTTTGCATATTTATAGTTTTAAATTTATATATTATTCATGATATACTTGAATATTATACCTATTATATATGTTTAGCACATAAATTTATAGACAAATAACAATGTTATACATAGTGAGCCTCAGGTATCCATTACTCAGATTAAAAAATTATCAAGACTTTGCAAAATTTACTTCCTCCTCTTTCCCCATTGCCTTTTATGTTGTACAAGCAAGCTGAAGTATTAAAATCTGAGGAATAGAAAAAAACTATAAAATAAATAAGAGAATCCCAAATAAAATTTAAGGGAGGAAAGAGATTTGTTATATCAGCAGAGAATTCTAAATTACAACAGCATTTAGGCAAGTTGGAGAGCTGATTTCAAATCTCAGAGTTTGTGGAGGGTGAGATTTAAAAGTAAGTTAGATTTCAAAAGAGATTTGGTCAAAAGTACTGGAGTGAGGGTCAAGGAGCAAGAAGAGAAGATCTTTGCTCTACAAAACTCACTGTGGGTAGAAACAAATAATGTAGTGATTACAGTTGTGCACTGTGAGTGGTGGGAATTTACTGCTAGGGCAGCAGAGAGGAAGGTATGGGAAATCATGCCTGGGGTTCAAGAAGGAAACACACAGTTTATCTGAACAATACTTCAAAAGATGGACACAGTTTTGCCAAGTGGAGAAAAGCCAGAGAGGACAGATCCATCGACAGAGCAGGCAGAATCTTTTTATAATAAATGCTGTAAGTCAGTTCCCATAACTCTTTCCCTCAAGAAAGTAGTAGCCCCAAGCCCTACCATTAAGCTAAGGTTTCCAGAAGGCTGGTGGAAAATCATAATGCAAAATGTGAGTTAATGAAGCGGATTGGTTACTGTGATGATGTCACATGTGGCAGGACATGGCCATAGGGTAGGTCATTTTGATAAAAGGCATTTGAAAGTCTAGAAAAAGGACAGTGGACAAATATTGGGATATTTATATTGGTAGAGCTTTTGAGTTGTGTGTGATGACCCCTCATGAAGAGATAGATCAAGAGGAGGAAAAAGGTATAAACTAGGTAGACAGTTTTGCTTCTTTACTGGTCAAGGGCTATTCTCAATCTTAGCTGTATATTAGAATTTCCCTGGATTTTTTGCCTTTGCCGAGCTTTGCCCACAGAGATTTGATTTGGTTTGGCCAGAATATGGCCCTGGAATCAGCATTTTCCAAGCTTCCCAAATGATTCTAATGTGCAGCCAGGGTTCAGAACCAACACTGGATCTCTTGTGATTCTTCTGGAGTGGCTAGATTGTATAGGACAATTCTTATTTGTCTTTATGCACACTGAAGTACCTAGCACAATGCTTTATAGTTACCAATTATTTAGTCAATGCTTTTAAAATATTCAGTTATTTCTACAGAACATACTGTACTAAAATATTGCTATGTGTCTTTTGGTACAATGGAATCATAAGTTTCTTTTGGATATACATTGGCTACATATTATAGTGAGAATGTCTAAAGTAGTATATTAATCAATTCCATAACTTCTTGTGGCAGACACTCCTGACTGCCTTTCCAATAGTCATTTTATTCATTTTTTTTCTTTGCTAATAGTACCCTGGACAACATAACCAGTCCAAATTAATTATGGAATACCATTCCCACTGGATTGGTCTAGTGTTAGGTTACATGTGACATGATTTTTGGCCATCTAGATTATGAGGGGCCATGTGCGAAGATTTTTTTCCCATAATTTATGGAGACCTTAGAAAAGGATCCCTTCCACCTCTTCCCTCCTGTTTGCTTTGAATCTTGTCATGTGACTGTCTGGAGCTGCAGGAGATATATTGTGTCCAAGAGGCAACAAGGTTGAGGATGGCGGAAGAGAATGGTACAAAGTGCTTGATTTATGGATCATGTCTTTGAGCACTCAAAGAGACCCTGGGACTGGCTTTCACTAGATTTCTTATTCAGTAAACAGTACATATCTTCCTGGGATAAGCCATTGTTGGTTATAATTTTGTTACTTGCAGCCAAAAAACACTCACACATTGAAGATATTTCTTTATTTTTAGAGAATACACATCTTGGTCATAATCTTAATCACAATTGGTGAGTTTCCTCAGGGACTTTTCTCAGTATTTTTAAACAATCTGTTTATAATAGTAATTCAGATTCACTGAAGAAAAAATTCATAATCTGGAGAAGCATAATGAAGAAAATGGAAAAACACTTAATCTCACCATATGGGTATACCTACTGCTAAAATTTTGGCTTTGTTTTTCAAAATCATTTTGAAATTTTACTTTTATTTTTATAACAATTTTATATAGTATATATATATATATATATATATATATATATATATATATAATACATGGGGCTTCCCTGGTGACTCTGTGGTAAAGAAACTGCCTGCAATGCAGGACACGTGGATTCAATCCCTGGGTTGAGAAGATCCCCTGGAGGAGGAAATGGAAACCCACTCCAGTATTCTTGCCTGTGAAATCCCATGAACAGAGGAGCCTGTTGGGCTACAGCTCATGGGGTCACATAGAGTCACACTGAGTGACTGAGCACACACATATAATACATGCATTTATATAATATAAATATATTAATTTATAATATATGAGTACATAAAATGGTAACAAAATATAATAAATATATATTAATATATTTAAAATGTATTAAATATTAACGATAAATTAATAAATAATGTATTTATAGTATATGAATATATAAATATATAGTAAGTAAATTCTATATTATGTAATATTTCTATATAATATATATTTATAGTCTAAAAATAAAATAGCTCTATAAATTCCATAAAAATAGCAATCAACTATCCTGTGTTTCCCAGTCTCCTTTGCCATTTCCTTAGATGCAGTTAAACTCCTTTTAACTGTTTCTTATTGTATGTACCTCCATATATTATAAATAACATGTAATATCCCTATTTCTTTATAATTATTTTCATATATATCACTTCCAAATATTAACAAAGAGAGCTAGGCTTTCTTACATATCTTGCAAACTTCCTAGCTCCAATCCCATCCTTCCTATATGGTTATATTACAATTTAATTCCATATTCACTCTTCATATTATTACTATTATCATGTGTGTGCTGTGTGCTGTGTGCTAAGTTGCTTCAGTCATGTCCGACTCTCTGTGACCCTTTGGATCATAGCCCTCCAAGATCCTCTGTCCATAGGATTCTCCAGGCAAGAATACTGGAGTGGGTTGTCATGTCTTCATCCAGGGGATCTTCCAGACCCAGGGATTGAACCTGCATCTCTTACATCACCTGCATTGGCATGTGGGAACTATAATGCCACCTGGGGAATCCCACTATTATCATAGAAATTTTAAATGACTAAATAATGCAGTATGTTATGTGTCCTTCCTTAGGTGACTCTCTGATCCTCATAATTATCGTTTTTCTCTTACTGCTTATGGTCCCTATCACTATTACATCATCATATTCTCTTAACAGACAGATGTGTCTTCTCTCAGTAGCTATCCCCCAAACATTTTTTTTGTAAATTAATTAATTTATTTTATTTGGAGGCGAATTCCTTTACAATATTGTGGGGGTTTTTGTCATATATTCACATGGATCAGCCACAGGTGTACATGTGTCCCCCATTCTGAACCCCCCTCCCACTTCCCTCCCCATACCATCCCTCAGGGTTGTCCCAGTGCACCGGCCCTGAGGGCCCTGTCTCATGCATTGAACCTGGACTGTCGATTTATTTTACATATGATAATATACATGCTATTCTCTCACATCATCCCACCCTCCCCTTCTCCCACAGAGTCCGAAAGTCTGTTCTTTACATCATATTTCTAAATTCCATTATATATGTGTTATCATACTGTCTTGGTGTTTTTCTTTCTGACTTACTTTACTCTGTAAAATAGGCTCCAGTTTTATCCACCTCATTAGAACTGATTCAAATGCATTCTTTTTATTAGCTGAGTAATATTTCATTGTGTATATGTACCACAGCTTTCTTATCCATTCATCTGCCAATGGACATCTAGGTTGCATCCATGTCCTAGCTATTGTAAACAGTGCTGCAATGAACATTGGGGTGTGCGTGTCTCTTTTAATTCTGGTTTCCTCGGTGTGTATGCCCAGCAGTGGGATTGCTGGGTCATATGGCAGTTCTGTTTCAAGGGTTAAGGAATCTCCACACTGTTCTCCATGGTGGCTGCACTAAATTGCATTCCCACCAACAGTGTAAGAGGGTTGGCTTTTCTCCATGCCCTCTCCAGCACTTATTGTTTATAGACTTTTTGATAGCACCCATTCTGACTGGTGTGAGATGGTACCTCACTGTGGTTTTGATTTGCATTTCTCTGATAATAAGTGATGCTGAGCATCTTTTCATGTGTTTGTTAGCCATCTGTATGTCTTCTTTGGAGAAATGTCTGTTTAGTTCTTTGGCCCATTTTTTTCATTGGGTCATTCATTTTTCTCATATCGAGCTGCATGAGATGCTTGTATATTTTTGAGGTTAATTCTTTGTCACTTGCTTCGTTTGCTATTATTTTCTCCCATTCTGAAGGTTGTCTTTTCACCTTGCTTATAGTTTCCTTTGTTGTGCAGAAGCCTTTAAGTTTAATTAGGTCCCATTTGTTTATTTTTGCTTTTATCTCCATTACTCTGGGAGGAGGGTCATAGAGGACCCTCCTGTGATTTATGTCAGAGAGTGTTTTGCCTATGTTTTTCTCTAGGAGTTTTATAGTTTCTGGTCTTACATTTAGATCTTTAATCCATTTTGAGTTTATTTTTGTGTGTGGTGTTAGAAAGTGTCCTAGTTTCATTCTTTTACAAGTGGTTGACCAGTTTTCCCAGCACCACTTGTTAAAGAGATTGTCATTTCTCCATTTTATATTCTTGCCTCCTTTGTCAAAGCTAAGTGATCCATACGTGCATGCATTTATCTCTTGGCTTTCTATTTTGTTCCATTGATCTATAATTCTGTCTTTGTGCCAGTACCATACTGTCTTAATGACTGTAGCTTTGTAGTATAGCCTGAAATCAGGCATGTTGATTCCTCCAGGTTCGTTCTTCTTTGTCATTATTGCTTTGGCTATTTGAGGTTTTGTATTTCCATACACATTGTGAAATGATTTGTTCAGGTTCTCAGAAAAATACCATTGGTAACTTGATAGGGATTGCATTGAATCTATAGATTGCTCTGGGTAGTATACTCATTTTCAGTATATTAATTTTTCTGATCCATGAGCATGGTATGTTTCTCCATATATTTGTGTCATCTTTGATGTCTTTCATCAGTGTTTTATAGTTTTCTATATATAGGTCTTTTGTTTCTTTAGGTAGATTTATTCCTAAGTATTTTATTCTTTTCATTGCAATAGTGAATGGAATTGTTTCCTTAATTTTTCTTTCTGTTTTCTCATTGTTAGTGTATAGGAATTCAAGGGATTTCTGTGTGTTAATTTTATATCCTGCAACTTTACTATATTCATTGATTAGCTCTAATAATTTCCTGGTGGTGTCTTTAGGGTTTCCTATGTAGAGGATCATGTCATCTGCAAACAGTGAGAGTTTTACTTCTTCTTGTCCAATCTGCATTCCTTTTATTCCTTTTTCTTCTCTGATTGCTGTGGCTAAAACTTCAAAAACTATGTTGAATAGTAGTGGTGAGAGTGGGCACCCTTATTTTGTTTCTGACTTTGGGAGAAATGCTTTCAGTTTTTCACCATTGAGGATAATGTTTGCTGTGGGTTTATCATATGTGGCTTTTATTATGTCGAGGTATGATCCTTCTATGCCTGCTTTCTGGAGGGTTTTTATAATAAATCGATGTTGAATTTTGTCAAAAACTTTCTCTGCATCTATTGAGATAATCATATGTTTTTTTGTCTTTCAATTTGTTAATGTGTTGTATCACATTGATTGATTTGCAAATATCGAAGAATCCATGCATCCCTGGGATAAAGCCCACTTAGTCATGATGTATATGATCTTTTTAATATGTTGTTGGATTCTGTTTGCTAGAATTTTCTTGAGGATTTTTGCATCTATGTTCATCAGTGATATTGGCCTATAGTTTTCTTTTTTTTTTTGTGGCATCTTTGTCTGATTTTGGTATTAGGGTGATGGTGGCCTCATAGAATGAGTTTGGAAGTTTACCATCCTCTTCAATTTTCTGGTAGAGTTTGAGCAGGATAGGTGTTAACCCTTCTCTAAATTTTTGGTAGAATTCAACTGTGAAGCCATCTGCTCCTGGGCTTTTTTTTTTTTTTGGCTGGAAGATTTCTGATTACAGTTTTGATTTCTGTGCTTGTCATGGGCCTGTTAAGATTTTCTATTTCTTCCTGGTTCAGTTTTGGAAGGCTATACTTTTCTAAGAATTTGTCCATTTCTTCCAAGTTGTCCATTTTTTTGGCATATAGTTGCTGATAGTAGTCTATTATGATTGATCCTTTGTGTTTCTATGTCATCCATTGTGATTTTTCCATTTTCATTTCTAATTTTGTTGATTTGATTCTTCTCTCTTTTTTTCTTGATGAGTCTGGCTAATGGTTTGTCTATTTTATTTATCTTCTCAAAGAACCAGCTTTTAGTTTTGTTGATATTTGCTATAGTCTCCTTTGTTTCTCTCATTTATTTCTGCCCCAATTTTTATAATGTTTTTCCTTCTATTAACCCTGGGGTTCTGCATTTCTTCTTTTTCTAGTTGCTTTAGGTGTCGAGTTAGGTTATTTATTTGATTTTTCTCTTGTTTCTTGAGGTAAGCTTGTATTACTATGAACCTTCCCCTTAGCACTGTTTTCACTGAATCCCATAGGTTTTGGGTTGTTGTGTTTTCATTTTCATTTTTTTCTATGCATATTTTGATTTCTTTTTGATTTCTTCTTTGACTTATTGGTTATTCAGAAGCATGTTTTTTAGCCTCCATATGTTTGTATTTTTAATAGCTTTTCCCCCTGTAGTTTACATCTAATCTTACTGCATTGTGATCAGAAAAGATGCTTGGAATGATTTCATTTTTTTTGAATTTACCAAGGCTATGGCCCAGGATGTGATATATCTTGGAGAAGGTTCTGTGTACACTAGAGAAAAAGTTGAAATTCATTGTTTTGGGGTGAAATATCATATAGATATCAATTAGGTCTAACTGGCTCATTGTATCATTTAAAGTTTGTGTTTCCTTGCTAATTTTCTGGTTAGTTGATCTATCCATAGGTGTGAGTGGGCTATTAAAGTCTCCCACTATTATTATTTTACTGTTAATTTCCCCTTTCACACTTGTTAGCATTTGCCTTACATATTGTGTTGCTCCTATGTTGGGTGCATATATATTTATAATTGTTATATCTTCTTCTTGGATTGATCCTTTGATCATTATGTAGTGTCCTTCTTTGTCTCTTTTCACAGCCTTTATTTCCAAGACTGTTTTATCTGATATGAGTATTGCTAGTCCTGCTTTCTTTTGGTCTCCATTTGTGTGAAATATCTTTTTCCAGTCCTTCACTTTCAGTCTGTATGTGTCCCTTGTTTTGAGGTGGGCCTCTTGTAGACAGCATATATAGGGGTCTTGTTTTTGTATCCATTCAACCAGTCTTTGATTTTTGGTTGGGGCATTCAACCCATTTGCATTTAAGGTTATTATTGATAAGTATGATCCCATTGCCATTGACTTTGTTGTTTTGTTAAGTTCAGTTCAGTAACTCAGTCTTGTCTGACTCTTTGCAATCCCATGAACTGCAGCACGCCAGCCCTCCCTGTCCATCTCCAACTCCCAGAATATACCCAAACTGATGTCCATTGAGTTGGTGATGCCATCCAACAATCTCATCCTCTGTCGTCCCCTTCTCATCCTGCCTTCAAACTTTCCCAGCATCAGGGTCTTTTCAGATGAGTCAGCTCTTCGCATAGGTGGCCACAGTATTTGAGTTTCAGCTTTAACATCAGTCCTTCCAATGAACACCCAGGACTAATCTCCTTTAGGATGTACTGGTTGGAAATCCCTGCAGTTCAAAGGACTCTCAAGAGTCTTCTCTAACACCATAGTTCAAAAGCATCAATTCTTCTGCGCTTAGCTTTCTTTATAGTCCAACTCTCACATCCATACATGCCTACTGGAAAAACCATAGCCTTGATTAGATGGACCTTCGTTGACAAAGTAATATCTCTGCTTTTTAATATGCTATTTGGTCATAACTTTCCTTCCAATGAGTAAGTGTCTTTTAATTTCATGGCTGCAATCACCATCTGCAGTGATTTTGGAGCCCAGAAAAATAAAGTCAGCCACTGTTTCCACTGTTTCCCCATCTATTTACCACGAAGTGATCGGACCAGATGGCATGATCTTAGTTTTCTGAATGTTGAGCTTTAAGCCAACTTTTTTACTCTCCTCTTTCTCTTTCATCAAGAGGCTCTTTAGTTCTTCTTCACTTTCTGTCATAAGGGTGGTGTCATCTGCATATCTGAGTTTATTGATATTTCTCCTGGCAATCTTGATTCTAGCTTGTGCTTCATCCAGATCAGCATTTCTCATGATATACTCTGCATATAAGTTAAATAAGCAGGGTGACAATATACAGTGTTGACATACTCCTATTCCTATTTGGAACCAGTCTGTTGCTCCATGTCCATTTCTAACTGTTGCTTCCTGACCCCTGAATATAAGTTTCTCAAGAGGCAGGTCAGGTCATCTGATATTCCATCTCTTTCAGAATTTTCCAGTTTATTGTGATCCACACAATGAAAGGCTTTGCCATGTTGTTTTGGGTTTGAGTTGTAAACCTTTCCTGTGTTTCCTGTCTAGATAAGATCCATTAGTATTTGTTGAAGAACTGGTTTGCTGTTGCTGAATTCTCTCAGCTTTTGCTTGTCTGTAAAACTTTTGATTTCTCCTTCATATTTAAATGAGATCCTTGCTGGGCATAGTAATCTGGGTTGTAGGTTTTTCTCTTTCATTGACTTTAAGTATGTCCTGCCATTCCCTTCTGGCCTGAAGAGTTTCTATTGAAAGATCAGCTGTTATCTTTATGGGAATTCCCTTAATGTGTTATTTGTTGCTTTTCCCTTGCTGCTTTTAATATTTGCTGTTTGTGTTTGATCTTTGTTAATTTGATTAATATGTGTCTTGGGGGTTTCCCTTGGGTTTATCCTGTTTGGGACTGTCTGGGTTTCTTGGACTTGGGTGGCTATTTCCTTCCCCATTTTAGGGAAGTTTTCAACTATTACCTCCTCACGTATTTTCTCATGGCCTTTCTTTTTGTCTTTTTCTTCTGGGACTCCTATGATTCAAATTTGGGGTGTTTGACAATGTCCCAGAGGTCTGTGAGATTGTCCTAATTTCTTTTAATTCTTTTTTCTTTTTTCCTCTCTGCTTCATTTATTTCCACCATTCTATCTTCCACCTCACTTATCCTATCTTCTCCCTCAGTTATTCTACTGTTGGTTCCCTCCAGAGTGCTTTTGATCTCATTTATTGCATTATTCATTATTGATTGACTCTTTTTTATTTCTTCTAGGTCCTTGTTAAACATTTCTTGCATCTTCTCAATCCTTGTCTCCAGGCTATTTATCTGTGGCTGCATTTTGTTTTCCATATTTTGGATCACCTTTGCTATCATTATTCTTAATTCTTTCTCACGTAGACTCCCTATCTCCTCCTCTTTTGTTTGGTTTGATTGGCATTTATCATGTTCCTTTACCTGTTAAATATTTCTCTGCCTTTTCATTTTGTTTAGATTGCTGTTTGGGGTGGCCTTTCTGTATGCTGGCAGTTTGTGGTTTCACTTTATTGTGGAGGTTGCTCCCTGTGGGTGGGGTTGGACTAGTGGTTTGTCAAGGTTTCCTGGTTAGGGAAACTTGTGTCTGTGTTCTGGTGGGTGGAATTGTATCTCTTCTCTCTGGAGTGCAATGAACTGTCCAGTAGTGGGTTTTGAGGTGTCTATAGGTTTGGTGTGACTTTGAGCAGCCTGTATTTTAATGCCCAGGGCTATGTCCCTGCATTGCTGGAAAATTAGTGTGGTATGTTTTGCTCTGGAACTTGCTGGCTCTTGGGCGGAACTTGGTTTTAGTGTAGGTATGGAAGTTTTTGGATGAGCTCTTGTCATTAATGCTCCCTGGAGTCAGGAGTTTTCTGGTGTTCTCACGTTTTGGATTTAAGCCCTCTGCCTCTGGCTTTCAGTCTTATTCTTGCAGTAGCCTCAAGGCTTCTCCATCCATATAGAACTGATGATAAAACATCTAGGTTAATGGTGAAAAGATTCTTCACAGTGAGGGATACCCAGAGAGGTTCACAGTTACATGCAGAAGAGAAGAGGGAGGAGGGAGATAGAGGTGACCAAGAGAAGAAGAGGGGGAGTCAGAAGGGGAGAGACCAATCTAGCTAGTAATCAGTTCCCTAAGTGTTCTCCACAGCCCAGAACACCCAGAGAGATGCGCAAAGTTAAGTAGAGAAGAGAAGGGGGAGGGAGGAGATAGAGGTGACCAGGGGGATTAAAGGGAGAATCAAAAGGGGAGAGAGAAATCAAGCCAGTAATCACACGCCTAAGCAAAAATGAGTACTGAAGATTAGATTCTTAAAGGTACAAAATTGATAACAAATACCAAGAAGCAAAGATTAAAAATCTAGATTAGAGGTTAGACTCTGAAAAATACAATAATAAAAATACAAAACAAAATCAATCACAAAAATTTTAAAAAATAAATAAATGAAAATAGGGTCTTTTTTGCAAGGTAATAATACATTATAAAAATGAAAATTAAAGGAGTAATAAAGAACTTAAAATAAAAAATTTAAAATTAAAAAATGATTATAGTGAAAATATATCTAGGAATTTCTCTGGAGCTTTTGAGGGTAGTATGGCGTCAGTTCAGTTTCAGATAATTCCTTGTCCCTGCTTATATTTCTTTTCAAGGTCCATAGGCCTCTTATAATGCTTAGTCAATGCTAACTACAGGGTTTTAATCTGCTTTACTTGTCTCTTCCAGAGTGATTCCCTCTTTTTTTTTTTTTCTGGCTTCCTCTGTTGGCAAGTCTCTTTAGTGTCTAATTTCCACCCTGACAGGGGGCCAAGGTGGTTATCTATTTCGGCTCACTTGTTTAGTTGTGTTGTGGCGAGGGAGGAACACTGCAAACAGGTATCGCTGGCGTGTGTGGGGCATGCTCTCAGTATATGGACCACACTGTGTTTGCCGCCACTCATGGTCTATGTGCTTTCCCGGTCTACATTGCTCAGGCTCCAGGTTGTTCTGCAGGGGAACTGTCCAAAGCATGCCCTGGGTTTCGTGCACTTCCCAGGTCTAAGCTGCCCAGGTTCAGATTTCTGGGTACTCCGCAAAGGCACAGACTCGGTTGGGCATGTGTTTTGTGCCCTTCCCAGGTACAAGCAGCTCAGGTGACCATGTGCTTGGTGAGCGCACTGTCCCAGATGTATGATGTGTCTTAATCACCTCCCTGGTCCCAGTCGCTCAGTTTCCTGGGTGCACAGCAAGAGCGCCTTCTCAGTTGTGCCATGTGTCTCCTCTGGGGAGCTAATCTCTGGCTGAGACCCTCCTGGCAGATGTCAACCGTCTAGGATCCCAAGAAGACTTGGTTAGCAACTGGGAGCCTCCTCAGTTTGGTGGAGGATGCCGTCTTTGGGGTTGAGATTGCCCCGTGCCTTCTGGCTCTAGCTGTTGCCTGCCTGCTTCTCTGCCTCTGGCAGGGGGAGGGGCCAGTCCGCAGCTGGCTAGCTCTCTTTTGGTATTCGCTGAATCCTTTGTTCTGTGAGCAGGCCAGGCTGCACCTCCGGTTAGAGCTTTTCACGGGAAAGTTCTCTCTTTTTTTTCTCTCTCTGGCTATCCCACAGTTTGGGTTGCTATCTCCTGTTAGCTCCTTCAGATTGTCCTCAAGGCGTTAAGGCCTGGTCCTTACCCTCATCATGCAACCCCTGCCTCCCTGTTCAGCCTCAGCTCACTGGTGGCGGATGTGAGTGTCTGGGCTATTTCTCCGTTGGGAGTTGTAGTTAGGTGCGTATTCTGTGTTTTTTTTCCCCCCTCCTGGTTATATTGCCCTCTGAGATTCCAAAACTCTCCACAGACCCGCCGGTTGAGAGGGTTTCCTGGTGTCTGGAAACTTCTCCTTCATGACTCCCTTCCTGGGATGGTTCTCCATCCCTAACTCTTTTGTCTCTCGTTTTGTCTTTCATATTTTGTCTTACCTCCTCTCGAAGAGAATGGGCTGTCTTTATGGGTGCCTGGTGTCCTCTGCCAGCATTCAGAAGTTGTTTTGTGCCAGTTGCTCAGCATTCTTTGATGAATTTGTGGGGCAGAAAGTGGTCTCCCCATCCTATTCCTCTGCCATCTTAGGACTGCCCCCCTCCTTAAATATTGAAGGGAATAAGCTTCTGCAATCTCACATTTGCGAAAAATGCCTATGTGTATCACTCTTCTTTATTGTTGTATACATTGGTAGATTTCTTCAAATTTATTTTCAAATGTTTTTATTAATTTTTAAACTTTGTGCTACCATATTTTAATTTTCTAAGGCTATTTTAGATAGCTCTTATAGTATCCTAATTTTGTTCTTGTTGTGTAATTTTATATTGGTTCCTATATTTTCTGTTTTTTTTTTCCTCTTCCTTTTCCATGTGTTTTTCTCTTTGACTGATTCTTTCCCATATGAGTTGTTCCTCATGTATACAGTGTTAGTTGTTCATGGAGAGCCATTGTGGGTATCTCTGCTCAGGATGCTATCTTTTCCTTAATCTCCTCTTCTTTCAATGTTTTCACCCTTATCTCTGACTGGTCTTTCTAAACGCAGTTTCTGTGGATCAGCTTCTACACAGTGTACCTCTTGTCAGCAGAGTAAGGGCTTCTCACTCAAACTTTCAACCAATTCTGTGTTTTAGAAGCATCTACACCCTGCTATCAGTGGTATCTGCTATCTCACATTTCTGCACTCTTCCAGAGCTGTTTACCAGTTTATTGTAAAGGATACAGATGAATAGTCAGATGAAAGGTACATAAGGTGAGGTCCAGAATGATTTCTAGCATAGGAGCTTCTGTCCCCATGGAACTGGGATGCATGAAGCTCCCAAAACAGCTGCCTTTTTATGTTTAATGGAAAGGTCCTTATCTATGCATATATATATATGTGTGTGTGTATGTGTGTGTATGTGTGTATACACTGTATATTGTACATGTATATTGAAAGACTGGGGGGCAGGTGGAGAAGGGGGCAACAGAGGATGAGATGGTTGGATGGCATCATTGACTCAATGGACATGAGTCTGAGCAATCTCTGGGAGAGAGTGAAAGACAGGGAAGCTTGTCATACTGCAGTCCATGGGGTCGCAAAGACACAACTGAGCCACTGAACAGCAAAATATTATATGTAGATATGTACTTATTTTCACTTTAATACATGTACTTATTTTGATCATGTAAAAAAGTGGAATAAAAATAGATATCTTTCAATAGGCAGATGGCTGAATAAAATTTGGTATATCTAAATCAGAGAATATAATGCAGTCATTAAGAAAAAAAATTGAAGGGATTTCCACACAAAATTAAAATAGCAAGATGCTGAAGATAATGTATAACACAATCTTATCTTTGTAAGACATATCCAACAGAAAAAAAATCCTGTGTATGAGATATATGCACATACGTGTCTGTATAGAACCATGAGGGTGAGAAAATATGGATGATTGAATTTGGGGTGTTTAAAGTGGATCATCTCACTGTGAGGAGTGGAGTGGGGCTGGGAGTCACATGGAGTGAGGGGGAGAGGAAGAGAAATGGAGAGCCAAGTTATAAAAAAAATCATCATCATAATGGAAAGATATTTTGTCTGCATCCTACCCGTCTGGCAGATAACGGATTTAGAATTCTCAAGTTTTAATTTCCATTTTGCTATAGCAACAGCCAACTAATGGCAGGACCTTACTGAATGAGTTTACATTGGGTGATACTTGAAAAGACAGCCTTCTGATTGGAAGATGTTGACCACATATTAATTTCATAAATAAGTGCTATAAATAGGACTTGTATCATCATTAAGCATATCAGAGAAAAATATGTGGAGTGTGTACATTATGTTCTTTAAATACACTGGAATTTTTCTAACTCAAGAGTATTTATTCAGTAGACTAGGTCACTAATGAACAATAGTTTCCTACAAGCTCTGAAATCCTATTCTCCTAGGATCTAGTTCTTCAACTAGATTTGCACATTAAATATTAAGGAATGAAAGAAGGAAAATAACATTTAATGCCCTGTGCCAGCCAAGCCTTTTCTAGTGGCAGTTCCCAGAAGTGGTTTTGGGCACCAATCTCCCTCAAAGTCACCACATTTAATTATATGATCAAAGTCCGTGCTATGTTTGCTATGCAGATAATACTTCAAGACACATCCTTTCTCACTTTTGCACCCTGCTGTCCCTCATCCCCTCTTAGAGGGATACTCTGGAGCCTGCCAAGAGTACTTCGAGTTACTATTTAATTCATCACAACTGCTGTGAAAAACTAGATGACATCCCCATTTTACAGATGAAGACACAGAGATTCAGAGAGGTCACAGGATTCAAATGTAACTGCAAAGTCAGGATCTACCCCCCACTGCTCTGTATTAGTAGTATTTTGTATTGTCATTTGCAAGCAAAAGAAAACACTTCTGGCTAGTTTAAATAGAGAAGGGAATTAATTACTAGGAATGATGGAAAACTAGTCTCAGAACTATGCAGTGGAAGCAGTGCTCACACTCAGACCAAAGAATCGGCTGAACAAGGCACTGTTTTACTGGATTCTGTCCTTTGGAGGATAGATCACTGGGTGGTGGATGCTCTCGCCAGCACTGCTGTCAGGCTACTTGAGCTAATGGATTGTGCTGCAGTGACCACAGACTCCTGGTCATAGTTGCCATCTCCTTCCATCATTCATATATCAAAGTTCCAACATCTGTTTATTGAAGTTTTGGCCTAAAATACGGGTTTTTAAAGCTTCACTATATAATGGAATTCCCTCTGAAGCTAGTCACTCCATTCCTCTGTCCCTCCCTTTTCTCCCTCTCTCTTGCCCTTTCTTTTTCTCTCAACCCCAGAGATGATTTTTGATTCAATTGCCAGGCTACTTCCAGGCCAGGTTTTGGTTACCAGGCTTCCTTGATAGGAAGAATCACCTGAGTACTTGTTAAGGGCCTAGCTTAATCCCAGAGCTGCTTAGTCAGAAGCTCCCCGAGAAGAGCTCATGTAACTGTTAAGAGGAACCTCAGGTGATTTTTATCAGGGAAGTTAGAAAAATATTCTTCTAGAGCGGAAGTCAGTACTCTAGCAGCAAGTACCTGGGATTTTCAGCATCTGTCAGGGAGAAGTGGGGCTTCCCTGGTGGCTCAGTGGTAAAGGTTCCGCCTACCAATACAGGAGGTGTGGGTTTGATCCCGGGGTCAGGCAGATCCCCTGGAGAAGGAAATGGCAACCCACTCCAGTATTCTTGCCTGGAGAATATCATGGACAAAGGAACCTGGCGGGCTCTAGTATATGGGGTCGCAAAGAGCTGGACAAGACTGAGCAACTAAACAACAAGTGAGACATGGACCCTACCTCGCATCAAAATTTATGAGGTAAGGATTCCATACATTGGAAGGAGTTCCTATCCTGGACTGCTAGAAACAACACCAAATGCCTGTTGCATTTCCACACAGCTTCCCTAGTGACATGTAGGTTTCTTTAAGTGGGTTGTGTATTTTCTTCCAAAAAATTCCTTTAATTGTGACTAAAACATCAACTCTCTTAGCACACATCCTTGCCAAAGAAAGCACACTACTACTGCTTCTTCAGTTAATCTTTGTGTACACATAAGAAAAACAAGAGGGTGCTTGATCTGAGTTGGTTAAAGAGACTATGGATGAACTCTTGAATGCTATTATGGTTTGACCTCATTTAGGTAGAAAGAAGCAGGATTTAACCCCCAAGAAATATGATAAAATAAATATGATAAAGGCTTGAATATTGCTAGGGTAAGAAGCATAAAATACACTTCAGTTATTTCCTCTGTGTTGCAATGTCTGGGTTATAAATAATATTTCAGAGATAAAATACCTTAGTGTATTGCATTCTTTAAAGATGATTCCTTTGAGGACTAGATATCGTCCTTTCCTTAGGGCTGAATTTCTTTTTCTTATGTTTTTAGAAATGACCTTTTATAGAATTTGGTCTGTATCTCTCCAACCTAGTGTTCCAATCCCTACATAGAGTGTAACCCAGTGTAAACGTTTCAATTTCAACTGCATTTAAACATCAATATGTCCCTTCACTTAGTAGTAACTGGCCTCCTCATCTCTACTACCAATTAATTAACTTCCCTTTATAGTGATATATTTAGGAGGAGAGACACCCTCTCATATATTCCTTACATAATCTACTTTCTGTGTTAGAGTGATAAAGATAGCCTTGTGCACAGCACAGTCACAGGAACTTGCCCAAACTAAAAGTTTGATAACAGTGACAAGGATTATACTATTCAACCTTCTCTAGCACCAGGCGGGGTCGGGGTGGGGGGTGTCATTGATGACACATTAAAACTTCAAACACTCAAATCTGGGTGTTCAGAGTCAGTTTATCAAAATAACGTTTGTTACAGTTCTCAGTAACTTAGATGGCAGATAACTCATCATAAGTTGCTGTCTAGGGATGCTGATGAAGTTACCAGGGAAAAGATTTGATTGATGAAATGCTGTCTCCATACCACCTGTTTAAAAGAAAGGACCAACTCTGGTATAAACTAATTAAGGAAGACTCTTCTTTGATGGGAACAGTGTGGTGATTTGGGGTTCAAAATGTTTAATGAAATTATAACGTCTTGACCTCCAGATGGAACACAGCTGTAGGCTGGTAATCACAAATATCTCTGCACATCTAGGACTGAGCAATCAGCATTGTTACCACAAACTACAGTACCATTTGTTTCATGCCCTGTTGCTGGTGCCAGCTGAGGTTACACAGACTCAAATTTCCCCAGGTTTCTGAGATCAAGCAAATTGGACTGATAGCTACTATAGCTTTAAAGGGGAATAAAAAGAAAAGGGGGAAAGTGGTGTAGCTTTTAGTCTGAAGGTGTGTCTGAGAAGGTTGATGGCAGGTGGCTCTTTTGCCTGTGGTCAGAGGGCACCTGAAATCACCTGGTAGTCAAAGGCTTAAGAGGTTCATGGCAGTAAAATCTCTCCTAAAGAGCTGCTGCCTTTTACATTTCAGCCCTTTCTGCTCAGCAGCAAGGAGCACTGGCCACAAGGCATGGTCTGACACCTCTGCTTTTGGGAAGAGACTGAATTTAGGTGACAATCTGTTTCTAATGCTTCATTTTGTAATTGGTAATTTACAAAACTAATATGTATAGAGAGAATCAGTTCAGTTGCTCATTTGTGTCATATGCTTTGCGACCCCATCGACTGCAGGCTGCCAGGCTTCCCTGTTCATCACCAACTCCCGGAGCTTGCTCAAACTCATGTCCATCGAGTCGGTGATGCCATCCAACCATCTCATCCTCTGTTGCCCACCTTCTCCTCCTGCCTTCAATCTTTCCTAGCATCAGGGGCTTTTCCAATGAGTCAGTTCTTTGTATCAGGTGGCCCAAGTATTGGAGTTTCAGCTTTGGCATCAATACTTCCAATAGAATATTAGTCCTCATATCATTAAATAGCCTTTGGACTATGCCAAAGGTCTACCCTGTCTCTGTAAAGAGCCGGATGGTAACTATTTCAGACTTTCTGAGCCATAGGGTCTCTGTGACAATTACTCAGCAGTGCTGTTGTAGCCAAAATATAAACAAATGGGAATAGCTATGTTCCAACAAAACTATTTACAAAAAAAAAAAGCTGACCTGATATAACCTATGACACAGTCACACACTCAGCAATCATAATGGCATTGACCCAGAAGTCTTAAGATCTGGGCTTATATCCAGGCTCTATCACCTACTACCTGTATGACCTTTGGCAAGTCATTTTACCTTTTTAAGTCTCAGGTTCCACTTCTCTAAGATGGCATTACCTACCCCTACCTACTTCACACATCTCTTGAGAGAATAATATAATAATAAAATAATATTAGTGATATCTTTTGAGCACTTACTAAGTGCTAGGTGTTAGGTTAGTGACATGTATCATCTAGATGCATCTCAGACTGTAAGAAAGGTTCCAATGATATATCTATTACCATTACTAATAGTCACAATTGCAAATCTTTATTGAGCACTTGTATGTACCCATATTGTGTAATTGTTTTGCATGAATTCTGTCAGCAATTTCTCACAAATTTGGTTGCTATTATTAACTCCAGTTTACAAGTATCAAGGTCAGAGTATGCTACTATTTAGTTGCAGAATATGCGTTAAGGGAGTAGAAGCAACACAGATGAACACTAAGAGTGAGGGGGTTGTTATCAAGATGGTGGAGTAATGTAAGAGGACACAGAGCTCACTTCCCCATGAGAGCACATAAAAAATATATCTCTGTGTGAAATGCTTCTCACTGAAAATTAACTTGAGACTGGAAGAAGGAGTCCTGAACAACCAAGGCTGTAAGAAAGATGCATAAGTCATTGAGTAGGAAGGTAGAAAAGCCATCACTTCGGGATCGGTGCCCCTGGTAGGTGACTCAAAGGCAGAGGGAGGTAACACAGGTAAATGCCCACTCTGGGGAGTGAGCCGGTCAGGTCAGCACCCGGGTCCCCCAGTCCCATGGTTCTGCATGGAGGGGACAAGTCCCCCTTGGCTGGGTGGAAAAACGCTGTGACTAACAGGAGCCCAGGCTGGGTATCCATTGTTGGCACATACACAGGCAGTGCCCCACAAGCCCTCTCAGATCCCTGATGGTGGCCACTCCACCACAGCTAATCTCACAACACAAGCCAAGAGTCCACACAGGTCTCCATCATCCTTGCTAGTGGTTCCATGATGGTGCGGTAAGTGGAGGCGGCAGCAGTGATAAGCCCTGGGAGACAAAGGGGGCTCAACCACCAAGGCTGCATCTGAGCTGAGATGCAGGAGGCTACCCAGGGAGCGCACTGGACCTCTGTCTGCACAAGGGCCTACTTGCTTCAGCACTCCCTTCCTCTTGGCAAAAGTCCCAGGGTATGGAGAGGGAGAAACAGACGCTTAAACTCAATAGAGCCAGCTGGAGCCCAATTCTTCCCCCTCCAGCAACTTGGGATCAGACCCTGTCCTGATAGGGTGGTGACAGTCACTGAGCAGAGAGGACATCCCACCTCACCCCCTGTGCCCACTCCAGCTTCTCCTTCTCCAGCCCTCCCCTCCCCCCTGCTAAGGTGAGAGCTGGCAGCATACCATGGGGAGAAATGTGACTGGCATCCATGTCAAACCAGCCATTCTGTGAAAGAAAATGGGCACAGGCAGTCTGCATAGGGACATGGCCACATAAGAACACCCTCTCCAAGAGCACAAAAGGTAATATTTACCCTGAATTCATAGAGGCAGAGCAAATGAAGCAAGATGAAAAAGCAGAGGAACTACTCTCAATTGAAAGAGCAAGAGAAAGTCCCTGAAAAAAATAATGGAAAAGAACTAAACAGTTTAACAGTAAAGAATTCAAAACATTGATAATAAAAAGCCACTGAATTAAAAAGTCTCAACAAATTTAAGAGGATAGGAATTATAGCAAGCATTTTTTCCAACCACAATGGTATGAAAGTAGAAATCAACTATAGGAAGAAAAATATGAAAAGGACTAAACAAGATGCTACTAGAAAAACAAGTGAGTCAATGAAGAAATCAAAGAGGAAATCAGAAAATACCTTAAGATAATTGAAAGTGAAAGCCCAACACTCCAAAATCTATGAGATGCAGCAAAAGCAGTTCTAAGAGGGAATTTTTATAGCTCTAGACCTTCCTCCAGAAACAGGAAAAATCTCAGGAAACAACCTAACTCACCACCTAAAGGAATTAGAAAAAGAACAAACAAAGCCCAAAGTCAGCAAAAGGAAGGAAATAATAAAATTCAGACAGGAGATAAATAAAATAGAGATTAAAAAAAACAATTGAGAATATTGATGAAGCCAAGAGCTGTCTTTTTAAAGATAAATATGAAACATTGATGAAAAGAAAAGGATGCAGTGTGCAGAGGTTTGCAGGTTTGGAAGTGGGAAAATGATGGAATTCAAGTCTAATGCTACCTGCCTCATGCATTCACTCAATATATTTTTTTTCAGCACCAGCTACGTGTGAGGCACTGCCCTAAGCTTTGGGGTTACAACAGAGAATAAAACAAATAAAGATCCCTGTCCTGTGGAATTGAAATTCTAGTGAAACTAAGATTGAGTGTGGAAGAATGGCTGTGGAAGTTTCGAGGAGCTATTAATAGAAGAAGGTTATATCTGCCTGCAATGCAGGAAACCCCGGTTTGATTCCTGGGTCAGGAAGATCTGGAGAAGGGATAAACTACTCACCCCAGTATTTTTGGGCTTCCCTGGTGGCTCAGATGGTAAAGAATCTGCCTGCAATGCAGGAGACGTGGGTTCTATCCCTGGATTGGGAAGGTCCCCTGAAGAAGGGAACAGCTACCTACTCCAGTGCTCTAGCCTGGAGAATTTCATGGACAAAGGAGCTTGGTGGGCTATAGTCTATGGGGTTGCAAAGAATTGGACATGACTGAGTGACTGTCACATACACACATAAAGGAAAAAGATGGGATTATACTGGCATTTGATTGTCAGTTTCAGATCCAGGGTGCTCTCTGGGCAATATGGCTCCAAGGTAAAATACTCCGAGCATCCTATGTACCTCCTGTCTCTCAGCATGGCTACCCTAAGCACCTATTGCCTGAACTGTGCTGAGTGTATTAGACATTCAGTAGGGAAGAAACAAATACAGCCTCAATCTCTAGGTAATACTCTGCCATACCAGTTTGAAGTTACATAGGTAGATATCTCTTGATAATGGCAGTTTATACAATCCCAAAGACTGTTCATAGATCCTGGGCACTCTCAAATTTTACTTTAGAAAAAGTGAATTGGAATAGTCACACTAAAGCAGCATAACAACATGTCAAACAGCTAGAGCACATAATATGTGCCATAGGTTACCTGACCCCCATTCGATCTGTAACCCTCACCTAGTCTGAGGAATATTCACTTTCCACTGGTCATTTTTGTATTGAATTTTTAGTGGTATGCATGACTTGTATGGGGCTTCCCAGGTGGCTCAGCAGTAAAGAATCTGCCTGCCAGTACAGGAGATGCTGATTCAATCCTTAGGTAGGGAAGATCTCCAAGACAAGGGAATGGCAACCCACTCCAGTATTCTTGCCTGGGAAATCCCATGGACAGAGGAGCCTGGTGGGCTACAGTCCATGGGGTCACAGAGTCGGACATGTCTTAGCGACTAAACAACAACAGTGGCTTTTGTAATCAGAAAAGGAAAGGCTTTAAGGAAATACTTCCTCTAACATATCAATAGTACTTCTGTTCCCCTAAACTAGTGTTATAAAGGAATGTCATTATAGGAAATAGAAAGTAGTGTGTATGACAGGATGATGTCAATGATATATTAATTGATATTTTCCTGGTAGTTCTCCTTGTTGCCCTTTCCCTCATTCTAGTGACTAGAAGTACGCTGTCCAATATGGTAGTTGCAAGCCATATGTAGCTATTAGGCACTTGAAATATGACTGGTCCAAGTTCAGTTGTGCCATAAGTATGAAATACACCATGGATTTTAAAGTTTTACTATAAAAAACTCTTCCATAATTTTATATTGCTTATATGTTGAAATATTTTTAATATAGTAGATCAAATAAAATAGATTATTAAAATTAGTTTCACCCATTTTTTTCCTTTTTTCAAAAATGGTGGCCACGAGAATATTCATCATTTCCTATCTGGCTCCCGCTCTGTGTTGCTGGCTGCCCCCATCTGGCCCTCTGCTATGTTTCTGACATCATTTACTCTTCTCCTTCTTGTTATTCCTGTCATAGGAGCTTGACTTTGCTGCTTGCTGAGCCTGGAACACACTTCCACCAGTCATTTACATAGGCATACCCCCTCACTTCCTTAAGATTCCTATTGTAATGTCCTTTTGAGAGCAAAGACTTTCAGCTCATCTAAAAGTTCAAAATCAAACCATTCTTTCCTACTCCATCCTCTGCTTGATTGTCACCTATCTGCAACTGAAAAACTGCCTTTTACTTAGTGTCACATGCATAGTTTCTGTCTGTCCCTAAAAGAGCAGGGATTTTTTTTTTTTCTTCTTCTGTTTTGTTCACTGCTGGAATGGTGCTTGGAATATAGTGGAACCTTAGTAAATATTTGGTGAATGAATGAATCAGCTGCCCCAGGGGAAGGATTTTACATGGTTGGTGGATTACACTAACAAAGGAAGTTCCCTGGCTCTGGTTTCCAAAAGGCTGATTCTTACAGGAATAGAAGATTCCTGGAACAAACAGAATGTTTAGGGGATCATATTTGTAAATCTAGCAGGATTCCCCACTATGGCAGAAGGGAAATAGAAGTCCCTACAAATTTTAGATATGACAGGGGGAAAAATGAGATGGATCCATGAACTGACTGAGATTAAATTTCTACTAACTGGGGAAAAGGAAGTTTCAAAGTAGAAATCAACTTGAGTTGTAGAAAGTTAGTGTTAGTCACTCAGTTGTGTCCCACTCTGCAGCCCATGAACTGTAGCCCACCAAGCTCCTCTGTCCATGGAATTCTCCAGGCAAGAATACTAGAGTCTGTTGCCATTCACTTCTCCAGGGAGTCTTCTGACCCAGGGATCCAACCCACATCTCCTGCATTGGCAGATGGGTTCTTTACTATTAGCACCACCTGTGAAGCCCAGAGGATTGTCCTGGCACTTGGTAAATGTGGGATTGTACTGTCAGCCTGTGCACATAAACCCAGGAAAGATACAGGGAAGAAAAGATCTAGAAAAGATCATGTTACTTTATATTCAAAAAAGAAGACACAGAAGAGTGGCTTTGAAGACTTCGCAGTTGATCTAAGATTAAACAGATGTTCAATATTCAATTCAGATCACATGTGTTCTAAAGTCAAATATAGCCTGTTAAAGGGGTCATTGATGGAAAAGGATATTTTAATCAAAAATTCATTTCATTTTCAAGAAATTAGATTGAATAATTAAGGGAACACATCATTGCTGCTTGGCTATAGTTCTGGTGGGCATTTTTTGGTTGTTGTTACTGTGGAATGTAAAATTTGCTGTTTTCGAATAAAGTCAGTTACATAGGAAGTAAAAATACTTCTGTAATTCAGAGATATAGTGCAGAAATTTGGGGGCGTGTGTACCATCTGAAAATAGGATAATCTTATCACAGTGAAAGAATGCCTCTACTAGAATGATACATTAAACCTTTCAAAAAAGTATTTTCATTGATTTATTCTTTGTCTTGGACCTGATGGGAAAGTGTCTAAAGCAGAGAAATGTGTTCTTCATGTGAAAAATGGAAATTATTGAGTTCTATCTTTTAACTTGCCCAGATACCTTTATAAATTATATCTTGTTTGGTATCAAATAGCTCAGGTGGTCTTGAATAGCGGTCTCAATTGCCTTTCCTGTTGAGCATGTCAGGAGCTGCTTTCTCTTGGTATGAACTCTCATGGTCTGCCTTGATGTCAAAAATAATACTTTGTGGTGGTTTTTAAATGTAGTGTCTCTTTAAAATGTGAAAGTCAGCTAGCATCCCTCTTCCCAAAACAACAATATTTAAGGAATACAGTACATAACCTTTAGAGTCAGCGAACTGATCTGTATGCTATACAAATTTAGCCATTTTTGAAAGTCATGGGCTCATGGGAATAGCTTGGTTGCCATAGTAAACTGTGGCTAGGAACACTTGTGTAAGTTATAAGGCCAGAAGGTACAGTGCTCAGAGACATGGCTATGCATAGTGCAGCATGTTGAGGCTTTGCATGCAAGGTACATACATCTTCTGTCAGGAAAACTCTCCCTTCCCCCTCCCACTTTGCCTGGAAAATTCCTACTTATTCTTCATACTTCAATTTATATGTCATTTCTGAGAAACCTCCCAGGTAGCACCTTGCCCATGTCACTTATCACACACCATTATAATTACCTGTGTACCTCTATGTCTCTTTTCATCAGACTGTAAGCTCTACCAGGAGCTTTTCATCTTTGTCCTTTTAATCTTTGTATTTTCAGGACCTAGCCTTGATAAAGACACTTAATAACCATTTGTTCAGTGAATGCATACATAAATTCAAAAGATCTGCTTTTATGTCTTATATATTCTCGTTATTAGCTGTGTGGACTTAGGGAAATAACCTCTTGAGTTATTTCTTCATCTGAAAGTGGGATTGATTATCCACACATTACAGTCCTTTTAGAAAACTGAAACCTATGCACAAAGTTACCTTTTGGATGTCTTATGATTGTTCAGAAGAAAAGAGGCATGGTCAGGTCTCAAGGACATCACAGTGCCTCTCAAATGAAGTAATTCTGAGTTATGAAGACAACAAAGAGGAAAGTGTGTGTTTATTGATAAAATGTTATAATTTTGATAAAGAAGCAAGGTTGTTTTTATTAATTCTGCCAGTAGAAACATTGGGAACAGCCCACTTGTCTTTTTGGATTGTGATTCTCGTGCATGATGTAGTTAAAAGACCAGGTTTGGAGTCCATGCTCTGTGACTTCCTTAGGATTTGAGATGTTGGGAAACTTTGAGCCTCTGTTTCCTTGTCTATAAAATAGGAGTAATGATGTTTCCCTCCAGCTAGGATATAGTGAGGATGAAGAAATATCTTTATAAACTGTAGATTGCTGTACACATGTAAACTGTGCAATAGCTGTAAGATGGCATCATGATTATTACTAAGAAATGTTCCATGAGTCAGCTGCTCTCACATATGAACTCAAGGGGGACAGCACCATTCATAAAACCAACAGAATAGAATATATTGAATTTTCAGTTCTTGCAGTTATTTATACCTGTTAAAACAATTTACTAGGTTGTATCTCAAATATTTTGAGTGAAATTGTTCTCACAGTGTCAGAAAGATAAAAGGTGTCTTTGTTTCCAGTTCCCAACCTCTGGTAGTTCCAAAGACAACTGAGTAGCCTTAGTAGTAAGCAGACCTAGCTGGGCAGAAGTGTGTGTGTATTGCAGTTGGCCTTCTTTGCTCCAGGGCTTTGGGAAGATTGTGGGCAAAGGAATCAGTAATGAAAAGCCAGCGTTCAGGACTCAAGAGTGAAAAGGCTGTAGTCAGACTGAATTGCTGGTTTCCTACTGCAGTTATAACAAATTACCATAAACTTCCAGGCTTAAAACCACATGGGAGTATTTTAACGGTTCTGGAGGTCAGAAGTCTAACATGGGTTTCACTGGGCTAAAAGCACAGTGTTGGCAAGGCTCTGTAAGCTGTAGAGATAAATCTATTTCCTTGCCTTTTTCACATTCTAGGAGGTGTCTGCATTCTTGGTCCCTTTCTTGTATCACTTGAACCTCTCACTTGCATAGTCAAATCTCCTACTTTCTCTTCTGTTATTTGAAACTCCCTTGGCCTCCCTCTTAGAAGGACACTTACGTCAGCCTTCCCTGTGCTTCTGCTGATCTAACTTTAAAAATCAATTCTGTTTCAGCAGACTCTGGGCACATCTAAAAAGGTTACTCACTTAAACTTATGATTCCATAGATCTGATTCACTTGCCTTTAAAGTGACGGCTTAGAATTCACTTTAGCTATTCTGTTTCTTCTAGCTAGGTTTCTGGTTTGGTTCTGGATTTCTCTTAGTGGTTAAGGGAGAAGTGGAATGGAAGTGTTGACAGGCTTCTGGTTTCAGATTTAGGACATCTAAGGAAACATAGTGAGGAATGATTTGGGACATAGAATTGAGGTCTTCTACAATGAGCCACACTGCTCAGTGTTAAGGGGAGGGAAGTCTAGCTATTCTGTCGTCGAGAAACATAGGACTTTTCATAGGTTCTTAGATTTTCAGGGTTGGACTCATACTGTGTGACACTTTGACAGTCCATAGTGCTCTCACAGACATTTATTTCATTCAGTCTGTGAGAATGATTCCGTGAAGGTGACAGAATTACCAGTTTCTTTTTAAACTCAGACTCAGTGTGAAGAGCTTCGCATACTAAGTAACAGGCAGAACTAGGACTTGAACTAGATTTCTGGTTCTTCATCCACTGTGCTGTTCACTTCTGTCTGAGACTTTGCAGTTTAGACCTCTTCTCACCTAAGTATTTGAATCTCCTCTCCAACATTTTTCTGGTCTGTGACAGCACGTTTAACATAACTGGATCTGTTCTGCTCACACTGTCTCTCTAAATATCTGGGTAATTAGAGCAAGAGATGTGAGTGTGTATGTATGTGTATGAGGGAACTTAATAACTCTCCATTTTCTATGTTGTGTGAGGTGAGAAAGAGAAATTCTCTCTCTTCTGTAAGAACTATTGGTATGATTTATATATGCCAGCATTCAGTTCAGTTCAGCCGCTCAGTCGTGTCCGATTTTGCAACCCCATGAACCGCAGCACGCCAGGCCTCCTTGTCCATCACCAACTCCCGGAGTTTACCCAAACTCATGTCCATTGAGTCGGTGATGCCATCTAGCCATCTCATCCTCTGTCATCCCTTTCTCCTCCTGCCCTCAATCTTTTGCAGCATCAGGGTCTTTTCAAATGAGTCAGCTTTTCGCATCAGGTGGCCAAAGTATTGGAGCTTCATCTTCAACATCAGTCCTACCAATGAATACCCAGGACTGATCTCCTTTAGGATGGACTTGTTGGATCTCCTTGCAGACCAAGGGACTCTCAAGAGTCTTCTCCAACACCACAGCTCAAAAGCATCAAATCTTCTGTGCTCAGCTTTCTTTATAGTCTAATTCTCACATCCATACATGACTACTGGAAAAACCATAGCCTTGACTAGACAGACCTTTGTTGACAAAGTAATGTCTCTGCTTTTTAATACACTGTCTACGTTGGTCATAACTTTTCTTCCAAGGAGTGTCTTTTAATTTCATGGCTGCAATCACCATCTGCAGTGATTTTGGAGAGAAAAATAAAGTTAGCCACTGTTTCCACTGTTTCCCCATCTATTTGCCATGAAGTGATGAGACCAGATGCCATGATCTTAGTTTAAAGGTATAAGAGGAAAAACTGGATGCCCTTATGGGGGCTTTAGTCTAATGTGGCTCTGATTTTTGATTATTATTAAACTGAGCTCACTCTTCCAGAATGTGTGATAGAGATCCTTTGGTGACCTTGGGAGAAATTGATAAATTTTTAAAGAAATATTGACTGCAAGACATAGATCTGTTCTAGAGAGAAGCTACAAACTAGAAACTTGGAATACAAAGGACAAAGAATACTTTCTTGTAGCAATATCACCATTGCTTTTATGAAAATGTATATAACCACAAACTTACAGAACTACAGGGGCCTTTGTAATATGAACTTCTCAATGAATAGAAGAAGGAACCAAGGTTAGGATGTCCAAGTGGAAGTTCATGGTAAAGGTGAGATGTGAAAACAAGTGCAAGTCTCAGAAGTTGTGACCTCGTTTCCTGCTCCAGCACATAGTCCATTAAGACTTCTGGATTACTCCTCTTACTATTCCTTTGTCCCTTTCACTCATTTCACAGTGATATTTCACACATGTGGAAACAAAAATTTAAGGACATACAATGTAAACCAATTTTTATTGATTCTCTACTTTTTGTACCAACAGACTGTCTGACAATATATACAAGTCATAACTAACCTTCAATTCAATCACAGTGCTAGAAGTCAGATGCAAAAGTAAAGAATTATATTGGTTGTAGTTCAGAATACAGGAAGACTGCCAGTTTATGACTTGAAAATCATTTTAAGAGAATGTTTTTCCAAGAGGACAATAATCCAATAGTTCAAATTCTAATTCATCTAGAACCATTCCTCATGAATTAGAGGGAGAACCTGATAGTTTTGTTAATTCTTTATAATAGGAACAGTTAATAAGGACAGAATTGCAGTCAATAAACATTCTCCATAATTGAGTCTTAAGTTTCTGAATTTGTCAACAATACTAAAGTGTGCAATTAAAAAGTAACAGGGGAAATAATAATAGTAGTGTCTTTAATGAAGACTGAGACATTTTTATAAACCCTGTGTAATTAGTTTTTGTGTGCTAGCAAATCTTTTTGAGTCCTGAAAAATTGTGGACTATATCATATCTGAATATTATTGATACCTTTCTCTCCTATCTAGAGCAGTTCAGAAAGATAGTTTAAAGAAGACAGGTGAGGTAAGAATAGAACTAAAAACTGAGAAGTTTCATTTCCATTGTCTAGAAAAGTGATAATGGAATCCCGTACATAATCTACTATTTTTCATCCTGTTGTCATTCTGTGATCTAATACCAGGTTAGTCAGTGGAAGATTTAATCCATCACAATGGACTTAATGCCCCTGGACAACAGAATCACTGAAGGAAGTTAGGTTAGGGCCAATAAGTTCTTGACAGACTCAAACACTATCACTGGAAACATTAATGATGTGTATATCATGCACTTAGCCAGTTAGCCTGCTTTGGCTTTATATGAACAACTCCATCAACACTGCACAATATTTTACATAGAAGGGAAAGCCATAATTTATGTATAAAGTGCAGAGAGAATGTGGCCTTGGGAGGTAGGCAGATTAGAGAACCCTGCACCCTTTTTCTGGCTTCCAAGGTGGTACTAGTGGTAAAGAACCTGCCTGCCAATGCAGGAGATGTAAGAGAAACGAGTTTGATCCCTGGTTGGGAAGATCCCCTGGAAAAGGGCATGGCAACGCACTCTAGTATTCTTGCTTGGAGAATCCCATGGACAGAGGAGCCTGGTAGGCTACAGTCCATAGGGTCACACAGCATTGGACACGACTAAAGTGACTTAGCACACATGCATCCTTTTTCTAGATGGAGAATCTGAAACTCAAAGAGGTAAATGACTTATCTAAGAGGAGTTAAAGACACAGTTTCAGGACTGGGTCTTTCAGTGCCCCATCTCAATTTTCTTTAGTTGTTGAATTTCATCTCACACCAAACATATACTTTTGGCTTCAAATTGAGTTACAAATTCTATTATATATCAAATTCTGTGCCCTCATGTACAGATTCACAATAAATTTATCTTATGATGTGTGCAACATAGTTATACCTTTCTGAATTTAAATATCCTTCCACATCCATTATACATTAGATATCCGGGTATATGCTGATTTATAAGATTCATGGTTGAAGGATGGCATATCCTTTACTTAGGGAGCATCCTTCATGGCCTTCAGAAGGTTGTTCTTCAGATATATGATTCAATTAGGAAAGACTTAGAAAAACTTTTCCTTCAATGGCAGCCTAAAAGAAAGTTATTTTAGTGAATTGATACTTAGTTTTAATGGAAGTAGGTTTCTCTGCCACAAACCACCCTCCTGGGGTTGTGGCATTAAAAACAATCCAAAGATTCAAACAAATCAGTACCCCTGAGGTCCAAAGTGCTGATTGTTGAAGATACAAATTACCATAGCCAAGGAACACTGTTTGAATAACTTCAGACCTAGAGGAAAATGTACCACAAAAATGGAATCTATTACACCATTTGCAAATGTTTCATTTAGCTAAATCATGAAGATAATGTATTGGCAACGTAGATGGGGTCAGCAAAGGATGCAGAGAGAAACATAAATATATCTTCCTTAGCCTTGAAGCTTCTTGCATTTCATGGAAGTTGCTAGAAACATCTCAGAGATTGTCCTAAAAATGCCAACTTATTTCATAGGATAAATCTGCTCAGTCTGGCCTGGTATTGAAGAACAGACTAGTTACAATCAGTTTTCCTGGTGGGGGAAATTTCATCCATTTTAATTTTGTAAGGAAATAGCTTGGGGAGAAAAGAATGTTTTCCTTCCCTCTCTCATAAAAATGTACAGCTGTGATGTGTGATTTTTGAGAACCTGGTGATGACTTGAGGACATTGGACCCAGTTCAGAGAGCTTAGGTGTTTGGAAGTGAGTTTTAGTCTTCTTGAGGCAAACTATTCATAGATTTTTCATTTGGGTTTTAAATATTGATATTTAATTGATTAAAGTTATAAATTTCCAAAGCTAATTTTTTCCTCATTTTTGAGTTCTGCATACAAATCTTATTTTCTTTATAAATCTAATAGATTTTAATAGTCCTTCATAAGACTTTAAAATAATGTATAGTACCATTTGCCAACTTAGTTAATTAAACACCTTCAGATATTTTTAAACTGCATTTATATATTTAATATATCATATCCATTTTCCTTTCTTAAATCTTTTAATAGTCTGATAAACTAAACCTCTCGAGTATTAAATAATTCATAATAAGTTGAATTTATATATATTGTGAACCAAAAGTTCCCTTAGATGTTCCAATGTTATTAAAGAATGCAGTGAAATTTCAATTAAAATCATAAGTATAATCAGTTATTCAATTCCACATTGTATATTGAATTTACAAGGCTAAATTCTCTTAAAAATAGCAAGTACATACATACCGAGTAGGTACAAAAATATTACATAATGTGATTCTCCCAAACTTTTATTTTCTTCATTCTAAATCTTCTCACATTTAAAAGATCTGTACTCACTGAAGAAAATAGTGATGCTTCCAAATTCCTATGGTTACTGACAAGCAGAGGTGTTAGCCAGGTATGAGAATTGGAGCTGCAGGTCTTTGGACCACCCTTGCTATCATTCTTAGTTCATTTAGGCCTCAAATGACTATACTTAAAAGGGACTAGGTTTCCTAAATCACATTACCTAATTTTTGGTTTTTCAAAGAAATTCATCACTGCCCACCCAAATTGATCACTTACACTTCTGTACTTCTTAAGACTTGTTATAGTGCTTAGTACCTAAGTATGGATTCTGGCATCAGATTACCTAGCTTCACATTCTGGTTCTACTACTTATTAGCTGTGTAATCTTGGACAAGGATCTTCATGCCTTGGTGCCTCAGTTTCCTAATCTGTAAAATACAGATAATACCAGAAATTATATTATAGGTTTGTCATGAGGATTAAATGTTCTAATATATCTAAAATTCTTTGAATAGTCCCTGGCTCATAGTATATGTTCTATAAGTATTAACATTATTATCATTACATGTATTTTCCTTCTAGCTCTAAAGATCTCTAAACTGAAGGTATTACTAAGATATAAATGTCTTTTTCATTTAAAGATTTTTGAACTTGATAGAATCTTGCTATCTTTCATAATTATAGAACCATATAATTTCCTTAGATGTTAAAATTATATCCAATTTAATATGTTACTTTGAATTTGTCCTTTTTGTTGTCACAGTTTATTTATTTTACTGGATAATTTTAGCCTCAGCTCTATGCACTTAATAAATGACTTTCTTGAGTTATTTGACTTCTCCATGTCTCTTATTTTAACTTATCTTAATTTAACTTATCTTAAAAATGGGGATAAATAGATAAAGATGATGTTATAAACACACACAGACATATACATGATGGACTACTACACAGCCATAAACAAGGATGAAATGATGTCATTTGTGACAACATGAATGAATCTAAAAGGTATTATGCTAAGGGAAATAAATCAGACAGAGAAAGACAAATACTGTATGATTTCATTTATATGTGGAACCTAGTAAACAAAATAAATGATCAAACATAACTAAACAGAGAGAGAGTTATAGAAACAGAGAACTAACAGCTGGTTGCCAGAGGGGAGAGAGTGGAGAAGGAGAGAAATAGGTGAGGGAGATTAAGAGGTACAAACTTCCAGTTGCTAAATAAATGTCATGGGTATGAAATGTACAGTGTGGGGAATATAGCCAATAACTATGGAATATCTTTGTGTGATGACAGATGGTAACTAGACTTATTGTGATGATTGTTTTGAAATGTATGGGAGTACTGCATCATTATGTTGCATACTAGCAACTAACATAGAATTGTAGGTCAATTATACTTCAGAAACAAACTCATAGAAGAAGAGATCAGATTTGTGGTTACAAGAGGTGGGGTAGGGAGAGGAGAAGTTGGATGATGGCAGTTAATAGATACACACTTCCAGTTAAAAGATAAATAAGTACTAGGGATGTAATGTACAACATGATACAGATAGTTAAGATAGCTGTATGTGATATATGAAAATTGTTAAGAGAATGTTCTGTTAAAAGCAAACTTTTTTTTTGTATTTAATTGTGTGTCTATATGAGATGATGGATGTTCAGTAAACTTATTATAGTCACCATTTCATGATGTATGTAAGTCAAATTAGTATGCTGTATAACTTGAACCTATCCAGTCCTCTATGTCAACTATTTTTCAGTAAAATTAGAAGCAAAAAATGAAGATAATAATCCCTGACATGCTCTACCTACCTTGTTCAATAAATATTAAGTATTTATTGAGCACCTACTATGTCCTAGGCACTATTCTTGGTTCTTTGAATAAATTAATGAACAAAGCATACAAATACTCCTGCCTTCTTGGAGCTTAGTGAGGGTGGGAGTGGCAGGAAGAAGGTGGTGGGGAGAGGAGACATAATGATTGAGTAAATTATATGGTATACTAGGAGATAAGTGCTAAGGGAAAAGTAGAACAGGTTAAAAGCAATCAGAAATTTGCAAGAGTGGGTTGGGTGCTGATTATAATATTAAACAATGTGATCAGTCTTAGGCTTTATGGAGTATATGAGATTTGAATAAAGATGAAGAAAATGAGGGAATAAGCCAAGGCATATCTGGAGAAAGAACATTCCATACAGAAGGAGTGATGTATTAGTCAGTTTCTGCTGCAGCAACAAGCAGCCCTAATACATCAGTCTCTGACAAGCACATTTACTTTTTGCTCATGTTATGTGGCCAATAGTTATTCTCATAATTCTTGAAATACTTTCTTCTCTCTAAACTTAATTACGGTATTTAAGCTTATCAGGGGCAGGGAAATATATTTCAGTACAGGGAAGCATGGCAAGATTAGAGTGTGAAGGAAGCATTAACACAGCAGGTCTGGTTGCTCACTCCTTGAATATCTCTAAGAGTCTTGGATTTACTCTTGCCCAACCCCTGGGAACATAGCTCTCAGAATGTTTTTATATCACTGATGGATTGATTATTTTGTTGTGTACACCTGGGAGAAATAGACCATTCCGTAATAGCTTGTCAGGATTGCTTTGCACAAACAATAAGATTGATGATGTACACCTGGTTGCATTGTTTTGGCCCTAAGTTTCAGTTGCCATGACTGATTGCTAGTGAGATGTGTCTACATGGCCAACCTCCTACGAAAGCCTCAGATCCTGAGACTCAAATAGGTTTCCTTTGGCAGAGACAGTCCACACTTGTCCTTGCAGTTTTCTGCCAGAGGAAAAAACCCATTCTGTGGCCTTGGATGAGGAAGGACATCAGAAGTCTATGCTGGATCCCTCTGGACTCTGTTAATGCATATATTTTTCCTGCTGCTTTTGCTCTGTATCTTCCATGATAAATCTTAGCCATAACCTGCTCTTGAATTGTGATTCTGTCTAGTGAATCATTGAAGTTGAGGAGGAAGTTGTAGGATTTCTCACACAAGAATAGAATCAATCATTTATACCACAAACAATAGAACAGAGGTTTTAAAGGAGGAACATATCTTGCATGATCAAAAGACAGCAGATCATTGGAGTGAAGGGCATGAGATGGACAGGAATTGGAGATGAAGTCAAGGAGTACTGGGGTGTGAATGAGGATGATCACATAGGCTTTGTGGGTCACAGTGAAATGGGAAGCCATAGGATGGTTTTGAGTAGAAGAGTGACACAATCTAAGGGGCAGGGGCAGATGTTTGGAAACTCATTAGGATACTCTTGCAATAATTAACGGGGGAGATCATGGTGACCTCGACCACGTAGCAGGAGTGGATGTGATCAGATTGGAGTATTTTGAAGATGATTTTTATGGATCAAGTGAACTAATGGTGTTAGTTCGCTTTTGAATTGTGGTATTGGAGAAGACTCTTAAGAGTCCCTTGGACTGCAGGGAGATCAAACCAGTCAACCCTAAAGGAAATCAGTCCTGAATACTCATTGGAAGGACTGATGCTGTAGCTGAAACTCCAATACTTTGGCCACCTGATATGAAGAACTGACTCATTGGAAAAGACCCTGATGCTAGGAAAGATTGAAGGCAGGAGGAGAAGGGGAGGGCAGAGGATGAGATGATTGGATGGCATCCCCGTCTTGATAGACATGAGGTTGAGCAAGCTTTCAGAGTTGGTGCTGGACAGGGAAACCTGGCATGCTGCAGTCCACAGGGTCGCAAAGAGTCGGACACGAGTGAGTGACTGAACTGAATTGAACTGAACTAATTGTGTATGCATGAGATTGTCAGGTGTTAAGCACCATACACAGGTGGGTGATGATTGTCAGGTCTGGACTATTGTTTTGGTTAGGAGGATGAATAGGGCCTGAGAATTCTGAGGGAAGATGAAAGCTTGCATTGCCAAGGCTGCAGATGGGGCTTTCTTAGGTCATTCATGAAGCTGTTGTGTCAGATAATCTGTCTGTGGTCAGGCCTCGCCCACTAGCTCAGGCATATCAGCATGGGGGAAAGTCCTTTCTCTCCCATTTTCAAAGGGAATCTGGCATAATTAAAAGCTAATTTCCCTAAGATGGTGTTCACATATTGGAATAGCATTTGTTCTCCCTTTACTCACTGGCAGGCACATAGCCAGTGTGGTTTCAAGGGTGGGTGTTTTCTGTCACCTGGTAGCATTAAAAACACGTGCCAATGTCACATATATTCTGGAACGAGCTTCTGGGTTGAGGCCATCAGAAAGGGTTTTGCCTGTGCCACACTCTCTCATTTCTTAGAGCTTCTCTTGTGTATTCTTTCTCCTTCCCCAGTTCCCCAAACCACCCTTCCCAAACACACACTAATAGCAGGATTTTGGAAGATGTGATTACTTCTTGTGCCCAGAGATTACACTGCTAACTCAGATGCAAAGGAGAAATCAGAGCTGAATTATTTCTATTGCTTCTATTCTAAAAATATCACTTCCTTTTTGCCTAATGTGTGCAGGAAATATGTGGCTTGATATCTGTATAACAGATGCAAAAGCAACTCAGGTAGGGCAATAAACCCCAGGTGTGAGTGCATTTTGATGTATTTAGAATTGCTACAATTAGAAAGCTCAACCCCGACAGAAGACCCAGAGCTCATTATACTAGGAAAAGTCAGGAAATTGGTTTACCAAAGAGAATTTGTGATATTATCCCTGTTGATAATTGGATTAGGGGATGTTCCCAGCTCTGTGGTTTACGGGATACTTTTCTACAAATCAGTAGCAAAAATGTCAAACAAACTCCTTTGTTCTTCACCTTGAATTAAAGCCACAGATTCTTTAGGGGATCTGAGTGCAGCTCAGCAAAGCAAACAAATGTATTTAGAAAGTTGCCTGGCCATCAAGTTGCTTTGCTACCAGACCCAGGAGACAGGGACTGACTGTAGCTAGATAAGGCAGCTTGCATAATGACACGCTACTTGGGGTACTTCAAAGGGAAAGAGTACATTTTTCTGAAAATGTCATTTAGGAGGCTTTCCAGTTTGCACCATATAAATGCATTTTTCTTATTTGATGCATGGTAGTACTACCTAAGGCTTCATGATGTATAGGGGCTGCTGAGAAGGAAAGCAGCCTTTGAGTTCTATCACCTGTCAATGGTAAAATTAGTCTGGGAGGGGAATGAGAAGAAGGGGAAACATGGGGGTCACTTACACTGATTTTCACCCTTTATTTAGAACCAAAGTGTCAAAACGAAGTAGACTTGGCCTCTAGCCGTACTTCTGTTGCTGACAAGTTCTGTGACTTCAAGAAAGGCAATGAAGTTGTTGGAAACTTGGTTTCCTCAACTGTAGATGGGGGGAGGCTGTTAGTTGATTTACTCAACAAATATTTATTTAGTAGCTTCTCTGTGTCAGATACTGTTGTGGGCGCATGGGCCATCTCGGGGGACAAAAACAGGCCAAGATCTCTGTTCTCATGGGATGTCCATACTCATCACAAGTGGGAAGGTAAACAACAAATAATAAACATAATGAATATTTATATTATATTAGAAGGTGTTACATCCCAGGGAAAAGAGAAAACAGTAGCATCAGGTGAAGGTTTTTTGGAGTGCTGGCAGAGGTGGGGGTGGTAAGGGTTGCAATTTCATGTAATCTCTAAGAAGCTTACTAGTTCTTAAAATCTGTGATCCTATGGTGTTTATTCAGTTAATAATCATAATCATGGCAACTTTATATTAAATATTTACAAAGGGACTTTGAAACCCATCATTGCTTTTAAGATATCATTTGGGCATGAAATCTTTTTTGATAGCTTTGACTTTGTCCTCAGGATCCAAAGCCCTGCACAACTGATTTTCTCTTTTCTTTCTTGGGTTTCATAAAGATTTTTCTAATCTCCCTCCTCTTCATTTTATTGGTCTCTCTGTTTCTGTCTCCATTATCAGTACTTCTCCTAGTCTATTTTCATATTCACTAGTTTCACACTGACCAGGACAAAGGTCAGGCTAGTATTCTATTCATATTTATTAATTCAATGACTTAACTTTCCAGGCCTCCTGGCTTAATATTCCATAACTTCATACTGATGGGTTCCCAGCTAGTGCTAACACACAAATCTTCCAGTGAAAAAAAAACTATCAATGGTTAAGAACTACTCATTCATGTATTCACACCTCTTGTGCCTGAGGAGTGTGTGTGTGTGTGTGTGTGTGTGTGTGTGTGTGTGTTTAAAATGCATTTGAGGATAAGAAATACAAATACTTTGTAATCAATGATTGTTCTTCATATTGCCTAGAGGCCACTAAGAGGTCAAAAGACTTCTTTTGGAAGTCAAAACCTTGCCACATCTGCTCCATCCAACAAATTCAGTTATTTTGTCATTTATTTCTTCATTAGATATTTATTGGGCATTACTAGCTTTTATAAAAACACACCAGAAAAGAATTACAGTTTTCCCTTGGTATCTATGGGGGATTTGTTCCAGGACCCCTACAGATACCAAAATCCATGGATACTCAAGTCCCTTATATAAAATGGTACAGAACAGTTCAGAATAGTTGTCCCTTTGTATCTGTGTGGATATGGGCTGACTATTTTACTTTTGAAAGTCTGCTAATGGGGAGTATCATAATACAAATAGTAACCAATTCATATGAAAATCAAATAGAAAAATATTGTACTATTAAAAATATTAATACTGTTCAAGTGCAGACTATGTTGAAGAATCTTATGAATCACTAATTATTCATTCACTGTAACAGGCAACCTACTTGGATCCAATGAACAGTCAAGCAATGATATGATTGAATAAATTCCCACCAATTCCTATTGTTGCATAATGTACCTGCCTCATTTATATATGACTTGCCTGTACCTACAGACATCTGAAAAACAGTTCTTAATTATAGAAGATATTTCCAAGTGGGAAAAGACAGATGGAGCACTAGTATTCTTTGGTAGGGCTCAAATGGAAGTTTGTACATGGGTTATCTATACAAGGAAAAAATGTGGCAGGAAATTGGTGGAAGTCCAATTTGAAGCAATTTTTTGTAGAGCTATGGCAAATATCAGACACTTAATTACAAGAGGACTGGGGTATAAGGCATACATTTTATCTACTGAGGTTCAGGGTAAAGTCAGAATGCCTAGTCTTTGGGAGACATTGTTATGAGGCAAAGAATCTAGATGATGAGAGGTTGGAGCATCAAGGTCACAGTGGAACCAGCAGCTGAATGAACAGGCACTCTTAGACCTTCATGCCTGGACCAGGATTTGTCCCAGAGTCAGGGGTAAGGTTGAACTGATATGTAGAGATTAAATTAGGTTGCACACTTGGAGAGATGTAGAGTCACAGTGGGAAGTGGTAAAGCATCCACCTGCAATGCAGGAGATACAAGACACGTGGGTTCAATCCCAGGGTTGGGAAGATCCCTTGGAGAAAGAAATGGCAACCCACTCCAGTTTTCTTGCCTGGAAAATTCCATGGACAGAGGAGCCTGACTGACTATAGTCCATGGGGTCACGACGAGTGGGATATGACTTAGCAACTCAGCATGCACACAGTGTCACGGTACTAGATATGCTGTTAATGCATCTAATATACTATATGGAATAGGAAGGAGTTGGTTATATGAAACATGGTGATTAATGGCACACATCACACATAAGGACTTACAGTAAATTCAGTTAACAAGGATTTATTGATCACCTAATATATATATACCAGGAACTGATATTCATTGAGGAAGAAAACATAGTTCTGAGATGACCACTATATTATATAACACATTATGGCATATAGTGCAATGTGTATGAGCTACTAGAAAGATGGGTACAATCAGACCAAGTTAACTACTTGGGAAAGTAAAAGAAAGATACCAGTTAAGAGGTAATGTTTGAACCAGATTTTGAGTGATTAGTAGGAATCATCCAGGATAAAAAGGTAAGGAATAAATTTCTAGGGGACTAGAACAATATGCACAAATGCATGGGATTAGAAAAGGACCTGTTCTGTCTGTTCATGTACAAGAAGTTTACAAGAAGTTTATTTTTTGCTCACATACAACCCAAAGTTGTAGTTCTGGTTGAGGGGTGACTTCACTCCAAATGTTGATTTAAGAACTCACATTTGTTGTTTCTTGTTATCCCATGATCTTTAACACATGCCTTCAGCATTTCTGTGCTCTTCTCTATCAATGTGGCCAAAGGAGAAAGAGCAAGGAAATTAGCTTGAGTAAAGATAGATATCGAGGGCCAGCCTGGAAGTGACACATGGCTCTTCTGCTCACATTCCACTGTCTGGAATGCAGTTACATAGCCACACTGAACTACAAGGGAGGATGCCAAATGCAGTCTGTGTGCCTAGGATTAGAGGAAACAGATTTAAGGAAGACCTTGCCAGTCTCTCTCACGGTTTTTCTAGTGCCTATCACTTAATAGACACAGTAAATGTTTGCTGAGTGAATAAATGGACAGATTTTTGTTTTGTTTTGATTTTTTCCTGTTGGTGATGTTATCTTATTTCTTTTCATTAAAAAAGAAACAAGTTTTTGTTGTAAATATAGAAATAATTCAGAAATGTGCAACATCAGTACTTTTTTTTTTTTTTTTTTTTTTTTTTTTTTTTTACTATGGATGGATGTGGAGCAGTTTGACAAGTATCAGGAGGGTCAGGTAGAGGATAAGCAGTTAAGAGGCTGTACTGATACCCCAAGGAAAGTTTTTGACTCAGGGCAATAGGAATGACTATAGGAAAGGATGAATGTGAGACCCATTCTCTGGGAGCATTAAAATAACTTAATGGTGAATTTATCATGTGAAGGTGATGAAGAAAGAGAAGCAGAAGGTGATACTAAGAGGTCTAACTTGGTAATGGAATGGAAAATGTATCAGTTTTCTATTGTTGCCATAACAAATTACAGCAAAGTTTGCAGCTTAAAGCAACATCCATTCACTATTCACAATTCTATAGGTTCAGAAGCCTAGGTAGTCCCATCTAGGCCTTCTGTTCTGGGTATCACAGGGCAAAATCAATTTGGTGACTGGCCTGAGCTCTTAGTTGAGACTCTTGGGTAGGGAGAAACAGCTTTGAAGCTCATCCAGGTTGTTGGCAAGAAGTCGATTCCTTCTTACTCTTTCTGCCTGGTCTCCTCCATCTTCCAGTCAGTGACAATGGGGATGACTCGAGTTCTTCTTATACTTTAAATCTCTCTGTCATATCTTTCTACTTCCTCTTCTGCTTTTAAGCATTATCTTGGGCCCACCTAAACAATCTAGGACAATGTCTCCACCTTGAGGTCATCTGAAAAGTCCTTTTGGCCTTGTAATATAACTGACATATTCACAGGCATGACACAAGGGCAAATGCCATGGCCAAAATTTAGCTTACCTCATAGAATGTGCAGGAATTGTGGACTGGCTCATTTCTCAGTCATTCCAGCCTCCTTGGCATATGTTTTCCTGTACTGCAGAGGCTGGATCCTGTCCTGTGGCTCAGCTTCTGGATGTGATTTGAAAGAAAGAAAATGAAGTTGCTCAGTCATGTCCAACTCTCTGCTACCCCATGGACTGTAGCCCGCCAGGCTCCCCTGTCCATGGGATTTTCCTAGCAAAAATACTGTAGTGAGTTGCCATTTCCTTCTCCAGGGGATCTTCCCAACCCAGGGATCGAACCTGGGTCTCCCACACTGCAGGCAGACTCTTAACTGTCAGCCAACTTGGCCAATCAGATGTACTCACATGAAACTTGAACTTGGAACTGAGGTAAAGGGGAGACAGGAGCGTGTGAGGTGAGAACTGGAGCAATGCTGGCATGGTTCTGGAACCAGCAGCTGGAGTAGTGACTTGTTTCAGCAGGTGGCTGTCACATGAGCCAGCTGATACACCAGACTCTCCTTGGCTGTTTGTCAGATACTACGAACATCTCCTGATTGTCTTTATAGGGGCCTGGCAATTGGCAAAGGTTACCTTATTTAGTGGAGGCAATTCTGTCCCCATTTTGACAAGTGAAGAATTGGAGAATCAAGGTCCAAGGGATTTGCCCATGCTCACACAGTGATCAGAGCTGAGATCCAACTTCACATTTCTCTCCATTGTGTGACAACCTGCTCTTTTGTTGTTGTTTTTAGATTAGAATAATTTTGTCTAAAAAATGTGTAGCTATATTCTCGATTCTGACCTTGACCTTATAAGGAACTCAGCTGTTTTCAGAGAGCTTTTGCATCCATAGCTTCGTTTGCTCTCAGGGGACATAACTGGGAACTCACAGATTATGGAAGATGGGATGAGGGACCAGTGGCAACTGGTCCTGAAACCTGCACTGTCCAGTTTAAACTGATTCTGGAAGGAACCTCACCTTTTTACTCCTGCCCATGTGGAGTGACCTCACAGAGACATTTCAGGAAGACTGCTCCCAGAGTACACAGAGCACCCAGATTTCATCGACAGCCGCACCTGCTGCCATGGGAGATAAATGAGGTACTCTGGCAGGTCAGCCAGAAGAGACGATGAGCTGGACTGTCACATTTGTACAGTGACAGATGCCAGTGCCCATACCACGTGAGGGGGATCTTTGAAGCTGGAAGAGGCAGACAAATGCCATATTTTCATAATTTCCTTAAAAATGCAGAGGATGTTGCAGCATTGTCACATCAGAGTTGCTGTTTTGTGAAGATTGGAAATTGCTTCTTTTAGGAAAGGGGAACATGAAAGGGAAAGGAGCCTGGCAGAGGTAAAAGTTGCCTCTGAATGGGCCCACATGACTCAGTTTGGCTGTGCCCTGGGAGCAGGGAACTGGAGGATTAAGGAGGCGGCTTAGAGGGTGAGGGCTGACACCTGACTCTGGACCCTTGGACCTAGGGTGGGTGGAAGTTCTTGGAAGCAGAGCCTCTTTTTCATTCACCACCATATTCATAATAATTAGAAAAGTGCCTGCTGTGTGGTAGTCACTTAATACATATTTGCAGATTGGTCACTATAAACAATTGCTGGAGCTAGATTGTGGAAGAAGGGGACAGCAAGATGTAGCTCATGGGCCAAATATGGCCTGCTAGCTGATTTCTCAAATAAAGTTTTATTTGTACACAGGCATGTGCCTTCACTTCTATGTGCATTGTAGGGCTGAGCAGTCATGACACAGAGAATATGGCTCACCCAGCTGAAAATAGTTTTTCTGTGGCTCTATGTTGTGCTTACTAGCTTGGTCGTTTCCAACTCTTTGTGACCCTATGGGCTGTAGGCCACCAGGCTCCTCTGTCCATGGGATTCTCTTGGCAAGAATACTGGGGTGGGTTGCCATTTCCTTCTCCAGGGGCTCTTCCTGACTCAGGAGGAATCGAACCCCCATCTTCTGTGTCTCCTGCATTGCAGGCAGATCCTTTACCACTGCACTACTTGGGAAGCTCTATACAGGCAGTTTTCTGACCTCTGGTGTCAAGCACCACTTAGAGAACATTCCCTCAGTGTAGATGGGAAAGATGCCTTTTCTGACTCCATCTCACCCTTCAGCTACCAGAACATTTCTTTGCCACCATTTCAAGAGAAACTCCTCAGAGCAGTTTTCTATATTATTTCTAATTCCTCTCTTCACATTTTCTTTCTTTTTTTTTTTTACTTTCAAATCACATTTAATTATTTTGAAAAGGAATCATACAAAGAAAGTAGAAATATGGCATTTTAGGAGATTAAAAAGTAGATTAAGTACGCCCAGGTACAAAAGTCTTATTTTCTTTATAAGTAATTTTTAAGATCCTTTCAGTAGGGGGATTACCGGATCATATAGTAGTTCTATTTTTAGTTTTTAAAGGAACCTCAGTAGTTTTCCATAGTGGCTGTATCAATTTCCACTCCCACCAATAGTACATGATGTTGTTTGGTCATTGAATTGTGTCTGAATCTTTGTGAACCCATGTACTATAGTTCCCGCCCAGCTCCTCTGTCTGTGGGGTTTTGCAGGCAAGAATACTGGAGTGGGTTGCCATTTCCTTCTCCCACATTTTCTTTTAAATCACTTGTACTCTGACTGCTTGGAGAAGGAAATGGCAACCCACTCCAGCATTCTTGCCTGGAAAATTCCTTGGACAGAGGAGCCTAGTAGGCTACAGTCTATGGGGTCTCAAAGAGTTGGACACGACTGAGCGACTTCACTTTCACTTCACTTCACTCCAACTGTTACCGTCATTGAAATTGCTCCTGTCAAGATCACCAGTGTTGTGAAAACCATGGTCAAACGTTCAATTCTCATGTTTGTCTTAGCTGCAGTATAGGACATGGTAGGACACACATGGGATATTTTCTTGTTTTGCCTTCTGGGTCACTAAGATTCTGCTAGATTTACTGGTTGCTCTTTCTCTGCATACTTTGCTGGCTCCTGACTGGTCTCCTTTTTAAAAATTTATTTACTTTTTAATTGAAGGATAATTGCTTTAAAGAATTTTGTTGACTGATCTATTAATGTTGAGTGCCCTAGGGTTCAGTTCTTGGTCACCTTCTCTTACCTATCTAAATTCCCTTAGTGAGTCTATCCAGTTTCATAACATTAAGTACCATCTATAACAATCATAACTTCCAAATTTCTATCTCCAGCCTGGATCTCTCCCAAACACTTAAGTTGGTTTCCCTACTCAGACATCTCCAATTTAACCTGCCAGGCAGAAAGCCTCATAATCCCTTCTCAAACTTCCTCCTTCCATAGTCTTTTCCATCTGTATTGATGGAGACCCCATACTTGACTCCTCTTGCTCCCATTCCACATCCAGTCCATAAACAAATTCTGCTGACTGTAATTTAAATTGTCTCTAGGCTTCACCCACTTCTCATCATCCCTTTTGTTAAAGCCATAGTCAAAGTCACTGTCCTCTCTCACCTAAATTAATGAAACTGATCTTTGATGTGTTTACCTGTTTCTCCCCTTCATTCCCTTTCTCTGTTATCAACACAATAGAACATTCCTGGTTAATTTAAATTAAATAACTCCTCTGCTCAGAAATTTCCAACAGTTCCCATTGTCATTGAGACTAAAAACCAAAGTCCTTCTGATGGCCTCCATAGACTGTCAGTTACTTCTAATAGGTGGGTTCCAGAGTTTATTTTCACACTGACGTTTGTTGACTGTATTGAGTCAAAGATATGAATATTTCATATTAGGTGCAAACAAATAAAAACCCCAAGCAGGAAAACCCAAACTCTGCCCCTCTGACAAGTAACTCCATTAGCTGAATCTGGCAAATATGAAATGGTTGTTCCAGCCTGTATTTTTTTGTGAAACTTCTAAATGAGCAGAACAACTTCAATTTAGCAATGTAGGATTGAAGAATTACTGTGTTTATAACTGCAAATGAAGTGTCAGTGTTGAAAGTGATGGCAATTTTTATTCAATATGCAAAAATCCAAATATATTCAGTTATTTTTAAACTTTGAAGAACTACTTGATAAAGACAGCCACTGAGGAATGTGAAATTTAATGATGTTTTTGAAAGTCTAAGGTTATTGAAAAAAACTCTTTTCTGTTTTCTCTTAACAATGAAAATGTAGACTGAAGACCTATTCATTGACTTCCTTCAAAGTAAACTATAAGCAATTGGAAATAATGAGTTATTATTGGGTATTACCAATGAGTCATCTTCAAAAACTTGTCTACCACTCTTTATTCTAGCTTTTGGGTCAGTTTAATAAAAAAATATCCTAGATTGGCAAAGAAGGCTGTAAAACAACAACAAAAAGTTGTTAATTTATGTCACTAGTACTTACCCTTGTGAATTAAGGCTTTTCTGATTCCTTAAAATTCAAAATAAAATATACTATATATCAGGCTGATACAGTTATCATTTGTAATTTTAGTTTTGTGTTTTTATATTTATTGAACTAGCTTTATTTTTGTACTTACCCTTAAATAAGTAAATTATATGTTTATATAGTAAAATCTAATGCTATTCTCCTTCATGATTTTTTACACTTGCTGTCATGCTTAGAAAGAAGTCTTTCCTTCCAATATGACATAGCTATTCACCCATATTTCCTTTGAATGATTTTTTCTGATTTCATTTTTTTGTGTATTTTTATGGGTAAGCTATTGACTTTTGAATGTGCATTCTGACACAAACATTTTCCTGAATTCCCCTGTACATTGCAGTTACAATTATGTAAAATTTGTTTATAGAATATAATATAAAAAATAAAAATCCTATAGTTGCATTAGATGGAGAGATTAAGGAAAGCTTTCTCCCTTCTTAGGGAACTTTATTATTTTTTTTTTCTTAGGGAACTTTAAAAGTATGATTATATTTTTCCTAAACAGGGAGAGAAAAGTCAGCAATTGATAGGTCCTGGCTCAAGTCCCAGTTCTACCTTTTTTCTAGCTGAGTGATCTTTGGCAAGATTCCTCTCAATTTCCTCACCCAGGGAGAAGAGAGAGTTTGGACAAATGATCTGTAAGCTCTCTAGTAGCTCTGACATTCTTGGGTTGTACATTTTGACCAAACAGATCTCAATAATGACTCACCAATTCAGATCAAAGCAGAAAACTGTTTTGTAGTTCTTGTAGATGAATTTCTTAAATGTCTTTTGAATTTTTTAACAAGCAAGTGATAATCTCCTGTCCTGCTTCCAAAGCGGGTCACTAAAAAGCCAGACATTGGAAAAGACAACTGCAGTGACATAATTGATTGTTTGATGTGTCCTAGGAATGTTAACCTGCTGCAGAATTCACATACTTGTTACAGTTTGTGGGATGTGCTCTGGGGAAATGAGTCTGCTGAAGCCTGGGAACTCAAATATATGCACTGCTACCCTCTTCTTACCTCCCTCTTTTCAGCAATGGTTTATAGCCTTCGACATGAATTGTCTATTCTATTTGCTGAAATTACATCACCTTCTAGCTCTCCTGGTTCTCACCTGTAACTGGTCACTATATTTACTTGCATTTCAGCTAAAATGTACCAAAGTGAAGTTGTCAAAAACACTAGAATGCCCTTGCAGTAACTGGATTTTCTTCTCTGACTTGGGAACATAAGAGATGTATTAAATGAAACATGCCAAAATGCTAAGGCAGCATGAAGGACACCATCTGTCACAATATTTTTCTAGTTAATTTTAAGTGAGCAAGAGATTAAAAATATGTTTTCTTAGTCCTTGCATCTTCACAGAGGAAATCTATTAAAACAGAAACTGTGACGTTTGCCATCCCCTTATCTGTCTCCCTAAGTTACCAACATTTAAATGAGGTTATGAATCATCAAGGCAGGGAAAGGGGGGTTGGAGGAGGGAGAGTGTTGGGAAAGTGATAGAATTCTTCACTGTTTTAGTTTTCTACTGCTGCTGTAACGAATTACCACAAACTTAGCATCTTAAACAGACACATTTATAGTATAGTTCTGTAAGTTAAAAATCTGAAAAGGGTCTCACTGGGCTAAATTTCAGGTGTCCAGACTGCTGCATTTTTTTCTGGAGGCTCTGGGAAAGAGTTCATTTCCTTGCCTTTTCCAGCTTCTAGAGGCCACTTAGATTCTTTGACTCATGGCCCCTTTGTTCATCTTTAAAGCCAGTGATTTTGCATCTCTCTGGCAGAAGGAGCATTGCTGAAATACATAATAGGTGACAAGTAGAGCCAGAATAGAAGTTGTTAGATGAAAATGAACTGTAATGGTAGGCCTGTAGACTTTTATTAAGCTCAGCATAGCTTATATCTCACAGGCCCAATTCAACAGTTGATGACCAGTTCAGCATTCATTTTTTTAAAAATTTATTTTTTAATTTTTTTTTATTAGTTGGAGGCTAATTACTTCACAGCATTTCAGTGGGTTTTGTCATACATTGACATGAATCAGCCAAAGAGTTACACATATTCCACATTCCGATCCCCCCTCCCAGCTCCCTCTCCACCCAACTTCTCTGGGTCCTCCCAGTGCGCCATTCATTTTTGTTGTTGAGATCTAGTTGACCTATAACATTGTGCAAGTTTAAGGTGTTCAAGGAGCCTGACATGACTGAGCGATTAACACTTTCACTTTCAAGGCGTACAATGTGTTCATTTGACACACTAATATGTTGCAATAAATATATAACTGTAGTGTTAGCTAACACTTCTGTCATCTCATATAATTAACATTTCATTTTTGTGGTGTGAGCATTTAAGATTTACTCCTTCAGCAACTTTGAAGTGTATAATGCAGTATTGTTGACTGTGCTGTGCATTAGATCTCTAGAACATGTTCGTTTGCTAACTGCAAATTTGTACCCTTTGACCAACATCTCCCCAGTTTTCCCAACCTCTGGCTCTCTGTTTCTAGAAGTTTAGTTTTTATATATTACACATACAAGTGAGATCATACAGTACTTTTCTCTGTTTGACTTACCTCACTAGCATAATTAATGCCCTCAAGGTTGATCCATGTTGTTGCACATGACAGGATTTGTTCTTCCATGCCTGAATGATACATATTCCATTTGGATGTGTGTCTGAGCATGTGCCATCCTCTTTATTCATTTATCTGTTGATGGACACAGGCTGTTTTCATGTTTTGGCTATAGTGAATAATGCTGCAATAAATGTGAGAGTATAGATAAGTTTTCAGTACGCTGTTTTCATTTCCTTTGGATATAGCCAGAAGTAGCATAGCTGGACCAGATGGTAGTTCTATTTTTAGATTTTTAAGGAGCCCTCCATACTGTTTTCTATATAGTTATTGTATCTATTTACATCTCCACTAACAGTGCACAAGGGTTCCCTTTTCTCCACATCCTTGCCAATGCTTGTGATCTCTTGATTTCTTGATGATAACCGTTCCAGCAGGTATGAGGTAATATCTATTGATTTCCCTTTGAAAGATGTTTACATTATTTCTAAATTTTTTCTCTTAGAAACAATCCTGTTTTGCACAATTATGATTATTTCCATGAGAATAAACTTTTAAAGGAGGAGCTACAAGGTAAAAGATGATGTGTATTTTTAAGACTTTTTATAGATCATATCAACCTGTTATGGTGATTGTTTATTCACTAAGTCATGTCTGACTCTTTGTGATCCCATGGGCTATTTTATCAGATACAGTGTCCGACTCTTTGCAACCCCATGGACTGTAGCCCGCCAGGCTCTTCTGGCCATGGGATTTCCCAGGAAAAAATACTGGAGTGGGTTGCCATTTCCTTCTCCAGGGCATCTTCCTGACCCAGGAATTGAACCCCTGTTTCCTGCATTGGCAGGCGGATTCTTTACCACTGAGCCACCCTGTTGTGGTTTAAGACTTAAAATTAAGGATCAAGTTTTTGTTTTGCCTTGACATCTGATGGGACTTCTGAGGTGATGCTATTGGTAAAAGGACCCACCTGCCAATGCAGAAGATGTAAGAGATGGGGGTTCGATCCATGGGTCGAGAAGATCCCTCTGAGAAGCATTTGGCAACCCACTCCAGTATTCTTGCCTGGAGAGTCCCATGGACAGAGGAGCTTGGCAGGCTACAACCCATGGGGTCACCAAGAGTTGGACATGATACCTGATAAAATCAGGAGGGCCTTGACTGGCCTAACTGCAAGTTCCCCTGTCCAGTCTGCTCCTGTGAATAAGTTAAAACCTTCCTTATCACAGGGACTAAATTCAGTTACTGCTTATTCCTCAGTATGGGTTTCAGTTCCCTGCCAACCTGTGGAATCATTCAAACAAGCCAATTGCATCCTTCCATGGTGACCAAGGGCAACCTACCCTTTTGATGCTGCAAATCCTGCTTTCCACAACCATTGCACATTCCTTGTGTTGACAAGTACAAACCTTATGTGGCCCTGCCTGGTAGGCAATGTCCTCCTCTCCTGGGCTGTAAGTAAAGTGACTGATAAAATGCTCTAGATTTCATGTTTCCAGTGTCCAGCATCACATGGTTGACCCTAGGGCAGGGATCACTTCATCATCAATGGGTGAAGAGCAGGCACTTGAAAATACCTAGGCTTCAGAAACATTGAAGATATTTATGATGGTTTTGCTGAAGCATTTGGGATCCTAAGATGTACAAATATTATGAAAGTTAAGAATCCTGTTTCCAGAAAAGAGTTGGTGATCAAACATACACACTCTGCATACAATTTCAGGGATCCTCTGAAGCACCCACAATGACTGTCCTTACGAGTTCATTATATTTTGCTATGACATAAAAACACTGAGTATCATTTATTGCTCAGCTTAAAAAATGAGTCCATTTGATGGATTAAAGATCTAAATGTAAGACCAGAAACTATAAAACTCCTAGAGGAGAACATAGGCAAAACACTATCCAACATAAATCACAGCAGGCTCCTCTATGACCCACCTCCCAGAATATTGGAAATAAAAGCAAAAATAAACAAATGGGACCTAATTAAACTTAAAAACTTTTGCACAACAAAGGAAACTATACGCAAGGTAAAAAGACAGCCTTCAGAATGGGAGAAAATAATAGCAAACGAAGCAACCGACAAAGGATTAATCTCAAAAATATACAAGCAACTCCTGAAGCTCAATTCCAGAAAAGTAACTGATCCAATCAAAAAATGGGCCAAAGAACTAAACAGACATTTCTCCAAAGAAGACATACAGATGGCTAAAAAGACACATGAAAAGATGCTCAACATCACTCATTATCAGAGAAATGCAAATCAAAACCTCAGTGAGGTACCATTACACGCCAGTCAGGATGGCTGCTATCCGAAAGTCTACAAGCAATAAATGCTGGAGAGGGTGTGGAGAAAAGGGAACCCTCTTACACTGTTGGTGGGAATGCAAACTAGTACAGCCACTATGGAGAACAGTGTGGAGATTTCTTAAAAAACTGGAAATAGAACTGCCATATGACCCAGCAATCCCACTCCTGGGCATACACACCGAGGAAACCAGATCTGAAAGAGACACGTGTACCCCAATGTTCATCGCAGCACTGTTTATAATAGCCAGGACATGGAAGCAACATAGATGCCCAGCAGCACACGAATGGATAAGGAAGCTGTGGTACATATACACCATGGAATATTACTCAGCCATTAAAAAGAATTCATTTGAATCAGTTCTAATGAGGTGGATGAAACTGGAGCCCATTATACAGAGTGAAGTAAGCCAGAAAGAAAAACACCAATACAGTAAACTATATGGAATATATATGGAATTTAAAAAGATGGTAACGATAACCTTATATGCAAAACAGAAAAAGAGACACAGATGTACAGAACAGACTTTTGGACTTTGTGGGAGAAGGAGAGGGTGGGATGTTCTGAGAGAATAGCATTGAAACAAATATACTATCAAGGGTGAAACAGATCACCAGCCCAGGTTGGATGCATGAGACAAGTGCTCAGGGCTGGTGCACTGGGAAGACCCAGAGGGATGGGATGGGGAGGGAGGTGGGAGGGGGGATCGGGATGGGGAATACATGTAAATCCAAGGCTGATTCATGTCAATGTATGGCAAAAACCACTACAATATTGTAAAGTAATTAGCCTCCAACTAATAAAAATAAATGAAAAAAATAAAAAATGAGTTCATTTGAATCCTTTTCCATGGAAAATGTGTTTCTACTCACATTCCAAGATATTTTTGTAACAATATCACTACATATATTGCTGTATAGCACCTAATGTTAGATATGTGGGAAAAACAGCTCCTATTATTCAATCAAAAGAATAGTGTCTTGTTTGTTTGTTTTGTTTTTTGAAAGCACTAGAAGAAAGTTGGAAGGCTACAGGCTTTTTACGTTTTTGTGTGTGTCTGGGTTAGGCCCTGTACCAGGCATTTTATAAGGAATAGCTCCTTTGATCTTCAAGTTTATAAGGATGATGAATGTAGATTGCCTATCACATGGAAGATATTCCATTAATTGAGAAGCAATGAGGTGTAGTAGATTGGGTTTTGGCAATAGAGAGACATGGACTTGAATCTTGATGTTTCTACAACATAACCTTAGGCAATTAACCTCTCTGAGTTTCAATTTTCTCATAGGTAAAATGGAAACAACAGCAATACTACTACTAACCTTTTATGATGTATGTGTATTGAAAGTGCTAATATATGTTAAGCACCCACTTTAGTGCCTGGTATTAGTAGACCTCAATAAATTTTCATTATCGCTACCTCTCTTCCACAGATGTGGAAACAGGGCCAGAAAGGTAACTTGCTGAATGTCACATAGCTAATAACTTATCAAGGTCATAGAATTAATATCAGAGTCTGAGTCAAGTGACAGATGACTGTTCACAGATTATAATTAGATTAATTTTCAGAATGTGTACAATTTTCTATAATTTCTATTAGCATACTAACATCCATCAACAAAATGAAAGCTTGGACTGGGGAATAGTGACATGATATTTGATGAGAAATAGATGAACAGCTGTAGCTGTGGCATCTTGAGAATGCTCAAGGAACAAGGGCTCGATGGGAAACCATTTAGGAAGTCTGAGATGATAACTTGCTCTCTGAGCTTCTGTGTGGCCCCACGGGGGCCTCCTTAGCAGTGATAGAACTATGCCTTGGGGTATGTTTCAGACAACTGAGATTTACTGTACTTTTTCCTCATTTGAGTCCTACAACTAAAGAGATACGTGTGTGTGTGCTAAGTTGCTTCAGAAGTGTCCGACTAATTGCAATGCTGTGGACTGTAGCCTGCCAGGCTCTTCTGTCCATGGGATTCTCCAGGCAAGAATACTGGAGTGAGTTGCTATGCCAACTCCAGGGGACCTTTCTGACCCACAGATTGAACCCACATCCCTTATATCTCCTGCATTAGGCAGATGGGTTCTTTACCACTAGCCCCACCTGGGAAGCCCCAAAGAGGTATACTAATCCTCATTTGACATGTGATGAAATTGAGGCTCTGAGAGGTTTAAGAACTCGTTTAAGTTCACTGGCTGTGAAGTAGTGGGACGCTAGAATGCAAAGCAGGACCCACTGACTGCTCTTACCTAAACTGACTACAGAATAAGAGAATTATAATTATATAATAATAAAAACAACAACAATTGTAATTACCAAGTATTAAGTGTTTACTTCATACTAGCACTCTGCATGAGGTATCTGATTTAATCTTCTCCAGCATCAGAAAACAATTATTACCTGCAGAAGGAAGGGGAAACAAGTTCAAAGAGGCTAAGTAACTTGTCCAGCCAGTGATCCCAAAGCTAGGAGGTAGAGCTAGATTACAAACTCACATTCTTACTCCGGGAAGGAAGTCCTGGTGAAAACACAGGTGAGTTGAACTTGAATAGGAATAAAGTTTTTCATTGAAAAATTATTGAAAATAGCTTTCTATACCATTAGTGGTTTAGAACAATGATACTTTCAATACCTACTTAATGCAAATGTCTGTTATAGGTGAAACTAAGGATAATTTACCATCCTATCTACTTTTGCTAGAAAAAGCTATAGAAATAATTGACTACCAATATAGTTTGGTTATTTTAAAAATCTTTTTATGAAATAAAAAACTTACAACCAGTAACATAAGTATATAAAAATTTGAATGTTTTATAAATATTTGTAAATCAAATACGTGTGTAACTAACAATCAAATAAATAAGAATATTGCCAGTACCTATATGCCCTGAGAGACCCTTCTGTTCATGTACTCCTTCCATGTATATAAATATTTAGACCTTGAATTCCTGAAATAAATCTGACTTGAGCAAAATGGATAATGCTCTTAATTTATTTTTGGATTTGGTTTGGTGCTATTTTGTTTAGGATTTTATATCTATACCCATTAGTGAGAGTGGCTTATAATTTTCCTTTTTTTTTTCTGTTTTTTTAATAATTTTCCTTTTTAATGTCATCTTTTCAAGTTTAGGTATTCAAGTTATGTTAACTTCATAAAATGAGTTGGAGGTGTACTCTTTTTACATATTCTGGAATATTTGTTAAAGACTGAAAGTTTTCTTCTTCCAATGAGTGACAGAACTTGAAAACTGACAATGAAGTTCATCTGTATCACTGTGTGTGTGCATGTATATGTGTGTGTGTGCACATGTAATAGTTACACAGATATTCATATGTTCTGTTTCTTCTTGAAGCCATTTTGATAAGTTGAAATTTTTTTAGGAGCATCCCCATTTTTTGTTTACATTTTCAGACCTATTGGAAGAGTTATTCTTAATAAAGTCTTGTTTCTCATGTCCTATTTGTAGTCATGTCCCCTTTTCATTTCTTAGATTTAATGTTTTATCTTGTAATCATTCTCACCATAAGACTATACATTTTGATTGTTTTATAAATAACCAATTTTTTGGTTTTTGATCTTCTTTATTTCTGTTTTCTCTTTTCTTATATCATCACCTCTATTGTCTTGGGGGAATTTATTTTACTCTTAATTTAAACCTCATTTAAAAAAATTATCCTTTTTCTAACACATGCTATCAAGGCTATATAATTCTCTTTAAGTTCTGATTTAGCTGTATATCATTAGTTTTGTTTTCTTTTTAAATTATTTATTTATTTATTTATTTTTTCAGTGGATTTTGTCTTACATTGATATGAATCAGCCATAGAGTTACACGTATTCCCCATCCCGATCCCCCCTCCCACCTCCCTCTCCACCCGATTCCTCTGGGTCTTCCCAGCCCACCAGGCCCGAGCACTTGACTCATGCATCCCACCTGGGCTGGTGATCTGTTTCACCATAGATAATATACATGCTGTTCTTTCAAAACATCCCACCCTCACCTTCTCTCACAGAGTTCAAAAGTCTGTTCTGTACATCTGTGTCTCTTTTTCTGTTTTGCATATAGGGTTATCGTTACCATCTTTCTAAATTCCATATATATATGTTAGTATACTGTAATGTTCTTTATCTTTCTGGTTTACTTCACTCTGTATAATGGGCTCCAGTTTCATCCATCTTATTAGAACTGATTCAAATGAATTCTTTTTAACGGCTGAGCAATATTCCATGGTGTATATGTACCACAGCTTCCTTATCCATTCATCTGCTGATGGGCATCTAGGTTGCTTCCATGTCCTGGCTATTATAAACAGTGCTGCGATGAACATTGGGGTGCACGTGTCTCTTTCAGATCTGGATTCCTCAGTGTGTATGCCCAGAAGTGGTATTGCTGGGTCATATGGCAGTTCTATTTCCAGTTTTTAAAGAAATCTCCACACTGTTTTCCATAGTGGCTGTACTAGTTTGCATTCCCACCAACAGTGTAAGAGGGGTTCCCTTTTCTCCACACCCTCTCCAGCATTTATTGCTTGTAGACTTTCGGATAGCAGCCATCCTGACTGGCGTGTAATGGTACCTCATTGAGCTTTTGATTTGCATTTCTCTGATAATGAGTGATGTTGAGCATCTTTTCATGTGTTTTTTTAGCCATCTGTATGTCTTCTTTGGAGAAATGTCTGTTTAGTTCTTTGGCCCATTTTTTGATTGGATCATTTTTTTTTCTGGAATTGAGCTTCAGGAGTTGCTTGTATATTTTTGAGATTAATCCTTTGTCTGTTTCCTCATTTGCTATTATTTTCTCCCAATCTGAGGGCTGTCTTTTCACCTTACTTATAGTTTCCTTTGTTGTGCAAAAGCTTTTAATTTTCATTAGGTCCCATTTGTTTATTTTTGCTTTTATTTCCAATATTCTGGGAGATGTGTCATAGAAGATCTTGCTGTGATTTATGTCGGAGAGTGTTTTGCCTATGTTCTCCTCTAGGAGTTTTATAGTTTCTGGTCTTACATTTAGATCTTTAATCCATTTTGAGTTTATTTTTGTGTATGGTGTTAGAAAGTGTTCTAGTTTCATTCTTTTACAAGAGGTTGACCAGTTTTCCCAGCACCACTTGTTAAAGAGATTGTCTTTTTCCCATTGTATATCCTTGCCTCCTTTGTCAAAGATAAGGTGTCCATAGGTGCGTGGATTTATCTTTGGGCTTTCTATTCTGTTCCATTGATCTATATTTCTGTCTTTGTGCCAGTACCATACTGTCTTGAAGACTGTGGCTTTGTAGTAGAGTCTGAAGTCAGGCAGGTTGATTCCTCCAGTTCCATTCTTCTTTCTCAAGATTACTTTGGCTATTCGAGGTTTTTTGTATTTCCATACAAATTGTGAAATTGTTTGTTCTAGTTCTGTGAAAAATACCGTTGGTAGCTTGATAGGGATTGCATTGAATCTATAGATTGCTTTGGGGTAGAATAGCCATTTTGACAATATTGATTCTTCCAATCCTTGAACACGGTATGTTTCTCCATCTGTTTGTGTCCTCTTTGATTTCTTTCATCAGTGTTTTATAGTTTCCTATGTATAGGTCTTTCGTTTCTATAGGTAGATATAGTCCTAAGTATTTTATTCTTTTTGTTGCAATGGTGAATGGTATTGTTTCCTTGATTTCTCTTTCTGTTTTTTCATTGTTAGTATATAGGAATGCAAGGGATTTCTGTGTGTTAATTTTACATCCTGCAACTTTACTATATTCATTGATTATCTCTAGTAATTTTCTGGAAGAGTCTTTAGGGTTTTCTATGTAGAGGATCATGTCATCTGCAAACAGGGAGAGTTTCACTTCTTCTTTTCCTATCTGGATTCCTTTTACGTCTTTTTCTGCTCTGATTGCTGTGGCCAAAACTTCCAACACTATGTTGAATAGCAGTGGTGAGAGTGGGCATCCTTGTCTTGTTCCTGATTTCAGAGGAAATGCTTTCAATTTTTCACCATTGAGGTTGATGCTTGCTGTGGGTTTGTCATATATAGCTTTTATTATGTTGAGGTATGTTCCTTCTATTCCTGCTTTCTGGAGAGTTTTAATCATAAATGAGTGTTGAATTTTGTCAAAGACTTTCTCTGCATCTATTGAGATAATCATATGGTTTTTATCTTCCAATTTGTTAATGTGGTGTATTACGTTGATTGATTTGCGGATATTAAAGAATCCTTGCATTCCTGGGATAAAGCCCACTTGGTCATGGTTTATGATTTTTTTAATATGTTGTTGGATTCTGTTTGCTAGAATTTTGTTAAGGATTTTTGCATCTATGTTCATCAGAGATATTGGCCTGTAGTTTTCTTTTTTTGTGGCATCTTTTTCTGGTTTTGGAATTAGGGTGATGGTGGCCTCATAGAATGAGTTTGGAAGTTTACCTTCTTCTGCAATTTTCTGGAAGAGTTTGAGTAAGATAGGTGTTAGCTCTTCTCTAAATCTTTGGTAGAATTCAGCTGTGAAGCCATCTGGTGCTGGACTTTTGTTTGCTGGAAGATTTTTGATTACAGTTTCGATTTCCTTGCTTGTGATGGTTCTGTTAAGATCTATTTCTTCCTGGTTCAGTTTTGGAAAGTTATACTTTTCTAAGAATTTGTCCATTTCATCCAAGTTGTCCATTTTATTGGCATAGAGCTGCTGGTAGTAGTCTCTTATGGTCCTTTGTATTTCAGAGTTGTCTGTTGTGATCTCTCCATTTACATTTCTAATTTTGTTAATTTGGTTCTTCTCTGTTTCTTAATGAGTCTTGCTAATGGTTTGTCAATTTTGTTTATTTTTTCAAAAAACCAGCTTTTACTTTTGTTGATTTTTGCTATGGTCTCTTTAGTTTCTTTTGCATTTAGTTCTGCCCTAATTTTTAAGATTTGTTTCCTTCTACTAACCCTGGGGTTCTTCATTTCTTCCTTCTCTAATTGCTTTAGGTGTAGAGTTAGGTTATTTATTTGGCTTTTTTCTTGTTTCTTGATGTAAGCCTATATTGCTATGAACCTTCCCCTTAGCACTGCTTTTACAGTGTCCCATAGGTTTTGGGTTGTTGTGTTTTCATTTTCATTCATTTCTATACATATTTTGATTTCTTTTTTGATTTCTTCTATGATTTGTTGGTTATTCAGAACCGTGTTATTTAGCCTCCATATGTTTGAATTTTTAACAAATTTTTTCCTGTAACTGAGATCTAATCTTACTGCACTGTGGTCAGAAAAGATGACTGGAATGATTTCAATTTTTTTGAATTTTCCAAGGCCAGATATATGGCCCAGGATGTGATCTATTCTGGAGAAGGTTCCGTGTGCACTTGAGAAAAAGGTGAAGTTGATTGTTTTGGGGTGAAATGTCCTATAGATGTCAATTAGGTCTAGCTGGTCCATTGTGTCATTTAAGGTTTGTGTTTCCTTGTTAATTTTCTGTTTAGTTGATCTATCCATAGTTGTGAGTGGGGTATTAAAGTCTCCCACTATTATTGTGTTACTATTAATTTCCTCTTTCATACTTGTTAGCATTTGCCGTACATATTGCGGTGCTCCTATGTTGGGTGCATATATATTTATAATTGTTATATCTTCTTCTTGGATTGATCCTTTGATCATTATGTAGTGTCCTTCTTTGTCTCTTTTCACAGCCTTTATTTCCAAGACTGTTTTATCTGATATGAGTATTGCTAGTCCTGCTTTCTTTTGGTCTCCATTTGTGTGAAATATTTTTTTCCAGCCCTTCACTTTTAGTCTGTATGTGTCTCTTGTTTTGAGGTGGGTCTCTTGTAGACAGCATTTATAGGGGTCTTGTTTTTCTATCCATTCAGCCAATCTTTGTCTTTTGGTTGGGGCATTCAACCCATTTACATTTAAGGTAATTATTGATAGGTGTGGTCCCATTGCCATTTACTTTGTTGTTTTGGGTTCACGTTTATACAACCTTTCTGCATTTCCTGTCTAGAGAAGATCCTTTAGTATTTGTTGAAGAGCTGGTTTGGTGATGCTGAATTCTCTCAGTTTTTGCTTGTCTGTAAAGCTTTTGAATTCTCCTTCATATCTGAATGAGATCCTTGCTGGGTACAGTAATCTAGGTTGTAGGTTATTCTGTTTCATTACTTTCAGTATGTCCTGCCATTCCCTTCTGGCCTGGAGGGTTTCTACTGATAGATCAGCTGTTATCCTTATAGGAATCCCTTTGTGTGTTATTTGTTGTTTCTCCCTTGCTGCTTTTAGTATTTGTTCTTTGTGTTTGATCTTTGTTAATTTGATTAATATGTGTCTTGGTGTGTTTCGCCTTGGGTTTATCCTGTTTGGGACTCTCTGGGTTTCTTGGACTTGGGTGGCTATTTCCTTCCCCATTTTAGGGAAGTTTTCAGCTATTATCTCCTCGAGTATTTTCTCATGGCCTTTCTTTTTGTCTTCTTCTTCTTGGACTCCTATGATTCGAATGTTGGGGCGTTTCACATTGTCCCAGAGGTCCCTGAGGTTGTCCTCATTTCTTTTGATCCTTTTTTGTTTTTTCCTCTCTGCTTCATTTATTTCCACCATTTTATCTTCTACCTCACTTATCCTATCTTCTGTCTCCGTTATTCTACTCTTGGTTCCCTCCAGAGTGTTTTTGATCTCATTCATTGCATTATTCATTTTTAATTGACTCTTTTTTATTTCTTCTAGGTCTTTATTAAACATTTCTTGCATCTTTTCAATCTTTGTCTCCAGGCTATTTATCTGTAACTCCATTTTGCTTTCAAGATTTTGGATTATTTTTATTATTATTATTCTAAATTCTTTTTCAGGTAGATTCCCTATCTCTTCCTCTTTTGTTTGACTTGGTGGGCTTTTTTCATGTTCCTTTACCTGTTGGGTATTTCTCTGCCTTTTCATCTTGTTTAGATTGCTGTGTCTGGAGTGGGCTTTCTGCATTCTGGAGGTCTGTGGTTCCTTTTTATTGTGGAGGTTTTACCCAGTGGGTGGGGTTAGACGATTGGCTTGTCAAGGTTTCCTGGTTAGCGAAGCTTGCGTTGGTGTTCTGGTGCATGGATCTTGATTTCTTCTCTTTGGAGAGCAATGGAGTGCCCAGTAATGAGTTTTGAGATGGGTCTATGTGTTAGGTGTGACCTTGGGCAGTCTGTATGTTGACGTTCAGGGCTATGTTCCTGTGTTGTTGGAGAATTTGTGTGGTATGTTGTGCTCTAAAACTTATTGGCTCTTGGGTGGTGGTTGGTTTCAGTGTAGGTATGGAGGCTTTTGGACGGTCACTTATTACTTAAAGATCCATGTAGTCAGGAGTTTTCTGGTGTTCTCAGGTTTGGGGCTTAAGTCTCCTGCCTCTGGATTTCAGTTTTATTCTTCCTGTAGTCTCAGGACTTCTCCAACTATACAGCACTGATAATAAAACTTCTAGGTTAATGGTGAAAAGTTTCTCCCCCATTAGGGACACCCAGAGAGGTTCACAGAGTTACATGAAGAAGAGGAGAGGGAGGAGGGAGATAGAGATGAGCAGGAGGAGAAAAAGGGGGACTCAAGAGGAGAGAGACAGATCTACGAAGTTGTCTGTTCCCAAAGTGTTCTCCGTAGCCCAGACACCCACAAAGATTCACAGAATTGGATTGGGAAGAGAAGGGGAAAGGAGGAAATAGAGGTGTTCTGAGGTAGAAAACAGAGAGTCAAGATTGGGAGAGAATAATCAACACACTCCTGAATAAAAACGGGAGCTGAATATTGGATTCTTAAATGTTCACAATTTATATCATATACTGAAAAACAAAAATTAAAGATATAGAGTAGAGGTTAGACTCTTAAAAATACTATATTAAAAACAAAAACCAAAACACACACAAAAAATTTTAGAAATATATATGAAGTTTGGTTTGAAAATAGGGCTTCTCTTTTTTTTTTTTCTGTAATGTTATAGTGTATTGAAAATGAAAATTAAGGAGTAGTAAGAGGAGTACTAGAGAACTTTAAAAGAAATAAGAGAAAAAGAAAAATAGAAAATAGAAGAGAAGAAGAAAAAAGATAAGAAAAAAAGAAGAAAAAGAAGAAAAAAAAAGAAAGAAAAAAAATTGTTTTACCTAATTAAAAAAATCGTAAAAATCTATGAAAATGAAAGTTAAGGCGTAATGGGGGAGTAATAGGGAATTTTAAAAGAAAATAAAAGAGAAAAAAGAAAAAAAATTTTTTTTCTTACTTAAAAAAAAAAAAAGAAAAAAATATATCTAGGAATTTCTCTGGAGCTCTTGCGGTCAGTGTGGGTTCGGCTCAGTTTCAGATAGCTCCTCGTTCCAACTTACACTTCTCGATATCTTCAGGCCCTTCCAGTGTAGTCGGTGTTTTCTTCAGGGATTTTAATCTGTTGTACGGGTCCCTTCTGAAGCGGTTCCCTTTGTTTATTTGGCTTCTGTTGCCGGTCTCTTCCGCGCCTAATTTCTGCCCTGACACAGGCGGGCGGAGGTGGACTCTTATTCAGGTAGCTAGTTCCGTCGCGCTGCTGGAAGGGGCTGGCGCTATTTTCTCCATCTACGCTGCTCAGGCTCCCGGCTGCTCTGTATGGAGCGCGCCCCATGCTGCGCGCGGTTCCAGCCCTCAGGTGTTCCACAAAAGCGCGGAACACAAAGCTGCGCCTGCGGTTTGTCCCGACGCTGCCCGAGTGGCTCAGGCAGCCAGGCGCTTGTCTGGCGCTCTCTCCCCGGGTGCGGCGCATCTTCTGTCCTGCGCAATCCCAGCCTCAGTTTCCGCCCGCGCCAGTCGGGTGAGTGCGCCTTCTGCCCTCCGCATCCCCAGCCCCAATCCCCGCCCGCACCGGTCGGGTGCATGTGCCCCGTGTCTAGCCGTGACCCTCTCGGCGGATGTCGACCATCCAGAATCTCGGGAGGTCTTTTATTAGAAGGTGGAGGCCTGTTTGTAGTGTGGTAGGGGATGCGATCCTTGGGGCAGAGCCTGCCCCCTTCCCCTCCCCTCTGCCTTCTGCCTCCAGCGGGGTTTGGGCCGGTCCGCAGCCTGCGAGCTCTTCTCAGGACTTTCTCGGTCCCTTTGTTCTGTGAGCAGCCGGCAGTGTGTTCGGGCCAGTTAATTTTCTCTCTCTCTTTTGCTCTCCCACAGTTCAAGCTGGGAACTCACAAAAGCTCCCTCCGATTGTCCTCAGGGCACTCAGGCCCAGACCCTGCCCCAAGCAATGCCGCCTGCTCCTCTCCGTTCAGCCCCCACTTGCTGGTGGCAGATGCGGGCGTCTGGGGTACTTTTCTGCTGGGAGTTGCTTTTAGGCTCGTAATCTGTGGGTTTTATTTATTGTTTCCCTCCCAGTCAGATTCAAACTCCGAGATTCAAACACTTTCCCCAGGCCCGCTAGTGCGAGGGTTTCCCGGTGTCTGGAAACGTCCTCTATTAAGACCCTTCCCGGGACGGATCTCCGTCCTTAGCTCTTTTGTCTCACTTTTTATCTTTTATAGGGCGCCTGATGACCTCAGCTAGCGATCAGAAGTTGTTTTGTGAAGTTTGCTCTGCGTTCAGTTATTCTTTTGATGAATTTCTAGGAGAGAAAGTGGTTTCCCTGTCCTACTCCTCCACCATCTTGGCTCCTCCCTCCTATCATTAGTTTTGATATGTAGTATTTTTATTACAGCTTAGTTCAAAAAATTAAAAAATTATCATTTCTTATCCTTTGACTATGGATTATTTAGAAGAGTATTTCTTAATACTCAGGGATTTTTCTGTTGCTTAAATTTCTCACTTAATTGTCCTATGGTCAGAGAACATACTCTATAAGGTTTCATTGTTCTAAAATCTACTGACACTTACTTTATGGTCCATGGTATATAGTATTTTTGATAAAGATTCTATATGTTCTTGAAGTGAATATATTTTCAATTTTACTGGAAAATATATTTTCCAATTGTTTTATATAATAATTAAATATTTTTACTAGTTCAGTTTCATTTATGAGGTTGTTAATATTTTTCCATGTATTGTTGAGGATCATTCTGTCAATAGCACAGTTATACATTAAAATATTCTGGTATGATTGTACATCTGTCTAGTTTTCCTTATATTCAATTTTGGTTTATATATTTTTAGTTTGGTGCTTCCCTGGTGGCTCAGTGGTAAAGAATCTGTCTGTCAATGTAGGAGACAAAGGTTCAATCCTTGAGTTGGGAAGATCCCCTGGAGAAGGAAATGGCAATCCACTCCAGTATTCATGCCTGGGAAAGCCTGAGGACAGAGGAGCCAGGTCGGCTATATAGTCCATGGGGCCGGAAAAGAGTCAGATAGAACTTAGTGACTAAACAACAACAAATTTTTAGTTTATGTTAGTAGTTCTATACAAATTTAGAACTGTTTATGCTTATTGATTATTTAAACCTTGTATCATTGAGTAGTGATCCTCTTTATCTCTAATGATTTTGCATTAAAGAAAATTTTTTCTGATATTAATAAAGCTATACCAGCTTTCTTTTGTTAGTGTTTAATATATTTCTCTATCCTTGTATTTCCAACTTTTAGATCATTATGATTTATATTTGTTTCTTGATAGCCTGTGCTGATATTTTTTAGAAATCCGGTCTTATAATCCCCCTTCTTGTAACTGGAGTAGTTTGTCCATTTTTACTGATGGTAACTACCATTGTTTTATTTTGATCTTTTTGTCTTGCCTGTTCTGTATTTTGTATTTTTCTTTCTTTCTTGATTTCAGTTCAGTTCAGTCACTCAGTCATGTCCAATTCTGTGGCCCCATGGACTCCAGCACTCCAGGCTTCCCTGTCCATCACCAACGCCTGGAGCCTGCTGAAACTCATGTCCGTCGAGTCAGTGATGCCATCCAACCATCTCATCCCCTGTCATCCCCTTCTCTTCCTGCCTTTAGTCTTTCCTGGCATCAGCGTCTTTTCCAATGAGTCAGTTCTTTGCCTCAGGTGGCCAAAGTATTGGAGTTTAGGCTTCAGCATCAGTCCTTCCAATGAATATTCAAGACTGATTTCCTTTAGGATTGACTGGTTTGGATCTCCTTGCAGTCCAAGGGACTCTCAAGAGTCTGTCCAACACCACAGCTCAACAGCATCAATTCTTTAGTGCTCAACTTTCTTTATAGTCGAACTCTCACATCCATTCATGACTACTGGAAAAACCATAGCTTTGAAAGTTTTTTCTTGACTTCAACTGGACTGATCATCTCATTCCATTTTCCCGCCTCAACTGGTTTCAAAAATGCATTCTATTTCTATTCTTGAAGTTGAGTTTCCGTGGGCATCCCAGATGTTGCAAAACTGGGTTGCAATTCAATGTTAAAGATTGTTTGTTTTTGTTTCACTTTAATTTTGGAAGTGAAGTCTTTTGGGGTTTTAGCCTTAAAGGGATGATTTATCAGAGTTTCTGATTTTGGGAGCCCCTGGGTTTTGATTTTGGTTTCTCTAGGCTTGCAAAATCACCAAAAGTGCAGCTGAATTCCTCAGTTTTTCCTCCTAGAGAGGTATATACCCTTAGAGCTAAGAGATAGGTATATACCCTTAGAGGGCTTCCCTGGTGGCTCGGGCAGTAAAGAGCCTGCCTTCAGTGCAGGAGACCCATGTTCTATCCCTGGGTTGGGAAGATCCCCTGGAGAAGGAAATGGTAAATCACTGCAGTATTCAGTAGTGGTAACCCACTCCAGTGTCCATTAAATCAGCCACCTCTGATGGCTCAGTTGGTAAAGAATCTGCCTCTAATGCAGGAAACCCCGATTCGATTCCTGGGTTGGAAAGATCCACTGGAGCAGGGATAGGCTACCCAGTCTGGTATTCTTGGGCTTCCCTGGTGACTTAGTTGGTCACGAATCTGCCCTGCAATGTGGGAGACCTGGGTTTGATCCCTCGGTTGGGAAGATCCCTTGGAGAAGGGAAAGGCTACCCACTCCAGTATTCTGGCCTAGAGAATTCCATGGACTGTATAGTCCATGGGGTCACAAAGAGTTGGACATGACTGAGTGTCTTTCACACAGCACAGCATATACCCTTAAAACTAAGAGATAGGTATAAACCCTTAGAGCTAAGATGGCTTTGCATTCTTCTCCAGGTTCTATTTGTCCCCGTGATTTTGGCTGGTGGCCATTTCTCACTATATTAACTATATTATTAGTTTTTCAGTGCTTTAAAAAGATGTTCTTAATATTTTTGCATTTTTCTTATCCTCAGTGGTAGAGATGGCTCAATTATTTATTTTGCCTGTTGTAAAGGAAAAGTCCTAAATATCCATTTAATGTTAGCAATCCTTTGCTCTTTGTTACTACCTCCAGATAGGTTCTATTACCCTTATTTGGAAGACAGGGGAACCCAGACTGAGTTAGGACAGACAAATTGTATGTAGTGGAGCTGGCCTGAGAACCCCAGCCTATTGGATAATAAACCTGGTATGCATGTCACTATACTATGAAGTCTGTTTTAAAATAAGTTGAGTCATGTAGTTGTGTGTAGTTCACATGATATTTTGAATTTCTTCTGCTAGGAAAGACAATTTTTACTGAGACAATATTTGTAGGAAATGAATCATATAGACATGGCACTTTTGAAAAATGTACTTTAGAACTATTTAAAAGACTGATGGTTAAAAATAGTGGCATTATCAGAGAAATGCAAATCAATACCACAATGAGGTACCATTACATGCCAGTCAGAATGGCTGCTATCCAAAAGTCTACAAGCAATAAATGCTGGAGAGGGTGTGGAGAAAAGGGAACCCTCTTACACTGCTGGTAGGAATGCAAACTAGTACAGCCACTGTGGAGAGCAGTGTGGAGATTCCTTAAAAAACTGGAAATAGAACTGCCATATGACCCAGCAATCCTGCTGCTGGGCATGCAAACTGAGGAAACCGGAACTGAAAGAGACACGTGCACCCCAGTGTTCATCGCAGCACTGTTTACATAGTTTACAATAGCCAGGACATGGAAACAACCTAGATGTCCATCAGCAGATGAATGGATAAGAACGCTGTGGTACATATACACAATGGAGTATTACTCAGCCATTAAAAATAATACATTTGAATCAGTTCTAATGTGGTGGATGAAACTGGAGCCTATTATACAGAGTGAAGTAAGCCAGAAAGAAAAACACCAATACAGTATACTAACGCATACATATGGAATTTAGAAAGATGGTAACAATAACCCTGTATGCGAGAAAGCAAGAGAGACCCAGATATATTGAACAGTCTTTTGGACTGTGGGAGAGGGCGAGGGCGGAATGATACGGGAGAATGGCATTGAAACATGTAAGTTGTCATATGTGAAATGAATCGCCAGTCCAGTTTCGATGCATGAGGCAGGGTGCTCAGGGCTGGTGCACTGGGATGACCCAGAGGGATGGGGAGGGAGGTGGGAGGGGGGTTCAGGATGGGGAACACATGTACACCCATGGTGGATTCAAGTCAATGTATGGCAAAACCAATACAATGTTGTAAAGTAAAATAAATTAATTAAAAAAATAGTGGCAGTCTGGTAAAATCCAACTATTAAGAAAAGAAATGAGCCAGTGGTAAATTCATGTGTGCAAAACAGGGCTAATATTTTTTACATGGTTAAGTTATACTTGGTCACTGTTTTGTGCATTGAAAAGCAAACTCCTGGTTTGAGACAATTTTGTTGAAAAGCAAATGTAAGTGTTTTAAATGGGAATGAGAATATGAAATTTGAATATCAGATTTTTACCAACATAACTTTGGTTTATGTTAAGTGACTAATAATTTCCCTAATTAAATTCATAAGTTAATTTTTTTAGTACACAGAGAATACTAATTTCATAAAGGGAAATCTGATCAAATCTGAGAGGAAGGCTCTGTGTTGGGTTACACCTGACCTGGAATTATATGATGACTGCATTCACTACCCAGTATTGTGTCATACATACATATACATATATATATATATACACACATGCATATATACACAGAGTATTTTCAGTAAACTGGCTATTTCAAGATGGTTAGAGAGGGCAAGAGAATCTGAAGAGAGGTACAGTCAGATTTGCAAAGGTTAATTATGTAGTAGGTTTTTTGGACTAATTAAGGAAGTAACAAGAGGGGCAGATAGTATAAACTATTTCAAAGAAGACATAATTTCATTAAAAGCAATATTATTTATGAGTATGGTTAGGTAGTATATATCACCTCAGTGGTTTATTGACAGAAAGAAATTCAGGGCAGTATGATTCTAATTTTCAAGAGTGCCTTCTAATGGAAGTGCAATCATGGATTGTCGGAACTGAAGAGATGAGGAAACTGAGGCTCAGAGAATGATGGCCAGTCCAGTTCTCTTTTCGGTATACAATTTACTTTTTCTTGCATAAGGTGAGAGTAGGAAATCATATATTTCCTATACTTGGCCTCTCTAATGCTTGTTTTCACAAACAGTATCAGGGCAAAATTCCAGGTAAGAAAGATTCCTCAAGAATTGTAATGTTATATCAGTGAATCCACCCTGAGTTTGTAGAGTGGCTTTTTTCTATTTACAAGTGCAAAATTAGTGTTGCATGATGCTCAGTTTTGAATGTTAAAATGAAGATGCTTTTGACTGCAAACAGCAATTACAGATATTGTTTCAAATAGTAGCTAGTGAGATGCAGAGCTCTAGCAGTTATGAATTGAAATGTTTAGTTAACTAATTATGAATCAGAGTGGAAATTGAGGCTAGTTATTTCTACAGCTAAATACCATGTGGGCATTTAAAACACTTTATGTTGAATAATAGGGTGGGAAGATATTAAAATTCATTCCTGTTGCACCTGTTAGTCATCTGCTCTCTGGGCCTGGTCTCCTTTGCTTGTTAAGTTCCTAACCCAACAAGTAGCAGGCAAACAATACCTCAGTCAGTCAGTTCAGTCACTCAGTCGTGTCCGACTCTTTGCGACCCCATGAATCGCAGCACGCCAGGCCTCCCTGTCCATCACCAACTCCCGGAGTTTACTCAAACCCATGTCCGTCGAGTCAGTGATGCCATCCAACCATCTCATCCTCTGTCTTCTGCTTCTCCTCCTTCCCCCAATCTGTCCCAGCATCAGGGTCTTTTCCAATGACTCATCTCTTAGCATGAGGTGGCCTAAGTACTGATGCTTCAGCATCAGTCCTTCCAATGAACACCCAGGACTGATCTCCTTTACCATGAACTGGTTGGATCTCCTTGCAGTCCAAGGGACTCTCAAGAGTCTTCTCCAACACCATAGTTAAAAAGCATCAATTTTTCAGCACTCAGCTTTCTTCGCAGTCCAACTTTCATATCCATACATGACCACTGGAAAAACCATAACTTTGACCAGACAGACCTTTGTTGGCAAAGTAATGTCTCTGCTTTTTAATATGCTGTCTAGGTTGGTCATAACTTTCCTTCCAAGGAGTAAGCGTCTTTTAATTTCATGGCTGCAATCACCATCTGCAGTGATTTGGGAGCCCCCAAAATTAAAGTCATCCACTGCTTCCACTGTCTCCCCATCTATTTGCCATGAAGTGATGGGACCAGATGCCATGATCTTAGTTTTCTGAATGTTAAGCTTTAAGCCAACCTTTTCACTCTCCTCTTTCACTTTCATCAAGAGGCTTTTTAGTTCCTCTTCACTTTCTGCCATAAGGGTGGTGTCATCTGCATATCTGAGGTTATTGATATTTCTCCTAGCATTGTTGATTCCAGTTTGTGCTTCTTCCAGCCCAGCGTTTCTCATGATGTACTCTGCATATAAGTTAAATAAGCAGGGCGACAATATACAGCCTTGACGTACTCCTTTTCCTATTTGGAACCAGTCTGTTGGTCCATGTCCAGTTCTAACTGTTGCTTCCTGACCTGCATACAGGTGTCTCAAGAGGCAAGTCAGGTGGTCTGGTATTCCCATCTCTTTCAGAATTTTACACAGTTTATTGTGATCCACACAGTCGAATGCTTTGGCATAGTCAATAAAGCAGAAATAGATGTTTTTCTGGAACTCTCTTGCTTTTTCGATGATCCAGCAGATGTTGACAATTTGATCTCTGGTTCCTCTGCCTTTTCTAAAACCAGCTTGAACATCTGGAAGTTCACGGTTCACATATTGCTGAAGCCTGGCTTGGAGAATTTTGAGCATTACTTTACTAAAAGGTTAGTTAGTACAGCTTGACTTTCATGATGAAAGCTGACACCACTGAATATCCTAAGCTACTTTTGGTTGGTCATTTAAACACAATCAAGATATTCCCTTGATGACTCAAATGGTAAAGAATCTGCCTGCAATGCAGAAGATCTGGGTTCAATCCCTGGAGCAGGAAGATCCCCTGGAGAAGGAAATGGCAACCAACTCCAGTATTCTTGCCTGGAGAATTCCATGGACAGAGGAGCTTGGCAGGCTACAGTCCATGGGGTCGCAAAGAGTCAGACACAACTGAGCAACTAACACTTTCACTTTTCAAAATATTCCCCAAGAAAACATATGGCTTCTCATTAAGGATTTCATTGCTAGTTAGAAATTTCCTTATTATAATGGCTAGTTGTGATTTGTGTCAGCTTGAACAAACTGGAACACAAGACTTTTTTCAAAAATACAATTTAATTTTTAATTAAAACAAAGATATGCTTATTCTTAAAACTTTGCAAATACATGTACAAAATGACAAAAAATAATTGATAATTTTTAAACCTAGAGGACACAATTAATATGCTTGTGCATTTCCATTTAGCCTTTTATTTCTGTGTTTGTGTGTGTACATGCCCTTTACATATTTGGGATACTAATGCATATGCACTTTTATTTCTTTTTCACTTAACTTTGTATCATATATATTTCATCATGTCACTAAATGAACATATTATAATTATTCTGTTATTGAATATTTCTGCTTTTCTAATCTTTCACTATTATTAATATGTATTTTATGTACTAATTATCTATCTAGTTATTCTGTGTCTGATTACTTCCTTAAGATTGATCCCTAGAAATGGAATTATTGGTCAAAGGGTGCAGCATGTTTTATTTTTATTTTTTTAATTTTAATTGGGGGCTAATTACATTACAATATTGTGGTGGTTTTTGCCATACATTCACATGAATCAGTCATGGGTGTACATGTGTTAAACATCCTGACCCTCCCTCCCACCTCCTTCCCTATCCCATCCCTCAGGGTCATCCCAGTGCACCAGCCTTGAGCACCCTGCCTCATGCATCAAACCTGGACTGGTGATCTATTTCACATATGATAATATACATGTTTCAATGCTATTCTCTCAAATCACCCCACCCTCGCCTTCTCTGACAGAGTCCAACAGTCTGTTCTTTACATCTGTGTCTCTTTTGCTGTCTCGCATATAGGGTCATCGTTACCATCTTTCTAAACTCCACATATATGGGTTAATATACTGTATTGGTGTTTTACTTTCTGACTTACTTCATTCTGTATCATAGGCTCCAGTTTCATCCACCTCATTAGAACTGATTCAAATGCATTCTTTTTAATCGCTGAGTAATATTCCATTGTGTATATGTACCGGAGCTTTCTTATCCATTTGTCTGCCAATGGACATCTAGGTTGCTTCCTTGTCCTGGCTATTGTAAACAGTGCTCTGGTGAATTTTGGGATACACGTGTCTCCTTCAATTCTGGTTTCCTCAGTGTGTACGCCCAGCAGTGGGATTGCTGGGACATATGGCAGTTCTATTTCCAGCTTTTTAAGGAATCTCCACACTGTTCTCCATAGTGGCTGTACTAGTTTGCATTCCCACCAACAGCATAAATGGGTTCCTTTTTCTCTGCACCTGCTCCAGCATTTATTGTTTGTAGACTTTTGGATAGCAGCCATTCTGACTGGCGTGAGATAGTACCTCACTGTGGTTTTCATTTGCATTTCTCTGATAATGAGGGATGTTGAGCATCTTTTCATGCGTTTGTTAGCCATCTGTATGTCTTCTTTGGAGAAATGTCTGTTTAGTTCTTTGGCCCATTTTTTGATTGGGGCACTTATTTTTTTCTGGAATTGAGCTGCAGGAGTGGCTTGTATGTTTTTGAGATTAATTCTTTGTCAGTTGCTTCGTTTGCTATTACTTTCTCCCATTCTGAAGGCTGTCTTTTCACCTTACTTATAGTTTCCTTCATTGTGCAAAAGCTTTTAAGTTTAATTAGGTCCCATTTGTTTATTTTTGCTTTTATTGAATAAATGCTTTTGGTACAGATTGTTGACACTGCAGCAACCATATTTCAAGTCAGTAATTACTACCACAAGACAGTATAGCCATAGATACTGCATTAAAAAACCTTGTCAATTATATAGGTTGAAAATGACATTTCCATGTTGATTTTATAGCTAGTTTAAATTACCAACAAAACTGACTATTTCCTCACATGTTCTATTGTGGGGAATATTATTGGATCTCAATTTGTTCGAGTTATCTCTGTATTTACAATGTTAACCCTTTTAATGCTATAGTTATAGAAAACTTTCTTCCCTTTATCTTAAATTTTCCCAAATTTTTAGTCCTAAATTTTGAAATTTCTATGGAAGCAAATTTATGTATTGTTTTACTTGTGATTTCTTTCATTGATCATATGCTTAGCCAATCCTTTTTCATTTCAAGACATTTAAATATTCACTTATACTTTCTATGGTTTCAGTTTTTTTTTTTTCTAATTTTGATACTTTTATCCATATGGACTTTATTTTGGCTCAAGTCATGATGTAAAGATGAAAAGTTTGTTTTATTTGTTCCAAAACAGCTAATTCCCACAATACCACTTATTGAATAATCCACCTCTTCCTCTTTTGTTCTCGATTTTCTTTATACAATATGTTAGGATTTTCTATATGCTCTAAGATCTTTCTCCTTGATATTTCTTTGATTTCTGTTATTACTCCAATATTTTAATTATTGTAGCTTGATAATAGATTTTTAACATTTTTCAAAGCTTCCCCCTTTTTCTTTTGTTTTTCTAATATTTCATACTTCCTCTTGCTTGATTTTTCTTCCAGATAAAATTTAGAATAGCATTGGAAAGTTCCCAAGCAACCCTGCTGGTATTTTCTCCATTGGTATTATTATTAGAAACAAATGATAAACTATATATTATCTTGGAAACTTTTATCATCTTCCTAATAGCTACTCTTTTCATTCAGATACACAATTTGTCTCTCCATTACGAAAATTATGTATATTTCTCAGCAGTGTTTTCTAGTTTTATTTTTTTAATTGAATCATAGTTTAGTTACAATATTATATTCATTTCAGATTATAAGACAGCTTTTCAAAATTTTTAGAATATACTCCATTTAAAGTTACATAAAATGGCTTGTGCTTTAAAATATATCTTTGCAGTTTCTTTTCTACATAGTAGTTTGTACCTGTTTTCTATTTGTCTTCGTATAACTGACATATATTTCATATAAATACAGTTATCAATATGTGGTCCACAGGAGAAGGGAATGGCAAACCATTTCAGTATTCTTGCCTTGAGAACCCCATGAATAGCATGGAAAGGCAAAAAGATAGGACACTGAAAGTTGAAATTCCCAGGTCGGTAGGTCCCAATATGCTACCGCAGATCAGTGGAGAAATAACTCCGTAAACAAAGAAGAGACGGCGCCAAAGCAAAAAGAACACCCAGTTGTGGATGTGACTGGTGATGGAAGCAAGGTCCGATGCTGTAAAAAGCAATATTGCATAGGAAACTAAAATGTTAGGTTCATGAATCAAGGCAAATTGGAACTGGTCAAAAAGGAGATGGCAATAGTGAGCGTAAACATTTTAGGAATCAGCGAACTAAAATGGACTGGAGTGGGTGAATTTAACTCAGATGACCATTATATCTACTACTGTGGGCAAGAATCCCTTAGAAGAATTGGAGTAGCCATCATAGTCAACAAAAGAGTCAGACCTGCAGTACTCGGATGCAATCTCAAAAATGACAGAATGATCTCTGTTCACTTCTAAGGCAAACCACTCAAAATCACAGTAATCCAAGTCTATGCCCTGACCAGTAATGATGAAGAAGCTGAAGTTGAATGATTCTGTGAAGACCTACAAGACCTTTTAGAACTAACACTCAAAATGGATGTACTTTTCATTATAGGGGACTGGATTGCCAAAGTAGGAAGTTAAGAAACACCTGGAGTAACAGACAAACTTGACCTTGGAATACAGAATGAAGTAGGGCAAAGGCTAATAAAGTTTTGCCAAGAGAACACACTGGTCATAGCAAACACCCTCTTCCAACAACACAGGAGAAGGCTCTACACATGGACATCACCAGATTGTCAACACCGAAATCAGATTGATTATATTCTTTGCAGCCAAAGATGGAGAAGCTCTATACAGTCAGCAAAAACAAAGACTGGGAGGTGACGGTGGCTCAGATCATGAACTCCTTATTGCTAAATTCAGACTTAAATTGAAGAAAATACAGAAAACCACTAGACCACTCAGGTATGACCTGAATCAAATCACTTATGATTATACAGTGTAAGTGGGAAATAGATTTAAGGGACTAGATCTAATAGACAGAGAGCCTGATGAAGTATGGATGGAGGTTCATGACATTGTACAGGAGACAGGGATCAAGACCATTCCCAAGAAAAAGAAATGCAAAGAAACAAAATGGTTGTCTGATGAGGCCATATAAATAGCTGTGAAAAGAAGAGAAGCAAAAAGCAAAGGAGAAAAGAAAAGATATACCCATTTTAATGCAGATTTCCAGAGAATAGCAAGGAGAGATAAGAAAGCCTTCCTCAGTGATCAGTGCAAAGATATAGATGAAAACAATAGAATGGGAAAGACTAGAGATCTCTTTAAGAAAATTAAAGATACCAAGGGAACATTTCACGCAAAGATGGGCACAATAAAGGACAGAAATGTTATGGACCTAACAGAAGCAGAAGAGATTAAGAAGTGATGGCAGGATACACAGAAGAACTTCAAAAAAGATCTTCATGACCCAGATAATCTTGATGGTGTGATCACTCACCTAGAGCCAGACATCCTGGAATGTGAAGTCAAGTGGGCCTTAGGAAGCATCACTACGAACAAAGCTAGTGGAGGTGATGGAATTCCAGTTGAGCTATTTTAAATCCTAAAAGTTGATGTTGTGAAAGTGCTGCACTCAAAATGCCAGCAAGTTTGGAAAACTCAGCAGTAGCCACAGGACTGGAAAATGTCAGTTTTCATTCCAACCCGAAAGAAAGGCAATGCCAAAAATGCTCAAACAACCACACAATTGCTCTCATCTCACATGCTTATAAAGTAATGCTCAAGCTTCCCCAAGCCAGGCTTCAGCAATACATGAACTGTGAACTACCAGATGTTCAAGCTGGATTTAGAAAAGGCAGAGGAACCAGAGATCAAATTGCCAACATCTGCTGGGTCATCGAAAAAGCAAGAGAGTTCCAGAAAAACATCTACTTCTGCTTTATTGACTATGCCAAAGCCTTTGACTGTGTGGATCACAACAAACTGTGTAAAATTCTGAAAGAGATGGGAATACCAGACCACCTGACCTGCCTCTAGAGAAATCTGTATGCAGCTTAGGAATCAAGAGTTAGAACTGGACATGGACCAACAGACTGGTTCCAAATAGGAAAAGGATTACATCAAGGTTGTATATTGTCACCCTGCTTATTTAACTTATATGCAGAGTAAATCATGAGAAACGTTGAGTTGGATGAAGCACAAGCTGGAATCAAGATTGCTGGGAGAAATATCAATAACCTGAGATATGCAGATGATACCACCCTTATGGCAGAAAGTGAATGAGAACTAAAGAGCCTCTTGATGAAATTGAAAGAGGAGAGTGAATAAGTTGGCTTAAAACTCAACATTCAGAAAACTTAGATCATGGCATCCTGTCCTATCACTTCATGGCAAATAGAGAAGGAAACAGTGAAAACAGTGGCTTTCTTTTATTTGGGGGGGGGGGCTCCAAAATCACTGCAGATGGTGATTGCAGCCATGAAATTATAAGACGTTTACACCTTGGAAGAAAAGTTATGACCAACCTAGTCAGCATATTAAAAAGCAGAGATATCACTTTGCCAACAAAGTTCCATCTAGTCAAGGCTATGGTTTTTCCAGTAGTCATGTATGGATGTGTGAGTTGTATTATAAAGAAAGCAAGTGCTGAAGAATCAATGCTTTTGAACTGTGGTGTTGGAGAAGACTCTTGAGAGCCCCTTGGACTGCAAGGAGATCCAACCAGTCCATCCTAAAGGAGATCAGTCCTGGGTGTTCATTGGAAGGACTGATATTGAAGCCAAAACTCCAATACTTTGGCCACCTGATGCGAAGAGCTGACTCATTGGAAAAGACCCTGATGTTGGGAAAGACAGAAGGCTGGAAGAGATGGGGATGACAGAGAGTGAGATCGTTGGATGGCATCACTGACTCAGTGGACATGAATTTGGGTGAAATCCGGGAGATGGTGATGGACAGGGAGATCTGGTGTGCTGTAGTCCTGGGTTGCAAAGATTCGGACATGACTAAGTGACTGAACTGAACAATTAACAAGTCATTCATATTTTTAATTGGTTTTTTTTGCGGTCCAATTAAAAATATTAATTTTGGTACACTCATCTTGTGGGCTTCTCTATTGGCTCAGACAGTACAGAATTTACCTGCAATACAGGAAACACAGGTTGAATCCCTTGGTTGGGAAGATCCCCTGGAGAAGGGAATGGCAACCCACTCCAGTATTCTTGCCTGGAGAATTCCATGTACAGAGGAGCCTGGTGGGCTACAGTCCATGGGGTCGCAAGTTGGACTTATCTTGTACCTAAACTTTATATGAAACTTGTACTATTTTGGCAGCTGTTTTGTGAAAAGAAACTGTTATGGAAAGAAAGCCACTGAGAGACTTACTGTTAGTTAATAAAAGATATTTTAAAAGATATATTATTAGCCTTTAAATCAAGAATAAGTGACTCCTTAATGTACATATATATTTTTTCCACCTCTGGACTCTCTGTGAAAATGTCTTGAGATACACAACATTTCATTTTTTAACCTCCTGTTCTAATCAGAAGCTTTCCAGTATTCCTTTGCCTTGCATCTCTGCTTCAACCTTCCTGAGATGCTGAGTTTTAAGTGTCTCAGGAACCACAGTTCCCTTTTAATTTCTGACTAGTTCATTTATTTGAAAGCTGGTTTTTCCTGCTATAGCAGTCCTGAGTTCTTCCTGTGCCTTCCCACCACTTGATTCAATTTAGACTAAATTCAAAAGGCAGAACGTGGCAATGGTCCAACCACCCACCCTGTATTTTTTCTACATTGGTTAAAAAGGCCTGATCAAGAGGTGGAAATGTGGGGTTGCTGGTCTTCATCAGCCCACACCATCCCCTTTGTGTCTCCTCCTCAGCTCCCGCCTCTGCACCGTTGCCTCTTTCCTCCTCTTTCTGCCCTCCCTCACCCTGTGCCCAGGCTCCTAAATGTTTCTCTCACCACAAATGGACTTAACAAACTCTTCAGCTTCTGTTCAAGCAATAAGGCAAGTCTGTTGCTGACACTGTTTTAAATATTTTTCTTTAGTATAAAGTCTTTTTAAACACAAATGATTTTGAACAGTTAAGCAGCAATCTTTTTTACAGTGACCTCATTAAATTCTGCTGTTTCTCAGCTCTTGGATTCTTATGTGACAGTTGATTCTAATCACTAACTAATTTATCTGGGGAAAAATGTATTCTTTGCCATCTTGGTACAGCAGGTAGTAAATTTAATAAGCAAATTATATTCACTGAAAATATAATATGTGAGTATACTTAGGGACACATTACACAGGAGCTTCTTAATGAGTTTGTATTGACATTTTGTCAGAAAACAATATTTAGTAACAGAACTATGGTTCCCTTCCACATTTATTGTAATTCCTTACATGAGTTTCTCATTGCACTAAGCATCTCTTTCAAAAGATTCTATGTGTGCTAGGCGTTTGGTTGGGCAGTGAAAATGATGTGCAATCCCAGAGATTTCATCATTACCATCCAAAAGCATTAAACTGTCCATACTTCTGTGTGAATATATGTGGACACAACCCCGTGGGGAAGTCAGGTCTAAAACTATGGGCAAAGTGTTGTTTTAACATAGCACTGACTCTTCTTTCAGCTTTTCTATTGCCATCTTTATTAGTTAACCAACTATTAAAATTAGTGCAGCATCATGCACATTTGAGTTAAAAAATGAGCCTCTAACTTTCCAACCTGAAGGGTGCCTAACTGTTTAAAATTTAGACCAGTGACCTAGTGGCACAGATTAGTATCTCTGTGCTTTCTCTGCATGTGTGCATGTGAAGTCACTTCAGTTGTGTTGGACTGTGCAACTCTATGGACTGTACCCCACCAGGCTCCTCTGTCCCTGGGATTCTCCAGTCAAGAATACTGGAGTAGGTTGCCATGTCCTTTTCCAGGGGGTCTTCCCGACCCAGGGATGGAATCTTTCTCTCTCATATCTCCTGCATAGGCAGGTAGGGTCTTTACCACTCGCACCACCCACCAGGACCCTAACATCAGATTCCCTCAGGTCTCTAGTAGAATCCAATCTACTACTGCATCAAGGCAATTTGAGAGTGAGAAACTACCTTTAATATAGCAAATAGTCCAGTCTAGAGGTAAGTTACAAAATAACATCTCTATTTTCCATGCAGAGGAAATTGACCATTTTCATTTCATATACCATTTATACCGTGATGTAGTGATTCTGTGAAATCACTGAACTATAAAAAGAACATATGAGACAGAAATATTTTTTTCACTAGTTCTAAATGTTCTATAGGGTATAAAGGTAAATAAATAATTTCCTTTGTTCTGTACTTAAGGAAAGATAACATATTTAAGAAAGAAAAGTATGTTAGAAACACTTTTTGTTGCAGAGTCTGAAATATAAAGGTCCTTTTATTGAGAAAATTGAAGATACACCTTAAATGTCGATACATTCATTTCTGTTAAGGCATTTATTCAAACCATTTTTGTAAAAGTATGGCTGATTAAATCATTCAGTATATGTCAAAGCATTTGATCTGCTTAACCCTCAAAAGTTAGGAGTATGTGTCAGAAATTTTACCCAGATCCACTATTTTACACTATTAAACTTTTGCTTGGAAAATAATTCATATTACCTAGGGTATTTTAGTAAAATTTTGAGTCATAATTATACAGTGGCATTAAATTTGGAGACTTTTGATTGGTCCTGTGGCATGTCAGCTTCCACTCACTCAAACAATGTCATTGGTATTTTTTTCTAATTAAAAATTTTAGTATGCTGTACATTCATACACACATACAGATGAAAAAAAATTCACTAAACAATATGACGTGGAGAGCCATGAAAGGGTAGTTGGCGTAGGTGGGATTTATGGAAAGAAAGGATCAAACTGGAACTGGACAGCAGAAGTGAGAACGTTTAAATGAATAGAAGTTAATTTGGATTAATTAATGACTAATTAATTAATTAAACTTCTGACACATACTCCTAACTTTTGAGGGTTAAGCAGATTAAATGCTTTGACATGTACTGAATGATTTAATCAGCCATACTTTTATGAAAATGGTTTAATTAATGGTTAAGAAATGTCAGGCAAGCAGTTAATAAATGCTTTAGTTAGTAACCTAGCATGCTGGTTGATTTTTCAACTATTAAAGATGCTTCACAGTTGCTTATGACAGTGTTTTATGTATATGTATGTGCTTAGTTGCTTCAGTCATGTCTCTTTGTGACCCCATGGACTATAACCCACCAGGCTCCTCTACCTACCCATGGTATTTTCCAGGCAGGAATACTGAAGTGGGTTGCTGTACCCTTCTCCAGGGAGGTCGACCAGACCCACGGATTGAACCCACAAGTCCTGCATTACAGACGGGTTGTTTACCAACTAAGCCACCAGGAAGACGCTATTTTATGTACATTATGTACATACATAATGTACTATGGATTTGGTTTTAAAAGCTTTTTTTTCCTCTCCCTATGTGAGGTCAGAAAATACTTCTGCTGGAATTTTTTAGCTAAAAAAATTAGCTGTTTTGATGCCATGTAGGCTTTGTTTTGAACAAGTGAGCATGATGACTATTTCTATCCTGCTTTCTCTGAAACAATTTCCCTTGCAAGAGGGAATTGGGGAAGATCATTTGGAATAAACATGAGAGCTTTTATATTGGCATTGTCTGATTCTGTGTGACACTAAGAGGTTCACAGAACATCAAAGAGGTAAGAGAAGTTAGAAATTCGTGATTCTAACTTCATTTTACAGATGAGGGCCCCGGAACTGTGACATGGTGAGCACTTGGCTTTGTCACCGACATAGTTAGCTCTTCTTCCTGAATTGTACCTTTGTTTCCACTAGATCATGAGTCTCTTGAGAACAGGCACTATGTTTTACTTATCTTTATGATGCCTTGTGCAGTGGTGTGCTGGGGCTTCCAGGCAGTAGACACTCAATAAATATTTATTGAATGAATATGCTAAATGAATTATTAGGCAAGGTGAATTTTATAGGCCACTATACTCAGACATTGAAGTGGTATAACGATTTTGGTATAACTCAGGTTCCTCTCTATTTTGAACTTTTCTTACCTCCAGAGAAGAAGACTTAATTTTGCCAATTCAAGGTCAATCTTGTAACAGGTTTACTGAGTACATAGTCAGTTCAGGATTCTTTTCCCAACTTCTTTCCACAATGGCGCTGAAGTCTCATGTGCTTGTGTAGGTATCAATATATCTGATACTTTTTATGCATCCCTTCAGATTCTCTTCTTATTTCAGCCACCAAAGAGGAGACTAATTTGTCACCAGGTTAGCACCTCTTGCCTTATCGATGCTGAAGTGTGAGGTGCTTCAGAAATCACTCAGAGCCTGTGCATGCACAGCATGGAAATGGGGAGGAGTTGATGACCTCTGAGGCAAAACTGTGACATGGGGCTATTTGACATGCATGTTTCAATTTCTTCCCCAAGAAGATGGATGTCACATAGCCTGAGACATTCCATTAGCTCAAGCAGCCATTTGCCTTTTGCAGTGGCCGACTCACTAATGAGTTCTAATTTTGGTTCCACCCCTTCCCTGAGTTATTCTCCTGTACCTCATCCTTGATTCCTGGGATCACGCTTATAAGAAAAGTCTTTGTGTTGGTTTTCCTTCCAGAGGACTTGGACTAATACACATAGTGGGGAGGATACCAGGCCCAAGGATGGCTGCTCTGCCCTGAAATGGACTTATTCCCCTCTTTGTTTAGTTATCTTCTCCCCACTCCCCCACCATGCTGCTGTTTGTTGAGATGGTCCATTGCCATCAAGTCCCATTCCTGGGCTTCAGTTTCCTGTTGTGCGTGCTGAGAGTGGCCTGTCACTGAACTTCTGAGGCCCTTCCAGATCCACCACACTGTGTATTGCAGGGAACGTATGAACTGTTGCCCACACACCCTCAGGATTGATGGGGATTCTGGGAGGCCCATCTGCCAGGTGACCCATGCATCCATCTTTTTTTTCCTCTCTGGAGCCACGAGGGTTTGAAAATGTCTCTGTGAGCCTGCCTCCCAGGGCATGAGATATGGGGTCTTCTTAATCTTTATTCCAAAATTTATCTGGAGCTCCATCACCTCTTGGTCCTGATCAGCCTACGAGGCCTCATCAGTGCCTGTCTGGCACTTTTATTGGACTATTTCTCCCCTACTCAAGGCCTCCCCCATCACTCACATGAAATCTTAAACAAATTTGGATGGGAAGGATGAAGTTAATGGTGAACGTTATTCTTTTCCCATTGCTTAGACCAAGGCCTTGTCTTCAGAGGCTCAAAGACATAGACTCTTGTGACCTAAAGAAAATCTTTCCTTTAAGAACAATTGTCTCTGCCTTGAGTTCAGAGTTTCTATTGGGAAAATCAGAAGGTCAGCACTGGTCAGTTCTTTGCTTTTATATTTCTGTTCTAACAACCTGCCCTAGGGCAACAAGTATGCAATGCTGTAGCTGCCTGGACTGAGAACCATGATGTGGCAGATCAATCACAAGAATTTTAATGTTTCATAATACTGCCTCACCACTAATGAAAGCCTAATTAGTTAAGCTTAAGGCTAATCTTAGAGTTTTTCTTTGGTGTAACCATCACTCCCTGACTCGGTACCATTCTTTCTTCTTTGTGCAGCCCTCCTTCATATATAAAGCCATCCTTGTTCTTCCTCATTAAACTACTCTCAGTAGTCACTAAAGTCAATTTTTATAACATTCATGATATCAAAATATCCTTTTCTATAGGGGTATTGACTTGCAGTTCTGTTGAACTGGTCTTAGATCTAAACTACCAGGTCAATGTTTGTTGTGGGGGAAGAGAGGATTTGGTACTATTATTTAATTTAAAAATTTTTGGCTGTGAAGCGTGTGGGATCTTAGTTCTCTGACCAAGGATTGAACCCACTCTCCCTGCAGTGGAAGCTTGGGAGTCCTGACCACTGAACCACCAGGGAAGTCCTTAGGGGAAGAGGATTGATTAACCAGATCCTGCTGTGCCCTCAGATAAAGTTTTCCCTTTACTAGATTCAGAGGCCTCCTCCCTTTTCCTTGCTCTTTATGCTATTTTTAAAATTGAAACATAATAGACATACCATAAAATCAATCCATTTAAAGTATACAATTCATTGGTTTTTAGTTTACATATAGAGTTGTGTGACTATTGCTACTATCTAATTCCAGCACATTTTCATCACCATAAAAAAGGAACCCTGTACCAATTAGTAGTCATTCCCCCATTTTCACCCCTGCCAGCTCCTGACAAACACTAATCTACTTTTCAGCTCTGTAGATTAGTCTATTCTGTACATTTCATATTAATGGAATAATATGTTGGGCTTTTTGGTGACTCAGTGGTAAAGAATCCACCTGTCAATGCAGAAAATATGGGAGAGGCAGGTTCGATCCTGGGTCAGGAAGATCCCCTGGAGGAGGGGGATCTCCAGTATTCTTGCCTGGAGAATTCCATGGACAGAGAAGCCTGGTGAGCTACAGTCTACTGGGTTTCAAAGAGTCAGATACGACTGAGCAACTAACACTTTCACTTTTTTTCACTATTATTAATAACCACAACACTATACATTAGATCCCCAGAACTTATGCATCTTATAACTGGAAGTTTGTACCTTTTCACCAACATCTCTCCTGTTCCCCCATCCATTAGCCCCTAGGAACCACCACTGTACTCCCAGTTCTTATGAGTTGGCTTTTTTAGACTCCACATATAAGTGAGATCATACAGTTTTTGTCTTTTTCTGACTTATTGCACTTAGCATGATGCCCTCCAGGTTCATCTAATAGATCACAAGGGACAAGGTTTCATTCTTTCTCATGAATGGATAATATTTATGAGAGGGTGTGTGTGTATGTGTGTCTGTATGTATAACCTTTCTTTCTTTTTGACTGTGCTGGGTCTTCATTGCTGTGCGTGGGCTTTCTCTAGTTATGGAAAGCAGGGGCTACTCTCTAGTTGCAGTGCATGGGCTTCTCATTGAGGGGGCTTCTCATTTTTGGAGCATGGGCTCTAGGCAGGTGGACTAGAAGTAGTTGTGGCTCAGGGGCTTCAGAGTGCAGGCTCAAGAGTTGTGGTGCAAGAGCTTATGGTGCAGTTGTTCTGTGGCATGCGGAATCTTCCCAGACCAGGGATTGACCCCATGTCCCCTGTATTGACAGGTGGATTCTTTACCACTGGACCACCAGGGAAGTCCTATAATCACATTTTAAAAATAATTTCCAAGTGATGCTTTATGTTTTTATGCTTTATGTTTATGATGCTGACAGTATTAGTTGTGATGTGATAAAATTCCGTTACAGACTCAATACATTCATTCACTGAGAGACATTTAGGATGCTTCCTGTTTTGACTGTGGTGAATAGTGCTACAATGAACATGTGACTTCAGGTGTCTCTTCCAGATACTGATTTGATTTTGTTTAAATATATACCCAGAGGTGAGATTGCTGAATCATGTGGTAGTTCTATTTTTAATTTTTGAGGGGGCTTCCATACTGTTTTCCATAATGGCTACGCCAGTTTACATTCCCACCAATACCACACAAGGGTTTCCTTTTCTCTGCATCCTTGCCAATGTTTGTTATCTCTTGTCTTTTTGATAATAGCCTGTTTTTTTAAAATCAAACTATAGTTAATTTAGTTAATATAGTTAATTTAATGACAGAGGATGAGATGGTTGGATGGCATCAACGACTCATTGGACATGAGTTTGAGCAAGCTCTGGGAGCTGGTGATGGACAGGGAAGCCTGGTGTGCTGCAGTCCATGGGGTCACAAAGAGTCATACACGATGAGCGACTGAACTGAACTGATAGCTAATTTATAATGTTATATTTGTTTCAGGGGGCTTCCCTGGTGATTCAGTGGTAAAGAATCTGCCTGCCAATGCAGGAGATGTGGGAGATGCAGGTTTGATCCCTGGGTCGGGAAGATCCCCTGAAGGTGAAAATGGCAACCCATTCTAGCATTCTTGCCTGGAGAATCCCATGGACAGAGGAGCCTGATGGGCTACAGTAAATAGGATCACAAAGAGTCAGACATGACTTAGTGACTGAGCAACAGCAATTTGTTTCATATTAATAACAGTGATTCAGTTTTTACAGATTATACTCCATTTAAACTTATTATAAAATGTTGGCTATACCCCCTGCTTCAGTCATTGCTTCAGTCCTGTACATTAACACATCCTTGTATCTTATTTATTTTATATCTAATAGTTCCAACCTCTTAATCCCCTTCCTGTAACTTGTTCCTCCCTGCAACACCCTCTCTACTAGTAACTACTACTTTGTTCTCTGCATCTGTGAGTTTGTTTCTATTTTGTTATATTCTTTTATTTTATTTTTTAGATTCCACATTTAAGTGAAATCCTATAGTATTTGTCTTCTTCTGTCTAACTTACTTCAGTAAGCATAGTGCCCTTTTGGTCCATCCATGTTGTTGCAAATGGAAAATTTTTACTCATTTTTATGACTGAGTAGTATTCCACTGTGTATGTATGTGTGTATATATATATACACACATACATACATATTGGGCTTCCCTGGTGTTTCAGATGGTAAGGAATCTGCCTGCAATGCAGGAGACCTGGGTTTGATTCCTGAGTCAACAAGAGCCCCTGGAGAAGGGAATGGCTACCCACTCCAGTATTCTTGCTTGGAGAGTCCTATGGACAGAGGAGCCTGGTGGGCTGTAGTCCATGGGGTTGCAAAGAGTTGGATAGGACTGAGTGACTAACACAGCAATGGGAATACACACACACACACACATCACATCTTCTTTATCCATTCATCTATTGATGGACACTTAGATTGCTTCCACATCTTGGCTATTGTAAATAATGCTGCCATGAACATTGGAGTGCAGATATCATTTCCAATTAGTGTTTTCATTTTCTTTGGATATATACCCAGAAGTAGAATTGCTGGATCATACGGTAGTTCTCCTTAAAATTTTGAGGAACATCCATATTGTTTTCCACAGTGGCTGCACCAATTTATAGTCCCACCAATAGTGTACTAGTATTCCCTTTTCTTCATATCCTCATCAAAATTTATTCTTTGTTGTCTTTTTGATTATAGCCATTCTGACAGGTGAGAGATGATATCTCACTGTGGTGTTGCTTTGCATTTCCCTGATGATTAGTGATGTTGAGCACATTTTGATGACCTGTTGAAAATTTGTAAGTCTTCTTGGGAAAAATCTCTCTTCAGGTCCTTTGCTCATTTTAAAAATTGAAATATTTCTCTTTTACTTTATTTTTGCTGCTAAACTATATGAGTTTCTTTTATATTTTTAGATATCAACCCCTCATTAAATATATGGTTTGCAAATATTTTCTTCCATTCCATAGGCTTCCTTTTCATTTTGTTAATTGTTTCCTTTGCTGTAGGGAAACTTTTTCTTTTGATGTAGTTTCACTTGTTTATTTTTGCTTCTGTTGCCAGTGCTTTTGATGTCATATCCAAAAAAACTTTATCAGTCCTTATGTTAAGGAAATTTTACCCTTGTTTCTTCTACAAGTTCTAAAGGTTCATGTTTTAAATTTAAGTCCTTAGTTCATTTCAAGTTAATTTTTCTGTGTTGTGACTGTTCAGTTTTATCCTTTTGCATGTGGGTATACAGTTTTCCAAGCATCATTTATTGAAAAGACTATCTTTTGCACTTAATATATTCTTGGCACACTTTTCAAAGATGAGTTCACCATATATCCATGGGTTTATTTCTTGGCTGTCTAGTCTATTCCATTGATCTATGTGTCTGTTTTTATGCCAGGACCATAGTGTTTGATTACTGTATCTTTGAAATATAGTTTGAAATGATGAATTGCGTTGCTTCCATATTTGTTCTTCTTAAGAGTGCTTTGGGTATTTAGCTTCTTTTGTGGCTCCATATGAATTTTACAATTGTTTTTTCTATTTATGTGAAAAATTCCATTGGAATTTTGGTAAGGATTGCATTGAATCAATAGATTGTTTTGGGCAGTATGGACATTTTAGTAACATTAATCCTTCCAATCTATGAACACAGGATATCTTTCCATTTATTTGGGTTTTCTTCAACTTCTTTCATTAACATTTTATAATTTTCAGCATCCAGATATTTTACCTCCCTAGTTTAATTTATTCCAGAGTATTTTGCTGTTTTTGAGGTGATTATGAATGAGGGTCTTTTCTTTTTTTTTTTTTAATGGGGTTAATTTATTTTTCAGCTGTGTTAGTGTATAGAAGTACAAATGACTTTTGTATATTAACTTTATAACCTGCAACTTTACTCAATTTGTTTATTAGTCCTAAAGATTTACTGTTTGGACTTCTGTATATATAAGGTCATATTATCTGCAAAGAGACATAAGTTTACTTCTTTTCCAATTTGGATGCTTTAGTTTTCTTGCTTAATTGTCCTGGCTAGGACTTCTAGTACTATGTTGAATAAGAGTGGTGATAGTGGACACTATTTTCTTGATCCTGATCTTAGAGGAAAAGTTTTCAGTACTGTACTATTAAGTGTGATGTTAGCTGTGAATTTGTCATATATGGCAGTTATTATGTTGAGGTACATTCCTTCTATATCCAATTTATTAAGAATTTTTGTCATGAAAGAATGTTGAATTGTGTTAGATGTTTTATCTGCAGCAACCATTGAAATGATCTGTTGACTTTTATTCTTTATTCTATCAGTATAGTGTATTACATTTACTTGATCATAGTATGTGATTCTTTTAATGTGCTGTTGAATTCATTTTGTTCTTGTCTGTGAATAGCTGCTAATCAGTATTTCTGTGAGGGTGATTATAGCTGGGGAGCTCCTGTTCCACTATTTTGTTCACTCCTCCCTTCATTCCTTTTTATGGTTAAATAATATTCCATCATATGGCTAGATCACATTTGATTCATCCATTCACCAGCTAGATAATTGCTTTTTCCTACCTTTTGGCAATTGTCAATTCATAGTGCCACTATGAGTATTTGTGTGCAAGTGTTTTAGTATCTGTTTTCAGTTCTTTTGGATATATACTTAGGAGTGGAATTGATAGGTCATATGGCAACTCTGTAGTGAGAAATTGAGAGTTGAGATTTTGAGAAATTGCCTGACTGTTTTCCAAAGAGGTTGCACAATTTTACATTCCCACCAACAATGTCCAAGGCTCCAATTTCTCTACATCCACATCAGCACTTGTTGTTTTTATCTAGTCATATTTTTCACAACCTGCCCCTGGTTATTTGAAACCATAAGACTGTGCTTTTAATAAATAGACTCATCTTGTCACTTACTGCATGCATCAAGGTCCTTATGAGATTCAGACGCATATGGATAACACTTTGTAAGAGTTCATGGTTACTAGTGGGGGTTGTCTACTACTCTAAGGCAAAAGGAAGTTTTCTCAAAGTGTTGGCTTGTGTATGGAAATGTACCTGTGTCTTGATTATCCCCAAACATATTCTGCTGAGGAGTCATCTTCACCCTTTCATGTTCAGCCCTTTGAATCAATGCAGCTGAAATCTTGGATAAATATAGAAAATTTACATAGTCCTAACAATTACATGCCAGCTCTTTATTGTGCTTTAAACAAAGACAAAACATCATGTGCAAAAACAAACAAAAATAGTCAGGCATTGTTTCTAAAGATGGAATCCAACCTCCAAAACTAGAAATTCTTACTCTATTTAAAAACCTATGAGGAAATTTAATTGCTAATTTTGAAAAATTGAAACCTGAATTGTCGGGTAATATATGTTTTAGATAAGCATTTGAATTAAGATTTCTAAAACATGTTCAAATACTGAATCTCAAAATAGTTTCTTATTATGTACAATGTGCAGTGTTTAGGGTATAAAAATACATGAAATTAAAGCTTTATATAATAGTGATTTAAATTTCTCTATTTTCCAATTTAATGAGGGTATTTTGGAAATACTAATCATGTCTCTCACCCCAGCCTCCAAATCATGTGTCCAGTAGCCATTAAACCATTATAGTACCTGCAGAAGATGGGGGTCATCTATCCTGCCATTGTATTACCTAGTCATTAAATCACCTAGGAAAGAAAAGTGTTAACAAGGTAGGGGAAGTAGAAAACCCACATTGTAGTAGTCAGTTAGCGTGCCTCTTGCTGCTCAGTGTCTAGATCCTTTTCCTATGTTTGGACAGTGCCTACTGTCTGAGCTTTCTTCACAGCAGAGAAGTTGAGAATGCTTGTTAGAGTATTTGCTTCCTCAGTGTTCTTTGAAGCCAGGGCTACCCCAGTCATATTGTGCCAGACTTTAAGTGGCAGATTAATGATACAAGACAGGGATTGTGCAAAATCTATTCTGGCAAGCGTAGCATTGATGTAGTGGCAGCCACATCCATTGTTCAGCATCAGTGATGTGTAGATCCAGCAGCCTGGTAGTCTCCAGAACCCACTGGTAGTCTCCCAGAACCCACTTCTATAGTGTGCTCATAGCCACAATGCTTGACTCTTCATTCCTTCCAGAATCTGTGAGCTACTCATTATTCAGAAATAAATTAATTTTCTGTTTAAATTAGCCAAAACTGTTTTCTACTGCTTGGAATTAAGTCCCCTAATAGATGTACTCACCCCTCCTAGTCCCCAGTGAATTCAGGAAAAGAGAAGTGATAGGAGACGTGGAAATCAGGTGGTGCTTTACTTATGTGTTGGATTCACATCTCCAGCCTGGGGTTGAGAGGAAAGCCTAAATAAGAAAACCATTTGCTCTGTTTCTGAAATCTGGGAGATCTTGCAAGGTACTCCCGTGGCCACATAGAACAGCCACATCAGAATAAAACAACGACACAGCATGGGCAAGCAGAAAGAAAGCCTAAGTTTTGCTCCTTAGAGTTTTCTGGTCTTCCATATGTTAGAGGCCCCCACTTGTCCAGAGGAGGAATATGGAATATGACTGATAGTGCTTGATGGGGAACTTACAAAGGGAATCACAAGGGGACAAAATGATCTTGTAGTTGAGGACAACAGTGCAGACTAACTTGGCCCGGGATCCATTGAGAATGCAGCCAGGTCTGAGAGTGGTAAACTATGTCACTGAAGGGAGGTCAAGTTAAGAGGGAGGACCACTGGGCCATGTCTGAGCTGAGAGGTAACAGGCTACTAGTTCCCAGCCATAGACCAGGTGGTTGACTGATGAAAAGGACAAGGGACAATTATTACTGTCACCACAGAAGTTACTGGAGACTTGAGGATATAGTTATTATGGGACAGGATGGAAAATAATATTATTTTATTAATAGGGAATAGACATGTCTTTTCTTTTATGATGCTGAAGGGAGACTTAGATAAAACTCAATTATTTTTGTCAAATTCATTACAGTTGAGCTAAAACAGGTACCTTGGTTCATTTGTGGCCTCTTAAGGAGTTCACTTATCAAAATGAACTTCTTGTGCACTGAAATGGGGCTTGTACATGTTGAAATGCTTGCCCAAAGAACTTTTTCATTCTGCCTCTACATTGGACCAGAGTTTCTCAGAAATGTTTGTCATTGTTCAATATTTACATGTTTTATTACCATAAATTGCTGTTTGTTCAGTATATTGAAATTTATTATATTTGAATATAGAACTGCAAGGTAAATTGCCTAACATATACATGATATTCTCATTTCCCAGTGTTCAGTCCAAGAAATTAGAACCACCTCCCCTACTCGCTTGACCAAAGGAACATAGTCTTTAGAATATAACAATAGTTCTATTGAATAGAGCAAGTACTCAATTTCTTTGTGACGTCTAGATCCTCTGGCTACAATGAATAAACAGAGATCAAATGAACCATATCTAAGGTAACAACATTACTGTTACAGCATTTTGATTGATTTGACATATCTATTCAGAATGCTAACCCATGTATACTGCCTGGTTTTACTGAGCTATCACCCATTTCTTTGGGCATTTAGAGACATGGCTAATTCTTATAGTTTAAAAGAGCTAATTTAAAGACAAACATCAAGGAATTTGCCTAAGTTAGAACTTATTAATAACTTGGTTATATGCTCTGGGTGAACTTGTATTTGTTGGTGATAACATCCATCATCACTTTAATTTTGTGCCCATAGCACCAGGTAGTTAGTTCATATATGTCATTAATGAGGCTGTTACCATGCCAACAGTTCTGAAATAACAATTTACCACAAAGGACCTAATATAAGTTATTTGGTTCAGTTGGTTATATATTTGAAAGCCCTTTTGCTGTACTGTAATCTATTTGAACACTTTAAATTAAATTCTGTATTTTCCCAGAGAACCAAAATGTATTAAAGTGTGTATGAATGTGTAATATATATTCTTTCAATTCTCACTTCTCATTGTCCAGCAACAATGATATTTATTCTGCTTGATATAAAGATAGGTTTTGTATAGTGATAAAAATGAAATTTTCAGATTTACATTTTAAGAACTTACTACTGTCAAGAAAAACAGAATTAATGAAGCTGACTGGATTCTCCTAAACACACAAATGTGAACTTGCCATTTGTAAGATGAAAGTATATGAAAGATTGACATACTATTAAAGATTGAACTGTTATCATATCATGATTAAAAGTTTGTTATAAATTATACAAAAACAATCTGGAATTAGCATGAACTTAATTTTTGAAGTATGATCAGTTTAAATGTCATAGGTCATTAAAGAGTCTTCTCTTTATATCTTTGTTATAATTATGAACATAATTGAAAATTCATAATACTTTAAGTTCCATTTTACAATAGTTAAATTTACATAGTAATTATATCACTTTTTTCTCTTTGCATATAAATAATGACTCTCAGATATTATTCAACAGGCATTGTGCTAAGTAATGCAAATATGAATTTATATATATTTAGAATACATGTCTCAACAGATAACTAAATCCTATTGCTGCAAAGCTAATTCATATGCTACCCTAGGTTATCATTGTTTGTAAGACAGACACAAGACATTTAAAAAATATTTGTAAAAAAGCCTAGACTTGGGTGAATATAATGAATTAAATCATCATTTGGTGTAATTGTGCTGTGCTTAGTTGCTCAGTCATATCTGACTCTTTGTGACCCCATGGCTCCTCTGTCCATGGGATTCTCCAGGCAAGAATACTGGAGTGGGTTGCCATGCCCTCCTTCAGGGGATCTTCCCAACCCAGGGATTGAACCTGGGTCTCCCACATTGCAGATAGATTCTTTACTGTCTGAGCCACCAGGGAAGCCCTCTGTAATTATGTTCCCTCCAAATTAATATGTTGAAGTTCTGACTCTCAGTACCTCAGAATATGACTGTATTTGGAGACAGACCTTTAAGAGGTAACTGTTAAAAATGAAGTCAGTAGAATGAACCCTAATCCAATATATGGCTTCTAAGAAGAGGAATTTAGGACACAAGGCCACACAGAGGGAAGACCACATGTAGATACAGAGATCAGAGGGCCATCTACAAGCCAAGGAGAGAGTCCTCAGAAGACAGCAACCCTGCTGACATGTTGACCTCAGACTTCTAGCCTCCAGAATTGTAAGAAAATGTTTGTTGTTTAATTCACTCTGTCTGTTGCACTTTATTATGGTGGCCCTACCAAACTAACACAATAATATATAGAGAGAGTTGTCATTTATTTATATTCAATTGCATGGAATTCCAGTTCTGGTTGTGTATATGGCCTTGCACTGCTAAATTTGGTTCAAGAAGCAAGACAGATTGGTGTTCGCAATCATTCTTAAATGGAAGGTCATAAATTGTGTATGTTATTTTGCTATTGTGGAGTAATTCTGGAGTATAAAAGGGCTGTGGCAAGGAAGAATCCAGTTGTTTTCTCTACTCTGATAGTCCACTTGTGAGGAGAATGTCATCAAATTCTGCCTTAAGTGGACTGGGGGTTGGGAGAGGCTGTGTTAAGATAGGCCACATGCTTGTTCTGTATGGCCTCTTTGCTTCCATAAATTTCCATATGCCAAGCCAAATAAAGCAGGAATTAATAGCTCTCTCTCTGTCATATGCACACACGCATATATGTGTGTGTGTCTTTGTTTTGGTGTTTTCCAACCTAAATTCTATACCAGTCAAAACATCAGTTGAATGATTTGGTGGTAGAATATAAACATTTCAGAAACTCTAGATCTTGAAAACTTTTACCTGCGACATACCTTTTCTTATGAAATTTTTGAAGGTGGTTGTCCATCCAATGACAGAAAAAATCAAGAGAGTAAAACATGGACTGGAGAAAACAGGGGACACTAGAAGGGAGTGAAGAGAATTCCAGGAAGATGGTATGCAGGGCTCCAGGGTGACAGCTGTGCCCCTGATGTAATTGCTCACAACTGTTTCTGTTTGACTCAAGATCTGCTGCCACCCTTGTACCCTCTTTTTTTTTTTTCTTTTCACCTGAGGACAGAGTACCCAGGTGGGTCTCACCCAGATTCTGGTGTGTTCTTGGCTTTACCTTGTCCTGATGAATATTCTGTTGTGCTGTCCAGGGCCTTCTGGCCTGGGTCAGCCAATTAAACCATTTCATCCGTCAGAGGTGTTCTATTCTCTCTTCAGATATTACCTAAAATCAAAAGTTACAGAGCAACCTGCTTGCCCAGGCATATTCCTGTCAGACCTCCAGCATCAGACCACAGTCCCAAGTGTGCTGAGCTTTTGGTTTCCCAGGTTTCACTCATAAGCTTGTTCATTATTATCCCAGAAAGGACTCGTTGACTCTCAGTGAAGTCAGAGTTATATTGCCTCCAGCTTACCTTCTCTTGCATTTCTTCATCTAACAATGTCAACATTGTTTATTTTTAGAACTAGGTTTGTGCTTTATACTTGGTTTATCAAACAAAGCAATACATGGATAGAGGGAGGAGAATCTTTTAGGGGGAGGCTCACTTGGGTACTTGGGGGCTCATTTTATTATTAGTGTTTTGTTAGTATTTATTACTATTTTTATTTTTCTAAAGCTGTTATTTTATTTATTTATTTTTTTGGCCCCGTTGTGCAGCATGTGGAATCTTAGGACTCCAGCCAGGTATCAAACCTTTGCCCTCTGCATTGGAAGCCTGGAGTCCTAACCACTGGACTGCAGGGGAATTCCCAGGATTCCTTACTATTCTTTAATCTAGGGGTTTGCATACTTTGCCTGTACAGGGCCAGAGAGTCAAGTGAATAATTTCAACTCTGTGGGTCATATATTCTCTGTCACAACTACCCAACTCTCCTGTTGGGGCACAGAAGCAGCTGCAGGTACTATAGAATTGAGTGTGTTATGTTCCAATAAAACTTTATCTACAAAAACGGCAGTGGACTAGATTTGGCTAATCAGCTGTAATTTGCTGGGTCCCTCAAATTGCACATATATGTTTTATATACTTTTATAAAGATATAATTCACTTAAAATATATATACAAGCAAGCAACCCCCTACAAAACCCAGGGTGCCAGTATTCACTCTGTGATTACTATGGTCTGAATACATATGTCCCCTCAGAATTCATTTGTTGAAAATCCAATTTCCAAGGTGATAGTATTAGGAGGTGGGGCTATGGGAGGGGATTAGTTCATGAGGGTGGAGCCCTTGAGAATGAGACTAGTGCCTTTAAAAGAAGCCTCAAGAGAGCTACCCTGCCCCTTCTGTCATATAAGGATCCAAGGAGAAGTCTGTGACCTGGAAAAGGGCCACCACTAGACTCTGCTGGCATCCTGATCTCAGTCTTCCAGCCTCCAGACTGTGAGAAATACATTTCTGTTGTTTATAAGCCACCAATCTATGGTACAGTCATCCCTTTGTACCAAAATCAAGTCCCTTGTATAACATGGTATATTATATGCATATGACCTATGCACATCCTCCTGTATACTTTAAATCATCTCTAGATTCCTTATAACACCTAATATAATGTAAATGCTATGTAAATAGTTGCTAGTGTGAGGCACATTCAAGTTTTACTTTTTGGAACTTTTTGAATTTTTAAAAAAGTTTCTATTCAAGGTTGGCTGAATCTGCAGATGTAGAACCTGATGATATGAAGGGTCAACTCTGTATTTTGTTGTAGCAGTCTGGATGGACTAATGCAATAGTAAATTATAAAATGCTTTTTAAGCAGCTCTTTCTTCTTTCTGTGTGTTTCCTTTCCTTCTTTTATATTTTCATTTGGTTTATTATCATATTACCTTTTTATTGTGATTTCTGGAATATACTCCTATAGTAGGATGGAAACTGGATTGGGAATTAGGAATACCAGGTCTTACTCCACATCTCTACCACTGCCTAGTAGTTAAAAAAGTAAAAATGCCTTCCCTCCTTCAGGTCTCAGTTTCCTCCAGTGTGAAATGAAAGATTGAACCAAGTGATTTCAGAGGCCATTTACAACTCAAATAGTCTATTAAATTTTAAGTTTCAGTTCAGTTTTAGTCATTGATTCTTGTACTTCCTTTCACACAACCCCCAGCCGCACCCCTGAAAAAAAGAGTAGCTCAAATCATGCATGAACATTCTCTTGGGTTATTTCCAGCTCAGTGTTCTAGGTTACAGGATTCATATACTAATTAGTGTTTTAGATCTCAATATTCTTCAATTGTAAGGAATACCGTTTCTTCAAAACTCTACAGGTGAACTCCCAAGACTTCATAATTGAACTGTCTTCAGAGAAGAATTACTCAATCATCTTTTCTTTTTCTTTTTCTGTGTCTCTTTTTCTGTTTTGCATATAGGGTTATCATTACCATGTTTTAAAATTCCATATATATGCGTTAGTATACTGTATTTGGAGAAGGAAATGGCAACCCACTCCAATGTTCTCCATGTTCTTGTCTGGAGAATCTCAGGGACGGGGGAGCCTGGTGGGCTGCCGTCTATGGGGTCGCACAGAGTTGGACACGACTAAAGCGACTTAGCAGCAGCAGCAACAGCATACTGTATTGGTCTTTATCTTTCTGGCTTACTTCACTTTGTATAATGGGCTCCAGTTTCATCCATCTCATTAGAACTGATTCAAATGAATTCTTTTTAATGGGTGAGTAATATTCCATAGTGTATATGTACCATAGCTTCCTACTCAGTCATCTTAAAGTGTCTCATAATATCCTAATAGTGTCGACTGCATTATAATTTAAAGGCTTCTCAAATAATGTATTGTAGAAATACAAATTTTTAGATGTTTGTAAATCCCATGGTGCTGATACTTTTCATGTAAGTTGTCAACTGCAGTATGAAATTTTATTTCTGTATGTTTAGATTTATAGATAAGTTTTAGAAATGAAAAGAGAAAGTCTATAGTTTTTTGGTAGAGAGTTGGGCCAAAAAGAAAGTGTGAAATGGAATATTACTCAGCTATAAAAAGGAACACGTTTGAGTCAGTTTTAACGAGGTAGATGAAACTAGAGCCTCTTATACAGAGTGAAGTAAGTCAGAAAGAGAAAGACAAATATTGTATATTAACACATATATATGGAAGTTAGACAGTAATGGTGATCCTACATACAAGGCAGCAAAGGAGACATAGATGTAAAGAACAGACTTTTGGACTCAGTGGGAGAAGGTGAGGGTGGGATGATTTGAGAGAATAACATTGAAACATGTATATTACTCTATGTAAAATAGATGACCAATGCAAGTTCGATGCATGAAACAGGGCACCCAAAGCCAGTGCTCTGGAACAACCCAGAGGGATGGGATGGGGAGGGATGTGGGAGGGGGTTCAGGATGGGGGGACACATGTATACCCGTGGCCAATTCATATTCAGTTCTGCTCAGTGGCTCAGTCGTGTCTGACTCTGTGACCCATGGACTGCAGCTTGCCAGACTTGCCCATCACCAACTCCTGGAGCTTGCTCAAACTCCATCACCAACTCCTGGAGCTTGCTCAAACTCATGTCCATCGAGTCAGTGATGCCATCCAACCATCTCATCCTCTGTCATCCCCTTCTCCTCCTGCCTTCAATCTTTCCCAGCATCAAGGTCTTTTCAAATGAATCAGTCCTTTGTGTCAGGTGGCCAAAACATTGATATTTCAGCTTCAGCATCAGTCCTTCCAATGAATATTCAGGACTGATTTCCTTTAGGATTGACTGGTTGGATCTCCTTGCAGTCCAAGGGACTCTCAAGAGTCTTCTCCAACACCATAGCTCAAAAGCTGAGCTTGGTGCTCAGCTTGCTTTATAGTCCAACTCGCACATCCATGCATGACTACTGGAGAAAGCATAGCCTTGACTAGACAGACTTTGGTTGGCAAAGTAATGTCTCTGCTTTTTAATATGCTGTCTAGTTTGATCATAGCTTTTCTTCCAAGGAGCAAGTGTCTTTTAATTTCATGGCTGCAATCACCATCTGCAGTGATTTGGGAGCCCAAGAAAATAAAGTCTGTCACTGTTTCCATTTCTTCCCCATATATTTGCCATGAAGTGATGGGACTGGATACCATGATCTTAGTTTTCTGAATGTTGAGTTTTAAGCCAACTTTTTCGCTCTCCTCTTTCACTTTCATCAAGAGGCTCTTTAGTTCTTCTTTGCTTCTGCCATAAGGGTGGTGTCATCTGTATATCTGAGATTATTGATACTTTTCCCAGGAGTCTTGATTCCAGCTTGTGCTTCATCCAGCTGGGCATTTTGCATGATGTACTTTGCATATAAGTTAAATAAGCAGGGTGACAATATATAGCCTTGACATACTCCTTTCCTGATTTGGAACCAGCCTGTTGTTCCATGTCCAGTTCTAATTGTTGCTTCATGAGCTGCATAGATTTCTCAGGCGGCAGGCCAGATGGTCTGATGTTCCCATCTCTTTCAGAATTTTCCACAGTTTGTTGTGATCCACACAGTCAAAGGCTTTGGCATAGCCAATAAGGCAGAAGTAGATGTTTTTTCTGGAACTCTCCTGTTTTTTCAGTGATTCAGTGGATGTTGCCAATTTGATCTCTGGTTCCCCTGCCTTTTCAAAATCCAGCTTGAACATCTGGAATTTCACAGTTCATGTACTGCTGAAGACTGTCTTGGAGAATTTTGCACATTACATTCATGTTGATGTATGGCAGAAACCATCACAATATTGTAAAGTAATTATCCTCCAATTAAAATAAATTAATTAATTTAAAATAACTTTAAAGAAAGCAAATACAAAAGGTAAGTGTGAGTGGTTCTTGATGATGATTTGTCTCTAAAGATGGGGATGTTCTGACCAGACTACCCAAGTAGTAATTTGGAGGCAGCACATTTAAAATAAAGCATACAATACTGTTATGTAGGCAGTAATGAGAGTCAACTTTTTCTCCCAATAAATGAGAATAAGAAATATATCAAATGAGAGTGTTGAGTTTAATTAGATTTCTATGCTCTTGAATCTTCCAGGTGATTATCTCAATAAAGGAAATCCTAATGTGTTCAATTTCATGCATATGCAACAATTGACTTCCATTTCTCAGTTCTAGCCAACATATAGGAAATTAAGCGTAGATTCATATTACACATTAAGTAGTACTGATGGGACTAGACTAGGAAAGTGAAGGGATTTTCAGAAAAGAAAAGTAATTCATCCCAATGAGCTGGTCTTGCCAATAGTGGCTTAGAAAAGCACCAGTTGACTAGAGAGATTGGGGTAGTATTTTATCCGGTTTCTCCCCTCTCCCCACTCTCCCTCCATGATATTTCAGTAAGCCCAGAACAGGGTCTTGTTGACTTCAATTCTCTTTACACAGGCCTTCATTCTTTAGAGGAGCATCTCCTCAACTTGAGCAGATGGCATAGAACAAAAAGAACAGGCCTGCCTAGTCTGAATGTAATCCTAACCTCTCTATTTAAGCCTTGCCTTTCATTTTCAGTTCCCCAATTACAGAGCTCCTACTCTGTGTTAGGCATGAAGCAAGTGTGAATGAAGCTCCAGATTTGGAGGTTGTGAGAACACTATTTCAGTTCAATCCCATTTTATTCCATTTTAATAAATAGAAATTTATTGAATGTATACTGTAAGTCAGACTGGGCTAGACACTGACTGTCAGTTACTCTTCAAAATAGAATGAAAGTGGTGTTTTTATTTTTCCTGTTTTATAGGTGATTTTAGTGGGCCTAGACAGGTTATAAGCCTCATCAAGGTTATCCTACAAATAGGGTGAAAGTGAAATAAAAAGCTTTTGGCTCCAAACTCCGTATTTTCCCCACTATGTCAAACTGCTGTGTAAAAAGCCCTACTGCTTGGATACAATTAAAAAGCAAATCTTTAATCTGGCAGTTTCCCCATTCTCAGAGCTAAGGAGGACCTCAAATACTGACCAGTTCAGCCTCCCTATTCCTGAGCCCGTCTCAGTAATGAGACTTGAGACTTAGGATGCGCAGGACAAGGTAGCTAATTTGCTTTCTTTTCTTCCTTTGGAATAAGTTACTTTCTCTGGGCTTTAGTTTTCTTATTCCTATATTAGCTTTAACAAAATCACCCCTATTGCATGGGTACTATGCATATCTAGTCTTTTCTTTCTTTCGACCACTGGCCCTACCTAAACTCGGTCACTCCCCTACTCATTTGTTTGTTGATTGATTCATTCACTCAGTATTTATTAAGTGTTTACATCAGGCATTGTACTTGGAGCAAGTGATTCAGCTGTGAATGAGGCAGACACATTCTAGCCCTTACAGCCTTATGGACTATAGGGGAAGACAGGCATGAATCACCAATTTTAATGAGCTATGACAGCAGTAGATGGTGCTAAGAGACTAGTCTAGGTGGTCCAAAAAGACCACTTCATAGAAGAGGGATATGTAAGCTAGCTGAGCAACAAAGGATGAATGGAAGTTATCAGGCATAGAAGGAGGAATGTAGGAGCAGGTTAAACATGTAGGGTACCTATGTAGAATTGTCACTGGTGACAGACGACTGCCATCTTTAGTTGTTTCCTCCCCACTTCTCTAGCTTCAACTTAGAAAAGAACAGTATGTAAACTTCCTTCTCAGTCTCAAAGCCTTGATAAGTCATCTAGTCCTGTCAGCTTCTGGTGTTGTACTTGGCTACAGGGGAGCAGGTGTAAGGATTAGTGACCCTGTAGAAAGAAGTAGCCCCATCCGCAAGTTAATGAAGAAAGGCTCACCCTTGGCCACATCCATTCAGGGTTCTTGGACAAGAACCAAGTGGATATAATAGGCGTGTAAAGCCACATCTCTCTTGGATGTTTAGACTTTTCTAGGAAGCAAGTTCAGTGGGAACTGTGGATAGGATGGAACAGGTGGAGTAGCAATAGAGCTGTCTACTAAATAAGGCAAGTTTTCCCCTCAAGTTTTCAATCCGTGTGAATGTGGATAGTGTGGGTGATGTGTGAATGGATCTTTTCATCTCTCTCATGTGAGCCAGTATTCATTTACCCCAACCTTCACAATTCCTCTTTGTTTTTCTTTCCTTTTTCTTTTGACTCAGATTTTATCTGTGTCCCCAGGAGCAAAAGAAACTAATGATTGCTACAAGGGTAGCCTAGTCAGCAAACAGCCTTGTTAGTGATTTTTCCAGAAGCTTAAAATTGCAGTATGTGAGTTGGAGGCTGACAGTGGTTTAAAAAAAATAAATCATTTCTGAACTCTTTGAATAGTGTTGAAAAATCCCGTTGTCTCTTGGTTCAAATGTTCCTAGGTTTCCTGCATGATCTGTGTGTTCTTTCCCTGCTGTTGTTCTGTCACTGGAGTACCTGTCATCTGTAGCTTAATGGGCCTATGGCACTTTCATTATTTAGATCACTCTGCATGAAAGGAGACTTTTTGATTTTCTGCACCCTTTGGCTCTTTGGTTAGTATCTGTACATATATGCCCTTATTCAGATGTTCATCAAATATTTCTTGATCAAGGTTCTGGGGAGGGATGGGGGCTCCAAGAAGAAAAAGACATGATCCCTGTGCCTAAGGGATTCAAAGGAAAAAGCATACACAAACAGATCACTCATGAGACAGTACGATAAACACTGTGACAGTGATGCATACAAATTGCTATGGGAGTACAGCAGAGAGATACTGTCTCTCAAGTTACCAACAGTCCCTATAGGGGATGAAAGTGTTTGACTCATATTCATTAAATCACAGTAGCTATGAATTTTGAATACCATTGTGACTGATGGTTGCAGCTCATCTAGTGAAAATCTGACCTTTGAGAACTGAAGTTGTACTTTCATGTACTCTGGATCCCAATCTCATGGTCACAAGAATGTTACAAAACAGTAGTCTTTGACTCAAGGCTCACCAGCAAAATATTTGTAACCTGGACACCCCTCCCCACATTTTCCCTCTTGTTCAACAAGTGCTTAAGGGTAACCTGCATGCACACCTCTTCTGCAGTTCTGGATGCATTTATAAAAGACAGGGCAATTTTAGATTTCATTTCTGCTACCTACCTTCTTTCTTTTTTTAAACTTTTTAATATTTTTTAAACTTTTGTATTAGGGTATATCTGATTACAATCTTATGATAGTTTCAGGTGAACAGCAAGAGACTCAGCCATGCAGATACATGTACCCGTTCTCCCCCAGACTCCCCTCCCATCCAGGCTGCCACATAACACTGAGCAGAGTTCCGTGTACTATACAGTAAGACCTCATTGGTTATCCATTTTAAATATAGCAGTGTGAACATGTCCATCCCGAACTCTCTAACTATCCTTTCCCCCTGGCAACCATAAGGTCATTCTCTAAATCTGTGAGTCTCTTTCTGTTTTGCAAGTTCATTTATATCATATATACAATGGAATATTGCTCAACCATTAAGAAGAATGAAATAATGTCATTTACAGCAGCATGGATGGACCTACAGATTGTCATACTGAGTGAAGTAAGTTAGACAGAGAAGGAGCAATATTGTATGACATCCCTTATATATGGAATCTAAAAAGAAATGATACCTTCTTCCTTTTTGGTTCATTCTGTTGTTTTTCTAGATTTATAGCTGAATAATTAGCTCATTTATATTAAATTTTTCTCTTAACTTTAAACAAATTATTTTGAGCTCTATAAAATTTCCCCAATATAGCTTTAGTTATAGCCCATAGGTTTTGATATGACGTATTTTCCTTTTTGTTAAAGTTCTAGAAAATTTATAACTTCATGTTTTTCCTGCAATTTAATGTTTATCAGAGTTTTCCTTCATTTTTAAGTGGTGAAGTTATGAGTTCATCTCTCAGTTGTTAATTTCTATTTTTATTGCATTATGGTCAGAGTATATGAACTATATCATATTTAAATTAGAGGCTCTAATTACATTTTGGGCTTCCCAGGTGATACTAGTGGTAAAGAATCTGTGTGCCAATGTAGGAGACGCAAGAGACATGGGTTCAATCCCTGAGAAGAAGATCCCTGGAGGAGGAAATGGCAACCCACTCCAGTATCTCAGCCTGGAAAATTCCATGGACTAAGGAGCCTGATGGGCTGCCGTCCAGGGGGTCACAAAGAATCGTACATGACTGAGCAAACATACAGAATTACATTTTATTATGGCCAGGTATATGATTACTTTTTATTAATGTTCCAATAATGTGAGAGAACAGTGTGTTATTACTGTTTGTAGGGTATCTATCTATTTTTCTATCTAATCTTTGTGTGTCTGTGTGCATTTATAAATGTGTGTGTGTCTCTGTATATACATATTTATATATGTATTAAACTGAGCTTTACACTTATATTATTCAAATATTCTTATAAGTTTTTTTGGTATGGCCTCCTACCACTCCTATACCACCCACGCTTTTTTTTTTCCCTCCCCACCCACACTTTTAGGCTTTTTTCATTCTGCTATCTTCCTAGAAAGTTTTTCTTAATGTACTTGATTGCTATTCTGCTTGTTACATAATAATTTAGTCTAGTTTTATCAGCTTTGAGGGTTACATATCGTACCATCACAAAATTTGTCTCTGTTCAATTTAATACTTTATGTCTTAGAGTAACCCTCCAACTGATATATATGTTGTCACTCTTTTCATTTGCCTTTGCCTGCTATAAATTAGGATATTCTTTTATTTATTTTCTTTCTAGTCTTTAAAAATAACAAATTTTTGGAAATAGGTAATTGGAGCAGAGTTTGGGTAGATCCTCATCCAAGCTGTCTGCTCTTTCTGGGTCAATAGCTAAATGACTTTTTCCAGCGCTCTTATCAAGATTGGATACCGCACTGGTCTGAACAGTAAAATGTGGACAGAAACAATGTATGTCACTTAAATATCTTGCCTTTAAGAGGTTCCCTGTGATCCTCTATGTTTCCTCTCTCTCTCTCTCTCTCTTTGTTCAAGGGGTAACTAAACTTAGAGGATCCAGTAGAGGAGTTTGAGGTCCTACTGGAAGACAAGATATAAAGATGCAGGGGGCCTGAGGCTTGTATGGAAAACTCTAAGAATATCACCCAAGTGGATTGTGACATGAGGGAGTCTGGGGTTTTCTGGTCACAATATTTAATCTATATTAATATAGAAATAAATTTGCAATGCTCCAAATTTGAAAGGTACATAAGTGTATACAATGAAAATTAATTCATCCTTCCCTCTGGCTTCCCAGCCACCATGCTACCTTCTTTGGAGGCAGCCATAGTCAACAGTTTCTGGGGTATCTTCTGAGGGAGTTCTCTGTCCATATCCTTTTACCTGTTTTGTCATTGAATCATTAGTCTTTTCCTATTGATTTAAAATTTCTATTTATTTATTAAGGAAATTATGACTTTTGGTGATGTAAGTGGTTAGTCTTTTTTCCATTTATTTGTCTTCATGCGTTTCTTTTTCCACATAGAGGGGTTTGATTTATATGTAGTTGAATTTGTCATTTGTTTTTAATGGAATCTCAGTTTTGTGTAGTAGCATGCACATTTTATCTGCATTTGTTTATCAACATATCAAATTTGAACAGAACTTTGCTTTCTCCTTCCCAGGTCATTTACTTGTCCACCGTCCCATTTCCATCAGCGCCTTTAGAAGTCCTTTACTTTCCTATTTCTGAACATCCTCCAATTTTCCCCAACTTCACCCTATATCACTTGGATTTTGGTGAGAGAGGTTGGAATTTTAGTTCCTCGTTCTTCATATTTTCAATTAGAGAATGTCTCTTCTATTTCAAAACCCTAGCAGAATATTTTTATTAATTTCTAGTATCATTCTCTTCATTCATTTAGTCTTAATTATGAAAATGATGTGATTCAATGTTCAATACATTGAACAAACAATGTTCAATGTTTCTTGTACTTTGTTCAGGAGAATTTCGTTTTAATTTTCATTTAGCTAGAATAATTCCTTGAGTGAATTTTCAGAAACTGCCTTCTCACCTCTTAAAATATCTCTTCTTTTGTCTTTCATGTAAGTGAAATGTAAGTCATTATGTGATTCTTCAGTTCATTTAAGTTGCTCAGGCATGTCCAGCTCTTTGTGACCCCATGGACTGCAGCATGCCAGAATTCCCTGTCCATCACTAACTCCTGGAGATTGCTCAAACTCATGTGTATTGAGTTGGTAATGCCATCCGACTGTCTCATCCTCTGTCGTCCCCTTCTACTCCCACCTTCAATCTTTTCTAGCATCAGGATCTTTTCAAGTGAGTCAGTTCTTTGCATCAGGTGGCCAAAGTATTGGAGTTTCAACTTCAACATCAGTCAGGACTGATTGAATATTCAGGACTGATCTCCTTTAGGATGGACTGATTGAATCTCCTTGGAGTCCAAGGGACTCTCAAAAGTCTTCTCCAACACCACAGTTCAAAAGCATCAATTAAACAGTGCTCAACTTTTTTATGGTTCAATTCACACATCCATACATGACTATTGGAAAAACCATAGCTTTGACTAGATGGACCTTTGCTGGCAAAGTAATGTCTCTGCTTTTTAATACACTGTCTAGGTTGGCCACAGAAAAGGCAATGGCAACCCACTTCAGTACTCTTGCCTGGAAAATCCCATGGACGGAGGAGCCTGGTAGGCTGCAGACCATGGGGTCACGAAGAGTCGGGCACAACTGAGTGACTTCACTTTCACGCATTGGAGAAGGAAATGGCAACCCACTCCAGTGTTCTTGCCTGGAGAATACCAGGGACAGCAGAGCCTGTTGGCCTGCCGTCTATGGAGTCGCAGAGTCAGACACTATTGAAGTGACTTAGCAGCAGCAGCAGCAGCAGGTTGACCATAGCTTTTCTTCCAAGGAGCAAGTGTCTTTTAACTTCATGGCTGCAGTCACCATCTGCAGTGATTTTGGAGCCCAAGAATATAAAGTCTGCCACTGTTTCCACTGTTTCCTCATCTATTTGCCATGAGGTGATGCGACCAGAATGCCATGATCTTAGTTTTTTGAATGTTGAGTTTTAAGCCAACTTTTTCACTCTCCTCTTTCACTTTCATCAAGAGGCTCCATAGTTCCTCTTCACTTCCTGCCATAAGGGTGGTGTCATCTGCATATCTGAGGTTATTGGTACTTCTGGCAATCTTGATTCCAGCCTGTGCTTCATCCAACCTGGATGAGGTACATTAGTAGATTTCCCATGATGTACTCTGCATATAAGTTAATAAGCCGGGTGACAATATACAGGCTTGATGTACTCCTTTCCCAATTTGGAACCAGTCCATTGTACCATGTTTGGTTCTAAATGTTGCTTCTTGACCTGCATACAGATTTCTCAGGAGTTAGGTCAGATAGCCTGATATTCCCATCTCTTGAAGAATTTTCTACAGCTTGTTGTGATCCATAAAGTCAAAGGCTTTGGCATAGTCAATAAAGCGGAAGTAGATGGTTTTCTGAAACTCTCTTGCTTTTTCGATGATCCAATGGATGTTGGCAATTTGATCTCTGGTTCCTCTGCCTTTTCTAAATCCAGCTTGAACGTCTGAAGTTCATGGTTCACGTACTGTTGAAGTGTGGCTTGGAGAATTTTGAGCATTACTTTGCTAGTGTGTGAGATGAGTGCAATTGTGCAGTAGTTTGAACATTCTTTGGGATTGTCTTCCTTAGGGATTGGAATGAAAACTGCCTTTTCCAGTCCTGTGGCCACTGCTGAGTTTTCCAAATTTGCTGGTATATTGAGTGCAGCACTTTCACAGCATCATCTTTTAGGATTTGAAATAGCTCAACTGGAATTCCATCACCTTCACTAGCTTTGTTCATAGTGTGGCTTCCCAAGGTCCACTTGACTTTGGACCATTCGCATTCCAGGATGTCTGGCTCTAAGTGAGTGATCACACCATCATTATTATCTGGTCTGCCAGATAGGTCTTTTTTGTGTAGTTCTTCTGTGTATTCTTGCCACCTCTTCTTAATATCTTCTGCTTCTGTTAGGTCCATACCATTTTCTGTCCTTTATTGTACCCATCTTTGCATGAAATGTTTCCTTGATATCTCTAATTTTCTTGAAGCAATCTCTAGTCTTTTCCATTCTATTTTTTTCCTCTGTTTCTTTGCATTGATCACTGTGGAAGGCTTTCTTATCTCTCCTTGCTATTTTTTCTGCATTCACAAGGGTATATCTCTCTACTCCTTTGCCTTTAGCTTCTCTTCTTTTCTCAGCTATTTGTAAGGCCTGCTCAGACAACCATTCCACCTTTTTGCATTTCTTTTTGCATCCATATTTCTTCAGGCACTCTATCAGCTCTAAGTCCTTGAATCTGTCTGTCACTTCCACTGTATAATCGTAAAGGATTTTATTTAGGTCATACCTGAATGGTCTAATGGTTTTCCCTACTTTCTTCAATTTAAGTCTGAATTTGGCAGTAAGAATTTCATGATTTGAGTCATGATCAGCTCCTGGTCTTGTTTTTGCTGACTGTACAGAGAGTCTCCATCTTCAGCTACAAAGAATATATCAATCTGATTTCGGTGTTGACCATCTGGTGATGTACATGTGTAAAGTCATCTTTTGTGTTTCTTATAAGTCATCTCTTATGATTCTAGGAGACAGTTTTTTTCTGCAGTTTTTGCAGATGTTCCTGCATTGTATTCTAGCTACTAGTCACACATAGGTTGCTAGATGATACTCTGTTTGTCTTCCTTTAACAAGAAAACTTTACTTTCATTAGAAGCTTTTAAGAGTGTTTTTTTTTTTAAACTTGTAGTTCAGAAATTTAATCAGGATAGGTCCAGCTATCTCATTATTTCATTATCCCTCCTGGGTCTCAGCAAGCTCTTTGAGTCTTAAGTTATTCTGTAGCTCAAGATAGTTGTTGCTATTATACCACTGATGATTTATTTCTCCTATAACCATTCCTCTTTTCTTCTTGGAGCTCCTAGTAATCATGTTAGGTTTCCTGTATGTTTCCTCCATGTCTTTTATTTTTTATTCATTAGATCCATTTCCTTATATTTTTGCTCTGCATGATGGACTTGTTCCTTTTTTATCTTTTACAAAACCAATTTTAATTTTAGTGGGGACTATTCCTTTTAAAATATTCCTTTATTGATTTAAACCCTTGAGAAGAAAAGGGCAACCCATTCCAGTGTTCTTGCCTGGAAAATTCCATGGTCAGAAGAGCCTAGCGGGCTTCAGTCCATGGGGTCGCAAAGAGTCGGCCATGACTGAGTGACTGAGCACATTGATTTTAAAAATTCAGATATCATATCTGTCAGTTTGAAACTTTTTTGTGCATAAGTTGAATCATATTTATATCTCATAAAAATTTACTATTTTTTCTGTTTTTTATGAATTTTCTATATGTCAGAACCATCCTATTTAGGTCATTCACCTTTAAACAGCTTGGGGTCTCATTTTTAGACTATTAATGTCAAAAACTTTCTCAGGTTATCTGATGTTATGGCTGTGATATCTTGGGCAATGCTGCATCAGCACACGACAGGAGATTGGTGAGGGTTTCTCTGCCAGGGGGCAGGTAGGCAGCAGTTTGGTAAACTGGGACTCTAATTCAAGTCTGGTGTGAAGCCCCTGTAGTATCAGGAAGATTTTGTGAGGGATTATATATTCAACTTGATGACACTGACAGGAAGAGCTGACCCCTCCCAGAGCTGCATACAGATGCTTCTCTCCTAGTTGGGAGGGAACCCACTTGGTTAAACTGAACGCCCCCTCACTCTCATCCAGGCAATGAGGGAGTCTTCTTTTATCCATACTGCCTTGGAGAGGCAAACTTGTTTACAAAGTCCAGGGTTCTAGGTCAACCAACTAGCCAGCAATATAACCAATGAACTTCTACAGCTGAATCTTCTTCCCAAGTGACTGTATATCAGATGTCATTATGGGTCTTATCCAGGTTCAACATGTTGTTAGGGTTACTTTTAACTATTTAGTTGGTTTTCAAAGAGTCATCAGGAAGAGAGAATCGAGGATGTGCATGCAGGATACCCTCTTCCCAGAATATCCCTCTCCTCTGCCCCTCTCCCCAAAGAGGGGGAAGGGAAGGGAGAGTGAGGTTGTATATCTGAAGCTCTGTACTTTCTCTTGAGTCTGTCTACAGGCATCACTGCCTCACGCTGTCATGATCTCAGTGCTTCTGTCATCAGGAGTGACATGGTCCTTTGGATTTCTTCTTTGTTACAAACACATGATCCCAAGAGGCTTAACACAGCATCCCTGAGGAACCGCATGACCATGGGGCTCTCAAAATCATCTCTTTCCTCTGACCCCCACTGAGCTCCCAAGAGTGACACATTCTAGACTGGACCTCACTCTCTCACATACACGCCTGTCCCTGCTTAGAAAGTTAATGGGGTTACCTTTGCCCCCTGACTTCCCAGGAGGCAGACCTCTTACCCTGGTCAGTCCAGAGCTCCTCAATGTGTCATGGGGCTAGCAAGCAAGCAAATTCTTTCTGGCACATCCTTCTGGACCTCAGGATATAGCCAAATTCATCATCATCACTTTGCTTCTGTCCTTCCCCTTGGGAACTGGCTACTGACCCCTCCTCTGACCTAATGGATTTGTCATGTGTTTGAATTGAGACAATGTTTGTCAAACTGTTATGTCCAGAGGCCCCCATTTAATGGAACCGCCTGACTTTTGTGGTGTGTGTGTCTGTGACATGTGAGCTTGTGTCTTATATTTAAGAGGCCATTAGTGTGCTTACTCTCCTCCAGGGTTTGTTTCTTTCACTCAAGGCATCCCACCAGTTTCTTAATCAAACTGCAAAATGAGACATTTATTTCTGATCCATGTCTAACATTAAGAATGGGGAGAAGGAGAGAGTGGAGGAAAAGGCATTCGGCTAGTTTTAAATGCTCTGCCATCTCCTTGGTTACACACTGCCTTTGCCTGTTTCTGAACTCTTCGCATTTCCTATATTTTGATACCAGGAAACCAGTCTCTCTCATGTATATATCTGTATGTCACATTCAGTTAGCTAAATGCCTATTTGAATTATATGGTTTGGAACTTTTTAATGTGTCCCCATCGTGACTCCAGTTTTATTGTACTTTCTTAAGAGTACAGACCTCATTTACTTTGTCCTTTACACCTTCTTAGCACCTGATACAACATGGTATGTTTTCAGGAAACAGAACTAAAGCAATTTAAATGATAATACTACTCCCTCCCGTATTACCTCCCATCCCTCCCCTTTCCCACTAAAAGTGAGTCATCATTTTCTTTCCTAATAAGTTTAATCAGAGGACACATATATGCAAATATTTCACTTTTCAAAGATTTTCCCTATTCATGTATGTAAAATCATAGAAACCATCACACCCACCTTTATGAACTGGACCTCATTTTGAAAATGAAAGAATATGAACACATTAACCTTACTGTGTAGTGTCTGTGGGTGGTGATATTGGAGAGCAAGAGATGAAGGAAGAGAGAAGATGGATAGATAGATTAGAGCAATTTGGTGCTGACTTTTTAGAACCTGGAGGAGAAAATGGTAAGCCACTCCAGTAGTCTTACCTGGAAAATCCCATGGACAGAGGAGCCTGGCAGGCTACAGTCTATGGCATCAGAAAGGGTCAGACATGACTGAGCAACTAAGACTTTCACTTTTATTTTCCATTTATTTTTATTAGTTGGAGGCTAATTACTTTACAATGTTATAGTGGTTTTTGTCATACATTAACATGAATCAGCCATGGATTTACATGTATTCCCCATCCCACTTTTTTAGAAACCACCTATACTATCCTACAGTTCTGTTTCTCAAGAGGCTTTTTGAAATCAGGACTAGGGTACCTGACAGAAAATAAGCTAGAAGAAGCTCTTGATTTGACACTTAACCCACAAGATTGGTATCTGAATACTGAATCTGATCCTTACTTGTGTGTATGCTTAGTTGCTCAGTTGTGTCTGATTCTGTGACACCATGGACGATAACTCACCAGGCTCCTATGTCCATGGGGATTCTCCAGGCAAGAATACCAGACTGGGGTTGCCATGCCCTCCTCCAGGGGATCTTTCCAACACTGGAACTGTTCATTCTGTTTAACTTGCAAGAGGTGATGAATGGAAGAGCTGTGTCTTAGAGAGAGATTCAGTAGCATGAATTCATTACTTGAGGTTCAACATTCTATTTTATGGGAGACATTTTAGTCCAGAGTGCTCATGACTTGTTTTTGTGGCACATGGTATAAAAGAAAATCTGAAGTATCATGAGAAAAATATAACTCCTTGAACATTGGCATAATGGGGAGCTGCCTGCTTATTTGAATTTGTGGGGCTAATAAAAACCAGCATCTTAGGAAACACAGTGCTGGAGAGAGAACAGAGTGAGTTGTTACTGATGACTATGTCACAGGGATGACTGTTATGGCTAAAAGGCATTTGAAAAGTATAAGAGAGAATATTGTTCTGCAAACAGCACAGAAAGATTTAATCTGTGGTCCACCTCACTGTGGAATGTATAATTCTAGTAATGAGTGCTGAAATAGGCTATCTGGAACCCGGTTTATTTATTTTTTTAATTAATTAATTTATTTTAATTGGAGGCTAATTACTTTACAATATTGTAGTGGTGTTTGCTATACATTCACATGAATCAGCCATGGGTGTACATGTGTTCCCCATCCTTAACCCCCCTCCCACCTCCCTCCCCATCCCATCCCTCAGGGTCATCCCAGTGCACCAGCCCTGAGCACCCTGTCTCATGCATAGAACGTGGACTGGCAATCTGTTTCACATATGTTAATATACAGATTTCAATGCTATTCTCTCAAATCATCCCACCCTCGCCTTAAACCACAGAGTCCTACAGTCTGTTCTTTACATCTGTGTCTCTTTTGCTGTCTCACATACAGGGTTATCATTACCATCTTTCTAAATTCCATATATATGTGTGAGTATACTGTATTGGTGTTTTTCTTTCTGACTTACTTCACTCTGTATAATAGGCTCCACCTCATTAGAACTGATTCAAAGGCATTCTTTTTAATAACTTAGTAATATTCCATTGTGTTTATGTACCACAGCTTTTTTATCCAATCATCTGCTGATGGACATCTAGGTTGCTTCCATGTCCTGGCTATTGTAAACAGTGCTGTGGTGAACATTGGGGTACATGTGTCTCTTTCAATTCTGGTTTCCTTGGTGTGTATGCCCAGGAGTGGGATTGCTGGCTCGTATGGCAGTTCTATTTCCAGTTTTTTAAGGAATCTCCACACTGTTCTCCATAGTGGCTGTACTAGATTGCATTCCCACCAACAGTGTAAGAGGGTTCCTTTTTCTCTGCACCCTCTCCAGCATTTATTGTTTGTAGACTTTTGGATAGCAGCCATTCTGACTGGCATGAGATATGGTACCTCATTGTGGTTTTGATTTACATTTCTCTGATAATGATGTTGAGCATCTTTTCATGTGTTTGTTAGCCATCTGTATGTCTTCTTTGGAGAAATGTCTGTTTAGTTTTTTGGCCCATTTTTTTGATTCTGTCATTTATTTTTCTGGAATTGAGCTGTTTGTATATTTTTGAGATCAATTCTCTGTCAGTTGCTTCGTTTGCTGCTGTTTTCTACCATTCTGAAGGCGGTCTTTTCATCTTGCTTATAGTTTCCTTCATTGTGCAAAAGCTTTAAAGATTAATTAGGTCCAATTTGTTTATTTTTGCCTTTATTTCCATTACTCTGGGAGGTGGGCCATAGAGGATCCTGCTGTGATTTATGTCAGAGAATGTTTTGCCTAAGTTCCTCTAGGAGTTTTATAGTTTCTAGTCTTATGTTTAGATCTTTAATCCATTTTGAGTTTATTTTTGTATATGGCATTAGAAAGTGTTCTAGTTTCATTTTTTACAAGTGGTTGATCAGTTTTCCCAGCACCACTTGTTCAAGAGATTGGCTTTTCTACGCTGTATATCCTTGCCTCCTTTGTCAAAGATAAGGTGTCCATAGGTGCGTGGACTTATCTCTGGCCTTCTATTTTGTTCCATTGATCTATATTTCTGTCTTTGTGCCAGAACCATATTGTCTTGATGACTGTAGCTTTGTAGTGTAGCCTGAAGTCAGGCAGGTTGATTCCTCCAGTTCCATTCTTCTTTCTCAAGATTGCTTTGTCTATTCGAGTTTTTTTTTTTTTTTTTTTGTATTTCCATACAAATTGTGAAACTATTTTTTCTAGTCATGTGAAAAATATCGTGGGTAGCTTGATAGGGATTGCCTTGAATCTATAGATTGCTTTGGGTAGTATACTCATTTTGACTATATTGAGTTTTCCAATCCATGAACATGGTATATTTCTCTATCTATATGTGTCCTCTTTGATGTTTTTCATCAGTGTTTTATAGTTTTCTATATATAGGTCTTTTGTTTCTTTAGGTAGATTTATTCCTAAGTATTTTATCCTTTTCATTGCAATGGTGAATGGAATTGTTTCCTTAATTTCTCTTTCTGTTTTTTCATTGTTAGTGTATAGGAATGCAAGGGATTTCTGTGTGTTAATTTTATATCCTGAAACTATATTCATTGATTAACTCTAGTAATTTTCAGGTGGTGTCTTTAGGGTTTTCTGTGTAGAGGATCATGTCATCTGCAAACAGTGAGTTTTACTTCTTTTCCAATCTGGATTCCTTTTATTCCTTTTTCTTCTATGATTGCTCTGGCTAAAACTTCGAAAACTATGTTGAATAGTAGTGGTGAGAGTGGGCACACTTGTTTTCTTCCTGACTTTAGGGGAAAGTCGTTCAGTTTTTCACCACTGAGGATAAAGTTTGCTGTGGGTTTATCATATATGGCTTTTATTGTGTTGAAGTATGTTCCTTCCTTCTGAAGGAACTGGAGGATTTTTATCATAAATGGATGTTGAATTATGTCAAAGGCTTTCTCTGTGTCTATTGAGATAATCATATGGTATTTATATTTAAATTTGTTAATGTGGTGTATCACATTGATTGATTTGCAAATATTGAAGAATCCTTGCATCCCTGGAATAAAGCCTCCTTGGTCATGATGTATGATCTTTTTAAATATATTGTTGGATTCTGTTTGCTAGAATTTTGTTAAGGACTTTTGCATCTATGTTCATCAGTGATATTGTCCTGTAGTTTTCTTTTTTTGTGGCATTTTTGTCTGGTTTTGTATTAAAGTGATAGTGGCCTCATAGAATGAGTTGGGAAGTTTACCTTCCTTTGCAATTTTCTGGAAGAGTTTGAGTAGAATGGGTGTTAAGTCTTCTCTAAATTTTTGGTAGAATTCAGTTGTGAAGCCATCTGGTCCTGGGCTTTTGTTTGTTGGAAGATTTCTGATTACAGTTTCTATTTCCATGCTTGTGATGGGTCTGTTGAGATTTTCTATTTGTTCCTGGTTGAATTTTGGAAAGTTATACTTTCCTAAGAATTTGTCCATTTCTTCCAAGTTGTTCATTTTATTGGCATATAGTCTCTGGTAGTAGTCTCTTATGATCCTTCGTATTTCTGTCTTGTCTGTTGTGATTTCTCCATTTTCATTTCTAATTTTGTTGATTTCATTCTTCTCCCTTTGTTTCTTGATGAGTCTGGCTAATGGTTTGTCTATTTTATTTATCTTCTAAAGAACCAGTTTTTAGTTTTGTTGCTTTTTGCTATGGTCTCTTTTGTTTCTTTTTCATTTATTTCTGCCCTAAGTTTTATGATTTCTTTCCATCTACTAACCCTGGGGTTCTTCATTTCTTCTTTTTCTAGTTGCTTTAGGTGTAGAGTTAGGTTATTTATTTGACTTTTCTCTTGTTTATTAAGGTAAGCTTGTATTGCTATGAACCTTCCCCTTAGCACTGCTTTTACTGAATCCTATAGGTTTTGGGTGGTTGTGTTTTCATTTTCAGTCGTTTCTATGCATATTTTGCTTTCTTTTTTGATTTCTTCTGTAGTTTGTTGGTTATTCAGAACCATGTTGTTTAGCCTTCACATGTTTGTATTTTTAATATTTTTTCTCCTGTAGTTGACATCTAATCTTACTGCATTGTGATCAGAAAAGATGCTTGGAATGGTTTCAATTTTTGTTTTTAATTTACCAAGTCTAGATTTATAGCCCAGGATGTTATCTTTCCTGGAGAACGTTCCATGTGCACTTGAGAAAAAGTTGAAATTCATTGTTTTGGGGTGAAATGTCCTATATATATCAATTAGGTCTAACTTGGCCATTGTATCATTTAAAGTTTGTGTTTCCTTGTTAATTTTCTGTTTAGTTGATCTATCCATAGGCGTGAGTGGGCTATTAAACTCTCCCACTATTATTGTAATACTGTTAATATCCCCTTTCATACTTGTTGGCATTTGCCTTACATATTGTGGTGTTCCTATGTTGGGTGCATATATGTTTATAATTGTTATATCTTCTTGGATTGATCCTTTGATCATTATGTAGTGTCCTTCTATGTCTCTTTTCATGGCCTTTATTTCAAAGTTTATTTTATCTGATATGAGTATTGCTACTCCTGCTTTCTTTTGGTCTCCGTTTTTGTGAAATAATTTTTTCCAGCCCTTCACTTTCAGTCTGTATGTGTCCCTAGGTTTGAGGTGGGTCTCTTGTAGACAGCATATATAGCGATCTTGTTTTTGTATCCATTCAGCCAATCTTTGTCTTTTGGTTGGGGCATTCAACCCATTTACATTTTAGGTAATTATTGATCAGTATGATCCCATTGCCATTTACTTTGTTGTTTTGAGTTTGAGTTTATACGCCTTTTCTGTGTTTGCTGTCTAGAGATGATCCTTTAGCATTTGTTGAAGAGCTGGTTTGGTAGTGCTGAATTCTCTCAGCTTTTGCTTGTCTGTAAAGCTTTTGATTTCTCCTTCATATTTGGATGTGATCCTTGCTGGGTACAGTAATCTGGGTTGTAGGTTTTCCTCTTTCATCAATTTAATATGTCCTGCCATTCCCTTCTGGCCTGAAGAGTTTCTATTGAAAGATCAGCTGTTATCCTTATGGGAATCCCCTTGTGTGTTGTTTGTTGTTTTTCCGTTGCTGCTTTTAATATTTGTTCTTTGTGTTTGATCTTTGTTAATTTGATTAATGTGTCTTGGGGTGTTTCGCCTTGGGTTTATCCTGTTTGGGACTCTCGAGGTTTCTTGGACTTGGGTGGCTCTTTCCTTCCCCATTTTAGGGAAGTTTTCAACTATTATCTCCTCAAGTATTTTCTCATGGCCTTTCTTTTTGTCTTCTTCTTCTGGGACTCCTATGATTCAAATGTAGGGCATTTGACATTGTCCCTGGGTCTCTGCGTTTGTCCTCATTTCTTTTAATTCTTTATTCTTTTTTCCTCTCTGCTTCATTTATTTCCACCATTCTATCTTCCACTTCACTTATCCTATCTTTTGCCTCCATTATTCTACTGTTGGTTCCCTCCAGAGTGTTTTTGATCTCATTTATTGCATTATTTGTTATTGGTTGACTCTTTTTTATTTCTTCTAGATCCTTGTTAAACATTTCTTGCATCATCTCAGTCCTTGTCTCCAGACTATTTATCTGTAACTCCATTTTTGTTTTCAAGATTTTGGATCATTTTTACTATCATTATTCTGAATTCTTTTTCAGGTAGACTCCCTATCTCCTCTTTTGTTTGGTTTGGTGGGCATTTATCATGTTCCTTTACCTACTGAATATTTCTCTGCCTTTTTATCTTGTTTAGATTGCTGTTTGGGGTGGCCTTTCTGTTTGCTGGATGTTTGTGGTTCCTCTTTATTGCGGAGGTTCCTCCTTGTGGGTGGTGTTGGACGATTGTCTTGTCAAGGTTTCTTGGTTAGGGAAGCTTGTGTCAGTGTTCTGGTGGGTGGAGCTGGATCTCTTCTCTCTGGAGTGCAATGAAGTGTCTAGTAGTGAGTTTTGAGGTGTCTATGGGTTTGGCGTGACTTTTGGTCGCCTGTATTTTTATGCTCAGGCTTATGTTCCTGTGTTGTTGGAGAATTGTCTTTGTATGTCTTGCTCTGAAACTTGGTGAAGCTTTGTTTTAGTGTAGGTATGGAGGCTTTTGGATGAGCTCTTGTTGATTAATGTTCCTTGGAGTCAGGAGTTTCTGGTGTTCTCAAGTTTTGGATTTTAGCCTCCTGCCTCTGGCTTTCTGTGTTAATCTTACAGTAGCCTCAAGACTTCTCCATCCATACAGCACCAATGATTAAACATCTAGGTTAATGGTGAAAAGATTCTCCACAGTGAGAGATACCCAGAGAGGTTCACAGTTACATGGAGAAGAGAAGAGGGAGGAGGGATTTAGAGGTGACCAGGAGGAGAAGAGGGGGAATCAAAAGTGGTGAGAGGAATCTAATCAGTAATCAATTCCCTATTTGCTCTTCACAGTTTGGAACACTCAGAGAGATTCATGGAGTTACATAAAGAAAAGAAGGTAGAGGGAGGAGATCGATGTGACCAGGAGGAGAAAAGGGGGAGTCAAAAGGAGAGAGACAGATCTAGTCAGTAATCACTTCCCTAAATGTTCTCCACAGCACAGAACACCCAAAGAGATTCACACAGTTGGATATAGAAGAGAAGGGGGAGGGAGGTGATAGAGGTGGCCTGGTGGAGAAAAAGGAGAGTCAAAAGGGGGAGATAGAAATCAAGTCAGTAATCACACTCCTAAGTAAAATGGTTACTGATAATTGATTTTTTAAAGGTACAAAATTGATAACAAATACCAAAAAGCAAAGATTAAAAATCTAGAGTTGATGTTAGACTTTGAAAAACACCATATTAAAAAAAAACATAGTCATAAGAATTATAAAAAATATATAAAATTTGCTTAAGAATAGGGTCTTTTTTTGTAAGGTAATAGTAGGTTATAAGAATGAAAATTAAAGGAGTAATAACTTAAAAATAAAAAAAATTAGAAAATTAATAAATGATAACAGTAAAATATAACTAGGAATTTCTCTGGAGCTGTTGAGGGCAGTGTGGGGTCAGTTCAGTCTCAGATAGTTCCTTATTACAGCTTATATTTCTCAAGGGCTATAGGCCCCTTCCAGTGTAGTCAGTGCTAACTGCAGGGTTTTAATCTGTTGTACCTGTTACTTCCAAAGTGGTTCCCTCTTCTTTGTTTATTTTGGCTTCCTCTGTTTGCAGGTCTCTTCAGTGTCTAATTTCTGCCCTGACACAAGGGGGCGAAGGTGGTCACTTATTTAGGCTCACTTGTTCAGTTGTGCTACGGAGAAGCAGGAACACTACAAAGAAATATCACTGGCGTGTGTGTGGAGTGCTTGCAGTGTATGGACCACACTGGATTTGCCCCCACTCACAGTGTGTGTGCTTTCCCTGTCTACACTGCTCAGGCTCCAGGTTGCTCTGCAGGGGAACTGTCTAAAGCAGGCCCTGGGTTGCATGAATTTCCCAGGACAAAGCAGTCAGGTTCAGGTTCTCAGATCCTGCACAAAGGTACAGAGTTGGTTGGGCCTGCGTTTTGTGTCCTTCCCTGGTCTGAGCAGCTCAGGTGACCAGGTGTTTGGCGAGTGCACTCTCCCAGGTGGGCGGTGCATCTTATCACCTCTCTGGTCCCAGCCGCTCAGTTTCTTGGGTGCGCAGTTAGAGCTCCTTCTCAGGTATGCTGTGTGTCTCCTTTGGGGAGCTGATCTCAGGCTGTGACCCTCCTGGTGGTTGTCAACCGCCCAGGATCACAGGAAGACTTGGTTAGCAACTGGGAGCCTGCTCACAGTTTGCTGGAGGATACCATCTCTGGGCCCGAGATTGCCTCTTGCCTTCTGGCTCTGGCCTTGCCTGCCTGACTCTCTTCCTCTGGTGAGGGGAGGGGCTGGTCAGCAACTGGCTAGCTCTCCTTTGGTATTCGCTCAATCCTTTGTTCTGTGAGTGGCCCAGGCTGTACCTTAGAGCTTTCACGGGAAGGTTCTCTCTCTCTCTCTCTCTCTCTCTCTCTCTCTCTTTTTTCTCTTTCTGGCTATCCCACAGTTTGGATTTCTATCTCATGTTAGCTCCCTCAGATTGTCCTGAGGGCATTCAGACCCGGTCCTTGCCCTAAGCAATGCAGCCTGCGCTTCCCTGTTCAGCCCCCGCTTGCCACTGGTGAGTGTCCGGGCTACTTCTCTGATGGGAGTTGTGATTAGTCACTTAGTCTGTGGGTTTTTTTGTTTGTTAGTTTGTTTGTTTTTTTCTTCTTCCAGGTTATGTTTCCCTCTGAGATTCCAAAACTTCCCACAGACCTGCCAGTGAGAAGGTTTCCTGGTGTTTGGAAACTTCTCCTCCTTCATGACCCCCTCTTTGGGACGGGTCTCTGTCTCTAACTATTTTGTCTGTCTTTTTATCTATTTTGTTATGTCCTACCTCCTTTTGATAAAAATTGGCTGCCTTTCTGGGTGCCTGGTGTCCTCTACCAGCATTCAGAAGTTGTTTTGCGAAATTTGTTCTGTGTTCAAATGATCTTTTGATGAATTTGTAGGGGAGAAAGTGGTCTCCCCATCCTATTCCTCCTCCATCTTAGGACCGCCCTGGAACCTGGTTTAAAATTTCATTGTAAAATACAGACAAATGGCTTAATGCATGAAATAAGCTTTTGGTTAACCCAGCAGAGTGGAAAGTTTCAGGTTCAATATTATTATTTTCAAACCTGCAAAATTCAAGAAAGTACTCTGGAGACTGAACACTTCTGCTACTTTTCATAGTCTATGGTGAAGACTTAATTTATGTCTTTAGGACTCTGCTCTGTTTTTAAACTGGCTCTGTCATATCAGTTTGAACCTTCCCTCCGATGAGAGCCTGCACCTGTTAGCATGTAACTAGGAAGTGATTAGAAGATTACATTTAAAATTATATGCACCAGGATACTCTTAGGCACAAAGTAATTTATATTAATGAGCAGTCATTTGGAAGTAGATCTGCAACCATCTGACTGCAGCATAGCTTGATTAGAAAATACAAGAAGTTTCTACCATATACAAAACTAAAACCTGAACACCACTAACAAACCCTTTCAATCTGTAAGAACGCAAGACCAAGTTATGGTAGAAAGCTTCTTCTGTCTTGAGTAATTGTTTTTCTCTGAACATTTTGGAGAAATACCACCTGGACATTAGATTTAGAAACCAGGAAATTATTATGATATTTCCACCAATAAACTAACTTTATTCCCAAAAAGTTGAAAGAATGAAAAACCCAGTTATTTGAAAACATTTGATTTAAGCAAATGAGTTTTTTTTTTTTTTCTTTTGCATGAAACTTGATTGTCTGGAAATAGAGTTCTCTCTCCTTTGGTTATGTCTCTATATTTCATAGTTGAAGTGTAAGAAGACCTCCCTTGGAAATGTTTGTTTTGGAGCTTTAGGGCAAAATCTAAACTCATTATTCAAATATGTTCTCCAAGAATCAGATATCAGTTTTGTAAGTAGTTTGACATGGCTTGTACCTGTTTCACTCAGTTGGACACATGCACATTTATTTTAAAAAATTAAGCACTGAAGTCATCCTACAAGTGCTGCAGTAATTGCTCACAGAAGAGGGCTTCTCAAAACGCATTTTATGTTAATGACCCGACTCTTACATTTCAAAGTGTAGAAATGTACCGTGCTATTTCTTGGGAGCAGATGAAAATGACTAATTCACCAATATTTTATTTTTCTTCTGAAATCTCTTTTTCTCCCGAATCTTGTGGTAGTGATTAGAGTGTAACAGTCCAGAATAAGAATTGCTGTCCTAGAGAAGGCATGATGTGTTCAGCAGTATTGGTGGGACAAGAAAGCTGAGTCAACATAAATATGTCTGCCTTATTAATGAAGAAGCCTCATCGGCCTTCCTTATTCCAATTCCAGTTTCCAGTTGCAGACTTTTGGAGAGCAGGGGTCTCTTCATTTCTCCGCACCATGCAGTGCATTGTCTTACATGTGGCATGTGCTCTAGAAACATTTACTGAATGAGAGTTAAGCCCGCTAGTCATTGCCTGTCTACTCTGTGCCAGGTACCACACTAAATGATTTATTTGCAGTCTCTCATTTAATCTTGTGTATTTTTAAGAGTATTTTTAATTTAATTATTTATTTTTGGCTGCCCTGGGTTTTCATTGCTGTGCAGACATTTCTCTAGTTGCAGTGAGTGGAGGCTACTCTCTAGTTGTGGTATGTGGGCTTCTCATTGCCGTGGCTTCTCTTGTGTAGGGCACAGGCTCTAAGGCCTGTGGGCTTCAGTGGTTGCAGCGTGTGGGCTCTGCAGCTGTGGTACACCGGCTTAGTTGCTCCATGGCATGTGGGAACTTCCTGGACCAGGGATCAAACCCATGTCACCTGCTTTGGCAGCAGATTCTTTACCACTGAGCTACCAGGGAAGCCCAATCTTCTGTATCTGTATCACCTCCATTCACCAAACCACCTCCACTTACCAAATGAGGAAATTAGGGTACAAGGAAGTGTCTTGGCTGATGTCACAAAATCAGGAGGTAGATACACCTAAGTTATGTCTGTCTGATGCCAAAGCCAGGGATCGCTGGGGTAATATGCTTTCCTAGATGAATGTATGAATGAATCAGTGGATTTGTATTACATCACTCCACGATTTTGAAGCTACTTATCATTTCCTGGAACTTTAACCCACATATTCAAGTCTCTGTCAGAATGGATATCAAGATAAAAAGGACAGTGGGAATTTTGTCATCTGACAAATCATCTTTGAATGCAGTCATGAGGAATGTTTTGCATTTAACTGTGGACATGGCCTTTAGTAGACTTTCTGAGGAGGCAGAGGTATGAAAGTGTGAGGAGAAAACAGTGTCTTGAAGACCCAGTATTTAAAAGCTTTTCCCTTTCTTGTGCTGTTTAGAAATTTGCAAGTTCTGTAGCTTTTACCCTTATCTATCTGGTCTGCAGCTTTTACCCTTATCTATCTGGTCTCTAGATATTCTGTATGAAAAGACAACATAGTTCAGCTGCTGTGAAAGGAAGTCATTAGGATTGAGTCTTGGTCCTGTTAAAATATCTTTTGATACTTTTCTGAAAGGTGACCATGGGATGAATCTTTTATTTTACTGAGCTCTGAACCCAATTCCCAGTTCTTGGACTCCTAAGCATCTGAGGACATTGACCAGAAGAATATCCACTCTCTCAGATGCAATTATCTTTCCAACTCTTTCATGTGTCACTCTGTGTATCCCAGGTAACCCACACTGATGATCTCTTTCCACTAAATTGGCCAGAAGATTCTGTAAACAGATTGCTTACTTAACATTAAGAAAACTCTGGCTAGAATCAATATCTATTCCATAAAAAAAATACGGGGAAACATCTGCGACCCCTTTCATCACATGCTGCTACATCCTAAATTTGTGCTGTTTTCTCTTCTTCAGTGTCTGTTGATAGCCATCCCATTTCCCCAGGTGCCCACATGCTCAGTTGAGAGACCTCTTTTCCTTCTCAAGCATAGTTGTCTTCTGGATCAAGTCTGAAAGATCAGATGGATTTTGCACGCATGACATCATTAGCATGTCTTGCTTTTGATCTCCATTGGACTGATCTAGACTAGCATTCTTGCTCCTGTGGCCTGCTGCAACACCTTCTAATGGGTCTCTGTATTCACGTTCTTGCTATTCCCACAGCCCACTATTCACATTGAGGAGTATCTCTCTAAAATGAAACCTGGATGCCATCACTGCTCTGTTTAAAGGACTTCAATGCCTCCTTATTACTCAAGGCATAATATGAAAGCTCCTTACTGGCCTCGTGTTGTAAGTGTTGTTGACATTCTTATTTTCTCCATGTTGTGAGTGCTACAGCAGCCAAGGTTGTGTCTTGTTCATCTTTCTATCTCATGTAGCACTTAGCAGAGTGTCTTATGGTTAATAATTGGTCAAAAGGGTGTTGAGTTGATTGAAATAAAATGACAGCCTAACAATTCAATGTATGAATTTTGTTAACAACTTTCTGAAGAATAAAATGTGAGTCACCCATTGGAATGTCCATATGTTTATATAAATAACATATATTTTTTGCTCATTAACCAATATATGACAAAATGACCTCTGTTCATTTCCATGGCAAACCATTCAGTATCACAGTAATCCAAGTCTGTGCCCCAACCAGTAATGCTGAAGAAGCTGAAGTTGAACAGTTCTATGAAGACATACAAGACCTTCTAGAACTAACACCCAAAAAAGATGTCCTTTTCATTATAGGGGACTGGAAGGCAAAAGTAGGAAGTCAAGAAACACCTGGAGTAACAGGCAAATTTGGCCTTGGAGTACAGAATGAAGCAGGGCAAACACTAATAGAATTTTCCAAGAGAATGCACTGGTCATAGCAAACACCCTCTTCCAACAATACAAGAGAAGACTCTACACGTGGCCATCACCAGATGGTTAACACCGAAACCAGATTGATGATATTCTTTGTAGCCAAAAATGGAGAAGCTCTATACAGTCAGCAAAAACAAGACCAGGAGCTGACTGGCTTAGATCATGAACACCTTATTGCCAAATTCAGACTTAAAATGAAGAAAGTACGGAAAACCACTAGACCACTCAGGTATGACCTAAATCAAATCCCTTATGACTAAACAGTGGAAGTGAGAAACAGATTTAAGGGACTAGATCTGATAGACAGTGCCTAATGAACTATGGATGGAGGTTTTTGACATTGTACAGGAGACAGGGATCAAGACCATCCCCAAGAAAAAGAAATGCAAAAACAAAATGGCTGTCTGAGGAGGCCTTACAAATAGCTGTGAAAAGAAGAGAAGTGAAAAGCAAAGGAGAAAAGGAAAGATATACCCATTTGAAGGCAGAGTTCCAAAGAATAGCAAGGAGAGATAAGAAAGCCTTCCTCAGTGATCAGTGCAAAGAAATAGAGGAAAACAGTAGAATGGGAAAGACTAGAGATCTCTTCAAGAAAGTTAGAGATACAAAGGGAATATGTCATGCAAAGATGGGCTCAATAAAGGGCAGAAATGGTATGGACCTAAAAGAAGCAGAAGATATTAAGAACAAGTGGCAAGAATACACAGAAAACTGTACAAAAAAGATCTTCTTGACCCAAATAATCATGATGGTGTGATCACTCGCACTCACCTAGAGCCAGACATCCTGGAATGTGAAGTCAAGTGGGCCTTAGGAAGCATCACTATGAACAAAACTAGTGGAGGTGATGGAATTCCAGTTGACCTATTTCAAATCCTAAAAGATGATGCTGTGAAAGTGCTGCACTCATTATGCTACCAAATTTGGAAAACTCAGCAGTGGCCACGGGACTGGAAAAGGTCAGTTTTCATTCCAATTCCAAAGAAAGGCAATGCCAAAGAATGCTCAAACTGCCACACAATTGTACTCATCTTACACACTAGCAAAGTAATGCTCAAACTTCTCTAAGCCAGGCTTTAGCAATATGTGAACCGTGAACTTCCAGATGTTCAGGCGGGTTTTAGAAAAGGCAGAGGAACCAGAAATCAAATTGCCAACATTTGCTGAATCATCAAAAAAGCAAGAGAGTTCCAGAAAAACATCTACTTCTGCTTTATTGACTATGCCAAAGCCTTCGACTGTGTGGATCACAACAAACTGTGTAAAATTCTGAAAGAGATGGGAATACCAGACCACCTGACCTGACTCTAGAGAAATCTGTATGCAGGTCAGGAAGCAACAGTTAGAACTGGACATGGAACAATGGACTGGTTCCAAATAGGAAATGGAATACGTCAAGGCTGTATATTGTCACCCTGCTTATTTAACTTATATGCAGAGTACATCATGAGAAACGCTGGGCTGGAGGAAGCACAAGCTGGAATGAAGATTGCTGGGAGAAATATCAACAACCTCAGATATGCAGATGACACCGCCCTTATGGGAGAAAGTGAAGAACTAAAGAGCCTCTTGATGAAAGTGAAAGAGCAGAGTGAAAAAGTTGGCTTAAAGCTCAACATTCAGAAAACTAAGATCATGGCATCTGGTCCCATCACTTCTTGGCAAATAGATGAGGAAACAGTGGAAACAATGGCAGACTTTATTTTCTTGGGCTCCCAAATCACTGCAGATGGTGACTGCAGCCATGAAATTAAAAGACGCTTGCTCCTTGGAAGAAAAGCTATGACCAGCTTAGACAGCATATTAAAAAACAGAGACATTACTTTGCCAACAAAGGTCCATCTAGTCAAGGCTATGGTTTCTCCAGTAGTCATGTATGGATGTGAGAATTGGACTACAAAGAAAGCTGAGTGCAGAAGAATTTATGCTTTTGAACTGTGATGTTGGAGAAGACTCTTGAGAGTCCCTTCGACCCCAAGGAGATCCATCCAGTCCATCCTAAAGGAGATCTGTCTTGAGTCTTCATTGGAAGGACTGATGTTGAAACCGAAACTCCAATACTTTGGCCACCTGATGCGAAGACCTGACTCATTGGAAAAGACCATGATGCTGAGAAAGATTGAAGACAGAAGGAGAAGGGAACGACAGAGCATGAGACAGTTAGATGGCATCACCAACTCAGTGGACGTGAGTTTGGGTAAACCTCGGGTGTTGGTGATGGACAGGGAGACCTGGTGTGCTGTAGTCCATGGGGTCGCAAAGAGTCAGACACGACTGAGCAACTGAACGGAACTGAACCAATATACAATATAATAGATGATTTCTAAACTCCCTGATATCATGTACCCCTAATTCTGGCCAGGGTTCTGTGTGATCTAGTGGCTTTACATTTGCAAAGTGGAGCTACCATGAAAGTACAGCTAACAAGAATAAATGCTTCCCTTTTCTCCTCCAGGGCCACTGTTGAATTGCTCTCTGCTGGTGTACCTCCTTTTATGTAATAAACTTATTTATGCATATTCTGCAAATATTTATAGATTGGTGCATAATTTAACTGCAGAGAACCTGTTGTATATATTTTTTGCAAAGCTAATGATTTTTTAAAAAACTATATATTTTGGGTGGGCAGTGTGGGGCCATACATACTATATTTACTTTTCTTAAAGCAAGGCGTCATGTCCATGTGTCCAAAGACTTAGCTTCGTGCTTTGGGTTTTCTCATCCACACTGATCACGATAAAAAGGAGTTTGTTGTTAGATGAGACCCAGGAAACTAGGTCAAAGAGAGGAAGAGAGGCTGAACTGGCTGCTGAGCTGTGTGCAGAGTTCACACAGACACTTGTCTGATGGATGCTCTGGGACTCTGGAGTCTCACGGCAAAGTTGTGGTTGAGTCCGAACATGTCAAAGCTCACATTTGGAAATCTCCCCATCATGTACCTCTGCTTATTGGGGATAAGTGGACATCATGAAGCCATGTCTCTGGTTATTGCCGAACATTCATTTCCCATGCTACTTCAGGAGAGAGACAGATGCTAATCTGCTCTAACAAACACAATGAGGCGCCACGAGTCACCTCAGTCCTAAGTGGTTACATCTCAACAATGTCATTGATCTCATGAGATCAATGGACACTTTACAAGCCCATAATATTTTGGCCTTCTAGGGTCATTGGATAAAAAGTGGGCCTTGTAAACAAACCCATGAAAGATGATCCAATGCTTGCTGAATTTTGCACCATGATCAGCAAACCTTACCCCTTCATGAAATGCCAAAACAGGAGGGATAGATTTGTTCCCTTTCAAATTGTCCAGGTGATTTCAATGTCAACATCTAGTTATTTTAAGCTATGACCATTGTAGCTATCCATGATAAAAGACAAGATTTTTTGGTTTAATGCTAACATTTATGTTGCATCATTCGATTAGATCTGCTCTGTAAGCATCTCCTTATCTTGAGCATCTCCCCTGCCTTGTGCTTTATGCTCTGTGTTATGAACTGTAGGTGTGTGTCCTCCCAAAAATCTTAGGTAGAACTTTTCAGCCCCCATATGATGGTTTTGGAGGTGGGGCCTTTGGGAGGTAGTTATATCATGAGGGTGGAGTCCTTAGGAGTGGGATGGATCCCTTTATAAGAGGAGACACTAGAGAGATGTCTGCCTGCCATGTGAAAAAAGAATCTGGCCATCTGCAGGCCAGAAAGTGGTTGTTCACCAGACACTGGATCTCTTAGCACCTTGATCTTAGGCTTCTCAGCCTCCAGAACTGTGTGAAATAAACATTGTTTAAGCCTCCCAGTCTACAGTAATTTGCTATAGCAGCCTGAGACGCTCTATACTTGTGGAAGTGCTCGAACTTTAGCTGTTGGTTCTCTTTCTGTTGGGACCTCCTTCCTACCCCATTCACTTGGTTGATTTACATCCTCCCATCAAGTATGAGCATCACTGCCTTTTGGGACCTTCCCAGGCTGAACAACTAACCAGAACTGAAGAGCAAAGACCAAAACGCAAGTGTAGGTTATGAATTTGCCAACTTGGAAATGGATTGGGCATTGTTATTGTTGATCAGTGGCTAAGTCGTGTCCAACTCTTTGCAACCCTAGGGACTGCAGTGTGCCAGACTCTTCTGTCCTCCACTATTTCCCAGAGCTTGCTCAAATTCGTGTCTCTTGAGTCAGTGATGCTATCTAACCATCTCATCCTCTGCCACATGTAAAATAGAGAAAACTGACTCAGGTTGGCTACCTGGAAGCCCAGATTTCACCCAGGGAAAGGCTCTGAGCCCTGAACCTTACTGACAAAGAGGAGACTTGAAGACTCAGACAATGCTGACATGATGTCTTGTCTCCTACTCTGCTTAGCAACAAACCCCTTACACCTCAAACTTTTCTTGTTTTCTTGCTGCATTTCTAAGTCTTTGCTTGACTTCTCTGTATCTCTCACTTTCTAGCCATACCCAACTCTGGCATCTCTAGATCAAGATTGTCTGGTTCCTTGTCAGCCATCTCCTAGACTCTCAGGATTCGAAGCTTTGTGATTAGCTCAACTTTGTCAGAAGGCTTAGACAGCGTCTGCAGTATTCTCCATACCAAGGTCTCCTGGCCAGTCTCTGGTGATAAGGCACTGACTATATCACAAAGCAACTCCACGTACAGAAGCAATTTTAAACGGGAGGTTTCCTTGTTCAAGTCTGAATCTGTCTCCCTGGGACTTTTCTAAGTCGGTGGGATTTGTTGAGTGAAGCTGTCTAGAAAAAGGAGCAGAATTAAGTTTGTTTCTTGTCTCACATGACAGCTCTGCGTGGATTTGAAGGCAGTGCTCTCGGGTCTGCACACTTTCAGCTTAAACATCCCAAGGCCTGTGAACTATTTCCCGTGTCTGTTATTCCTTCCCCATCTGAGTCACTACTCTCTTTAGGCTTGTCCCCTTAAAGGGTGCTGTCCAGAAATGAGCCCACCGCTTCAGCTGTCCAGGGAGGATGGAGCCAGCCCAGCTCTTGTTCTGAGCCTGGTGCTCTTGCTAATACATTCCAGGAGCAGATGAACCCTCTGGCAGTCATGTTGCCCTGCTAGTTTCTACTGAACTTGCAGATAACTGACATTCCTGCCGTCTCTGCGTGTGCTGTTGCTAAGCCACATCTCCCTCTCCCATCCTTCTGTGTCTTGAGATAAGAGTAATCATTTAAACATTCTGTTTATCTTTCATGATGAGAATGTGGGCCCAGCATTCCTGCTTGGTGAGATCTTTGGCCACCTGGTTTAGTTAACACAAGTTCGTGTGCCTGACACACAGTGAGGCCAAACAAATGGAAATGTCGGAGTCACCAGGTGAGGTGAGGGTCTCAGGGTAAATGATCATGCACAATTCTGTTTGGCTAATGGTGAGGGAACAGGGTGGTGTCACAGAATATAAGCCTCCTTAGGGTCCAGGAGGCCAGGGGCTGTGGGCTCCTGGCAATCAAGTAGTTAACATCTTCTCTTTGGTGGGGGGTTTTCACATTTGCAAAACATCAGATGAAATTTGCTTCAAATAGTATTATCCTGGTGCCTCAGAGAGGAGTTAAAGCAGAGGATACAGGAAAGGCCTGTCCCAAGATGGCCCCATAGGGTCCTGCAGGGTTATTGTTTTGCTGTGATTCCTTCATGCCCTCTCTGATTTGAAGGGCAGGCCATGTCTGTCTTCCTGTGGGAAATGTGCAGGGTCTCAGACTGAGCAGCTTTGGCTACATTCTTTGAAATACACGTTGGGTTCAATTCTGCATGCCAGTAAAGCACCATCTGACTAAACCATCATCAGCCTGCATTTTTCCATCTTAATAACAATAGTAAGGCAATATTTAAGGAACTTCTTCTATGTGCCTGGCCTCTGCTAGGAACCAGCCTTTTAGCAGCCAATTCTTGCCACAACATTCTAATAGCTTTCAATATTATATATAATATATATTATGTATAATATATATTATATAATATATATTAAATATAATAATAGCTTTTTTGTCATCCGTTTTTTTCAGATGTGGAAACTGAGGATCAGGGAGATTGAATACTTATTCAAAGTCACACAGCTAGTGTGGGGTGGGTCCATGACTTAACCATGACACCCATGCCCATGCTCTTAACCACTATACTATACCATCTCCATTTTATGAAAGCCAGTCTTTCCCAATTCAATTTTATTTCACATATTAAGTACATTTGGGCTTCCCAGGTGGCACTAGTGGTAAAGAACACACCTGCCAATGCAGGAGATGCAAGAGACGCAGATTCAACCCCTGGGTCAGGAAGATCCCCTGGAGGAGGGCATAGCAACCCATTCTAGTATTCTTGCCTGGAGAATCCCATGGACAGAGGAGCCTGGCGGGCTACAGTCCATGGGGTCACAAAGAGTCGGACACAACTTAAGTGACTGAGCACATTAAGTACATTCATCAAGGCAGAGGAAAAGGATCAACAAATCTAAGGCAGAAGCATGTCTGATGTGTTCCAGATATTGTAAGAATATCAGCGTGGCTGGAACTGAGTGGGCAAGTGAGAAAGTGTGGCAGATATTTCAGAGAGGTCATTGGGGCCTTGATGATGTAAGGATTGGTTAGGAATTTGACTTGTACTTTGACATGAGAAACGGGGAAAGTTTTGAGCAGGGTGATGACATGACTTGGATTATATTATTAGAAAACCTCATCTGGCTGCTGTATATATTGTGAGTAGAGAGGGTGGAAAACATGAGCAGAGTGCTGGGGAGCTCAGTGGAGATGGTTGTATTTTGGAGAATGGACTTGGAGGGGGAGGTCTGATAAGGCTGTTTTCTCAGAGAAAACCCAAAGGAGATATGTTTTAATACGTTTCAATTGAAAATGCAACTTAAATCCTATCTATGAGAGATTTCAATTAAATCAATTTCATTTAGCTTTTAGTTAACAAAGGATAAGACTAGCTATTAATAAATTCTCTTGTCCTGGGAGTACTTTTTCCTGAGTCACTAGATGGCACTTGTGAGTACTTCTCATTTCAAGAACATTTACTCCAACTGCATGTACACTAGATGGCGCTGGGGTCATTTCCCCCCCAAGGCTGCCTTGCTCCTGGTGTATGTTGACATAGAAACTTGGTTACCTCTTGTACACAAAGATCTCTGAGAAATTCGTCAATATTCTGTTCTGGTAAAACAATCCGTTCTGACTACTTTTCTGTGCAGTGTTGAATCATACATAACTACTGAGGCGAATCTGAATCGAATTCACTGTTTGACTTAGATCCAGTTTATCTGCTCATAGGCTGAGGAGGGGCCCCCAGCCACAAGCTCAGCTTTGTCATTGAGATTGGAGATCTCGGCCTAAGCTGAAAGTTGAGGTAGTTTTTCCTGCCTGAGGTCAGCTGTGTGATCTTAGGTAAGGTGTTTGCTTCCATACAGTTAAAAATCTCCTTGATGAAATGTCTCTGAAAGCCAGAAAACAGAATCATGATTTCCTCACTTCTGCTAACTGTCATCTTTTTTTTTTGTTTGTTTTTCAGGGATGGTCATTTCTTTTCTAAGGAAAAAAAAATATTACAGGCCACTGGTCTCCCCTTTTCCTCATGCTCAGTTCTAACTTTGTGTTTCTGTAGTTAAGATATACAACCTCAAGTGGTCCTTGAAATAGGAATGCATTCTCTTTTCACAGTTTACCTTTCAAAGTGAAACTGACCAAAATGTTTTATACCCAGTCTCATCCTTTTAGCACTCAAATGTAACCGAAGTTTCCTCTGGAGTTCTTTTGGTGAAAAGAAGACCAGACTAAAAATTCATAAGACCTGAATTTAGGTTGGATCTTGCTTCTTATGAATTGTGTGTCCTTGACTTGAAACATTTGTTTGAGTTTCACTTTCCTCATCTGTAAAATGGGAGAATAGTTATAAATTACTGGCAGCTGCAGCATGTTCTTCCGTATCCAGACTGCATGCTGATGAGAGTCTTTCTCTCTTAGGCTTCAGAAGCACTACATCTCCTATGGCTAAGAAACACAGTATCTGTTCTGAGACACCACACTGTAAAAGTGCAAAAATTCATACACACACACACACAACAACAACAACAACTTGCCTTGCGAGAGAGGAGAGCAATGCAATTATAACCTCTCAATTTTGGAGTTTCCATAGCATGTTCATATCTCTTATTTCCTTGATTCTCCCTGAAATCCAGTGTGGAAGAAGGCATGAAGCCATCACAAGTCCTGTTTTACAGATGATGTATGTGAGTTTTGGTCTTACCAGGTGGCATAGTGGTATGGAATCTGGGTGCCAATGCAGGAGACACAGTTTTAATCCTTGGCTCAGAAAGATCCCCTGGAGGAGGAAATGGCAACCCATTCCAGTATTCTTGCCTGGGAAATTTCATGGACAGGGGAGCCTGGCGGGTTATGGTCCATGGAGTTGCAAAGAGTGGGATATGACTGAGTACACATGTGAGTTTTAGAAAAGTGGAGAGCTTAGCTCAAGGTCACAAGTTCCTGGGCCATGAGCAAGGATGTAAGCCCAGGTCTCTATGAGTCCTGTACCTCTGGGGACCCATTTGACTAATGCTGGCTCGTGTAGTTAATGCTGAGCAAGTGGTCTTCAAAACATTTGCCCATTTTTTTCAGGCATTTGACCTAATCTACAGAGAAGGGGAAAACTGGTTGTCTAAGGTCACATAAAGAATCACATAAATAGAAAATTGAAGAAAAACTGAAGTCTATCTAATTTCAGTCCATGTTTATAACAAAACCTCCCTCTCTGTAGTTAAGAGCCAACCCCTTAAAAAAAGAGAGAGGTCTTTGTTCTTCTCAAAAGAACCAAATACATTTCCAAATGTTGTGCCCTTTATTAAAATCTTAGGTATAAAAAGCAAGAAATGTTTTCACTTAAAAAACAAAGCTCTCCCTTGATGTTGAGCAAATGGGAATCCTTTGATTCAGTACAAAATTTCTATTCTAGGTATGGTTACTTTTTTTTTTTTAAGGAATAAAAATGAAAAACATTCAATGCTTTTAAATACCACCTTTCTCTTTCTGAGTTTGCTTGCTTATTATTAATACAGTTTGAATGGATTCTTGCTTTGACATGGAAGTTTATTTTTAAAAGAACCATGGATCATCCGTTACTATAGCAATAATTTCTCACTCTGAAGCTCTTTAATCTTAAAGCAACATGGGATTTTAAATGTCATGGTCGTCTGTATTTAGCATGACTGCAGTGCTTGACTCTACCAATAAATAAGGTGTTTGTGCTGAAGAGAAATGGAGTTTCTGGGTTTGTTGTTTGTTTCAGATTTTCTTATGGTGTCCCTCACCTGTTAGGCATTCTCAGCAGTGGGGAGCCATTTGCATGGATGGTCAGCACAGGTGCCTATGATGCTGGCAGCACAGGGTAGTGACTGCTGTGTGCGACCACAGCTCTTTGCATACTGGGCCGCTTTGGAGAGCCAGAACTGCCTGTGTATCACCTTCTATTGCAAATAGGTGCCACCAAGTAGAACAGTCAGTGTGTGGCAGAAGTGGCCTCTGCTTTAGCAGGCTCTGGAGCCAGCATCTGGGAAAGGACAGTCTTTCACCATGAGTAGACACCAAATTGTTTGGACATTGCTTTTGAGGAAGAACCCCTGCTGTGCTTAGGTTCAGAGCCAGCTTATGTGTTCTTCCTGGTGTGACCTGCCTATGACTTGGTCTTCATGTACTAGAATCCAGTTGCCTGTAATAAAATATACCCCAAATAAATAGAAACATAAGTAAATAAAAACATAAATAAATTTTATTCACCTGAAATGAGAACCTCAATAGAAATACAGCCTAAATTAAATCCATCATAGATTCATAGATCTGGATGGTATTCTTTCCTCCTGTTTACTTGATTGGTCCTGAGAAAAGCCTCTAACATGGGCTCTACTTTGGACCTGTGGACTTAACCATACTAGTGTCTTGTCTATCTTTTCCCTCTTACTCTCCCTGCTCTAGCCATACCAAAGTTATTTTAATTCTTCAAATAGTCACGCTCTTTGTTGCTTCAGGGCCTGTAGATGTGCTGATCCTTTACCTGTAATCTCGCCCACTCTTCCCATCTCCGTTGCCATTTTCACCCAGCTGATCCCTATGTGTTGCTCAGCTCTCAGTTCAAGGTCATTTCCTCAGAGACACTTTCCCCAGAAAACGTGAGACTCCTCTGTATACATTCCCATGGCACTCTGTTCACTATGACATAAAACTCATAACCACTGAGATTGTTCATCCACTGTCTATCCCCTTGGCTAGACCGAATTCAGTGATGTCAGGAATCTGTCTTGTTTCTCATGGTATTTCCAGTGTCTAGTTTAGATAGGCAATTAAATATTTGTTGGGTTAATGAATGAATTACAGGAAGCTTTCATAGTAGAAAATCAAGGCTGCTTTGTTTTGGGGCTCAAAACCCTATTTTGAGATAAGCTACCTCTGTAACTGGCAGAGGCCATTTTAAATGTGCCACAGAATTACTTCTGGTAGGCTGGTGAAAGGTATGCAAGCAATTTTTAACACAGAGATCAAAATGTAAGCATACACGTCGGCTATTTCCTCCAGATAATCTGTTTGAGAAGAGGCCTTTAGCTCCTGTGACATATAATTTGTCCTTTGAGTGAAGATTTTTTTACTCCTAAGAAGACTCAAAGCCTTAAATTTATACATGGATTCTTGCAACAAATTTCCATTTTTCTCAGAAATAAGGTGTGACTAGTAAACAATGGCGGAGAAGGCAATGGCACCCCACTCCAGTACGCTTGCCTGGAAAATCCCATGGACGGAGGAGCCTGGTAGACTGCAGTCCATGGGGTCGCTAAGAGTCTGACATGACTGAATGACTTCCCTTTCACTTTTCACTTTCATGCATTGGAGAAGGAAATGGCAACCTACTCCAGTGTTCTTGCCTGGAGAATCCCAGGGATGGGGGAGCCTGGTGGGTTTCCGTCTCTGGGGTCGCTCAGAGTCGGACGTGACTGAAGCGACTTAGCAGCAGCAGCAGCAGTAAACAATGGGACCAGTTTTCTTATGTGACTCATAAAGTGACTGTTTAATGAGAGACCTGGAGATTTTATTTTGCTGCTCATTTTTGAAGATATTGTACAACCCAGACTTGTTGATGGACTTTGTGAATGAGGCAAGTGTCACTCAAGTATCTCATGCTTGCATTGCGTGTTTTCACAAAAGACATGTCAGGCTCCAGGACTACCTGACCCAGGCAAGTGGGATCTAAGGAGCAAACAGGATTCAGCAATGAGGCTTATGTGCTGCTCTTAGCCCTGCCTTGTGACCCTGTTTCTGCCCTCTTTAGAGCCCATGCCATACATGTTGAACTTTCTTCCTGATGGGTGGGGGGTATGTTTTGCCCTGTCTAGATTCTATTTAATTCATGTATGTTGAGCACAGTGACAAATCTTTTGCTAAGCATAGAGATTAAGGAAACTGAGACTACACAGGAAAATTATAGGGAAGTTACAGTCAGGGGAAAGCTGGTTAAGACACCCAAATAATTACCATAAACTATTGTGAAAAGTGCAACAATCCTTATACATGCAAGATCGGGAGGAGGGGGACTACAGGAAGGATTTACTTCCCCTAAGGACTTCACATGACAACATGTGCATGTACTGTAACAGGCACAAGTATGAGGCAGGGTGCCTCAGAATCTTGGAATGCAAGAGAGAAGGGTTGCCTGAAGCCTTCCATGTCACCTTGGGGTGACAGCTTTCCCTGATGGCTCATGATGGCATTCAGAGACTGTGTTTGTTTCCTACTGCTTCTGTAGCAAACTACCACTAACCTAGTGACTAAAGCAACACAAATTGTTTCTCTTTCATGTTGGGAGGTCAGAAGATTTAAGTCATGGTTTAAGTAGGGCAGTATTTCTTCTGAGTTTATCAGAGGAAAATCTGTTCTGTTACCTTTTTAGCTACTAGAGGTTGCCTGCATTCCTTGGTTCGCTGGTTTTCTTCCTCACATTATTCCAATCTCTGGCTTCTGTCTTCACATCTCCTGCTTCTCTGACCTTCCTATCTCCTCCTTGTAAGGACCCTGTGATGACATCTGACCCACATAGAAAATCTAGTATAAGCTCCCCATCTCATGGTCCTTCATGTAATCATGTCCACAGAGTCCTTTTTGCCATGTGAGGCGAGGTCCAGGATCCAGAGCTTGCAGCACAGACATCTGTGGGGGCCACTATTCTGTCTACCATAGGGAAAACAGCGACTAGAAGAGAAAGAACAAGAAGGATGCTATGCCAGTCTTTCTTCAGCTCATCAATCAATTGAATAAAAATCATTGTTGGTAACTTCCAAATATTTTCTCTTTTTATTTTTACTTCAAAATTCCCTATTTTTTTGAAACCTATGTCATAAGGCTATACTACCCACTTCAATGGACATGAGTTTGAGTAAACTCCAGGAGTTGGTGATGGACAGGGAGACCTGGCATGCTGCAGTCCATGGGATCACAAAGAGTTGGACATGACTGAGCGACTGAACTGACTGACTGACCCATTCATCTCCTTGTTGATGTCATCTGCTCACATCCTGATCACCACCACACCTTCCCCGTTAAGACTTTAGTACCTGGTTCACTGTGTTCCTCTTTATTCCTGTCATTTTTGCTGGCAGGACCTGTCCAACACTCTGGCCTTCCAGTTGGGTGACCTTGTTACCACTGATCATTTCCCTCAAGCCCAAATGAGCCACAAAGTTCCTGTCTACCATTCTGAAATTCCAGTTTTAAGTATGTCACTCTCTAATCATTTCGTCTTATTCTTCTGGCTTGTTGACTGCAATTCTTGCACTGATAAGATTTAATTTACCCTTTCTCTTTATTTGTCTTCCCCATCCTGATCTCAGGTATCTCTTTACCCACTATATTTTGTGAGCCATCTTTATACACATCCATTTACTTAAGTACTAACTGAGTCATCTTTATATACATCCATATCTTTAAGTACTAATTGAGCAACTCCTATGTGCTTGTCTGGGATATAGTGGTGAGGAAAATAAAGGTCTTGGACTCATAAAACTTACACTTTAGATAACATACAATCACTCCCATATATTAAAAATTGTCCATAATTTCCTTACACCATTTCTGATAGTTTGATTTTAAACATCCTTTTCTAATTGAGACCTCTAGGCTATTGTGCTCACCATTTTCTATCACTACTCTTTGCTACACGTTCATCTTTTTGCTCCTGAAATAGTATACATGTACTGTAGATTACATTTTAAAATTAAATTGTAAAGAGAAACAAAACTAGGAATATTTAACTATCCAATTCTTGTTTTATTATCATTTTTAGACTGTCTACAATTTATTGTCTATGCTATAAGAAAAATAGGGCAGCAATAATGATAAATAGTGATAAACACACCCTCAGACTCAGAGTGGGGAATACAACTACTGGTCTGTTTATTGTCTCCATGGTTTTGTGCTTTCCAGAATGTAACATCACTGGAATCATAGTTTGTAGCCTTTTCACAATGGTGTCTTTCACTTAGTAATATGCATGTAAGGTTCTTCCATGTCTTTTATGACTTGGTGACTCATTCCTTTAAGTGTTGAAGGATATTACATTGTCTGGATGTACCACAGTTTATCCATACATTGACTAAAGGACATTTGATCACTCTTAAGTTTGGTTAATTATGTGTAGAGCTGCTATAAACATCCATGTGCAGACTTTTGTGTTGACATAAGTTCCTAATACATTTGGGTAAATACCAAAGGAACATGACTTCTGGATTGTACAGTAAGAGTATGCTTAGTTTTGTAAGAAATTTCCAAATGGTTTTTCAAAGTGGACCGTTTTGCATTCCCATCAGCAACAGAAGAGGCTCTCCATTGCTTCACATCCTAACCAGATTCGGTATTGTCACTGTTTTGGATTTTAGAAATAGGTCCGTCCTCCCAGTGCACCAGGCCTGAGCACTTGTCTCATGCATCCCACCTGGGCTGGTGATCTGTTTCACCATAGATAATATACATGCTGTTCTTTCAAAATATCCCACCCTCACCTTCTCCCACAGAGTTCAAAAGTCTGTTCTGTACTTCTGTGAATACGTGTAAATCTATGGTTGATTCATGTCAATGTATGACAAAACCCACTGAAATGTGGTGAAGTAATTAGCCTCCAACTAATAAAAAAAAAATTAAAAAAAAAAAAAGAAATAGGTCTGTCTAGTCAAAGCTATGTTTTTTCCAGTAGTCATGTATGGATGTGAGAGTTGGACTATAAAGGAAGCTGAGCACCAAGGAATTGATGCTTTTGAACTGTGGTGTTGGAGAAGACTCTTGAGAGTCCCTTGGCCTGCAAGGAGATCAAACCAGTCCATCCTAAAGGAAACCAGTCCTGAATATTCATTGGAAGGACTAATGTTGAAGCTGAAACTCCAATCCATTGGCCATCTGATGTGAAGAACTGACTCATCTGAAAAGACCCTGATGCTGGGAAAGATTGAAGGCTGGAGGAAAAGGGGATGACAGAGGATGAGATAGTTGGATGGCATCACAGACTCAATGGACATGAGTCTGAGTAAACTCCCGGAGTTGGTGATGGACAGGGAAGCCTGGCGTGCTGCGATTCATGGAGTCGCAAAGAGTCAAACAAGACTGAGCAACTGAACTGAATAGGCATTTAGTGATGTCTCATCATTTTGAGAAATTCCCTAATGACATATGATGTTGAACATCTTTTCAAATGTTTATTTGCCATTGTTCCTTGGTGAGGTGTGTGTTCCGATATTTTGCCCATTATTTTAGCTGGACAGTTTATATTCCTATTGTTGAGTTTTAAGAGGGTTTTTTTTTTTTTTTTCTGTTATAGTTATCAGTCATTTATCAGGTAAATGTTCTGCTAAGATTTTTTTCCCAGTCCAGGGCTTGTTATTTCTTTCTCTTAGCAGTGTCTTTCAGCAAACAGACACTTTTAATTTTAATGAATTTCAACTTATCAGTTTTTCTTTTATGGATCATGTTTTTGGTGTTAAACGTAAAAAGTCATTGCCAGACTAAGGTCACCTAGATTTGCTCCTATGTGATCTTCTAGGAGTTTTATAGTTTTGCTTTTTATACTTAGGTCTGTGAATCTCTTTGACTTAATTTTTGTGTAGGGTATAAGGTCTAGACTTTCTTTTTTTTGCATGTGGATGTCTAGTTGTTCCAGCACCATTTGTTGAAAACACTCATTTTTCCATTGAATTGCTTTTGCCTTTTTGTCAAAGATTAGTTGACTATATATTTGTGTGGGTTATCTATGCTATTATATTGATATATTTATCTATTCTTTCACCAGTACTATATAGTCCTTGATTACTGTAACATTATAGTAAGTCTTCAAGTTGGGCGGTGGCTGTCCTCCAATTTCTTCAAAATTATGTTGGCTACTGTGGATCTTTTGCCTTTCCAAATAAACTTTAGAGTCAGTTCAGTCACTCAGTTATGCCCGACTCTTTGCGACCCCATGAATCACAGCACGCCAGGCCTCCCTGTCCATCACCAACTCCTGGGGTCTACCCAAACCCATGTCCATCGAGTTGGTGATGCCATCCAGCCATCTCATCCTCTGTCGTCCACTTCTTCTCCTGCCCTTAATCTTTCCTAGCATCAGAGTCTTTTCAAATGAGTCAGCTCTTCACATGAGGTGGCCAAGGTATTGGAGTTTCAGCTTCAGCATCAGTCCTTCCAATGAACACCGAGGATTGATCTCCTTCAGGATGGACTGGTTGGATCTCCTTGCAGTCCAAGGGACTCTCAAGAGTCTTCTTCAACACCACAGTTCAAAATCATCAATTCTTTGGCACTCAGTTTTCTTCACCGTCCAACTCTCACATCCATACATGACCACTGGAAAAACCATAGCCTTGACCAGACGGACCTTTGTTGGCAAAATAATGTCTCTACTTTTAAATATGCTATCCAGGTTGGTCATAACTTTCCTTCCAAGGAGTAAGTGTCTTTTAATTTCATGGCTGTAACCACCATCTGTAGTGATTTTGGAGCCCCCCAAAATAAAGTCTGACACTGTTTCTACTGTTTCCCCATCTATTTGCCATGAAGTGATGGGACCAGATGCCATGATCTTAGTTTTCTGAATGTTAAGCTTTAAGCCAACTTTTTCACTCTCCTCTTTCACTTTCATCAAGAGGCTTTTTAGTTCCTCTTCACTTTCTGCCATATGGGTGGTGTCATCTGTATATCTGAGGTTATTGATATTTCTCCTGGCAATCTTGATTCCAGCGTGTGCTTCTTCCAGCCCAGCGTTTCTCATGATGTACTCTGCATATAAGTTAAATAAGCAGGGTGACAATATACAAACTTTAGAATAAATATCCACAAAACAACTTGTGTGAATTTTGTTTGGGATTGCATGCATCTACAAATCAATTTGGGAAAACTTGACGCCTTAGCAATATTGAATCTTCTTATCCATGAACATGTATTATATCTCCATTTATTAAATTTTTAAAGCTTTGTTCATCAGAATTTTCCCATTATAGGTCTTGTACATTTTTTTTGTTAGAGATATACCTAACACTTTTATTTCTTGGGTGTCAATTCTGTTGTCATTGTTCAGGTGGTAAGTTGTGTCCAACTCTTTGCAACCCCATGGACTGCAACACGCCAGGCCTCCTTGTTCCTCACCATCTCCCAGGTGTCAGTATTGGTTCAATATTTGTGAGAAAAAAAAAGCATCACATTAATATAAGATGTTAATAATAGAACTCTGTTCAGGAGAAGAAGAGTAATTTTAGAGGGGAAGATAGTGGGAATAATGAATATGTTTATATCTTACATTTCATATGATTTTTTTAAGGTTTAAGACCTCAATAACATACAGTTTACTGTGTGGTCAAATACATGATTTTATGCAATTTCCAGGATTACCCTGTAGGGTCAGCATTACTGTCTGTGTTTGTAGAGGAGGAAACTTGATGGTAGACAACTTGTGTGTTCAATAAGGTGAATCTGATACCCCTTTTGTGAAGGAATATCCGAGGTGACTGTCATTTATCAGGGCTACTAAAACACTACAAGAAGGAATCAGCACTATGAAAAAATTCATTTTGAGGTGGTAGGCAGGATCGTATTACACTGAAGTTTAGTATTAAATTTTAAGCTTTGTAATTAAGGAATGATTACTTACTGTGAATTGAAAAATTTGTAGCTGAGTCAGATCAGATTTCTGTTTGATGGGCTGTGAACACAGGAAACAGGGCTTTGCACGTGGCGCTAGTGGTAAAGAACATGCCTGCCAATGCAGGAGATCTAAGAGACCCGGGTTCAATCACTGGGTCCAGAAGATCCCCTGGAGAAGGGCATGGGAACCCACTCCAGTATTATTGTCTGTAGAATCTCATGGACAGAGGAGCCTGGCAGGCTGTAGTTCATGGGGTCACAAAGAGTTGGACTGAAGCGGCTTAGCACTGATGCTGCTCCTCTATGCCATACTCTATCCCTAAAGACAAGGAAACAATCTTAACAACTACAATCTCTTTGCACTATATTTTGGCTACTGAATTAACATTTTTCTCCATTCTATCATTTTCTTCCAATTTTTTATATCACCCAAGGTGTGTATTTGAAGTATGTTCACAAATACTAAATCTGTACTATTGACCCTTGAATAATGCAGGGTTTAATAGTATATAACTTATAGTCAGTCCTTGGTTTTTAGTATCTGCCGTTCCTCCACAGCCACAGATTCAAGCTGCCATGGACTGCTCAGGACTGTAGTATTCACTCTTGAGAAGTGTCTGCATATAATTGGACCCATGCAATTCAAACCTGCTCTTGTTCAAGAGTCAGTTGTACAATTTACTCCATTGAGCAAAGCATACAATTAGCATAGTACATTGTGGCTGATGGAGTAAGTTATTTTGTTTCTCCTCTTTTACAACAACAGCCTTATTTTCTTGTAGAATTTCAATGTGTTTTATTTATCATCATAGAGTGTATGCCAATTTTATAACCTTTGCTGCTGCTGCTTCTGCTAAGTCGCTTCAGTTGTTTCCGACTCTTAGTACATGACTATCATATGTAGGACAATCCATCTTTAAGCAGGGATCACTTACTCTAAAATTAATACTAGGTAGTTTTCTCTGAATGAAAAGTGTCTTATAATTTAAATAAACATCACATTTAAAGTGAAGAGACATGTGTAGTAAACAGCAATACTTGGGCTTGAAATGTGTCTTGAGGCATTAAATTTCATGTTTATAGAACTATAAACTTGATAGAAATGTCAGGGGTGGCTTAGTCAAAATTTCTTATTTTACACTTATGGGAAGGGAATACTATAGAGAGTAAGTGGACTGCCACCTTCCTCTCCCTATCCCTCTCTTCTTTCCCTCCTTCCCTCCCTCCTTCCTTCTGCCTGGACATCACAGCTGGAGGTTCTGATTTAATTGTTGCAGATTGGGAGTGGGGTAGGGAAGGACATTGTTTTTACAGGAAGCTTGCATGTGATTTGTCTATGCAGAGAGCTGGTGATCCTGTGTGGTTTCTGGTGGGCTGCATCTCTTGACTAGTTTTCTGTGTGTTTACATGACTGGGTAGCATGAACAGGCTGAAGGTCTCAGTAGGGAAGCTCCCCTGCAGCCAGTGCAGTTCCATTAATGTTTTCCTAAGCTCAGCTGTGATCTTAACAAGCTGTAGCTGAGTCCCTTCATTTTTACTGTTTTCTTTATTTAATTCTAAGTACAAGAGCAGTTACAGTTGGGCGGGGATGGCATGAAACTTAGAGGGAAAAAAAGTGTCTGTCAAATTGAATGTGGTGCTTTGCTATTTCCCAGATGTTTTGAGTTTGGTTTTGAGAATGACACCCCTCTGGGAGATCTGAAGAACACTATGACAAGATGAAATCTCAGCACCTCAGAGCTTTGTATCTTCTTGTTCAAATATTTTCTTGGAAACCACTTAATTTGAAATAATCTTTATTTTCTGACATGAGGAAAGTGGGGCTCAGTGGAAATCCATGAGGAAAGTGGGGGTAATTGGAAAACTATTTTTGGGTCCTTTTGCTAAGTTTTCACCATGCTGTGTCCAGGAAATATCTAAGGGACATATTAATGTAAGCATTTATTGGTCTGAAAGTTCTGAATATCGCAAAGTGGGGGATAGTGGAGAGAAGATAGAAGGCAAGGTACACTCCCTAAGCTATGGAACAACACGCTGAGCAGAATGCTTTATTGTAGTTTTGGAGCATCTGCCTTTTCTCCTTTGTATTTACCCCGCCACTAGCACAACAAACACGCAAGCGCACATGCATGTTCCTTGCCTTCTCCAGTCCTGTTCTCAATAAGTCCTGATAAGAAAAGAGCTTATACATCTCGACACCCACTGCTTCCCCATCTTGTCTGTCTGGGAAGTCTGAGGAATAGAGGTAGCTTCCCAAAATGAGGGTTAGGGCTCCAGTCAGTCCTGTATTCTTGTCCTCTCTTTTCCCTCCCTATATTCACCTCTGTTGCCAAGTACATTTGGGCCAGGGAAAGCCTTGAGTCATTCACCCTCCTGCATGGCTGGGTCCTATTTGGGACTAATCTGGCTTCTGGCAGCCCCTTTCCTCAGAAATGGATCCTACCTTCCCCACACTGGCCTTTGGGCTGGTATCTGCCACATGTCAACAGGCCTATAGATGAGGCGGGAAGCACTGTGCGGTGTCTGAACATAGACTGCTCTGTGAATCCCCTGCTTTTGTCCCTACTCCTTCACTGAAATGCAAACAGAAGTGGCTATGCCTGTGTTATGACAGAACTTTCATACCCATCAGTTCAAGGTGCCAGCCTCAGGCTCCTCTGTATCTCACTTGTCTCTTTCTCTGCCCTTCCTCACTCTACCAGCTGTGTGGGTGCCATGAAGCCTGAGTCTTTCTGAGCCCCTTGCATGATATGAGGGAAGGAGTAGATGGCCTGGCTTACTTGGACTAACCTCTGTTACCTAGCACTTAAGTTCATCACACTCTGAGCTTGCTATGCTCTGGCCTATGGGAAACCTTGTGTATCAAGTTCAAACCTTTCAGACCTTTGATTTTCCATTGTGTTTGGATTCTTTGAGTTAACTTTTAGTCCTAGGGAAGTCTCCCTTGTCCCAACCTCTCCACTACCTGCAGGCCTGGGCACTGAAAAGTTGGCCTATTACCTTATAGGCAAAAATGGAACCAGTCTTTGTTCCCAACCACTACCAATCACCACCAAACCAGTCTATTTTTTCCTGGATCAGAAATTTGAAATGTTGATATTATGTATAAACACATATAAATTTCTCTTTAGTTATTCTTTCCCCTTGATCCATGTGATTTTTATTCTTAAACTGTTTTCCTCATAAGATTCATAGGTTGTAATGTTTTTTTATGTGCATTTATATTTTAGCAAAATACCAAAAATGCCTTTGGCTTCTAGATGTTATATAAGGAAAACATGCGATGTTATGACTGTTTCATTTTTATCCTCTTCTTGCTAAAGCTATTTTTCCTTTAGAAACTCATAGCAAGAGTGAGCAGCTGGGGAAGGAGGAGATCTGCTACTGATAAAGAATATTCCCAAGATCTTTCCAATACTGTTTATTTGCTTTGAAATAAATGTGCAAATCAGTTGCATTTAACTATTGCATAATGGCTAAAAATCCATAATTTCACACTGGGTTGAGCCATCTGCTACATACTGAGCCTGTTCTTTTCTCAGGTGCCTGTGAATAGTTGAGAGTCATTATAAGATGACACTTGAAAGAGGAGGGCACTTCATCAGAGAAGTTGGTTTGAAGAAGTTATTTCTTAACCATGATAGCTTTAACCAAAAAGGAGAGAGAAGGGGAGGAGAGGTGAAACCTTATTTGTTGTTTTGTGTAATTATGTTCAGTTCAGAGGAAAGGGACAAGACACTTCTTTCACAGTGAGAGACCCCTTCAAGGGTCTGGGAGAAGGCTCTTGCCTAACACTTGGAAATGAATTGTCTGAGGAGACACATGTGCTGACAAAGCTAGAGACTTTATTGAAAAGGGGCATTTTAGGGGAGAGCAGCAAGGTAAGGGAACCCAGAACTCCTCTGTCACATGGCTCATAGTCTTAGGTTTTATGATGGTGAGTTTAGCTTTCTAGGTAGTGTCTGGCGAGTCATCTAGTGTCCATATTTGGTCTGACTGAGGACCCTTCCTTGTGGCGCATGCTTCTCTTAGTCAAGATGATTTCCAGTGCGAGAGTTTCTGAGGTTGGCAGGACATGTTATGGGCTGCTGTCTCCTCCCTCTTTTTGACCTCTCCCAGATTCCTCTGGTCAGTTTTGGTGGCAGCTCTTGCAACTCGTCAGTACCTTGTTCCTTATCAAGACCTCCTCTTGTGAGACAACTCATGCAAATTGCTATTATTGTTATTATCATGCCTGGCCAGGGAGTGTAGTTTTAGCCATTGGTTCCCTAATACTGCTATCCAATGTACATTTCTGCAGTGATACAAATGTTCTTGATCTGTGCACAATATGGTCAATATTGGTTGCACGTGGCCACTGAACACTTGAAATGTGGCTAGTGTAACTGAGGGACTTATTTTAAATCCCTCATTTAAGTCCATGCATTTGCAGTATCCAGTGGCTAAGAGTTTGAGGATTGGATTCCAGAGTGAACAACTCTTTGACTGCAATGAGCTTCTCATGGTCTCTGCCTGCACATACTTCAAGGCTGGGGATTTTCTGCACAACTGGCCTCCTCCATTGCTAATACTTCCGGGGTTATTAGTCCATTTCATTTTTACTTCCTGAGGATTCCTATTTACCATATTTGTTCAACAAATCTATTCTAATGCATAGAGTATTGTAACATGTGCTATTTTTGAAGATATGCAACTTTTATTCAGAATGACATTTACATAGACTGTATTAAATACATTTAATTTCCTCCTACTAAGTAACTTGTTTGGTGTGAACAAGTAATTCTCATGTTACTGAGCATACAGACATGAAGAAGAGGTATAAACAGAGAGAAGAAATAGAAATATTTTTAATTTACCAAGATCTGGCTACCAGTATCTCATTTATTGCTGTTTGCATTTTTATCATCAGATGTGAGTGCTTGCTCAGTTGTATCCAACTCTTTGTGACCCATGAACTGTAGCCCACCAGACTCCTCTGTCCATGCGATTTCCCAGGCAAGAACTTCCTGACCCAGGGATCAAACCTGAGGCTTCTGTGGCTCCTACATTAGCAGGCAGATTCTTTACCACTGAGCCACCTGGGAAGCCATCATCAGATAAGATAAATCAACAAATCCAAGGCCTGTCATGGGTCATGGAGACATCTCGTACAGCCCTAGATGTTTCTAGAATGTTTGTTTTCTTCTTGCTATTTCCCATCCTCACTTCTTTTCCAACAATTGGCTACTTAGCCTCTTCCAGGAGTTTCGGTGACAAGAACTCCTTCTCTCTGCTTCCTGAAGCTGTCCATTCCACTATTGGGTGACTTCCATCCTTGGAAAATTCCTTATAGTGTGACACAATCTGCTTTCAGCCATGTTTCTACTTTTGGGATAACACAAGTACATCTGATTCTATTTCCTTTTATCAGTACTTCAAGTCTTTGAAGATAAAAGTCTTTTTACATATAATTTCTGGATTTATTTCCAATTAATTTATTCACAAGAGAAAAGTGAAAGTGTTAGTCCCTCAGTTGTGTCTGACTGTTTGTGACCCCATAGACTGTAGCCCACCAGGTTCCTCTGTCCATGGAATTCTCCAGGCATGAATACTGAAGTGGGTAGCCATTTCCTTCTCCAGGGGATCTTCCTGACCCAGGGATCAAACCCGGGTCTCCTGCATTGCAGGGAGATTCTTTACCATCTGAACACCAGGGAAGCCCCAAATTTTTCATGTCAGAGTTTAAAATATCCTCAATTTCCTGTCCTGATTATCTTGAGCTGGACATATGCTAGTTTGTCAATGGTATATTTGAGGTAATACTCAAAACTGAAACAGACATTCTGGTGAGATTTTATCAATAACAGAGTTGAGCAGAAGTCACACTTCTTAAGTTCTAGATACTTCACCTTTATTGTTCGAGCTTGATTACTTTTGCTTTTTTTTATTTTTTAAAAACAGAACCACAGCAAAAGTCATATTGATCATATAGTTAGCTAAAGGGCCAGTCTTTCCTATGAGTATTGAGTCATATCTTGCCTGCATTAGTATAGTTGTATTTGGGTGACCAAGTGCAGAACTTTATATTAACCCATCTTGATAACTTTAATGCATGTGATAGACACTGAATGCATTGCTAGCTCTATCTTCAGAGAAGAACTTGTTTTTCCTTCTGTTATGAATTTTGGTGTCAATGACCCTTAGCTGTTAGAAATCTTTGGAGATGGCCTCAGCTAAAGAAAACTACCTTGTCAAGATCACACTTACTTTTAGGGGCAGCCTCCATCTACTGACTGACTGACTCAAGGTTAGAAAGAACACTCCTTCAGTTTGAGACCACTTTTCAGGACCATCTCAGGTCCATTGCTCCCTCTGGGGAGTCAGCTAGACCTTCACTGGGACTGTATCATATATCAGTTTCTTCTTCTGCTAAGCCCTGTTTCCTTTCCTCTCATAAGTTTTGATCTCAAGAGCCCTCCCTAATACATCTCCTTCCTACTCATTTCTAGCTCAGAGTCTGCCTCAGCTTCAGAGAGCACTGTTTGTACTCACATATTATTCCAATCTGAACAGCAAATTCATTTTATATCCTGCATCTGTCATCAAAGGAATCAGATATTCTAATTTTCAGATATGATTCCTTTCCTGAGGTCCAGAACTATACTTGAAGCTCCTTATTGGACCCATCTACCTTTATGTGTCATAGGCATCTCATTATTCCCACCATCTTCCCCTCTAAACTTACTCTTCTTGCTACATCAACTCAGTCACCCACACTAGAAATCCTGCTCTCCTCTCCCTCAGCTTAAATATTCAAAGCTTCCTTCTGTCCTTTGCCATTTCCCTAATTCAAGCCCATATCACCCGCCACTTAACACTACTGTAAGACCCTACTCCCTGGCCTCCTGTATCACCCATCTTTCCTCATGATATACCACCTCTTTTCACGTGACCACAAGAGAATCTTTCCACAGCAGAGGTCTAAACATGCTACCCTCTGATTTAAAAAGTTAGATGCCCTTTTGCCCACTCCCTTGTTTAAAGGATCAAGTGGACACTCCGCAGGCTGCCCTTCAAGCCTTTTACCCATCCTTTCTCTCTTTCCTGTTCCATCTGCTTCTGCTCTCTTCTTGTGTACTCTAGTCATAAACACTCTTCCAACACTTTTTCCTCTACTCACTTCATTGGATAAACTCACCAGGCTGGCAAATTGCTCTTGTCTCCCAGTGGACTATGAACTTCTTGTATGCTTGTGTATGCTTGCTTTCAGGCTGTCTTTCCAAAAATGTCTGACACATTGTGGTTCCACCATGTCCCCAGTATGGTGCACAGGTACTTGGGTATGTCCCACAGGTTCTTGGGTATGTCCCTTCTATAGAGTTGAACCTTGGGCTCAAACTTAGTAGCTAACAAAAGGTATTGAAACCTTATAACCAGGTCAGTCACAAGTATGTATGCATAGGCCTCTTTTAAGTACTTTGATTTGTTTGGTTTGATGAGTGAATCTGAGAGGTTTGAACTTTTTATATCTTGTTGATAACTAAACTTGTGTGCCCTGGACTAAGATGTCATGGTAGATTAAAAGTGTATTTATGTAGAGAATGTTTTAAGTTTTAAGATTCTTAGAATTGTTTGGAGGGGAGAGGAAGAAAAAACAAATGCCCAAGTAGTTTAATGAAATGTAAAGCATGTTTTTCCCTGAGAGACACATTTAAACACATTTTTCTCTTAGAAGGCAAGTGTCAGATTTAGATAGTGTTTCTTGGTGTTGGATTTAGCATAAGGTACAAGTTCCAAGGTAGTGATTCTGTGAAATTACTGGAATGAAGTGAGAGTTTCGTGTCTTCAATCTGGTAAACAAATGGACAGACTCAAAATCCTCCCAAATGGCCCAGATGGGAATGCTGGGCTGAAATCAGTTGAAGGAAACTTATAAAAAAATAAATTCTGAATTTAATTTAGAAATGTTATCATAAATAGAGGAGACTTGACTTGGAAGTGGTTTATATGAAAATGAATTATATATTTTTGTAATCCAACAGTTTGATGTGAATGTTAAAATGGGAATGTGATCCCAAAAAGTCTAGATCACAGAATAAATAGCTAACCAATGTTGTATTGATTCAAACATGCCAGGAATACTGTATTCACATTTAAAGGGAGCAATGGTAAATTAGGATGCCTCCGAAGGAAGGCAAGCTGAATGGGGAAGGCTTTGCTTTCAACTCAGAAAAGTTAAAACAGCAAAATTACAAAACTGGAGAAGAGGCAACTGTTATCATTGGAAACATGATAACATAGAAGGACCAAGCATTGGGTTATATCAGTTGGCAATAAAACTGGTTAGAAGCTAAAGAATGACAATTTTGGATCAAATTGAGACTTTATATTCTAATATGTCTAAAGATATCCCAAAGCACAGGGTCTTTCGTTTTGTGGCAATGAGTTTCATGTCATTAGGAGCAAGCAAATTAAGGCTCTGTGGCATTTAGGAAGGCTGTTGAAAAGACCAGATGTGAAGTGGGACCTGATGGCAACCAAGAGTCCTTTTAGTTTTCAGTTTAAGATGATATGAACTCACCCTGTGTCAGAATGCATCATTATATATTGATGTGTTCTTGCTGAAGGTCAATTTGGATTCTTAGCTATTTTTAAAATTAAATTATGTTATATAATATCTCTTAATTTTTTAAACATTTAAATTTATATTTGAAAGAGCACATAGAGTGTGAAAACTCTTCCATAGCAGTTAAGAGAAAGCTCTTGGTTCTTGTCCTGATTGTACCACTTGCTAGCTTTGTATAAGCCACTTTGCTTCTCTGAGAATTAGTTGTTTTTCCCTTCACCATCAAATATGACTGAAAATAGTGCATAAATTATGGGTAGCTGTAAGGATGAAATGAAACATAAAGCATTCAGGTCAGTGCCTTAAATATAGTAAGGATTCAGTAAAGGGTAATTATTGTTATTGTGTTGTTGTTATTATTGCTTGTTTCTCTATTTATTGGAGCTTAAACCAAAAATGTTTCCTTTCTATTGAAATAATGGAGACATTTTGCTCTTTGCTCATAACATAATAAGGCTTCCTTTGTGATTGCATCTTGTAATTATTTGATAAGTTATCCTTATTAAGTCTATGGGCAGTTTCAAACTTTAATTCGTTCATTTTTATTTGCAACATAAAAAATAACAGAATTCATGAGGCAACAGATGAAAAACGTTATCACTTTTTGAATAATACATTCAGTTGAAAATTAAATGATTTCAAATATAATTGCTTCTGGAAATGACTTTATGAGCAGTGGAAGGATTTACTGGAGGAATGAAAAATAAAGCAATTGCACAAAGCATGATTTGATTCCTTACCATGGCTTCATATGAAACACTCAGTTATTGCCCTGGTTTTCAGAATATGGTTGCTTTGATATTAGTAAACAGCAGTGTTCTATTGTCTAGTTATAGATTTTGAAGTATGTACGTGTTTATGTTGGCGGAGTTAGGACTCAAATGTAAGTTACATCTTTTCTTGAATGGAAAAAAAAACTAAATTGGATATAAAAATTATTCTTATTTGTTTAAAGAGATCTTGCTAATAGTAAAAATGTTCTCATCTGTAAAGTCATGATGCTTTCTTCATGGGGTAATAGTAATATTTAAAGCAGTGTATGTGACAAAAAATCTATAAATAGAAAATTCAGATTAAGTAGTTTTAAACACATTTATTTCAGAAGTACTTGAATCCTTAAATATGAAAATGTTCATTGGGAAACTCCAAGAGAGGTATTTCCAAACTCACTTGATCATGGTGCCATTTTTAATTTCTGGATCATCTTGAGTGATTAGTTCTGTGGATGGCTTTGTCAAAGACCCTTGCTTTGTAGACAGGACCTAGACTTTTCCAAGATCACCTAGCAATTTAGTGGTACAGACAAAATTAGAATGCAAGTATTTTCCACTCATGGTCTAGTGCTTTTTCCTCTTGAAAATGTTAAATCCTTGATTTGACTATTTTCTTGGAAATCACTGATTACTGGTTAATTCATCTTCATTTCTGCCAAATAGGGGAATGAATTGTATATCAAGATCTTATTCCATAAAACAAAGGCAGTGACTCCCTTTTGAAGGAAGCATCAAAGCCCTTTCAAAAGGGCTCCCTTTTGAAGCATCAATGAATAAAACTTTTGGGGTTGAAATGTCTCCTTGGTGAAGATTTTCCTTTCTTGACTGTGTCTTGCAGGTATCCTTGGCTTTACTGTATTGACAAAGCAATTGTCTGGTTCATTTTGACACATTTATTCATAAATGTAATTACATATGTTGATCTGTGCATTTATATAACTAGATACAAAGACAGATATAATTTTACAAGTTGGGATTATATTTTACTGGCTGTTTTTAGTAGGTATTAGATTAAATTCTCTTTGATTTAACAGAGAAGTAAACAGTGTTAACTCCCTAAACTTCAAATAAATATTGCTTCTGTAAAAGAGTTATTGGATCCTATAACCTCTATCTTGAGATAATAAAAATATTATGAAAAGCAACTAGGGGTTTGAATTCTTATTTTTAAAACTACATGTGTGGTAGGCTGCCTGTAAGTTGGTCCCCAATGATTTTATTTTTGCATAGGTGAAGTTTTTAGCATTTTTACAATGTCAGAGGTGTTTTTTTTCCTTTTATCCTTTTTGTTCTGTAACCATAGTTCCCTCAGATATGGAACCAGAAGAGTGTCTCCCTGCTCTTGTTTATGACTATCTTACTTTCAGTGGTTCATTTTCCAATGCCCCTTCTGTTATTCTTTAGGCTGTCCGAGAGGAGGGAAAACCCACAGAACCCTGCGGATGATGGCAACTCTGAGCCAGAAGGGGAAGAGAAAGCAGGCAAAATATCTGGCACCCTACAGTGAGGACAAGGACACAGAAGGTAAGTGACGTGTCTGTGGGTGACAAGACTAGTAGATGGTAGCATCAGGGTTCGAACCAAGGTAGTTTATCAGTTCAGTTCAGTTCAGTCTATTCAGTGGAAATCTGGATGAACCACTGTCCTCTCCTGCCTCATGAGGAGATGAGCATACAGTGACTGATGTTCAGCATTATGACCAGGGTGCTGGCTCTCCAGTGTGAGAGGGGAACTGGCTTGGCTCCGCGTGCATGTTTGAGAAGAGAGGAAATGTGTGCCCACTCCTTTCCATTCCAGGAAACATCAGATGTATATCTTAGGGTTTTACTTGTTAGAGAGTGTCATTGCTGGAAGGGAAATAAACCACTTGCTAAGAATAAATCAACCAAGAGGTCTCATTGTAAATAAATCACCTTTTTCATTGGCTCATTTCCCTGTCACACTTCATTTTATTAAAAGTTGGGAATTATGTTTTATTTGACAGACAAAACGAAGGACTTAAGCTCAGGATGCAGCCTCTCAGATAGCTCTTAGGGACTGCTTCCCCCCTCACACTTTAAAGTACTACTTAGGCTCACTGTGGCTGCTCAACACTTTCTGACTTCAGAGGCCTGCAGGGTAGCTGATTCTTGTGACTCTCTTTCCTGTTCCTCTCTTGGCTTTGATGCTCTCAACTTTCCACCCTTACCCTGTATACGTATCCTCTTGCACAAGCTAGTTGGTCTCATAGGGGTAACACCTACTTGTCTGTGCTGCCTGTGGCTCCTGGAATCCAGGTAGGCTGAATACTGAGGGGAGGTCCCCTGTCAGTTCCAGCTGTCTCATAGGCTTGTCAGTTATAAGTGGGTGTCTAGCTTTAAATAAAATTTAGTTGACATCAATAAAAGAGTTTGTTGTGCTTTTTGTAACTTAGGAAAATGGAGCCATTTGAACTCAGTTGGGGGCGGGGCAGTCCTAAGATGGTGGAGGAATAGGACGGGGAGATCACTTTCTCCCACACAAATTCATCAAAAGATCATTTAAATGCTGAGAAAATACCACAAAACAACTTCTGAATGCTGGCAGAGGATACACTGGCGGAGGACACCAGGCACCCAGAAAGGCAGCCCATTGTCTTTGATAGGAGGTAGGACAAAATATAAGAGATAAAAAGAGAGACAAAAGAGTTAGGGACAGAGACCCATCCTAGGGAGGCAGTTGTAAAAGAGAAGTTTCCAAACACCTGGAAACCCTCTCACCAGTGGGTCTGTGGGGACTTTTAGAATCTCAAAGGACAACATAACCGGGAAGAAAATATAAATTTAAAAAACCCACAGATTATGTGCCTAACTGCAACTCCCAGCAGAGAAGTAGCCCAGACTCTTGCAGGCTGAACATGGAGGCGGGGGCTGCATTGCTTACCATAAGGACCTGGCCTGAATGCCCTGAGTGCAATCTGAGGGAGCTAATGTGAGATAGCAACCCAAACTACGGGATAGCTGGGGGTGGGGGTGGGGGGGAAGGAAACAGAGAGAGAACTTTCCCTTGAAGAGCTCTAAAGTAGGCACTGCCGGCCCGCTCACAGAACAAAGGAGAGTGAATGCCAGAGGAGAGCTAGCCGGCAGTGAACCGGCCCATCCCCCACCAGAGGCAGGGAGGCAGGTGGGCGACGGCCGGAGCCAGAAGGCAAGAGGGCAAACTTGGCCCTAGTGATGGCACCCTCTACCAAACTGCAAGCAGGCTCCCAGTTGCTAACCAAGTCTTCCTGGGATCCTGGAAGGTTGACATCTGCCAGGAGGGTCACAGCCAGAGATCAACTCCCCAGAGGAGACACACAGCACATCTGAGAAAGCATTCCCACTGCGCACCCAGGAAACCGAGCAGCTGTGACGGGGGACGTGATAAGATGCTACCTGGGGAGTGTGTGCTCACCAAGCACCTGGTCACCTGCTTGGACCTGGGAAGGGCACAAAATGCATGCCCAACTGAGTCTGTGCCTTTGTGGAGTACCCGAGAACCTGAACCTGAGCAGCTTAGACCTGGGAAGTGCACACAACCCAAGGCCAACCTTAGACAGTTCCCCTCAGAGCAACCTGGAGCCTGAGCAGTGTAGACCAGGAAAGCACACACACCGTGAGCTGGGGCAAACCCAGTGTGGCCCAGACACTGCAAGCACTCCCCACACATGCCTGGGATATTTGCAGTGTTCCTCCATCCCTGCAGCACAATTGAACAAGTGAACATAAATAAATGACCACCTTTACCCCCTTGTGTTAGGGCAGAAGTTAGATACTGAAGAGGCTTGCAAACAGAGGAAGCCAAAATAAACAGAGAGGGAACCGCTTTGGAAGTGACAGGTGCAACAGATTAAAACCCTGTAGTTAGCATTGGCTACATTGGAAGGGACCTATAGATCTTGAGAAGAAGTATAAGCTGGAACAAGGAACTATCTGAAACTGAACTGATCCCACACCACCCTCAACAGCTCCATAGAAATTCCTAGATATATTTTGCTATTACATTTTTTGATTTTAATTTTTTTATTTTTAAGTTCTTTATTACTCCTTTAATTTTCATTTTTAAAACCTATTACCTTGCAAAAGACACCCTATTTTTAAAGCAAATTTCATATATATATAACTTTTGTGATTTTGTTTTGTTTTTATAATACTGTATTTTTGAGAGTCTAACCTCTACTCTAGATTTTTAAGCTTTGCTTTTTGGTATTTGTTATCAATTCTGTACCTTTAAGAATCCAATCTTCAGTACCCATTTTTACTTAGGAGTGTGATTACTGGCTTGATTGCTCTCTCCCCTTTTGACTCTACTTTTTCTCCCCCAGGTCACCTCTATCTCCTTCCTCCCCCTTCTCTTCTCTACTTAACTCTGTGAATCTCTTTGGGTGTTCCAGGCTGTGGAGAACACTTAGGGAACTGATCACAGGCTAGATTGCTCTCTCCCCTTTTGATTCCCCCTCTTCTCCTTCTGGTCACCTCTATCTTCCTCCTCCCTCTTCCTTCTCCATGTAACTGTGTGAACCTCTTTGGGTGTCCCCCACTGTGGAGAATAGTTTCACCATTAACCTAGATGTTTTATCATCAGTGCTGTATGAATGGAAAAGTCTTGAGGCTAATGTAAAAATTAGACTGAAAGCCAGAGGCAGGAGGCTTAAATTCAAAACTTGAGAACACCAGAAAACTCCTGACTCCAGGGAACATTAATTAACAAGAGCTCATCCAAAAGCCTCCATAGCTACACTGAAACCAAGCTCCACCCAAGAGCCAACAAGTTTCAGAGCAAGACAGACCAAGTTAATTCTCTAGCAACGTAGGATCATAAACCTGAGCACAAAAATACAGGGGGCCAAAAGTCACACCAAACCCATAGACACCTCAAAACTCACTACTAGACACTTCATTGCACTCCAGAGAGGAGATCCAGCTCTACCTACCAGAACACCGACACGAGCTTCCCTAACCAGGATACCTTGACAAGCCACTCATCCAACCCCACCCACAGGGAGGAACCTCCACAATAAAGAGGAACCACAAACTTACAGCATACAGAAAGGCCACCCCAAATACAGCAACCTAAACAAGATGAAAAGGCAGAGAAATATTCAGCAGGTAATGATAACGTGATAAAAGCCCACCAAACCAAAACAAAGAGGAGGAGATAGGGAGTCTACCTGAAAAAGAATTCAGAATAATGATAGTAAAATTGATCCAAAATATTGAAAACAAAATGGAGTTACAGATAAATAGTCTGGAGACAAGGATTGAGAAGATGCAAGGAAAGTTTAACAAGCAACTAGAAGAAATAAAGGTCAATCAATAATGAATAATAAAATAACTGAGATCAAAAGCATTCTGGAGGGAACCAATAGTAGAATAACTGAGGCAGAAGATAGGATACAAGAGGTAGAAGACAGAATGATAGAAACAAATGAAGGCGAGAGGAAAAAGGAAAAAAGAATTAAAAGAAATGAGGACAACCTCATAGACCTCTGGGACAATGTTAAATGCCCCAACGTTCGAATCATAAGAGTCCCAGAAGAAGAAGACAAAAAGAAAGGCCATGAGAAAATACTTGAGGAGATAATAGTTGAAAACTTCCCTAAAATGGGGAAGGAAATAGCCACCCAAGTCCAAGAAACCCATAGAGTCCCAAACAGGATAAACCCAAGGTGAAACACCCCAAGACACATATTAATCAAATTAACAAAGATCAAACACAAAGAACAAATATTAAAAGCAGCAACGGAAAAACAACAAATAACACACAAGGGGATTCCCATAAGGATAACAGCTGATCTTTCAATAGAAACTCTTCAGGCCAGAAGGGAATGGCAGGACATATTAAATTGATGAAAGAGGAAAACCTACAACCCAGATTACTGTACCCAGCAAGGATCACATCCAAATATGAAGGAGAAATCAAAAGCTTTACAGACAAGCAAAAGCTGAGAGAATTCAGCACTACCAAACCAGCTCTTCAACAACGGCTAAAGGATCTTCTCTAGACAGCAAACACAGAAAAGGCATATAAACTCAAACCCAAAACAACAAAGTAAATGGCAAGAAGATGATATTTATCAATAATTACCTTAAATGTAAATGGGTTGAATGCCCCAACCAAAAGACAAAGACTGGCTAAATGGATACAAAAACAAGACCCCTATATATGCTGTCTACAAGAGACCCACCTCAAACCTAGGGACACATACAGACTGAAAGTGAAGGGCTGGAAAAATATATTTCACATAAATGGAGACTACAAGAAAGCAGGAGTAGCAATACTCATATCAGATAAAATAGACTTTGAAATAAAGGCCGTGAAAAGAGACAAAGAAGGATGCTACATAATGATCAAACGATCAATCCAAGAAGAAGATATAACAATTATAAATATATATGCACCCAACATAGGAGCACCACAATATGTAAGGCAAATGCTAACAAGTATGAAAGGGGAAAATAGCAATAACACAATAATATTGGAAGACTTTAATACGCTACTCACGCCTATGGATAGATCAACTAAACATAAAATTAACAAGGAAACACAAACTTTAAATGATACAATGGACCAGTTAGACCTAATTGATATCTATAGGACATTTCACCCTGAAACAATGAATTTCACCTTTTTCTCAAGTGCACACGGAACCTTCTCCAGGACAGATCACATCCTGGGCCATAAAAATAGCCTTGGTAAATTCAAAAAAATTGAAATCCTCTCAAACATCTTTTATGATCACAATGTGGTAAGATTAGATGTCAACTACAGGAAAAAAAATATTAGGAATACAAGCATATGGAGGCTAAACAACACACTTCTGAATAACCAACAAACCACAGAAGAAATCAAAATATGCATAGAAATGATTGAAAATGAAAACACAACACCCCAAAACCTGTGGGATTCAGTAAAAGCAGTGCTAAGGAAAGGTTCATAGCAATACAAGCTTACCTCAAGAAACAGGAGAGAAATCAAATAAATAACCTAACTCTACACCTAAAGCAACTAGAAAGAGAAGAAATGAAGAACCCCAGGGTTAGTAGATGGAAAGAGATCATAAAAATTAGGGCAGAAATAAAAGAGAAACAAAGGAGTCTATAGCAAAAATCAAGAAAAATAAAAGCTGGTTCTTTGAGAAGATAAAGAAAATAGACAAACCATTAGCCACACTCATCAAGAAACAAAGGTAGAAGAATCAAATCAACAGAATTAGAAATGAAAATGGAGAAATCACAACAGACAAGACAGATATACAAAGGATCATAAGAGACTACTATCAGCAACTATATGCCACTAAAATGGACAACATGGAAGAAATGGACAAATTTTTAGAAAAGTCTAACCTTCCAAAACTGAAACAGGAAGGAATAGAAAATCTTAACAGACCCATCACAAGCACGGAAATCGAAACTGTAATCAGAAATCTTCCAACAAACAAGAGCCCAGGACCAGATGGCTTCACAACTGAATTCTACCAAAAATTTAGAGAAGAGCTAACACCTATCCTACTCAAACTCTTCCAGAAAATTGCAGAGGTAGGTAAATTTCCAAACTCATTCTATGATGCCACCATGACCCTAATACCAAAACCAGACAAAGATGCCAGAAAAAAAGAAATCTACAGGCCAATATCACTGATGAACATAAATGCAAAAATCCTTAACAAAATTATAGCAAACAGAATCCAACAATGTGCATGACCAAGTGGGCTTTATCCCAGGAATGCAAGGATTCTTCAATATCCGCAAATCAATCAATGTAATACACCACATTAACAAATTGAAAGATAAAAAAAAAAAACATATGATTATCTCAATAGATGCAGAGAAATGCTTTGACAAAATTCAACATCCATTTATAATAAAAAACCCTCCAGAAAGCAGGCATAGAAGGAACATACCTAAACATAGTAAAAGTCATGTATGATAAACCCACAGCAAACATTATCCTCAATGGTGAAAAATTGACAGCATTTCCCTTAAAGTCAGGAATAAGACAAGGATGCCCACTCTCACCACTACTATTCCACATAGTTTTTGAAGTTTTATCCACTGCACTCAGAGAAGAAAAAGAAAGAAAAGGAATCCAGATTGGAAAAGAAGAAGTAAAACTCTCACTGTTTGCAGATGACAGGATCCTTTACATAGAAAACACTAAAGACTCCACCAGAAAATTACTAGAGCTAATCAACGAATATAGTAAAGTTGCAGGATATAAAATTAACACACAGAAATCCCTTGCATTCCTATACACTAACAATGAGAAAACAGAAAGAGAAATTAAGGAAACAATTCCATTCACCATTGCAATGAAGATAATAAAATACTTAGGAATAAATCTACCTAAAGAAATAAAAGACCTATATATAGAAAACTATAAAACACTGATGAAAGACAACAAAGATGAAACAAATAGATGGAGAAATATACCACGTTCATGGGTCAAAAGAATCAACATAGTGAAGATGAATATACTACCCAAAGCAATCTATAGATTCAGTGCAATCCTTATCAAGCTACCAATGGTATTTTTCACAGAACTAGAACAAATAATTTCACAATTTGTATGGAAAGACAAAAAACCTCGAATAGCCAAAGCAATCTTGAGAAAGAAGAATGGAACTGGAGGTATCAACTTGCCTGTCTTCAGGCTCTCCTACAAAGCAACAGTCATCAAGAGAGTATGGTAGAGGCACAAAGACAGAAATATAGATCAATGCAACAAAATAAAAAGTCCAGAGATAAATCCACACACCTATGGCCACCTTATCTTTGACAAAGAAGGCAAGAATATACAGTGGAGAAAAGCCAATCTCTTTAACAAGTGGTGCTGGGAAAACTGGTCAACCACTTGTAAAAGAATCAAACTAGAACATTTTCTAACACCATGTACAAAAATAAACTCAAAATGGATTAAAGATCTCAATGTAAGACCAGAAACTATAAAACTCCTAGAGAAAAACATAGGCAAAACACTCTCTGACATAAATCACAACAGGATCCTTTATGACCCTCCTTCCAGAGTAATGGAGATAACAACAAAAATAAACAAATGGGACCTAATTAAACTCAAAACCTTTTGCACAATGAAGGAAACTATAGGCAAGGTGAAAAACAGCCTTCAGAATCAGAGAAAATAATAGCATACAAAGCAACTGCAAAGAATTAATCTCAAAATTATATAAGCAACTTCTACAGCTCAATTCCAGAAAAATAAGCAACCCAATCAAAAAATGGGCCAAAGAACTAAACTAACATCTCTCCAAAGAAGACAGGCAGATGGCTAGCAAACACATGAAAAGATGTTCAACATCATTAATTATCAGAAATGCAAATCAAAACCACAATGAGTACCATCTCACGCCAGTCAGGATGGCTGCTATCAAAATGTCTACAAACAATAAATGCTGGAGAGGGTGCGGAGAAAAAGGAACCCTCTTACACTGTTGGTGGGAATGCAAACTAGTACAGCCACTATGGAGAACAGTGTGGAGATTCCTTAAAAAACTAGAAGTAGTTTCCATACAACCCAGCAATCCCACTGTTGGGCATACACACCGAGGAAACCAGAACTGAAAGAAACATGCGTACCCCAATGTTCATTGCCACACCGTTTACAATAGGCAGGACTTGGAAGCAATCTAGATGTCCATCAGCAGATGAGTGGATAAGAAATTAGTGGTATATATACACAATGGAATATTATTCAGCCATTAAAAATAATGCATTTGAATCAGCTTTAATGAGGTGGATGAAACTGGAGCCTAATTTACACAGTGAAGTAAGTCAAAAAGAAAAACACCAATACAGTATATTAACGCATATATATGGGATTTAGAAAGATGGTAACAATGACCCTATATGTGAGACAGCAAAAGAGACACAGATGTAAACAACAGACTTCTGAACTCTGTGGGAGAAGGCGAGGGTGGGATGATTTGAGAGAATAGCATTATAACATCTATGTTATCATATGTGAAGTAGGTTGCCAGTCCAGGTTCAATGCATGAGACGGGGTGCTGAGGGCTGGTGCACTGGGATAACCCTGAGAGATGGGGTGGGGAGGGAAGTGGGAGCGAGGGTCAGGATGGGGAATACATGTACAACCCATGACTGATTTCTGTTAATATATGACAAAAAAAAAACACCACAATATTGTAAAGTAACTAGCCTCCAATTAAAATAAATTTTAAAAATTAAAAAAAAAATAGAAGGGGTGAACTCAATTGGCGCTTGACCCATTTGTCGGGAAATGAAAGAAACAAGCAACTTTTTGAGGAGTTTAGTCCACCTAAGAAATAGAGAATCCATCTGACCACAGTGTACAGTATGTGAAAGTGGCTTCATTCAATGATATAAGCAGGATGTTTCTGATCAAAATGGAAGCATAGATCATTTTTAAAAAACTCACATGGGAATATCTTTGCACACACTTAAAATTTTCTTATATTTTTAAATTAGAGATTTTTGTACGTATGTGAATGCTGGTCTCTGGTTGCTTTTTCTGAGTCATAAATGAATCATTGAACATGAATCATAATAATTAACAAATCTATTTCTAGTGATATTTTTGGGCTTGTTTCTTACTCTCAGGGTTGCTTTAGAAATTACTGGAATACAATTGTTATGAAAATCCTGAGGAAAGGAGATGGATTTTTTGAAGTAATTTTGTTTGTTTCTGTAATAATAGTTATCAGCCCCTTGCATTTACACAATGCTGTATAGAACATTCATGTCTGCTGTCTTTTTTGATTATTAGTGCAAAATTGTGAGGCAAATACATCAGATATTCTTCTTCTCATTTTATGGACATGCAAATTGAGATTCTGAAAAATCACACTGTTCAGAAAACTTTTAGTTCCAAATCCAACACACACATAATTGTGAAAAGGAGTTTATTGGTTCAGGGTGTGCAGGAAGGATGGATGTGTCTGGTCTCAGGATCTAATGTATCCAGGGTTGCATGTGGCCATTGGTCTCTCTTTTGCTCCTTAGCTAGCTCAGCTTCTGTCTGCATGTTGACCTTTTTCTCTGTTTTTTCCAACGGACTAGGGACATGGTTCCTGGCAGCATGGGAAATATATATGTATGTATATATGTGTATATATATGTATGCTTTTTTCAAATACAATGGGGATGACAAAGCCTACCACCTCCACTACCATGCTCAGCACGAACTCTGGAAATCCCAAAGTTTCTGGGTGGCCTGTCTTGAGTTATATGCCATTTTTTTGGATCAAAATTCACACTCAAGGAGATACAGGATTTTGATTAACTTGGTCTAGGTCAGACAGACACACATCTGGCAAGGGGAGCAAGGTCTGTAATAAGAGAAGACAAAGCCACAGAAATCACAAAGGGAAAATAATGGCTCAAAATATTTTTATCCTTGGTTTAGTCCTTCTTCCCAGCATGCCATACTGTTGTATGCTGTTTTTGTTCTCCAGAAGGTTTCATCTAAGAAGGAATTGGATTCAGAATACACAAAGGTCCCACTCACTTACTTTCTTTAATATTTTATTTGTAAAATGACTATAGATCTTTTGGAAACTGTAAAAATAGTATATAGAAGTTCCATGTATCTTTCAGTCAACTTCTCCCAATAGTGGTTGTTGTTCAGTCACAAAGTTGTGTCCAACTGTTTGTGACCCCATGGTCTGCAGCATTCCAGGTTCCTCTGTCCTCCACTATCTCCGAGAGTTTGTTCAAATTCATGTCCATTGAATTGGTGTTGCCATCCAACCATCTTGTCCTCTGTTGTCCCCTTCTCCTCCTGCCCTCAATCTTTCCCCTCATCAGGATCTTTTCCAATGAGTTGGCTCTTCACATCAGGTGGCCGAAGTATTGGCACTTCAGCTTTAGCATCAGTCCTTTCAATGAATATTCAGGATTGATTTCCTTTAGGATTGACTGGTTTGATCTCCTTTATGTCCAAGGGACTCTCAGCAGTCTTCTCCAGCACTACAGTTTGAAAGCATCAATTCTTTGGCATTCAACCTTCTTTATGATCCAGCTCTCATATCCATACATGGCTACTGGAAAAACCATAGCTTTGACTATATGGACCTGGCAAAGTGATGTCTCTGCTTTTTAATATGCTGTCGAGGTTGGCCATAGCTTTTCTTCCAAGGAGAAAGCGTCTTTTAGTTTCATGGCTGTAGTCACCATCTGCAGTGATTTTGGAGCCCAAGAAAATAAAATCTGTTAATGCTTCCATTTTCCCCCCATCTATTTTCCATTAAGTGATGGGACTGGATGCCATGATCTTCATTTTTTGAATGTTGAGTTTTAAGCCAGGTTTTCAATCTCCTCTTTCATTCTCATCAAGAGGTTCTTTAGTTCCTCTTCACTTTCTGGCATTAGAGTGCTGTTATCTGCATATCTGAGGTTCTTGATATTTCTCTGGGAAATCTTGATTCCAGCTTGTGATTCATCCAGCCTAGCATTTTGTGTGATGTACCCTGTAGATAAGTTAAATAAGCAGGGTGACAATATATAGCCTTTCCCAATTTGAAGCCAGTCTGTTGTTTCATGTCCAGTTCTAACTGTTGCTTCTTGGCCTGCATACAGGTTTCTGAGGAGACAGGTAAGGTGATCTGCCATTCCCACCTCTTTTATAATTTTCCACAGTTTGTTGTGTTCCACACAGTCAAAGACTTTAGTGTAGTCAATGAAGCAGAAGTAGATATTTTTCTGGAAATCCCTTGCTTTCTCCATGATCCAGTAAAAGTTGCCAATTTGATCTTTGGTTCCTCTGCTTTTTCTAAATCTAGTGTGTACACCTGCAGGTTCTTTGTTCATATACTGCTGAAGCCTAGCTTTAAGGATTTTGAGTATAACCTTGCTAGCATGCAAAATGAGTAACAGTGGTAAAATCTTGCATAATGGTAGTACAATATCAAAGTGAATAAACTGAGTTTATTTGGGCTTCTCTGGTGGCTCAGAAAGTAAAAAATCTGTATACAATGCAGAAATTCCAAGTTTTATCCTTGGGTCAGGTAGATCCCCTGGAGAAGAATTTATTCAGATTGTGTCAGTTTTACATGCATTCCTGTCTATGTAGTTTTATGGAATTTTGTCTCTTGTGAAGATTTATGTAACTACCACCACAATCAAGATACAGAATTGTACCATCACCCCGAAGATTTCCTTTATGTTAATCCTTTATATTCATACCTGCATCCCTCCACTCCATCACTAATGTCTGGCAACCACTAATGTCTTCTCCATCTCTGTACTTTTCTCATTTGAGAATAGTATGTAAATGAACTCATATAGTATGTGACCTTTGAGATTGGCTCTGTGCACTCAGCATAGGTACAATCAAGTTGTTGAGTGTATCTGTAAGCTCTTATTTTTTATGGCTCAGTAGTATTCCACTGTATGGATATAAACATTTTATTTTATATCTTTAAAACATTTTATTTTATATCTTTATTTTATTTAATATTTTTCCTGTTGAAAGACAACTGGGACTTATTTCCACTTTTCAGCTGTTACAAATAAAGCTGTTAAAAACATTTGTGTACATATTTTTATGTAGGCATGAATTGTCATTTTCTGGGGCACTTGCTGGGTCATATGGTAAGCACATCTTTAGTTTTTTGGCTTTTTTTTTTTTTTTTTTTTTTTTACATCTTTAGTTTTGTAGGAGACTGAAAAACTGTTTCCCAGAGTGGATGAATCATTTTACAACTGTAATGGGTGAGTGATCCAATGTCTTCATATCCTTGCCAGGATTTGATGTCCTTACTATTTTTTATTTTAGTCATTCTGAAGGTGTAGTGATATCTCACTGTGGTTTTATTTGAATTTCCCTGATGATCATTCAAGCTGGTTTTAGAAAAGGCAGAAGAACCAGAGATCAAATTGCCAATATCCACTGGATCATCGAAAAAGCAAGAGAGTTCCAGAAAAACATCTATTTCTGCTTTATCGACTATGCCAAAGCCTTTGACTGTGTGGATCACAATAAACTGTGGACAATTCTGAAGGAGATGGGAAAATCAGACCACCTGACCTACTTCTTGAGAAACCTCTATGCAGGTCAGGAAGCAACAGTTAGAACTGGACACGGGCAACAGACTGGTTCCAAATAGGAAAAGGAGTATGTCAAGACTGTATGTTGTCACCCTGCTTATTTAACTTATCTGCAGAGTACATCATGAGAAACGCTGGGCTGGAAGAAGCACAAACTGCAATCGAGATTGCTGGAAGAAATATCAATAACCTCAGATATGCAGATGACACCACCCTTATGGCAGAAAGTGAAGAGGAACTAAAAAGCCTCTTGATAAAAGTGAAAGAAGAGAGTGAAAAAGTTGGCTTAAAGCTTAATATTCAGAAAACTAAGATCATGGCATCTGGTCCCATCACCTCACGGGAAATAGATGGGGAAACAGTGGAAACAGTGTCAGACTTTATTTTGGGGGGCTCCAAAATCACTGCAGATGGTGACTGCAGCCATGAAATTAAAAGACACTTACTCCTTGGAAGGAAAGTTATGACCAACCTGGATAGCATATTTAAAAGCAGAGGCATTATTTTGCCAACAAAGGTCCGTCTGGTCAAGGCTATGGCTTTTCCAGTGGTCATGTATGGATGTGAGAGTTGGACTGTGAAGTAAAGCTGAGCACTGAAAACTTGATGCTTTTGAACTGTGGTGTTGGAGAAGACTCTTGAGAGTCCCTTGACTGCAAGGAGATCCAACCAGTCCATCCTAAAGGAGATCAGTCCTGGGTGTTCCTTGGAAGGAATGGTGCTGAAGCTGAAACTCCAGTACTTTGGCCACCTCATGCGAAGAGTTGACTCATTGGAAAAGACCCTGATGCTGGGAGGGATTGAGGGCAGGAGGAGAAGGGGACGACAGAGGATGAGATGGCTGGATGGCATCACTGAGTCGATGGGCATGAGTTTGAGTAAATTCCTGGAGTTGTGGATGGACAAGGAGGTCTGGCATGCTGCGATTCATGGGGTCGCAAAGAGTTGGACACGACTGAGCCACTGAATTGAACTGATGATATTGAACATCTTTTCATGTCCTTCTTTGCCTCTCTATATTCTCTTCACTGAAATGTCTGTCCCTTGTTCCTATCTTTTGTCCATTTTACAATGGATTTTTCCAGTTGAATTTTGAGTTCTTTATATATTCTAGAAAGACATCATATCTACATATATGGTTTAGAAATAATTTTCCCCAGTTTGGAGCTTGTGTTTTCATCCTTTTAACAGGGTCCTCTGCCCATCAAAAGGTTTTAATTTTGATGAAGTCTGATTTATACATTTTTTACTTTATATGGCTGGCTTTTGGTGTCATCTCTAAGAACCCTTGGTCTAGACCCCCATCCTGAAGATTTTCTCCTATGACTTTTTCTCAAAATTTTATAGTTTTGCATTTTACATTTATGTCTATGATTGATTTTTAGTTAATTTTGTATGAAGTGCAAGTTTTAGGTAGAGGGTTTTTCCTTCTATGGGCTTCCCTGGTGGCTCAGATGGTAAAGAATCTGCCTGCATTGAGGGAGACCTACCTAAGTTTGATCTCTGGGTTGGGAAGATCCCCTGGAGAAGGGAACGGCTACCCACTCTAGTTCAGTTCAGTTCAGTCGCTCAGTCGTGTCCGACTCTTTGTGACCCCATGAATCACAGCACTCCAGACCTCCTTGTCCATCCACAACTCCAGGAATTTACTCAAACTCATGCCCATTGAGTCGGTGATGCCATCCAGCCATCTCATCCTCTGTCGTCCCCTTCTCCTCCTGCCCCCAATCCGTCCCAGCATCAGGGTCTTTTCCAATGAGTCAACTCTTCACATGAGGTGACCAAAGTACTGGAGTTTCAGCTTCAGCACCATTCCTTCCAATGAACACCCAGGACTGATCTCCTTTAGGATGGACTGGTTGGATCTCCTTGCAGTCCAAGGGACTCTCAAGAGTCTTCTCCAACACCACAGTTCAAAAGCATCAGTTTTTCAGCGCTCAGTTTTCTTCACAGTCCAACTCTCACATCCATACATGACCACTGGAAAAGCCATAGCCTTGACCAGACGGACTTTTGTTGCCAAATAATGCCTCTGCTTTTAAATATGCTATCCAGGTTGGTCATAACTTTCCTTCCAAGGAGTAAGTGTCTTTTAATTTCATGGCTGCAGTCACCATCTGCAGTGATTTTGGAACCCCCCAAAATAAAGTCTGACACTGTTTCCACTGTCTCCCCATCTATTTCCCGTGAGGTGATGGGACCAGATGTCATGATCTTAGTTTTCTGAATGTTAAGCTTTAAGCCAATTTTTTCACTCTCTTCTTTCACTTTCATCAAGAGGCTTTTTAGTTCCTCTTCACTTTCTGCCATAAGGGTGGTGTCATCTGCATATCTGAGGTTATTGATATTTCTTCCAGCAATCTCGATTCCAGCTTGTGCTTCTTCCAGCCCAGTGTTTCTCATGATGTACTCTGCATATAAGTTAAATAAACAGGGTGACAGTATATAGCCTTGACGTACTCCTTTTCCTATTTGGAACCATTTTTTTGCTCCATGCCCTACTCTAGTACTCTAGCCTATATAATTCCAAATTCCGTGGACCGTACAATTCATGGTGTCACAAAGAGTCAGATATGACTGAGTGACTCTTTCACTTTCACTGTGGGCTTCCCTTGTGGCTCAGCTGGTAAAGAATCCACCTGCATTGCGGGAGACCTGGCTTCCATCCCTGGGTTGGGAAGATCCCCTGGAGAAGGGAACGGCTACCCACTCTAGTATTCTGGCCTGGAGAATTCCATGAACTCTATAGTACATGGGGTCACAAAGTGTCGGACACTTTCACTTTCACTTTCATCACTGATTTCCGAGAAATTATTTACACAAACATAATACTTGATGATTTCAATATCTTGTTGGTGCTTCAGACAGTCTGGGGCTGAATGTAGAAGCTCAATAAATGCTTCGTTAAGGAAGCAGAAAGGTCTGGTTTTGAATTTCCCACTCATTTGGGAGACTTTGAACGGGTCACTTAAGTCCATTTCCTCATACATGGAATTCGGTAAGAATTCATGTTTTGTTTCTCTCACAGAAGATCAAGAAATGATATATGTAAAAGTTGCTTTCAGCAATGAAAAACTTTTTAAAGTGCGAAGTACTTAAATACCTCTAGGATTATCATGGATTTTATTAGTAAGCATAATAGAATACTCTGTAACTCAAGTGTTTGTGGCTGCCTCCCTTGCTGTTCCTCACTTTCAAATGGGCAACATTCCTTGGCTACAGGAGCTATCACAAGGTTTGGATTTGTTTACTCTTTTGTTTCCTACCTTTTCTGTCTTTTTGAGGTAACTGTCTGTCACCACCTGGAACTCTCACCTGCCATTTCCTTGTCCTTTATATAAGCTGGGGCCTTCTCCCCTGGAGCCTGGAAGAAGATAATATGGAACACTCTTGCTTTCCACTGTCCACACTGTCCCTTCAGTTCAACTTCAAGACTAACACAACTGATGTTATAAGTTTGGAACTCCAGGGTGCTACCACAGAAATTTTACTATCAATTGAGCAAGTTTGTGTTAATGTTCAGCATGGTGCAAACATTCCCTTCCATTTTCCATGCAGATTTCATCTTGAATGAGCACCTGAGAACTTCCTTCTCCTACCTTGTCTTTTTACCACCCTCCCTTCTCCCGTCTGCCCCCCAGCCCCTGCAAATCTTGACTTCATCCATAGGGGGGAAGCATCAAATCCTTGAAGTCCTATGAGATATGAGAACTTCCAATGATACAATGGAACCTCCTTAAACTGTCTACCCTGACCATCCTTTCTCCAGAAATGCACTCAACACTCCCTATTCTATTACCCTGTTTTATTTTTTCTCAACACTGGTCACTGTTTGATGATACATACATATTTGTTGTCTGTCTCCCTTACTAGAAGGTCTGCTTCATGAAAAGGAAGGATTTAGCCTGCTTTTGTTCACAGCCAAATCCCCAGAACTTTGAACACAGTATATGCTAAATATTTTTTCAATGAATAATTTTCGAGTGAGCTCTCCATAAGAAAATATTTGATCATATTTTATCTCCTGGTTTATTTCATAGCAAAGTCATATCTCATAGTTTAACTAGTTTGGTTTATATGCCAACAGAGTTCCTGTCTCTTTATTCTACCCTGAATTCCTCTTTGCTTATGAGGTGTGTGGAGCATAGAAGGAAAGGATGAGGAGGAAGGAAATTCCCGTCCTGCCAGGAGACACTTTGGCGGAAGTGAGATGGGAAGCAAGGACACTGTGATCAGGAGACTCAGGGATAATAATGAGATAATAGATTTTTACCCTGGAGAGGCAAGACAGCTGTGAACATAATAAACACATATAAAACTATGCAGCAGAAAATGACTATAAGTAATTAGTGGTGAGTGGTTTATTAATCAGGGAAAAAGACAAATGAAAAGAGGCTTGAGGATATTGCTGGGGAGGAACAGATACCAAATCTACGGCCTTTGTGGTCGGTGTGGGACCTGCTAGACAAGCAGAGGTAGGTTTATGCAAAGAAGATTTGGCTCCTTTCACAAAATGCATTACTCTTTCCCATAAATGCCTTCACTGTGTTAATAATGCTACTGATCACAATAATGATTGTAAAAGCTAACACTGAGTGTTTTTTTTGGACCGGGCACTGGCTAAGTGTGTTATGTGTTTCATTGTCATTATAAACCTGTGAGGTAACAGTCACTATACTTTCTGTTTTGCTATAGAGAAAACTGAGGCAAAGTAACTTGCCAGAGATAGTCATAAGCTCCTTCCAGCCAGTTAGGTTCGTCGTACTTAATTTTGGTGGGAAAGATGGAGTGCATTTTGATATGTAGAAGGATGTGATTATGATTTTAATGCATCAAATAAATTCCTCTAAATCAGCAGAGCTGCTCTGAGAGCAAGGTAATAGGACAGATCTTCTCACCTAGATTTTCCAGTAGTCAGGTAACCATGTCTGCATGGGCATCAGCATTTTAAGACCACTAAGGAAACTTCTGTATACAGACTGCTCCTTGCTCTTGGTTAGACACCACAGCTTTCATGCTTGCCTCTTCATTTGTTGGATACCTTGCTATTGTCAACACTATCCCTTATTCACTAACAAGAGAGGCCCAGCTGAAGAGATATTGTGAAGGTGGTTTTGAGTCCACATTTTGCAGACAAACTTTCATTTCTTTCATTCATGCAGTAAATATCTACTGAGCACTTAGTACGTGCTGAGTATTCTCCGAGGTGCTGGGGGTACCCAGGGAACCAGGTTGCCAAGACTCCGCCTCTCATGAAACTTTGGTTCTAAGGAGGGGAGAGAGAAAGAAGCCCTACTTTAGAAAAAGGGTAAGAAATGACCTTTCAGAGTCAATGATAAGCAAGCTGAACCCTGAAGGATGAGAAAGGAAGAGAGCTGGAGAAAGTGTTCCAGAAAGAGGGACTGTCTCACACTGCTGTTTGAGACCTTGCAATGGTGTCTTCCCATTAGTTCCTTAGTGTGAAACTCAGATGTCTTCAGGATCACACTCCTGCCTGCCGTCTCCAGTTAGTCTTGTGTGTTGATGATGTTTTGCACCTTGCTGCCATTGCACATATTGTGTCGACAGCCCTGAATTCCTTTGCCAAATCTGCTTCTTGATAATCTGATATTGATCCTTCAAGGCTTAGATCAAGGGTCAGCTTCTCTTACGTCCTCAGGTAGAACTGATCACATCCTCTTTTGTGATCCCACTATATACAGCTCAATTGGTAAAGAATCCGCCTGCAATGCAGGAGACCCCAGTTTGATTCCTGAGTCGGGAAGATCTGCTGGAGGAGGGATAGGCTATCCACTCCAGTATATCTGGGCTTCCCTTGTGGCTCAGCTGGTAAAGAATCCACCTGCAATGTGGGAGACCTGGGTTCGATCCCTGGGTTGGGAAGATCCCCTGGAGAAGGGAAAGGTTCACCAAATACTCTAGTATTCTGGCCTAGAGAATTCCATGGACTGTATAGTCCATGAGATCACAAAGAGTCGGACATGACTGAGCGACTTTCACATATATTTGATAACTAGAGATGTGTTAGCACTTGTCACACTGTAGCGCCTTCATCTATTATCATCAGACTTGTGTTCAGGATCAGACTTTGTTTCTTCCTGTCTGTGATCATCAGCTTTCTTGGTAGTAGACCTCCACCAGTGGTAGTCAGTATGGTTATTCATAATGTGGACAATCTGTTACAAAGCTCCAAGACTCTGCTTCATATTCCCATAGAATGTAGGAGTTGACCAGTAGCTTACATTTCTTGTATAATAAGCCAGAATGGAATTCTATAGAACTGGAAGGGACCTTGCTCTTGGTTTTTAAACTGTGCTTCCAGAAATTTGGTGAGTCTCTCAGAGATATTTCTGAGGCTAAGTTGGCAGGAATCTGGGCTACCACCTTGCTTTACTCAGAGCTTCAGTTTATATATTTTTAATCTCATTTATTAACTAAGTTTCCATGAGATTCACCTGCATTAAAAAAAATTAAACTATTTTTAAGAGTTTCAAGGTCATTCATCTCATCCAAAAGCTAGTGGTAAAGAACCCACCTGCAAATGCAGGAGACTTAAGAGATGCGGGTTTGCTCCCTGGGTCAGGAAGATCCCCTGGAGGAGAACATTGCAACCCACTCCAGTATTTTTGCCTGGAGAATCCCATGGACAGAGGAGTCTAGTGGGCTACAGTCCATAGGGTCTCAAAGAGTCAGACATGACTGAAATGACTTAGCACACATGCACACAACTGGTTAGGGATAGTGCTCAAATCCAAGTCTTTCAGCTCCCACAAAGCCCTCAAGATAGGACACAAACCTGCAGTTTTGATTGTCCAGGTCTTACTTTGTACAGAATGGGCAGACCAAGCCTCTGCAGAGAATTCACTGGAATCATAAGACTCCATGCTTTTGTTTTCTCTTTAGAATTTGAAATTCCTGATTATCTACTAACAAATCCCAAAACAAATGTGCTTGATCTGTTCCTCACGTGCAAAGATAGTTACACCAGAGAAGGAGTCAATGCATCAATCAGCCAGTAGAAACTGCTGACTCACAGGTACCCTTTGAATGAGAATACGAATAAGGTTGCCCAAGGCACACAAGTCTGGTTCATGCCAGAGAGAGAAGGGTGCTTCTTTTGGTCCTTGCTTTTTGTATTAATCAGCCTATCCATTGATATTTTGTGTGAATTGGGTTTGAATATAAAAGCATCACTTTGTATTTTTCATGTTTGTAAAACTTTTCACTGTCTTCTTTCTTTTCCTTAAGCTAGAAGTTATTTTTTATTTATCCCGGAGTGTTGGATATGATGATTGTCCCAGTTGCAAGTTTTACAGGGCCTGTGTTTTAATTGAAGATTTGAAAGTTTAATTGCTAGTACCTTTTGTGTTAAAGTCCACGTGTTTGCTCTAAATAGCATGAAGTGATTAATTGAGTCATTACGGCAACTGTTGCCTTATTCAGTGTCCGAGAAAGCTGAATGGAATGCTAGAAGTGAAAACTAACCACATTTATTTTAGCTTTCACAGCACATGTGCACGTGTGTTTTCCAAGCAAATGAGTCTGCAGTACAAATTTGCAAATGATATGAGACTGGAAGAAATTTCTAAGTCTTTAGGAATGAAAAAGATCTTGACAGCTTAGGAGGAATGGTCAATTCCAACAAAATAATGAAGAAAATATGTCCACCTTGCCCCTGGCTCCACAAGCCAACTTGATACGAAAGATGTGCTTTAAAATGAGAATTTTAGTTGGTCATAAATTCAGCGAGTCAGTCTTAGCTACAGTAATAGAAGTATACAATCTGAAACAGAAGAAGTGATCATACTGATGTCCTCGTGCTGGGTGGACTTCCTCCTTCAGTCCTATGTGTAACCAGGCCCAGGAGTGGCTTGCTCTCTTTTGTTTTGCTTTTTTGTTTTTGGAATGTGTTTGCTTGTTTGTTTTGGCCTCCTATACTATATCACCTTCAATGACTCCCTTTCCCTATGTCTCCCTGTAATCTTTGTTTTGGTGACTTGACATTTTCTCAGTCTTCTACAATGTACTATATGCAGATAGTGTTTCTGACTGGAGCCCTTTCTTTCAACCAGATTGCCACCCAACAGGCCCATGTATAGAAATCTGGAGCAACATTTTGAAGAGGATATTGAGAAACCTGTAAATGTTCAAGCCCTTGTCCTGGGAGGAACAGTTTGGATAATTGATAGTGGTTAATCTGAGGGGAAATGGCATGCGAGTGGAGGCACTGGAGAGGCATGGATTTGAGAGACTTCCTTAGTCAGGGCTACCCTACTTGGCACTGGGTCTATGTATCCTAATCACCTTGTCAGTAGTGAGAAGGTCCAAGACAGAGACTGTAGACGGTGGTGTCGGGTAGGTGCATCTAGTCCTGGTATAATTGTAACTGATAATGGTTTCACCTCAGTATTGTATACATCCTGCAATGGAAGGGAGGCAGTTGGAGTCACAAGTAACTAAAAGAATGTAATTCCAATGGGGATTAGTCAAAATATGGGGAGAGCCGTAAACTTACTGCAAATAGGGGAATATTGGTTCCAGGGGCTCTCATGTCTATCTTAAACAGTTGATATCAAATGATTCTGCTGATAAACATAAAATTGAAAAGGGCCAGTAAATGTAAATAACACCTAGCACAATTTTTGCCATGTAATACATGCTAAAACATTGATTGTCATCATTGTGGTTATTATTATTATTGAGCATGAACTTATATTTAAGGCCTATGAGCAGATGCAGGTGTGAACTTCATTTCTGCTAGTGCTCTCTCAGTCTTCTGATCGGGCTTCTCTCTTTCAGGGTCCTGTCTCTGACCCCTCATGTCTATGGCTGCATCCGACCACAGTCCAGCCAGATAGAATGGTTTCAGTGTGGGAACATTCTCAGTCTATTTGCACAAAGTTCTGTCCTTAAAGTGCACAGATCTCCTGACTCCATTTCATAGAGTTTGCTGATTGCATTTCTAATGCTCTCCCCTTGCTTATTTTTTTTTTCTTAAATTGCAAGTGCATACATCCATGTGATGCTTCTCTGCTGTGCTAATTCCCTTTTAAAACTCCAGAATGCCTTCCGTGAATGTACTGGAATGTGTCCCGCTCCTGTGCAGGGGGAAGTTTTGTAGTCAAAACGTCATGGTTTTAGGCAAGAAAAGAATTTCCCCTGTGCTCAAGACTTCTGGGAACACAATCACTTATTACTCATTCATTTCTCAGGATACTTCCTGGCTATTAGGACAAATATCCCCACAGCAAATATGACATCAAAGGAACTGTCTGGTCCAGTATTTAACTGTTTCATATCTACTGTGTATATGTTGCAACAGTTATTCCTAAGGAGCTAAATTCTGTGGCTTGGTTTCATTTTTAGATAAATTGAATGCTTTTTCCCCTGACCTAGAAATGGAAGGACAAGTATCTATCTATAAGCCAAAAGCAGATTATAATGAGCCAGGCCATAAGAGACAAATGACCCTGTTATCTGTGTATGAGTAGGAGCTACTTAACATTAACTTGAACAAAATAAATCATTTAAGCCCTTTATTTTAAAAAGTTGCATGTCCATTTGTTCAGTTCCATTGACTGCATTTTGTTGCTATTTTATCCTGCAAAAAACAGCCCAAAGTGGTTTTGTTTAGAGCTAGATTATCTACAAGAATATCATGGATTTTCTTCCTTCTTATGCCATTGTCTTTTTAGCTCTTTTCTTTATAAAAAAAAATTAACAGTACAAAAAAAATTCCTAAAAAGGGGGGAAATCACCCCCAAATCCCATAATCCTCTTACTCAACAGTAACCATTATGGAAATTTTAAGTTTTTCTAGTCATTTCTCTCTCCCTGGCTCTTTCTCTCTCTCTCTCTTTATTGTTATTATATATATGTATGTGTATATTTTCTATATATTTGTCATATGCTTTAAGATTGTCATATACTATATCTATATGTTTGCTTTTCATATTTGGGATGATGCTATGGAAACTTTGTGATATCATGAATTACTCATTTAGTATTTCATTATGAATGTTTCCCCATGTCATTAATATAATTTTATGATATAATTTTAAATGATTGCATAATATTCCATTAAAATTTTATGGTATTTTATTTAACTTCTTCTTTATAACTATAGCACATGAGATTATTTCTAATTTGTTACTCTTATAAGTAATGTTGTAAAGGAAAATCTGGTAAATATACCCTTGTACAATTAGATCTCTTTATTTACCTAGCATGAATTCTTAGATTAGGTGAAATGCCATGAACATTTTTCAGGCTCTTGATATTCATTCATTCTTTCACTCATTCACTTTTTCATTTACCACATATTGAGAATCTCTTATATGCCTGGCTCTCTTGAAGGGGTTGAGTATATAGCAGTGAATTAAAAAAAAGTTCTATCCTCATGGAGCTGACATTCTAGTGAGGGAAGTCATACAATTAAATATATATATATATATATATATATATATATATATATATATATGTATATAAAATGTCAGGTGGTAATGTGTGATATGGAGAAAAATAATACAGGGTAATAGAATGAAGAGCTCTGGGGTTGGGCATGGGTAGGATGACTATTTTTGGAATAGTCAGGGAAGATCTTCCTACTGAGGTGACATTTGAAAGCAGAGCTGAAGGAGAGGAAGGGAAGGAGTCACTTACATATCCAGAGAAGAGCATTCCCATTCCCGTCTGTGAGAACAGCCAGCATGTAAGCCAGGGGCCAACTAAGGTCCTGAGGAATCACAAGAAGTTAGTGTGGCTGGAGCAGAGTGAGTGGGGAGAGAGCCACAGCCCACGTGGCCAGGATGGTAGAGGGTGGGGAGACAACATCATGTAGATTCTCTTTTTTATGTAGTATCTTGCAGGTCTTTTTTGTCTTTGGTTTGACTCACAGGAGATAGGAAGTCATTGGAAGGTTTTGAGCAGAGAAGAGATAATATCTGACTTATGTTTTACAGTATAAACAAATTGCCCTCCAAAATGATTGTACTGATTTTTATCCCTCACTGGTAACGTGTCAGAGGTCTTTCCTAACAATAGATGTGGTCATTTAAAAAAAAAAAAAAAGGAACCAAAAACCTTCATTATTTATTTGACAAAAATTATTTGAGTACTTGTCATGTGCCAGACACCATGATAAGTACTGCATAGATATTGGTAAATAAATGCTTTTACTCTTGTGGAATTTTTTGTTTAGTGGAGTAGACATAAAATAAACAAATGCATATATTAAGGTATGTGCTATGTGGTAGAGTGTGCTGCAATTGTAAAAAATATGTGTGCCCTATTGAAGGTGTGTGTGTTTATTTAAATAAGGGAGTTAGGGAAGTTCTCTTTGAGGAGATGGCATTTATTTGTTGTTCAGTTGCAAAGTTGTGTACAGCTCTTTGTGACCCCACAGACTGTAGTACACCAGGTTCTTCAGTCCTCCACTATCTCCCAAAGATTGCTCAAGTTCATGTCCTTTGAGTGGATATTTCTATCTAACCATCTCATGCTCTGCCACCTGCTTGTCCATTTAAGCAGGGAGTTAAAAAGTAAGAAGGAATCAGTCAGGTAAAGAACAAGAGGAAGATAAATCCAGAAAAGAGAAAAAGTGATCTTGTTTGTTCTTATTACTTACAAGGTAGAAAGTAGTGTTATGTACTTGTTGGCCATTTGTGTTTCTTTTTTGGTGAAATTTTGGTTTGTATCCTTTACCACTTTTCTTTGAGTAGTAGTCACTCTTTTCTTATTGGCTTGTAAAACAACAGTAAGGACATTAACAATTGTTTTCTCTTATCTGCCGTTATTTGTTGTGATTTGTCCAAGTTGATTTCTTTCTTTGCTTTTTCTTTTGTCTCCAACATGTTTGATTAAGTTTGGTTGATAAATCTGGCAACCCTAAGTGTATAGGGTCCATTTTAGGGTTCTGTATTCTGTCTTGTTCATCAGTTATCAGTCCTGAAACAGATATCTATGAAAGTATACTTACCTTTGAAAAGTCAACTTTGTGCACCTGTGGCTGATTCATATCGATGTATGGCAAACACCACTACAGAATTGTAAAGTAATTAGCCTCCAATTAAAATAAATAAATTAATTTTAAAAAGTCAACTCTGGACTCCTCATTCTTTGCTTCAAAATTTTCTTATTCTCTAATATTCTTCACATGAATTTCAATCTTCTGTGAGAACTTTGGTATTTTATAAGGGCTTAAGCTAAGATTTTGTTAAGTGTGTTAGTCACTCAGTCGTGCCCGACTCTTTGCGACCCCATGGACTGTTGCCCACCAGGTTCCTGTGTCCCTGAGATTTTCCAGGCAAGGATACTGGAGTGGGTTGCCATTTCCTTCTCTAGGGAATCTACACAACCCAGGGATAGAACCCAGGTCCCCTATACTGCAGGCAGATTCTATACTGACTGAGCTACAAAGAAAGCCCCAATCTCCACATGATTGTGTTAAACCTATGAATAATTAAGGGGGGAATTGAAATTTTTTCTGTATTAATTCTTCACATCCAGAAATATAGTGTCTTTCCATTTATTCAAATGTATTATACTATAAGCAAAATTTAATATTATCTTTATATGGTTCCCATGTTTAAATTTAGGCTACTGTGAGTGGAATCTTTATATTTTTGTCAAATACAAATATGATCATATTACCCCCTGCATTATCATTGAAAACATTCTGATATATTTTCTTATCGTTTTTTAGTCTTTTATTTGGTAATAGATATTTATGTAGCTTTGGTTATTTCCAGTTTACAATTTTATGAATAGTGTTATGATTATATATTTTCTTTTTATTTCTTGTAGTTTCTTCATCTTAATATCTGTGACTGTTCTTTTCATTAGTGAACTATGACCTTTCTTTTCTCAATTTTTGTTCTATGTCCTCTTTGTCTGAATTTAATATTATCAAACCCACTTTAAATTTCCTTGCATTTACCTGACAAGTCTTTGCCCTTTCTTTTATTTTAGCATTTATTCAAGTTTTTATATGTAAACAGTAGCTATTGGAACATGGTGATTGAAAAATATGTAATCTGTAAATAATAGTGAATAATAAAATAAAATGCAATGAAAAATGCACAAATCTATGTCAATCCTGAGAAGAACAATTCAAGAAGTTTATCAAAGTTTCTGGAATTGACGTGTTTGCCTATTTGAGAACTTCTCTCAGCATGTGACATAATTTCCATTTATAGAATTGAACATTGAAACTGCTAGCCAAATTTTTAGGACAGATTGTCCTCAAAGGTAAGATGTATTTGATGAACAAGTGCATTAGCTTAATCTGATTGAAATGGCAAACTGTATATTTATGGTACTGTAGAGAGGCAAGTATAGTTGATAACTTAAAAATCCAAATCATGTAATATGGAGTTCCCAGAGTTCCTGCCTTTGATGTGACCTCAGTGGACTACAGTGAAGTTTGGTGACTCTATAGCAGCCAAAGCCAATCCCTCCTCATTTCCCCTCCTATCTATGTGGGATGAGAGCAGACTACTAGGCCCCTTTGATCTTTTTTTTTTTTTTTTTTTTTTTTTGGTTGAGCCACCACTTTCTTCTGCCCTCAGGTTTCCCTGAGGAAAAATGTCAGCAGCTTACTGACATTGTCCAAACTTTTGACTGTCATGAGTTCTGTTATCTCTTCTTACCACCCAAGCTAAGGAATACTTCCCCTTTGGGTTTTCTTGTACCATTTCTTTCCTACTATCCAGGTCGTTCATTCTTCAGGTTCCCTTTCAGGCTCTTCTTTCTCATCTGTCAACTCTGAAATACTCAGCACTCTCCTCCTCTATCTACACTCAAGAGGATCTCAGGTACACCCATGACATCACATACACTTATATGTAAATGACTCACAAATGAGAGTAAAGAAAGCAGGGGGAGATTAGTTCAACAAAATTTTTATATCTTGCAATGACATTCATTAAACAATCACATTGTGCCAGGTATGGGGATAAGAGCCTTCCTGGCATCATCTAATTAAATCCTCATAAAAATTCTATAGGATGACATATTATGCTATACTACACACTGGCATCACCAACTCAATGGACATGAGTCTGAGCAAACTCTGGGAGATGGTGAAGGACAGGGAACTCTGGCCTGCTGTAGTCCATGGGGTTGCAAAGAGTCGGACGTGACTAGTGAATGAACAACAACACTATACTCCTCTTTTTCTCTGTTGCCCTTCCATTTATATTAGATCACGATCCTTCTCAGATAGATTGTTTCAGCAATTCTCCCCACCCATTATATTACCAATTTGAATCCCATGGATTCTTTCTAATACCAGTATGCTGTAGTTTCTCTGATCTTGAAAGAAGAATCCTCTTTCCACACATCCTTCCTCCTGGCACCTCATATCTCTGCCTTCTCTCAGCAAAGCTCTTCCAAAGAGTATTTCCATTTGCTATTTCCAATTCATTTCCCTTTTTCACTTGAACCCACACCAGTCAGGTTTTCACCCCCACTATTTTGCTGAAACTACTCTTTTTAAGATCAGGGATTAAATTCAAGCTGCTAGATCCAATGGTCAATTGTTAGCCCTCATCTTATTTGAACTATAAGTACTAGTGTTTGAAGCTCATGGGCTTTTCTTGTGGCTCAGAAGTAAAGAATCCCCCCTGCAATGCAGGAGCCACAGGAGACATGTGTTCGATTCCTGGTTGGGGAAGATCCCCTGGAAGAGGGCATGGCAGCCCACTCCAGCATGCTTGTCTGGAGAATCCCATGGACAGAGGAGCCTGGCCAGCTATATATAGTCCATGGGGTTGCAAAGAGTCAGACATGGCTGAAGTTACTTAGCATGCACACATATGAAGCTCATTCCTCCCTCCATGGTGCAACACTCCCTTGGCTTCACTTTCAGTAGTTATCTTTTTGTTTCTTATCTCACTGGCTTCTCCTCAATCCCATTTGCTGACTGCTTTTCCTTTTCATGAACTCTAAAGGTGGTAGTAGCTAAGGGTCCAGTTCAGTTCTTGGATATCTTTCTCTTTCCACATTTACTCATTAAATTGATGTATTAGTTTGTTAGAGCTGCTGTCACAAAGTGTCACAGACTAGGTGACTTGAACAACAGAAATTTGTTGTCTCACAATCCTGGCAGTTAGAAATCCACCCTGTCAGCAGGGTTGGTTCTTCCTGAGGGCTCTGAGGGCAAGATCTGTTCCAGGTCTCTCTCCTGGACTTGTAGATGGTACCTTTATGTTTACATGGTGTTCTCCAGGTGTGTGTGTCTCTCTGTGTGTGTGTGTTCAGATTTCTCCTTTTTCTAAGGACAGCAGTCCTAATGGAATAGAGTCACCCTAATGACCTCATTTTAAATTAATTACTTCTGTAAATGCCCTATCTTCAAATAGGGTTACATTCTTAAGTACTGGAGGTTAGAATTTTAGCATAAGAATTTGGGGGGAGGGGACAGAATTCACCTGTTGCTTTCATTAAATAATTTGACTTTTAGTACCATCCTAGATTATGTCTCCACCCTGTGTCCCTGCCATGCATTCCATCTGCCTATTCTATCCTCTTGGATATCTAATAGACATCTCAGTTTTAATATGACTATATCAATCACTGTTCTCTGTACCCCACTTTCTGATGAAAATGCCTCCTCCTCCCTAGCCTTCTCCTCTTGTTCACTTTTCTCTCTTGATAGTCAGCATCAAATCCCACAGCAAACACTGTCTGTCCCATAGTCAGAATGTATCCAGAGTCTGACCACTTCCCACTATATCTTCTGCTCCCAACCTTATCCAAATCACCATCTGCTTCCATCTCAATGACTGAAGAGAGCTTCTTTGTAGGTCTGTCCACTTCATCCCTCGCTCTCTATGGCGGAGTCTAACCAAAGAAGCCAAGGTTATTTCTTTAGATATAAGTCGGATCATGTCAGTTTCCTGCTTTCACCCCTCTGCTGCCTTCCCATAAAGGCTGACCAAATGCTCCATGATATTAGACCCCAGCTGCCCTTCTGACCTTATGTGCTGCCACACTTCCCCCTACTTGCTCTTCTCCAGCTACACAGATATTTTGCTGTTCCTCAAACAGCCAAGCTCTCAAACAGCCAAGCTCTCACATTAAGACCTTTGTACTAGTCCTTGCCTCTGCCTGGAATGTTTTTCTCCCATTTGACAGCATAGTTTGGTCTGATATCTCCCTCAAATCTTTGCTCAAATACCACTTTCACAGTAAGACCTTTTCCGGTCTCCCTGTTTACAATTTCAAACCCTCTCCCACCTCCCTAGCACTTTCTATATCTCTGCCCTGCTTTTTTTTCCCTACCACATGTACCATCATCTGATGAACAATATAATTTATTTTTATTGTCAGTTTCTATCTACAAAAACATCACTAAGTCCCTTTGCTTAGAGATTTATAGGTACAAATGTGCTTGATTTGAAGAAACCTAACTGGACTCACTTCTTCTTCAACCAACAGTCATTGCATACATTGTTTTCTGTGCCAGACGTTGTGCTCAACAGCAGGGACACAAGGATGAGAACATTAAGAGCTTTGTCCTTGCCCTTGAGGAAATCATAGTCTAATCAGGGAGAAAGGAGTCTTAGTTTTCCCAGAGGGAGTGACACATGGCGGTGTGAGTGGTACACTCCACTGCTCTGAAAAGGCTGTTCATAACAAACCAGGAAATAATCAGTCACCAAGTCAAACCCAAATGTGCCCTTCCCTAAGGCTCCTCTGACTTTGGGGTTTTTCTGTATCTATAAAAATAGCAAATGGTCATCTTTACAATATCTCTGATTTATATGCTTGTGAAGTCATAACTATGATTATTTATGCAAATGAAATTAATTGCAAACTTCATCAGAGTCTTTATTTAGTGTTTGGGAGACTAGGCCTCTGAACTACTACAGGGCTCCTCATTTTCAGTAGAATTCATGTCTAAGTTCAAATGCAAGAAGAGAGCTGCTATCTGAAGGAATCCTGCTGTCAGACTTTTTTTTCTAAACAATGTCTTTTTATTTCAAAATGAATAATCTCTCCCAATGTATCTTCTTTGTGTGGTCTGGGAAAAAAAAATCGGGTGCATGAACTTTTAATACATGGGAGTTTGAATTTGTACATAGCATAGTTGAAGAATCCCTGGACTGAGCCTTTGCCCGAGTATTGCAACTTATTGATTTTGTGATGTTGAACAGTTCTTTTTTTTTTAACTTGTATCTCAGTCTCCCCCTTTACTAAGCAAAGAACTGCACTCCTTGTTTCTGAAGGATACTTGCCATTCATAGAAACTGTGATTCTGTTAGTCTTTGGTATCCTTGCTTTTTCCAAATACTTAATCGACCTCTGCCTACATCCTTGATGAACTGAATTCTCACTGCATCCTGTGAATATAGAACCTAATTTCTTCCCTGTGGAAGCTACATACACTATGTCAAAGTACAGCCAAATTTTACTTATATTTCTCTTATTTGTTACCTGTCACATGAGATTTTAGAATTTCTCCTTATGAATGGGACTTTGTTTCCCTTGCTATTGTTTTTTAGAGTATTCATCAGGAATATAAAGGAATGGTAATATACAATTTTATATATTTAATGCATTTGTTTCTTCCCTCATAAAACCCATGGGAAGTACATAGCATTTGGTAAAAGTGATTTACCAAATCACTTTTCTGGGTGTTTAATTCTATTCCATTGATCTGTGTGTCTGCTTTTCTGCCCATACCATGCTGTTTTGAGTACTATAGTTTAGAGAGAATTTTTTTAAATCCTTTTTAATTTTTTTTTTAGAGAGGATTTTTTATAGGCACTTACTTAGCTCTAAACACAGTATTTACAAACATTAACCCACTTTTAATCCTCATTTATCCCCATGAGGAAACCAAAGCACCAAGGATTTAAGTAGTTTGTCCAAAGTCATGGAACTTTTAATGGGAAAAGCTAACACTTTGACTTAGGTAGTCGAGCTCAGAATTGCTTTTACCCCATACAGTAAACCAAGGAAAGTGCCTAAGTTAACACAGCCACTCCACTGGGGAGTCTGGATTTCTATCTTTCCTTTACCTAAGTATCTACCAATCTGCATAACTGAGTGTGTTCATACCTACATGTTGCCAGACTCCAAAGACACTATACGTTTGCTCTTCTGTGTCACCAAATGGCATAATCTTTCTGCATTTTGCAGTTCATGATAGGAAGTTAAATTCTATTTCTCATCTATTTATTTGAAGTAAAATCAGTTTATAATATTATGCAAGACATAGTACTCAAAACAGCATGGTATAGGCAGAAAAACAGACATACAGATCAATGGAGTAGAATTAAACACCCAGAAATAACTCCCCCTACACATATTGACAATTAATATACAACAAAGGAGCAAAGAACATGAAATGGAGAAAGGATAGTATCTTCAATAAATGGTGTTGGGAAAAATGGACAACCACATGCAAAAGAATGAAGCTAGACCACTATCTTACACCATTTACAAAAATCTAAATGGATTAAAGGCTTGAATATAGGACCTGAAGCCATAAAACTCCTAGAAGAAAACATAGGAAATACACTCTTTGACACTGGTTCTAGCAAGATTTTCCTGCTATGTCTTCTCAGGAAGGAAAACAAAAGCAAAATAGACAAATAGGACTACATCAAATTAAGAAGTTTCTACACAGCAAAGGAACAAAATGAAAAGACAACCTACCAAACAGGAGATTATATTTGCAAATGATATATCTGACAATGGGTTAATATCCAAAAAATACAAAGAACTCGTACAACACAACAAAATAAAAAACAACTCGATTGAAAAATGGGTAAAGTAATTACATGTCTTATTTGGGAAAAATAATAGATATTTTTCCCAAATAAGGCATGCAAATGGCCAACCAGCACATGAGAAGATGTTTAATATTACTGTTAGGGAAAGGCAAATCAATTCTGTTTCTCAATGATAGCCTTGTGAGTTGATATTGTGTTGGTTAATGTTTTGTTAGAATTCTGCTAGTTCTAAGGACTTTTAGTTTACCTTGGTTTTCTCATCTATAAAATAGTGAGGTGGAACAAAATCTATTGGTAAACTGGGGGCTTCCCTGGTGGCTCAGAGGTAAGGAATCTGCCTGCCAATGGAGGAGATGTAGGAGATGCGGGTTTGATCCCTGGGTCAGGGAGATCCTCTGGAGGAGGAAACGGTAACGCACTTCAGTATTCTTGTCTGAAAAATCCCATGGATAGAGGAACCTGGGGGGCTACAGTCCATAGGGTTGCAAGGAGTCAGACACGTCTGAGGGACTGAGCGTGTAATAAACGGTGAGTGTCTTTAGGAACCCTTTGAGTTTCTAGATAATACTTCTTTGTAGGTAAATAGGTATCCATCATTGGGGAAATTGATGGCAGATGTATACCATGAAATACTATACTATCCTCACAAGAAATGAACTAAATGTATTATACATATGGCAAAATGGATGGATATTAACAGTATTAAAAAGAAAATATCAATAGTGTCTGATTATAATAGTAATATCATTTATGTAGATAAAACACACAAATACAAAATATCAGATCATATATTTACAAATACATATCTAAAGATATATATAAAAATGTTGAAGTGAATGTGTTACCTAATGCAAGTTCATGGGCCTGACTCACAGTGAGGCCAAACAAACCAAAGCATTGCAGTTTGGAGCAGAGAAAGGTTTATTGCAGGGCCATGCAAGGAGAATGGATGACTTGTGCTCAAAAACCCTGAAGTCTCCCATGTTTTGGGGGGAGAGGTTTTGAAAGACCAGATTTGTGGTGAAAGCTGCAGGATGTGTGAATTGCTTCGGATTGGTTGGTGGTGAGGTAACAGGTGGATGCTCCAGGAAACTTGTGATCAGCCTCCACCTGGCTGGAGGCCTTAGTTCAGGCAGATCAACTCAGAGATACTGTTACATATATTCCTTGGGAAGGAACCAAGATGCTGCCCCAAGGCAGCACTATTGTCTCTTGATTCCTCCTTTGTTTCTGCATTCTTTCCCTTCCCTGATTCAGTTCAGTTGCTCAGTTGTGTCTGACTCTTTGTGAACCCATGAACTGCAGCACGCCATGCTTCCCTGTCCATCTGCAACTCCCTGATGAGTTTGGGAGTTTGAGGAGCTTGCTCAAACTCATATCCATTGAGTCAGTGATGCCATCCAACTGTCTCATCCCATGTCATCCCCTTCTCCTCCTGCCTTCAATCTTTCCCAGCATCAGGGTCTTTTTCAAGGAGTCAGTTCTTCACATCTGGTGGTCACAGTATAGGAGTTTCAGCTTCAGCATCAGTCTTTCCAATGAACATTCAGGACTGATTTCCTTTAGGATGGACTGGTCGGATCTCCTTGCAGTCCAAGGGACACTCAAGAGTCTTCTCCTATACCACTGTTCAAAAGCATCAATTCTTCAGTGCTCAGCTGTCTTTATAGTCCAACTCTCACATCCATACATGACTACTGGAAAAACCATAGCTTTGACTAGACAGAGCTTTGTTGGCAAAGTAATGTCTCTGTTTTTTAATATGCTGTCTAGGTTGGTCATTACTTTCCTTCCAAGGAGCAAGCGTCTTTTAATTTTATGGTTGCAGTCATCATCCGCAGTGATTTTGGAGCCCCCAAAAATAAAGTCTGCCACTGTTTCCACTGTTTCCCCATCTAATTGCCATGAAGTGATGGGACCAGATGCCATGATCTTAGTTTTCTGAATGTTGAGTTTTAAGCCAACTTTTTCACTCTCTTCTTTCACTTTCATCAAGAGGCTCTTTAGTTCTTCACTTTCTGCCATAAGGGTGATGTCATCTGCATATCTGAGATTATTGATATTTCTCCCAGCAATCTTGATTCCAGCTTGTGCTTCACCCAGTCCAGCATTTCTCATGATGTACTCTGTATATAAGTTAAATAAGCAGGGTGACAAAATACAACCTCGATGTACTCCTTTCCCAATTTAGAACCAATCTGTTGTTCCATGTCCAGTTCTAAGTGTTGTTTCTTAACCTGCATACAGATTTCTCAGGAGGCAGGTCAGGTAGTCTGGTATTCCCACTTCTTGAAGAATTTTCGTTTGTTGTGATCCATACAGTCAAATGCTTTGGCATAGTCAATAAAGCAGAAGTAAATGTTTTTCTGGAACTCTCTTACTTTTTCAGTGATCCAACAGATATTGGCAATTTGATATCTGGTTCCTCTGCCTTTTCTAAAACCAGCTTGAACGTCTGGAAGTTCACGGTTCACGTACTGTTGAAGCCTGGCTTGGAGAAGTTTGAGCGTTACTTTGCTAGTGTGTGAGATGAGTGCAATTGTGCAGTAGTTTGAGCATTCTTTGGGATTGGAATGAAAACTGACCTTTTCCATTCCTGTGGGCACTGCTGAGTTTTCCAAACTTGCTGACATATTGAATGCAGCACTTTCACAGCATCATCTTTTAGGATTTGAAATAGCTCAACTGGAATTCCGTCACCTCCACTAACTTTGTCCGTAGTGATTCTTCCTAAGCCCCACTTGACTTCACATTCCAGGGTGTCTGGGTCTAGCTGAGTGTGAGTGATCACACCATTGTGATTATCTGGGTCGTGAAGTTCTTTTTTGTATAGTTCTTCTGTGTATTCCTGCCACCTGTTCTTAATATCTTCTGTTTCTGTTAGGTCCATACCATTTCTGTCATTTATTGTGCCCATCTTTGCATGAAATGTTTCCTTGGTATCTCTACTTTTCTTGAAGAGATCTCTAGTCTTTCCCATTCTATTATTTTCCTCTATTTCTTTGCATTGATCACTGAGGAAGGCTTTCTTATCTCTCCTTGCTATTCTTTGGAACTCTGCATTCAAATCGGTATACCTTTCCTTTTCTCGTTTGCCTTTAGCTTCTCTTCTTTTCACAGCTATTTGTAAGGCCTCCTCATAAAACCATTTTGCCTGTTTGCATTTCTTTTTCTTGCAGATGATCTTGATTTCTGCCTCCTGTACAATGTCAGGAACCTCCATCCATAGTTCTTCAGGCACTCTGTCTATAAGATCTAGTCCCTTAAATCTATTTCTCACTTCCACTGTATAGTTGTAAGGGATTTGATTTTGGTCATACCTGAATGGTCTAGTGGTTTTCCCTACTTTCTTCAATTTCAGTCTGAATTTGGCAATAAGGAGTTCATGATCTGTGCAAAAGTTAGCTCCCGGTCTTGTTTTTGCTGACTGTATAGAGCTTCTCCATCTTTGGCTGCAAAGAATATGATGAATCTGATATCAGTATTGACCATCTGGTGATGTCCATGTGTAGAGTCTTCTCTTGTGTTGTTGGAAGTGGGTGTTTGCTATGATCAGTGTGTTCTCTTGGCAAAACTCTATTAGCCTTTGCCCTGCTTTATTCTATACTCCCTGATTAGCAACTGTTTGAATCTGCCCTCTGGGACCCAGGGAATGTCTAGGAAGCTGAATGACGCCTATTTCCTATAAAAAGGAATTGGGAATACAGATAGGATTTGTACCCAGGAGGGTCCCAAGGGTCCTCCTCAGTTTCAAAGTTATTCTAGAAAGATAAACTAGTATTATAAATTTTGCTCATGACTGAAAATGCATGATTGTGAAATACAGATGACTTTTGCAGGGTGTTGAGGATATGTTGGAACTGACAACTTGTGTGGCTTCTTTGGAGCTGCTTTTTCCTCACCTGAAATGAGGAAGATGAACTAAATCATCCTAAGGAACTTTCTGACTCTAATGCTCTTTGGTTAGTCATATCCAGGAAAGTCAGAAAAGGGAGTTATTACTTTGCTATATTCCAAGTGAGTGATTATATGAAAGTGGCACTTGTTTTGGAATAATTTATGTTAGAAATGCACTTAGAGTTTGTACAATTCTATTAAAAACTGTTAATGAAATTATTATTCTGATAATAAGCTGTTATTAGTTCTCAGTATTAATGATATTCATTGCAACACAAGATTAATCCAGTACTAAAATTTAAGCTCTTATTTTGAATATAAGGGCCATATTCAATGTGATAAGAATGCAGTGATTGAGAATAACAGTGTAAGAAAAGATATCTTTTTAGAATGGAAGAAAATGTGCTTGTGTGTTTTTTCAAAACACTGAAGAAAAACAATTTTGCTTTGTCCTTTAATCCGAAACTTTTAATAAGCAATCTTAACTTGCTCAATGAACTAGAATCTGAGCTTTTGTAATCAGTTCCTTGGTTAAACCAGCTGAATTATAGTTGATTACTTCTATAACTTGTTTAAATTTTGTTGTTGTCTTTATTCATCACTGATTTATCATTTGCAGTCTAAGTACTGAGTTTGAAGTGTGATGTTCTTTTAATAAAATACTAATTTCTTACTTTTGTTAAAAACACAAATGTTTTCTGGCACATCATATTTGTCCCTTCACTGTTGAACATGGCTGCTCTGGCAGTTCTTGGCAAGCCTGCTCTACCACATGTGACCTGTATTGAAGTGCTTTTCCTGGAATGTATCATTCATTAATACCATTATCATTAGGGTGAGTTTGGTGAGGGTGGGGTAGTTAAAGAGAGTTGGTGGTATTTTACAGGTTGTACCATTGCTTCATCATCAGTTTGATTAGGACTTGAACATTTCATTTATTTTGGTACCTCAACAATTATATGTTAAGGTTTTTATAAATATCCATTGTGCTTTCAAAAAATCTGTACTAATAATACCAATTAACTATATTTCATAATTTTTTTAAGACAAATAGATTTCAAATATGTTATCTCATTGAATTTCAAATACAGTATCTCACTGAATCTTCATAAGAGCCCTACAGATTGCTTGCTTTGTATTGCAGCTGTAGACAGTAAGTCTCAGAACCAAGAGTGCACTGCTAGAAAATGGCAGTCTCAGCTTGCTTACTGCAAGGCATACCTTTCATACCAGTTGCCCCCACATGGGCAGAGGGCAGTGGTGAGTTTTAGGACTGTCCATTCCTTAATCTCTTTCTTCTTGATAATAAAATCAACTGACTCAAGACTTTTCTAAACAGGTTCACTTTGCATTTAGCTCTCTCTTTAAAAATGTTCACAAGGTTATTTAACTTTTTAATGTTGCATGGCATTTTAGCTTCATAAAAATGACTTCAATCTCATTGAAAGACTCCTGAGCCAGTTCATAGACTAATTACCAGTCATGGATGTTCTCTCTGAGCTACGGTCTTTCTAGTATGATGAATGCTCATCTCTACTAGGTTGAATGGATTCTAAATGAAGCGATTAATTTAAAAAATCAATTAGTATGGAGGGCAAATACAGCACTCACAACAACCTCTAGTTTAGAGTAGCCCCCCTTGTATGGAGGTGGTTGTGTGGCAATTGAGGTGAACAGGGAGGAACCCATGCCAATGGAACAACCCCTGGGGCACACTAACTGTTCTTTCTCTGGGGGGGAACAGGGGGCAGGTGGGAAGGGATTTTTTCAGAGCTAACAACTCTCCCTTGCCCACTGAGGAATGACCGCCCTTGACTTGTTGGCTCAGTTGGCCAATGATCAGATTCTGTGAGGGAATATGTATTATACTGAGTACCTCCCTGTCTTGTTCTCCCATTGTAAGTTACAGAATCAGAAAGTAAAAGATCCTCACTGGGTATACACTAATCTCTGTATAGAAACTTGTCCAAAACTCTGAACTTGAGGTCTGTCAGCCTCAAGCTATTTTGGAAATGAACAAGATGTCAAAGTCAATTACATGGAGATAATTAACTTGGGCTTATTTTCTTCTGACCTTAACTCATTATTTTTACAAGCTAATTGATAGCTGTAGTTAAATTAACTAGATTTCTCTAGTGGAACTAGTGAACCTTCTGATAGTGGACTTGGTTGATGCAGTTCAGGGGTGGGTAACATCCTTGTTCTTCATGTTTAAGGATACCACAAGTTCTGGTTTGTCTGTTTTCATGCTTACTGATGCTTGAGTCTATTTATGTGCATTTTCATCTTCAAAATTACCCCAGCATGGTTGATAAATTATATAGTTATCCTATTTATTATTTTTCTTTTACTGCCTATAACTTGAAATAGACATGAACACCCTGAACTTCCATGTAGGCTATAAATTTTTATATACCCTATTTTCTGAGATCCTCAAGCAGAGGTGCTGACCAGAAAGAGATGTATATGTGGAGTCAGCTTTATTATAAATGATTATTGAAATAGTTTGCTAGGGCTTCTCTAACAAAGGACCACAGTCTGAATGACTTAACCAGAATGTATTGTGCCACATTTCTGGAGGACAGAAGTGTGAAATCAAGGTGTGTCAGCAGGGTTGGTTCCTGCTCAGGGCTGTGAGTGAAGGATCTGCTCCAGGCCTCTCTCCTTGGCTTGCAGGTGTGTTCACATGCTCTTCTTCCTGTGTGTGCACATGGTGTGCTCTCTGTATGTATTCTCCTTGTCTCCACTTTTACCCTTATTTTATGGTCACCAGTCATATTGGTGACATTATTTTAACATTTTACCTTTGTAAAGACCAAATAGAGTCTTTATGTCTCAAAATATGGTCACATTCTGAAGTACTGGGGATTAAGATTTCAGTATATGAACTGGTGGGATAATTGAAACCATAACAATTATTATTTATAAAATATGTACCAGAAAATAGTTGATAAGGATCACTCCATTTAAATCAAGAAACATACTTATAAATCGATTCTATCTCAGGCTGATTTTACAGTTGAGGGACCTATGGCTCAATGAGATGTCTCACCCCAAAACATATAGCTACTAAGTTGGGGCACCTGGGGGTGAACTCAGAGCCTGGAGCTTTAGTCACTGTGCTCTGCTACTCCTGTCACACACAGAGGCTATTCTGAGATGGAGCAATGCTGGGGTGTGGGAAAGAATTTAGACTCCCCAATCTTTCCCAATCAGTTCAGTTGCTCAGTCATGTCCCACCCTTTGCGACCCCATGGACTACAGCACACCAGGCCTCCCTGTCCATCACCAACTCCCCAGGTTTACCCAAACTCATGTCCACTGAGTTGGTGATGCCATCCAACCATCTCGTCCTCTGTCATTCCCTTCTCCTCCTGTCTTCAATCTTTCCCAACATCAGGGTCTTTTACAATGAGTCAGCTCTTCACATCAGGTGGCCAAAGTATTAGAGTTTCAGCTTCAGCATCAGTCCTTCCAATGAATATTCAGGACTGATTTCCTTTAGGATGGACTGGTTGGATCTCCTTGCAGTCCAAGGGACTCTCAAGAGTCTTGTCCAACACCACAGTTCAAAAGCATCAATTCTTCAGCGCTCAGCTTTCTTTATAGTTCAAATTTCACATCCATACATGACTACTGGAAAAACCACAGTGTTGACTAGACAGACCTTTGTTGGCAAAGCAATGTCTCTGCTTTTTAATATGCTGTCTAGGTTGGTCATATCTTTCCTTCCAAAGAGTAAGTAAAAATGTTCATCGCAGCACTGTTTATAATAGCCAGGACATGGAAGCAACCTAGATGCCCATCAGCAGATGAATGGATAAGGAAGCTGTGGTACATATACACCATGGAATATTACTCAGCCGTTAAAAAGAATTCATTTGAATCAGTTCTAATGAGATGGATGAAACTGGAGCCCATTATACAGAGTGAAGTAAGTCAGAAAGATAAAGAACATTACAGTATACTAACACATATATACGGAATTTAGATAGATGGTGGCGATAACCCTATATGCAAAACAGAAAAAGAGACACAGAAATACAGAACAGACTTTTGAACTCTGGGGGAGAACGTGAGGGTGGGATGTTTTGAAAGAACAGCATGTATATTATCTATGGTGAAACGGACCACCAGCCCAGGTGGGATACATGAGTCAGGTGCTCGGGCCTGGTGCACTGGGAGGACCCTGAGGAGTCGGGTGGAGAGGGAGGTGGGAGGGGGGATCGGGATGGGGAATACATGTAACTGTATGGCTGATTCATGTCAATGTATGACAAAACCCACTGAAATGTTGTGAAGTGATTGGCCTCCAACTAATAAAATAATATTAAAAAAAAAAAAAAAAAAAAAAAAAAAAGTGTCTTTCAATTTCATAGCTACAGTCACCATCCGAAGAGATTTTGGAGGCCAAAAAATCTGCAGTGATTTTGGATCCCACTGTTTCCTAATCTATTTGTCATGAAGTGATGGGACCAGATGCCATGATCTTAGTTTTCTGAATGTTGAGTTTTAAGCCAACTTTTTCACTCCTTTCTTTTACTTTCATCAAGAGGCTCTTTAGTTCTTCACTTTCTGCCATAAGGGTGATGTCATCTGCATATCTGAGATTATTGATATTTCTCCCAGCAATCTTGATTCCAGCTTGTGCTTCATCCAGTCCAGCATTTCTCATGATTTACTTTGCATATAAGTTAAATAAGCAGGGTGACAATATACAGCCTTGACGTGCTCATTTTCTTATTTGGAACCAATCTGTTATTTCATGTCCAGTTCTAACTGTTGCTTCCTGACCTGCATACAGATTTCTTAAGAGGCAGGTCAGGTAGTCTGGTATTCCCACCTGTTGAAGAATTTTCCAGTTTGTTGTGATCCATACTGTCATAGGCTTTGGCATAGTCAATAAAGCAGAAATAGATGTTTTTCTAGAACTCTCTTGCTTTTTTGATGATCCAGCGGATGTTGGTGATTTGATCTCTGGTTCCTCTGCCTTTTCTGAAACCAACTTGTACATCTGGAAGTTCATGGTTTACATATTGTTGAATTGGGAATCTTATTTTATGGATTATAGAGTCTTCAATCTCCCAAATCAACAAAAGGGGTTGGGGAAGAGGTCACACTGATTTAAATGTTCAGTAATGTTTAAGGGGAGAGTGGAAGGAAAGATTGAGGGCAAGATGAGATGGTTGGATGGTTGGATGGTATCACCGACTCAATGGACATGAGTTTGACCAAACTCTGGGAGATGGTGAAGAACAGGGAAGCCTGGCATGCTACAGTCCATGGGGTCACAAAGAGTCGGACATGACTTTGCAGCTTGACAACAACAGAAGGAAACTTTATTCCTGGAATTTGGGGGGTGAATGGTGAAGAGAAAAGAATCCCTTGCATGAGGAAACACCAAAGACAGGGTGCTACATATATGTGCACAGGTGTTTCTAGAGTCTACTCCTTACTCTCTCTTTTCATAATGAAGTACCATTACACACTAGTCAGAATGGCTGCTATCCAAAAGTCTACAAGCAATAAATGCTGGAGAGGGTGTGGAGAAAAGGGAACCCTCTTATACTGTTGGTGGGAATGCAAACTAGTACAGCCACTATGGAGAACAGTGTGTGGATTCCTTAAAAAACTGGAAACAGAACTGCCATATGACCCAGCAATCCCACTCCTGGGCATACACACTGAGGAAACCAGATCTGAAAGAGACATGTGTACCCCAGTGTTCATTGCAGCACTGTTTATAATAGCCGGGACATGGAAGCAACCTAGATGTCCATCAGCAGATGAATGGATAAGAAAGCTGTGGTACATATACACCATGGAATATTACTCAGCCATTAAAGAATACATTTGAATCAGTTCTAATGAGATGGATGAAACTGGAGCCCATGATACAGAGTGAAGTAAGCCAGAAAGATAAACACCATTACAGTATGCTAACACATATACATGGAATTTAGAAGAATGGTAATGATAACCCTATATGCAAGACAGAAAAAGAGACATAGATGTATAGAACAGACTTTTGGACTCTATAGGAGAAGGCGAGGGTGGGATGATCTGAGAGAATAGCATCGAAACATGTATATTATCAAGTGTGAAACAGATCGCCAGTCCAGGTTGGATGCATGAGACAAGTGCTCAGGGCTGGTGTACTGGGATGACCCAGAGGGATGGGATGGGGAGGGAGGTGGGAGGTGGGTTCAGGATGGGGGGGGGATGGTAAGTCCATGGCTGATTCTTGTCAATGTATGGCAAAAACCACTACAATATTGTAAAGTAATTAGCCTCCAAGTAATAAAAATAAATGAAACAATAAATAAGTAAAGTGAGTAGGAGATTTAGGGACCAGAAGTCTTATTTTTGGCTTATGGGGTGAGGGTGAAAGTGAAGGGGAAGGACAGGATCAGACTAGTATGTGTCATCAATGGCGTGGCCTTTCAGTAGGACCCATAATACATAGTCACTTGTGAGGCCACTTGACAGTGATTGAACCTGTCACTTTAATTTCTGTGTGGGTTATGGCCAGGTAGAAATATGTGTTAATTGAAAATTGTTTTCCCTTGTGATTTCAGGGAGTTCTATTCCTGTTTTCAGGGCACTATAAGACAGTTTTTTTTTTTTTTTTAGATGTATTTGCTTCATAATGCCTCTTATTCCTCTGGAAATAAGTCTCTTTTCTAGTATTGAGAGATGCTGTTCAGTAGAATGGTGAAAATTCTTTCTTTGGGCCAGCAGACCTTAGCAATACAGTCAAGAAAGAGCTATTTGAAATATGGAAATTGTTCAGGTTTCGCACTACTATAGCACCTGAGGAAGATTTACAAGGTTCTAGCTGAGAGACAGACGATGTGACATCTGTCCCGATGTTGCCACAATGCTCTCTGACTTAGGTGGCGCTGATTTTCCATTTGCCATGTAGGCTTCATCAATTGGATGAGCGTATATAAAACTAGCCAAGCAAACATTGCTGTTGTGATCATTTGACCTTTTGCCTTTTGATTTTTCAGCTTTATTTCTCCCTGATAGAGAGGCAGAGCAGGCTGACATCATTAAGTGAAGTCTGAGAAAATGTTTTTACACAGTCTTTCATAAAACTCTGTGCCAGTCCTAAGGGGAAAAACATAAGAGAATTCAGTCTTTTCCAGAAAGATATTACGGATCAGATAGGTGCTAAAAAAAGTGATGAAGTTCACAGTCATCTGAGCATACAGCTGGTCTCTGAAGGTTCTTGAGAGGAAAGTGCTTTTAACAACCATTTGTAAACAATAAGATGAAACACTTTACAGGTTTTGCACCATTTTCATTTTTACTGTTCAGTTAATGCCTTTAATAGCTGTGTAAGACTGGCAGAGTGGATGTCATAATTTGGGTGCCTTAGGGATGAGACATATTGGAATATTAGCATCATTGGGTGGTAAGGAAGTAGAGGAAGGTGGTATGAGTCGAGATATAGTCTGGGGAGGGTATGACCAATTCAGTTGCAGAGTTGCCCACAGGACATGGCTTCCTTGGGCTTTTGTCAACATCCGAGCCTAGCAAGCTCCAGGAATTGGTGATGGACAGGGAAACCTGATGTGCTGCCATTCATGGGGTTGCAAAGAGTCAGACTTGACTGAGAAACTGAACTGAACTGAGCCTAACACTGATGCTTTTTATGGGAGTCCTATCTGATGAAAAACTATTAGAGTGGGGGATTTTAAGTGTTAATAAGAATCCAGTAGGAAGGAAGATGGTCCTGACTTATCAGCAGTGGGCCGTGGATAAGTACTGGGAGGAGGGATGCTCAGCATTCAGTAGAGCAGGCAGATTCAGAAGACCAGCATCACAATTTATTGCTTGGAAGAGAAAATGAGAGAGTTCTGCTCATAATGATTGAGGCATACAGATGCGAAGGCTCATCCCTGGCACACTGAGCCCTGAATTGACGAGATCACTTTCCATGTGCTGTCACCACACATGGGCTTGGCTTAGATTGGACCAGAAATTTGTAGGGTTAAATCTGTAGGTAAGGTTCAATTGTGACTCTGCTTGAAAGGGATTGTGGAAAGCAAATAGCAGGAATTTAAGGCAGGAATTAACAACCACCATTCTTCCCATTGGAGAAGGAAATGGCAACCTACCAGTATTCTTGCCTGGAGAATTCCATGGACAGAGGGGCCTGGCAGGCTACAGTCCATGGGGTTGCGAAGAGTGGGATATGACTTAGCGTCTAAACCACCACCATTCTTCCCATTGTATGGAAACCCAAGCATGCCAGAGTTACGATCAGAGATCAGCCCATAAGATAGGCCAAGCATGCATTTTTGGTTTCTCCTGTTCTTTCTTCTATTTGCTATGGGAAGGCCTAAGGAAAAGCAGAGAATTTACTGGTATTTTGCACATTAAGCTGCAGGTATAGTTCCAGCATTAGGACAGTAGGCTCACTGGTGAGGTAGAAGATTGGAAGTGAAAGAGAAGAAAATTAGGCTGTGCCACAGAAATAGAGGACAACCAGTATGATGTGCTGGGAGACCTGGGAAGCTTGGCATATACTTAAAAATCTTTGCAGCAATTGCTTGTTTCAGTAAAATCTGATATATATATCTGTTTTAGATTTTCTAGGAGTTTCCCTTAGCTTAGCACCTTGCTACTAAGATGGCATAACAATGCCTTTGTTTTCTATATTCACTTATTAATTGTATATATTAGATCATTGGTGTATATTTATTGCATACATAGCAATTATTTGGACAAACTAGAGAAGATCAAATATACACTCATCTAAATTCTCATAAGATAAGGTGAACTAAAGTGTCTACAGAAGAGGGAATCAGGCTATGAGGATAAGCCCTGGGAGTGTGCCCAGTGTCCTCTCATGAGTAAAGATGTGCAGTCAGTGTTTTTCCAAATACCTGGAGATGGAAAACGTCGAGATGATTATGAGTATCTAAAATCCACAGCCAAAGGTTCCATGTGCTCAAGAATCAGTGAAGTGATAGACTCCAAGGCATGGGATACCCCCTGCCTGTGTTCCTACAGTGCTTGTTTGGTTCTGCTTTACATTGGTTCTTAACATGTCTGCTTCCTTTACTAGAGGAAAAGTTTCTCAAAGATAGGGATGAGGTCTTATTTCATTTCCTGTTTTTATAGCATATAGTAGAGTTCTGAACATAGTAGGAGCTAAATAGCTTAATGGATTTAAAATTAAGGTAACCTGGAAAATGGAAATATCTATGATAGTACTTTTATTTCAAAGATGGTTCTGTTCATCCCACCCTCACGTTCTCCCCCAGAGTTCAAAAGTCTGTTCTGTATTTCTGTGTCTCTTTTTCTGTTTTGCATATAGGGTTATCGCCACCATCTATCTAAATTCCGTATATATGTGTTAGTATACTGTAATGTTCTTTATCTAACAGCATGTATATTATCTATGGTGAAACGGACCACCAGCCCAGGTGGGATACATGAGTCAGGTGCTCGGGCCTGGTGCACTGGGAGGACCCTGAGGAGTCGGGTGGGGAGGGAGGTGGGAGGGGGGATCGGGATGGGGAATACATGTAACTATATGGCTGATTCATGTCAATGTATGACAAAACCCACTGAAATGTTGTAAAGTGATTGGCCTCCAACTAATAAAATAATATTTAAAAAAAAAAAAAAAAAAAAAAACAAAGATGGTTCTGTTCTAATCTGTAAAGAGTCTAGTATTTAGAATCATATCCCCAGAAAGAAGGAATATAAATGAATATGCGGTATAATAAAAATACAATGAATGTAGCAGGCAAGAACACCTGGGTTCTTGTTCTAATTCCATTGACCATTTACTATGTGATTCTGGGTGAGAACCTTCTCCATGAGCCTCCCTTATCCTTGTCTTCAAAATGAACCCATTTAGTTCATCATCCCTGTGTTCCCTTCCTATTTAACAATCAGAATCCAAAAGGTAAAGCAATGTGGAAAATGCACCAAGATGTTGAGTCTTCTTGTTCTTTGAGTCACATAATAGTGTTTTTCTGATTAGTGAGCCATATAAGTTCATTTCAGAGAATAGAGAATTGTAGAAAACAAAGAAAATAAAAATAATCCTACCACCCATGGATAACCACAGTGGGCATTTTGGGGTACTTCCTTGTAGTTGCTACTGTGTTGGGGGCAGGGGCAGAAAGAAGAGGAAGAGAGAAAAGGGAGGGGAGGAGGGGGAGAAGGAGACAAAAGAGAATGAAGAAAGACAGATTTACGTTTATGCTTGGTATGCTTTAGTCACTTAGCATTACATTTTGAACATTTTTTATACCATTAAATATTACCAGAGAAGTGATTTTTAGTGGTTGAATTACATTTCATTAATAGGCATCATAATTTATCTCACCAATTCCCTGTTATAATGTGATGCACTTCTTTTAACATAGATCTTTACAAATCTTAGCCTATTTTCTTATGATAAATTGATAGCATCTGAACATTTTCCCTGTTATCTGATATCTGTGGCTAAGTTACTCTATAAGAAATGGTGCAGTTTATGCTGCCACCAGGAGCCCATGGGAGGACCATCTCAATATACTGCCTGCATGGAGTTGATCCTTATGTTTTACAACTTTGAAGTTTTGATACATGAACCTATTTCATTATTTTAATTTAATTATTTTCCCAAAGTACTGATGAGGTAGAATATTTTCTATGATGTTTATTAGATAAGTACATGTTTTCTTGTGACTTGTCTATTTGATCACTTTACCTGTATTTTGGGGGGTGAGTGAGAATTGTCATTTTTCTTTTCTTGATTTGTAAAAGTTTTTTGTCTACTAAAGATACTAACTCTCTATATACAATCTTTTATAAATATTTATATTTTATCATTTATCATATTTTATCATTTGCCTTCTGTTTTTGAATGATTTTTGTCATGCATGAGCTTTATATTTTCAGATAGCCAAATCTATTAATCTTTTTCTTTAATTTTTTTCCTTTGGTGTTCTGCTTAGAGATGTCTTTCTTGCACCAAGATTTTATTTAAAAAATGTAACTATTTCTTCTCCTTTGAAGGGGGAATGGTGGGAGGAAGAGAACAGATACCCATGCTTGCTTTGTGATTGTGGGTGTCTAATGTGAATGCATTTTTATGGTGCTTAATCAAGTAATTGTTTCCTTTATTGTCTTTGTTTTGTAGACAGTTGTAAGATGGGAAAATTCATAAGTGTTTTAATAAAATTGTGCAAGCCTATTTGATTCTAGTTCAATGTAATCCCTCAGGTATTTTATTTTCTTCACAACTTCTATTTTATCTTCTTTTTAATCAATATTTTAAAATATAGAACTTGTGTTGAACTTCTTTAAATCTAATTTTTCTTGTATAAGATTTTAAATACAGATCACTTCTTTTTTCTTTAACACTGATATTCCAAAACCTATAAACAAGGATTTGGGGAATTGGAACCAAGCATTGATCTCTCTTTATTAAGTAGACACTTGAAGAATGTGAGCTTTTTTTTTTTTTTATCATATGAACCTCTTAAATAATAAATGAACAGGTGAACCTAACCCTCTAGCCTAATCTTTTCTTGCTCCATGGCGCCACCCTGTGGCTTGAACCTGATCAGATTACTCCCCCTTTCCTCTCCCTCATCTTGTTTTCTTTCCAATGCTTTTGTGATCCCTACCCCACACATCTCAAATGTTCTATCCTTGGCCTGGTGCTTTGATTTATCTTTCAGAGTCCAGATCAACAAACTACTTTCTTTTGTTACTTCCCAACCTCTCTCATCATCTACAAAACCATTTGCTTTAAAAATGATAGCATTTATTTTATACCATAAGTAACAGTATGTCAAATTGTCACATGGCTACTGGAATACTTGCCTGTCTCTCACTAGTCTGTAAATCCTCTTAGATAAGACTCATGTTTTATTTCCCATAATGCCAAACACATATCATTCCTTGAAGGAAGGAAAGTTTCAGTTCTTTGGATTTTCTCTGAATGTTAAAATATGGCTGCATCTTTAACTCAATATCAGAGATGATAAAGATCTTACTTCTAAGGCCTGGTGTGGTATTATAGGCCAATGGTTCCTAAGCCACTGCAAGATATAGGTCCCAAATTAATTCCAAAAGTTATAATGCCTCAGCTGTAACCCAGACCAAGTATGAATCACTGGGAGTAGAATTCAGGCATCCGTTTTTTTTTTTAAATATGTGATTCCAATGTGTAGCCAAGTTAGAAAATCAGTGTTCCAAATACTTTGGAATTGGATGTTGAAGGTAGAAAATCATTCTAGAGAACATGCTTTGTTTCCTGTAACTTTTATATAATTTCCTGCTCCATTTATTTGCCTTTAAGACTCTTTGGAGTCCTGGACTAGCCAGCAACTCTGAGTCTAGTTGCTATCTAAAAAGTGGAGATAATGCTTGTTTTTCTTGTTTTATAGCATTCTGAGAATTAAGTGAAATGGTATAGACAAAAGTACTCTGTGAACTTTCAGTCAGTTCAGTTCAGTCGCTCAGACTTGTCTGACTCTTTGTGACCCCATGGACTGCAGCAAGCCAGGCTTCCCTGTCCATCACCAACTCCTTTAAAGTACTGTAAAAATACTTGCTCCTGCTCTTAGCTGACCCATGTTTTGTTTCTGTATCTATTTTCTTTCTTCCTTATGAGTGAATTGGTTTCCAAAGAGTGTGGGATTTATTTCCAGAATTACTTAAAACTGTCCTGCATTTTCAATCAACTTTGTTATTCTTCATCTTGAACATCTGTAGCTATGTCTTCTATTTTCTGTCTTCTTAAATGGTAGTGATTTGCACTTGAATGGTGATAAGACAACTTTGCAATGATCCATGTATTAGTTAAGAGTTCTCCAGAGAAAGAAAACCAATAGGAGAGGTCAGACCCTGGCCTTAGGAAGCATCATTATGAACAAAGCAAGTGGAGGTGATAGAATTCCAGCAGAGCTATTTCAAATCCTAAAAGATGATGCTGTTAAAGTGCTGCACTCAATATGCCAGCAAATTTGGAAAACTCAGCAGTGGCCACAGGACTGGAAAAGGTCAGTTTTCATTCCAATCCCAAATAAAGGCAATGCCAAAGAATTTTCAAACTGCATCTCATACACTAGCAACATAATGCTCAAAAATCTCCAAGCCAGGCTTCAATAGTACGTGAAACATGAACTTCCAGATGTTCAAGCTGGATTTAGAAAAGGCAGAGGAACCAGAGGTGAAATTGCCAACATCTGGTGGATCATAGAAAAAGCTAGAGAATTCCAGAAAAACATCAACTTCTGCTTTATTGATTACAGCAAAGCCTTTGTAGGGAGGGTAAGATTCTGAAGGCCTGTATCCAGCTTGGACACTGTAAGGCAGACATAGAGAATCCTCTTTCACTTGTTTTTTTTTTTTTTCTATTCAGGCTCTTAATGTATTGGATGAGACCCACCCACATGGGGGAGGATAATCTGCTTTACTCAGTCTACCAAATCAAATGTTAATCTCATCCAGAAGCACTGTCAAAGACACAACCAAAAAATATGTTTAAATATATGGGCACCCTATGCTTAGTCAAGATGACACATAAAATTGACCATCACAGTGGGAAATAAAAGAATATTTAGAACCTCTTGTTACAAATTGTGAGCAAAATCTGTTCTAGATAGCGGGTTCATTTATATAACCTCAAAGGAACTTGCAGGTTCTTTTCATAGGTACATTTTTGTCTTTGAGAATGTGCCGTGATGTCTGATGAGACATGAGATATCATCTTTGTTAAGTTCCCCATCAATTTGTGTGGCAGATACTTCCTAGGATAATTTCTGCCCAGTGCTGATGACTGAGTCATTGTCAGTTTGATTAGGTGTATTTCTTTTGACATAAATGCTCTTCGATGACATTTAAAATGGAATGAACACTATTCTGGGCAAGAGAACCAAGCAATAAATTTCTCGTTCTTTGCAACTCTGAGCCTTCTCAAGGTAGTGTACCTTCAAATTCAAACATATGGGCAGTATAAGTTTATATTCTCCCACAATGCATTTTTCATACTTATTTCTTTATTTCATTAATTTTTTGACTTTCAAAAGAAGCAGAGTTATAGTATAGGGCTCTGTAGTCCTCTGAGCCACATCCACAGTTAAGTATTTCCACTTAGAGTCTTAAGCCAATTTTTTAAAAGCTAAAACTGGTTAAGCTTAAGTTGCCATCTGAGTGCAATGTCCTTTATGGTGTCAGCATGGTGGCTCCAGAAGGCATAGTATAACACTGCGATGATGCTTATAGCAAGACTCCCAAGGGTAAGAGAACAGGGTTAGAACACAAATTCCATAATGTGTGCTTCACAGGTTGGGTTAAGTTAAAAGTCTCTGTGCCTTGAATTTTTTTTTAATCTATAAAAGGTATTATCAGATGTCCCAATCACACTGAATGGTTTTGCAAAGAAAAACCAGTCTCTTGAAAAGCTGACATTATTATATATGATTACATGATTGAGTAGAGCTCTTCAGGCTTTAGAGAGCTTTTCCCCAGATGCCTTTCTATCTTTGCATGTCACTGTGGTGTGGTGAGTCAGGGCTTGTAATAATATGAGCAATTTGAGAGTCAGAAAGGTCATATGATTTGTTACTGGCACATCTAGGACCTGGGCCAACGTCTGATAAAGACCCTTATACTTTTCACTATACATTTTTAGAGGAAAGTATGTATGAGTGTATATGTGAATATCTGTGTGTGTCTGAGTATGTAAACATATATGCATGTAACCATGTGTGTACATATTATAGATTTGGGTGTGTGTGTTCAAGTGCATATATGTGTAAGTGTGCATGAGTACATGAGTGTTCAATGTACACATGTGTGCATCTTTTTGAAAGTGTGCATGTGGTTATGGAATGTGTGTATATGGTTGCATACAAGAGTATGTGAATATATGCATATTTGTGTAAGTATACATATATGTGTGTGTGTGTGTGTGTTCTAGGAAAATCCCTGGTGGTCCTGGACAGTTTATTGGGTGCTTTCATGTTACTGCATTGATTGCATTTGGCTGAATGTAAAGAAAAACAAAACCAAACTCAAAACCCTCACAAAGGTCATGCCACTTAAGGGCTTTATTTCCTCACATAATAAAGAATATGGAAGTAGACCAGGCCTGAGGCCTGGTACAACTGCTCCAGAAGCAATGTTGTTCCTGGTTTTTGTGCTCTGCTCTCCCTAGCAAATGGACATGGGAATGGTTCAGGAGGGACTAAGTTCTTGAATGTCAGGAAATATAGGATGTTTGCACAGTTTTCAATCTGAGGTGATGGGTGGAGAGCATATGGGGCTTAGGAGGAACACAGTAAGCATCTGCAAATGAAAGGAGTACTGTGTCTTAGGATGTGGACCTTAGAGTAGGACATAAGCTTGAATCCTACTTTGCAGAAACTAGCTGCAAACTTTGGACAAGAGAAATAAGCACTTGTAACACTGATTTCCTAATTTTAAAATGTAGAGATAATCATAGTTGTCTCAGAAGATTGTTTTGGGTATCAAGTGAGGTAATGCATCTGAAGCTCCAAGAAGGACATCTGACAGGGAGTAGGGCGTTACCTATCACCATGGATTTTCCTATTTTACAAACTTGTGGTTTTAAATGGTCATTCTGGCTCATGTAAGAAAGGTAAACATTCATTATTCTGCTTCTTAGGCACTGTATCCTGAAAGGCTTCCATTCTGCTTTTAAAACAGCATAGAGCCACGTTGACCCGACTCCAAAGTCAAGATGTATGCCACAGAAAAGTATTTCATGACTCCTCAGGGACAGTTAGTTAGTTTTACGGATTTGTTAAAGATCCATCCATCATTTTATAAAGATTTAAATTTCACAAAGGAAACCAACATCCCAATGTGGGCATTCATGTATCACAATGTGTGGAGCAGAGATTAAATGAACAATTTCTTGTTCGCTCTTTGATTCTGATGATGAGAGAAGTCAGGTGCCTTTATTTTCTGATAACCACTTTTCCAGGCTGGACAGTAACAGTAATGTGGTGAGCTCAGTACTTTAAAAAGCCCTGCAGAGGCCTCAGGGTTGCAACTGCATGGCCAGAGCCAGGGTGGCAAACCACCACCACAGTCCTTTCTTGAGGCCACAATAACAAGTTCCCAGAAATCACAGACTATGGAGCTATGGAATAGACACACTGGGCTTTGTTTCACCTGTATTGGCCATTTTACCTTTCCTACATGCTCAGAGTTGTGTTAAACCAACAGCCAGAGACAGTAATTGTGGAGACTCTGGAAACTCTTCCCTAAAGAGAAGTGAAAGTTGCTTAGTTGTGTTTTGCTCTTTGCGAACCCATGGACTATAGAGCTCATGGAATTCTCCAGGCCAGAATACTGGAGTGGGTAGCCTATCCCTTCTCCAGTGGATCTTCCTGACCCAGGAATTGAACTGTGGTCTCCTGCTTTGCAGGCGGGTTCTTTACCAACTGAGCTAATGGCCATCATTGATCTTAATTGAAAAGTAACCTGCATGCTGACAGTACGTAATCTGTATTTAATCTGGATAATTTGGTTGGTTGCTTTCAGTTTGAAAAGCTCCTTTAAATAGATTTTTTGCTACTATAAAGAAGACTAGATATTAAGTGAATATTGAAAATAAGTACTGGCAATGCATATATCTCTCCTAGTAGCTTTATCATTTAAAAGGATGACAAATATTTACAGTCCACATTGATAGGAATTTCTCAGAATTAAAATGCATAGAAGAGAGAACCACTGGAATATAAATTGATCAGATTATTTATTAGGTAAAATTCAGCTCTATGATGGCAGGGAATGAATCTGTCTTTTTCAATACTCTATCCTTGTTGCCTGGCCCAGTGCCTGGCACATGGTAGGCAGGGTTCAATAAATATGTATTAGCTGAATGAATAAATAACTTACACTTGGTGGAGGAAAATGTCAGATTCTAATGTTGTGGTATTTTGATTTCTCTATAAAGAGGAAAATCACATTTATCATCAATAAGCACCTGATTAGGTATAGCCATATAAATCTAATTTTTTTTCCTCTGGATGCTCAGTTCTTGACTCCAGTGTCTTGGCAGAGAAGAACTCTGATTAATTTCTCCTCCTCAGATATTTTGCAAGACAATCTAAGGCATTTTTCAATTCATTCCTCTTCTTCATCTCCTATATTTAATGTCACTAAGTCCTCCAATTCCACTTAAGAAATCTCTACTATGTAAGACCTTGTCTGTCTCCCATCTGCCATTGCCTTAGGTCAGGCAGTCATTTCTCACCTAAATATATGTTTTAAAATATACATAAATTAATGAACAATATTTTAACCAGACTTTCTGCCTCCAGTCTCTCTTCTTTCTAAACTACCATCAATGCAGCAGATAATCATGTTGATATTTGACTAAATTATTTTTAAATAGATGCAGAATTCTACAAGGTAAGACTATATAACATGTTACCATTAGTTGAGTTCAGTCACTCAGTCATGTCTGACTCTTTGCCACCCCATGAACCATAGCACGCCAGGCCTCCCTGTCCATCACCAACTCCCAGAGTCCACCCAAACTCATGTCCATTGAGTCAGTGATGCCATCCAACTATCTCATCCTCTGTCGTCCCCTTCTCCTCCTGCCCTCAATCTTTCTCAGCATCAGGGTCTTTTCCAATGAGTCAGCTCGTCACATCAGGTGGCCAGAGTATTGGAGTTTCAGCTTTAACATCAGTCCTTCCAATGAACACCCAGGACTGATCTCCTTTAGGATGGACTGGTTGGATCTCCTTGCAGTCCAGGGGACTCTCAGGAGTCTTCTCCAACACCACAGTTCAAAAGCATCAATTCTTCGGTGCTCAGCTTTCTTTATAGTCCAACTCTCACATCCATACATGACTACTGGAAAAACCACAGCCTTAACTAGACAGACCTTTGTTGACAAAGTAATGTCTCTGCTTTTTAATATGCTGTCTAAGTTTGTCATAACTTTCCTTCCAAGGAGACACTTACCATTAGTTAAAAGTTTTAAATAAATTGGCTCCAAGTTACCTTTCCAGTGGCAGTTTCAGTCTTTTTTCCAATCTTTGAGACTTTTCATACTCTTTGCCCCCTCAGAGTCCTAACACGTGCTGATTTCATATTATTGGATTCTTCTTACTCCTTCAGCTCGCTGATGGTTACTTACTACTAAATGTTCGACTTATAAATTACTCAATTTATAAGTAAAATTTACTTACTTGCTTAAAATTTACTTATTTAACTAAGCCCTCTAGTCTAGATTAGACTCTCCTGCTATAGAATCCTGTAATGTTCTGAAATACTTTGTAACACTCAAAATGCTTCTACTAACTTATTCAATATCTCTCTTCTTTGCTAAATTGTAAAGAAGCCATATTTGTCTTGTTTATCCCTATGTTCCCTGTAAGAAATATGATATTGGCACATAGTGGGTACTCAGAATATATTTGTTGAATGAATGAATGTTAACTGACATATGACCATATCATTCACTGCCATGACTTGGTGAGTTGTTGAAGTATAGTTGTGATTTTCAATGTTGTGTTTATTTCCACTGTATAGCAAAGTGATTCAGTTATCCATATATATTACATTTTAAAAATATTCTTTGCCATTATGGTTTATCACAGAATATTAAATATAGTTCCATGTGCTATATAGTAGGACCTTGTTGTCTATCCATTCTATATATAATAGTTTGCATCCACCAATCCCAAATTCCACTCCATTCCTCCAACCCCATCCCCTTGGCAACCACAAGTTCATTATCTGTGTCTGTGAGTCCATTTCTGTTCCATAGATAAGTTCATTTGTGTCATATTTTAGATTCTACATATAAATGATATCATATGGTATTTGTCTGTGGTCTTCTAACTTACTACACTTAGTATGATAATCTCTAGTTCCATCGATGTTGCTGCAAATGGTATTATTTCATCCTTTTTTATGGCTGAGTTGTATTTCATTGTATATATGTACCCCATCTTCTTTATCCATTCATCTGTCAATAGACATTTGGGTTGCTTCCATATCATGGCTATTGTGAACAGTGCTGCTGTGAACAGTGGGATGCATGTATGTTTTTTAATTTTGAATTATAGTTTTGTCCAGATACATGCTCAGAAGTGGGGTTGCTAGATCATATGGCAACTCTATGTTTAGTTTGTTAAGGAACTTCCTTATTGTCCTCCATTGTGACTGTACCAATTTACATTGCCACAGTGTAGGAGGGTTCCCTTTTCTCCACGTCTTCTCCAGCATTTGATATTTACAGATTTTTTGATTATGGCCATTCTGACTGGTGTGAGGTGATCCCTCATTGTAGTGCTGATTTGCATTTCCCTAATTATTAGAAATGTTTAACATCTTTTCATGTGCCTGTTGGCCATCTGTATGTCTTCTTTGGAGAAATGTGTATTTCACTTTTTTGCTCATTTTTCTATTGGGTTGCATTTTGGTTGTTGTCAAGTTGTATGAGCTGGTCATATATTTTGGAGATTAAGCCCTTGTGGCATCATTTGCAAATATTCTGTCCCAGTCTGTAGGTTGTCTTTTCATTTTACCTATGGTTTCCTTTGCTGTGCAAAAGCTTGTAAGTTTGATTAGGTCACATTTGTTTATTTTTGCTTTTATTTGTATTGTTTATTTTTGTTTTTATTTCTATTGCCTAGGAAGGCTGACCTAAGAACACATTTGTATGATTTGTGTCAGAGAATATTTTGCCTATGTTCTCTTCTAGGAGTTTCAAGGTGTCATGTCATATGTTTAAGTTTTTAAGCCATTTTGAGTTTATATTTGTGTATGGTGTGAGGGTGTGTTCTAACTTCATTGATTTACATGTGGGTGTGGTGACTTTTTAAATACAATATACACATAAAATCCATATCCAATCTACCTGAAATATTCCCTAATTTTCCACTGAAATATTATGAGTATTTATTCTGCCCTAATCACATGCCAGTAACTGTGCTAGATGATGGAGATATAAAGACAGGTAAGATATAGAGACTCACATGAAGGAGTACAAGTATAATTAAGAGACACAGACAGCTGAATGAATTATATAATTGTCTGTGATGAGCACACTAATAGAATTTACTATAAAACATAATAGTAGCACAAAAGAAGGATTATGTAATTATGAATACCATTGGTGGGGTGGCAGTGAAGAAGAAAGTTCAAGGAAGGTGTCACTAAAAAGGTGATGCTTGATTTGATTCTTAAAGGCTCATTGCTGCTGTTGCCGCTAAGTCACTTCAGTCATGTCTGACTCTGTGTGACCCCATAGACGGCAGCCCACCAGGCTCCCCTATCCCTGGGATTCTCCAGGCAAGAACACTGGAGTGGATTGCCATTTCCTTCTCCAGTGCAGGAAAGTGAAAAGTGAGAGTGAAGTCACTCAGTCGTGTCGGACTCTTCGTAACCCTATGGACTGCAGCCTACCAGGCTCCTCCGTCCATGGGATTTTCCAGGCAAGAGTAATGGAGTGGGGTGCCATTGTCTTCTCCATAAAGGCTCATTAGATGCTCACTATGTGGATAAGTAGAGAAGCATATTGTCCCAAAGAAGAAATAGCTTGTGGGATGGTGTCATAGCTTGGTTTTCCTGGGAATCACACTCTGAGTTTGAGTTTAGTGTGCAGGCTATTTATTAAGGAGTACCCTTGGGTTCAGTACTTGTGAAAGGAAGGAGAAGCAGCAGGACTGATCAGAGGGAGAAGTCCATGGATGATATATATATAGGTCTTGGAGGATACCACAAGGACCTTGGAAGCTGAGATGGTTTTACAGGGTTGTGACTTGTCCCCTTTTGGGCCAAAATGTCCATGTCTTTTTGCTCCTGCATTGGTCATTAGATGTGAATTGACCCTGGGAAAGGGTGTGACCTTGGGCAAACAAGGGTGTGACCTAGCTCTCTGCAGCTGAGGCAGTCCTTCAAAGATTTGCCAGTTAAGGGCTGTCCACTGATAGAATTCCCATAAGTTGAGGCAAGCAGTACATCCTTGAAGAGGGATCTGTGTGTATTGTCTATGGTACAACTTATGTACCAAAAGGAAGATCTTACATACCATCTATGTACCATCTTCAGTTCAGTTCAGTCACTCAGTCATGTCCAGCTCTTTGAGACCCCATGGACTGCAATACACCAGGCTTCCCTGTCCATCACCAACTCCCAGAACTTACTCAAACTCATGTCCATTGAGTCGGTGATGCCATCCAACCATCTCATCCTTTGTTGTCCCCTTCTCCTGCCTTCAATCTTTCCCAGCATCAGGGTTTTTTCCAATGAGTCAGTTCTTCACATCAGGTGGCCAAAGTATTGTAGTTTCAGCTTCAACATCAGTCCTTCCAATGAATATTCAGGACTGATTTCCTTTAGGATGGACTGGTTGGATCTCCTTGCAGTCCACGGGACTCTCAAAAGTCTTCTCCAACATCTCATCTTCTAAGGAACAGTAAAAGAGCATTCAAAGTTTAGAAGCCAGAAAGTAATTGCATTTTTTTTTTCTTATTATGGGAGCATAAGGTGGTGATATTAGACTGATGGTAAAAGATGATGTTGGTGAGATGAGTAGAAGCCAGATACTGATGATAAATTATGCAGTTTCAACAAGCAGAGAGACAAGCAAATGTAAATTCCTGAAACAAGAATAAAATTTTCATATGTTAGGGAAAGAAAGAAAGTACATTTAGGCAAAAATGATGACATTAGCAGTGGCAGTGGGGATGGAGGAGAGGTATGCGAATCAAGACATGGTAAGCAGGTAGAAATTGAAGAATATGTTGGTTAATTGAATGCATATGTTTTGGGAGATTGATGAGAAGAAAGGAGTTCTTGAGAATGATGCATGGTTTTTAACTGGAACATTAGGCAGTGAGTAGTTCTATTAACCAAGATAGGCAAAGGGGAAGAACAGATCTGAATAGGGGGTGAAGGAGGTACTGAGCCTAGAGGTAGACAGGTGGATTTGAAGTTATCTGTTATAACTTGACGTTACTCATGGGAGCTCTTCTGTAGGGAGATGAATATGAGGTCTAGAAACATAGCCGAGAGAGCTGAAGTCATATATTTGGGATCTTTAGCACATACATGATAACTGAAGCTTTGGTACCATATGAGAAAGAAGATTTGAGGGTTGAGGATTGAAAAAAATCCCAACTCATAGATGATGGCCAAGGAATAAACCTGTTAAAACCCTGGAAGAGTTGAAAGTAGATAATGGGACTTAATGAATGAAAGCAAAACAGTTTGTTCTTACAGCTTAACATACAAGGTAAACATCAGCATAGTTCTCCAGTTTCCCATGCTTCTGAGTTCCTCAGGGTAATGTGAGAGGCCCAGAGAGATGCTAGGTACATGGTAAGTTTCACTGCAGGATAGCTGAGAAAACCACTGACCACGGACTCATCACATTTTGAACAAGAAGCAAACATTGTAGCAAGCAATAAACAAGCCAAGCTAGTAACACTACCTCAGGGATTGAGCACTGTACACAGTAGTCTTGCTGTGGTCGCCTTGACCTACATAGTTGCACATGTGACTAGCCACAGAAACAACTTAGTATCTGGAGACCCATAGCCTCTCAGTTTGGCTGGTGGTGAGCTGCCTCTCCCTGAAGCGATGGATGTGATTTAGTTTGACCCTCATGGACACAAGCAGGTAGGCAGAATATGGATCTATGCCCCATTTACAAAGGAGAAAATAGCTCCTTAGAAAGGAAACCTGGTTTTTCTTTCTCCAACATATGAAAAAGCCAGGACTGAAACCCAGATCTTCTGACTTCTGTATAAGCTTTTCTTGGTACTTAACATGATAAGCATGACTCACCTTTGGGAATTCAAGGCTGTGCCCAAGTTTGGAGCCCTCTGAAGTGTGTCTGATAGAGATGGGAATGGCCTTGTGAGTGTTTTTTATAGTTTGGAATTCAATTGATTCTAGTGAAATTTCCCAGCAAGTGATATTCCCAAAGCCAACTCAGAATCCCGTGGGGACAATGCTCAAGGTTAACGAGAGGTGAATCCAAAAGGAATGAGCATTCCTGTCTTGTATATGCTTGCCCTTCCAATTTCCCAGAGCTTCCTCTACTGTGATTTCCGGTAATTGTATTAGAAAGTAACACCACACAGTTTCTCACTGAAGGCAATTAGCGGTTTAATTAAACTTAGATTCATTAACTTGTGTAGATTTTTACAAAATCACCTTGCTGAAGCCTGCAGAGTGTGCCCTAATGACCCATGAACAAGCCACACATATAGTCTTAAAATTCTACAGTGAATTTTAAAAACAAACTCTGCAGTAAATGCAGTGGCTGGGCTGAAATATGTCATCTTGTGCTCTTTTAAAAGGTGCTTAATTTTTTTTAATGGAAAGTGCAATTTAGCTGACAGTCATCTCTTTGCTGCTACATTGGAATAAAGTAGATTTAAAGGCATGGAGTGGAGTGCACCGTAAAAAGTGGGTCTTTATGCAGAAAGGAATAAAATAGAAAATGTAAGGAACCCATAGGAAACTGAAGATTTGACTGTGAATATTGATGAAGGTGTTTGATTATTGACTTCTTTCATTTCTATAACAGTGTGTTGATAATGGTGGACAGTGTGTTAAGCAGGAAAAGTAGTTCAGGTAGAATGGAAATATCTTGATTGAAAGTGAGGTCACAAGGAGGTCTGTGATGATCAAATGAAGTTACACTGATGTTGGAATTGATATCTTGTTGGCACTAGAAGAATGGATGAAGACCCATGCTAAATCCTGCAAACCAGACTGGTCCACTGATGCCAAATAGGGGAGATCTATAAACTAGGCCATAGTAAAAGTATTGGAAAGCAGATTGAATGTCAGAAAAGTCAGATATGAGAACTCAGGGTGGTAAGATTCAGCATCAAGCTGGTGCCATGGTGGGCAGGTGGAACTGAGTTTGATCACAAAAAGACAAAAACCCATTAAAAGAGCCAGCATTCAAGCTTGCAGGGGCTTGGGGTGGGGGTTGGGGGTGGAATAATTAAGACTTAATGTTTAGCTGGTTAGCTATTGGATATATGCCGTAAGTAGGAATGGGTTGTGGGTGGAGGATGAGTAATCCCATATCTGTGGATGGGAAGAATTCAGCTAGATTCAATGTTCAATTCTAAGTCTCTTCTAATATGACCTCTCATTTCCTCTTCCTTGATAAGTCCCTTTTATTGCACCGTTTTTCTTGGTTGTTCCCTTACCTCTCCAGCTTCTTTGTCTCCTTTACTGGTTAATCTTGACTCTTGCTTCACTTGTAGATATTAATGGTTCTCAAAGCTCTGTCATAAGCTCTTTCTTATAAGCTCTACTTATTTTCTGTGCTAGTTTCACACTTTCAATTCAATCTATAGATAGTTGATTTCCATATATATGTATCTCTCTCTATATATAGCTATATCTTCAATTCAAATATGTCTTGAGATTTAACCCAGTGTTTCTCAGAGTTGCTTTGAAAACTTGAATATGTTTATTATTTTAAAAGAAAGACTATTTGTACAGATGCCCAAGCACTGAATTTGATTATTCTTCTTTTTTGAGTTTAATTATTTTTATATTCTTCTTATAAGAATTCTTCAAAGATATAAATCCCATGTGTTTTCCTTATAATTAAATCTAAAATGACATTTCAAATTAAATATAATAAAAACTATAAAATCACAGCTGAATGTGACAGATAATCTTGTTTTGTTAAAAATAAGTCACTTCCTTCATTGTGGATAAGGTGTTGACTACTAAAGGACTGATTTTTGTTTTGTTTTGTTTTTAATTCAGCATGTCTATGCCTACACTGTGTGCTCTGGGATGACTCAATTATGTCACAATACTTCTTTTCTTAAATGATGGTGAAACTTTAAAATTTATATATAATAGACTTCCATGACATCAGTTGGCCTTCACTTGGCCTGAATGCACCATTTATTGTTAATTCCATTCCACTAGTTGATTAAAAATGCTTATATATTTTTATAACTTTTTATGGAAAATTTTAACCATCACAGTGAAAACAGAATTAAAAAAAATAAAAGATCCTGGAGAATATGTCTATGGACCCCCACCTTGATATTGAGTACCTCACTTTCAAGTTTCATGGGAAAGCTAAAATCTAAACTAAACTCATCATTTTCTTCTACTTCAATCATCTCCTTACCCTACGTAAGCATATCTCATAAGTATCTCAGCAGTGGGTACCACCTGATTTATCTAGTCATAGAAGTGGGGAAACAGGTTAATCCTTGACCCTATCCTTCTCTCTGCCATCTACAGAGAATAAAATATCAGGTTTTGCTGAGCATATCTTCAAAACATCTCTAGAATTTACCTGACTACTGTTGCTCTATTTCATAGTGTCAAAATAGCTAACTCTACATTCTGTCTGGTTTCCTTGTTTGTCAAAACCTAGTTGGTAAACTGGGTCTTTAACCAAGTCTTACTCAAAATTGGTAGGCTGGGTGTTTTTATTCACTAACTCATGGAAAGTACACTGCATGGACTTTGTAAGCCAATGAACTTCTTGGTTGATTTGCTACTGTTTTCTAGTTTATGAGCAATTGGTTTCACTCCAATGACTAAACTAAGAGGAAACTACCATTTATTATCTCAGAGTAATATTTAATCACTTATTTCACAGTCGAAAAGGTTTGGGCAAATGAGCTTGTTTAAGCAGAAGAGATTACTCCTGTAATGAAAAAAAAAAATTATGGTCCTAAAGCATTAGGTCTTAAGGTATCTAAAGGTTTTCCATTTTCTTCTGTATGTTTAGATGCAATCTGCTTTTATTGGGGGAGATGGGAATGGGTATACTTAGATTGGAAGAAGGCTTGAGAGAATGGCTTAAGAAATCCATAATTTGCTCTGAGAATCTCTATGCTTTTTTTCGTGTTGTTTACCCACTCTTTCATAGTACCTGGAATATAGAAGACACTCAAATATTTGTTGAATGAATGAATTTTCAACTCATCATTGCCCATATATGCCCCACTGGCTCTGGAATCTAGTGAAAGACAAAGTCAGAAAGGAATAGAATGTTAGGGATGGCATAGACTTTCAGGAGCATCTAGTGCAAGAGTTTTTATACTATGTTCTATGGACTTGATGCTATTCTCTTGCCCTCTCTTCAACCAGAGCAGAAACTCCTCAATTGGTTTTACATACTAGGGTTCCTCACAAGATTTTTTTTTTTTGGGGGGGGGAGGTGTATTTTTTACATTAAAAAAACTAAAAGTGGAGCTTTTTCTTTTAAGATCAGTTTGGTCCAAGGCCATCATTTGGCAGAACTGAGGCCTAAATGGAGGAACCTATTTTTTTCAAAGTACATAAACTGGAGTTCAGTTCTAACCTTCCACCTCCATAAAACAGTGGAGGAAGGCTCTAGGATCTTGGAAATTTATTGCATACATTTCCTTACACTACCTTTGCTGAAAGTTTTGGAGTGATAATAATATCCATCCTAGAATGGCTGAATTGGAAGAGATGAAATAATCTAATTCAGAAGTTTTTGTACTTTGCCCCACCCTCAAGAATAATGAGAATTGAAACAAAAATAAAGAAATGGGACTTAATTAAACTTAAAAGCTTTTGCCCAGCAAAGGAAACCATAAACAAAGAGAAAAGACAATCCTCAGGATGGGAAAAAATATTTGCAAATGAAGCAACTGAAAAGGGATTAATCTCTAAAATAAACAGATAGTTTATGCAGTTCAATGTAAAAAAAAAAAAAAAAACCCAATCAAAAAATGGGTGGAAGAACTAAATAGATATTTCTCCAAAGAAGACACACAGATGGCCAACAAACACATGAAAATATGCTCAGTATCACTAATTATTAGAGAAATGCAAATCAAAACTACAATGAGGTATCACCTCACACCAGTCAGAATGGCTATCATCAAAAAAATCTATAAACAATAAATTCTGGAGAGGGTGTGGAGAAAAGGGAAACCTCTTACACAGTTGGTGGTGGTATAAATTGAAGCACCACTATGGAGAGCAGTATGGAGATCCCTTAAAAAAACTAAAAATAGAGCTATCATATGACCCAGCAATCCCAGTCCTGGGCAAATATCCAGAGAAAATCATAATCTGAAAAGATACATGCACCCCAATATTCATTGCAGCACTATTTACAATAGCCAGGACATGGAAGCAACCTAAATGTCCATAAACATAGGAATGGATAAAAAAGATGTGGTACATACATTGGAATATTACTCAACTATAAAAAGGAAAAATTGTGCCATTTGTAGAAACATGGATGGATCTAGAGACTGTCGTACAGACTGAAGTAAGTCAGAAAGAGAAAAACAAACATTGTATAATATTGCTTATAATTGAAATCTAGAAAAATGATACAGATGAACTTATTTGCAAAGCAGAAATAGAAATACAGATATAGAGAACAAACATATGGGTACCAAAAGGTTAAGAGGGGGTGGGATGAATTGGGAGATTGGTATTGACATATATACACTACTAATATACCACTATGTATAAAATAGGCTTCCCTGGTGACCCAGTGATAAAGAATCTGCCTCCAATGCAGAAGACCTGGGTTTGATCCCTGGGTTGGGAAGATCCCCTGGAGAAGGGAATGGCAACCCACTCCAGTACTATTGCCTGGAGAATTCCATGAACAGAGGAGCCTGAAGGGCAATAGTCTATGGTCGCAAAGAGTCTGGCATGACTGAACGACTAACACTTTCACTTTCATAAAATAGGTAACTAATGAGAACCTGCTGCATAGCATAGGAATGTCTACTTGGTGCTCTGTGGTGACCTAAATGGGAAGGAAATCCAAGAGAGGAGATATATGTATATGTGTAACTGATTTGCCTTGTTGTACAGTAGAAACTCAAACAACATTGTAAAGTAACTATACTGGAATAGAAATTGATAAATAAATTTTTTTTTTTTTTTTTTACTTTTAGGCAGAAAAAAAGCCTTCATTCACATGAAATATTGCATAGAAGCCTATTGTTTTAACATTCTTTTGACATTCAATAAACATTTGCCGAACACTGTTCTAAGGTCTGCAGATATAGTATTAACAAGACATAGTGAAGGTCACGTTCTGTGAGTAGAGGAGAAAGCTATTAAACAACTAAACTAATAAACAAACAGTGTAATCTGACAGAGGAAATAGAAGTAGATTTTAGTAATAAGCCAATCATTGGAAATAAATCAAGAATCAAAGTCAGATACTGTGAAAGTAGTATGTGGTTTCCAAATTATTTTACTACTTCTATATTTCATCATGTTAACAATGAAATACCAGAGATCCAAATTGTATGCTGCTAAATGGTGATGGCTCAGACGGTAAAGCGTCTGTCTACAATGCGGGAGACCCGGGTTCTATCCCTGGGTCAGGAAGATCCCCTGGAGAAAGAAATAGCAACCCACTCCAGTACTATTGCCTGAAAAACCCCATGGATGGAGGAGCCTGGTAGGCTACAGTCCATGGGGTCACAAAGAGTTGGACACGACTGAGCGACTTCACTTTCAAATGGTGATAAGAACTTCCCTGTGGCTCAGACCTTAAAGAATCCGCCTGCAATGCGGGAGACCTGGGTTCAATCCCTGGGTTGGGAAGATCCCCTGGAGAAAGGAATGGCAACCCACTCCAGTATTCTTGCCTGGAGAATCCCAATGGACAGAGGAGCCTAGTGGGCTACAGTCCATAGGGTTGCAAAGAGTCAGAGATTGAAGTGACATAGCATGCAAATGGTGATAAAGAGGAATGTTTGGGTAAAGCACTGGTTTCTTTCTTATGAGGAAAAATATGCTAGTTTAAAAAGTGTATATAGGTTTTTCAGTTAGCTTAAATCTGTAATTACAATTGTGATACGTGATACAAAGGAAACAAAGAAGGTGCCATGATAGAGGGTACCTGAGGCTATGGCTATGGATAAAGGCTGGTGAGGGACAGTGCCCCATGTACACTTGTGTGGACTGGCACTATACACAGGGGCTCAGCTGAAGGGGAAAGTGAGAGCTGACACTGAGTTCAAACTCTGCTTGCCAGCTTAGTGCCTTGTGTCAGGTGGCATTTGCTTTGAGTTAGGGTCACCTTTGGCTTCCTCCAAAGGTACTGCCTGTTCTCCAAGGCCTGAGCCTGCAGGGATGAGCCCATCCAAGAGGGGACTTTGCTCTGATTTATAGAAACAGACTACATAAGGGAGCTACAGCACTGACCAGGAAAGATCTCTCTGAAGAGGTAGCATTTGAGATTTGACTTAGAAAGATAAGAAGGAGTCCACATGAAGATCTGTACTTGAAGTAGAAGGAACAGCAAGAGTTGTCTGGTTGCTGTTGAGTGGGCATTTGCGTGGTCTATTGAGAAACGGTAAATAGACTAATGTGGCTAAAAGCAGCAATGATGAAATTAGAAAAGTGATGAAGGGCAGCATTCCAAGGCATTGCATTTTGAGTTGGATGGGATATTATTGGAGGTTTATAATCAGAGCTGCTGTGGTTAAAGTGTTTAACCCCAATGGTGTGCTGCTCGGTGTTTAACAAACCACAATCTGGTTGCTTATTTTTTTTTTATGTAAATACCCCCATCATGGCTGTTTTCACATCACTGAATGTAGAGCTGAGAAGACATGGTAACAATTGGTATGGAGTAGCCTGGACCAGTTAGAGCGCCTCAATTTGCAGATGTAAAAACTGTGACCAGTATGGTCAGATCAGAGATGACCTAGCTTCCCAAGATAAGGAGTATAAGCTCCATCCTATAGAAAGCCCAGGAATGGCCCAGGAAGCCATTGGTGAATCTTAAGCACAGATAGCATGGCTAAATTTGTGCTTTGCAAAGTCTTGGGGTATAAATTAAGGGTAGTACATGTGTTATACTCATATTATAAATGAGAAATATGTATAGAGATAAGAAATATCTTATAGCAGTGGGTTTTGAAGAGAATATTGGCAAAACCAAAACCCATGAGTCAGTGAGAAAACTGAAATCTGAAGCCAGTTTTGCCAAATATTCCTTTTCATAAAGCATCAGTAAGTGGAAAATAGGGAAAAAATTGATTTTCTTTCTTGATCTGAGATGTTTAATAGAACAACAGTAAAAGGACATGTGGTAGAGTGGTGCTGACAACACAAAAGTATGCCTCTTGTCAACAGTTCAATAAAAATGTCACTATTGAAAATGGGTGACTCTCAAAAGCTGAATCATCTCCAAGAATTTTGAAACAGTGAAGTTAGAATTAAAACAGAATTATTAATTGTACCTCTGTGTCCCTCTAGAAGGATAAACAAATGTCTGAGGATTGCCACTCATAGTCCCATTAATAAACTATTTAATTTCACTAAAATATTCCTTAATTGTACAAGACAATAATAGTGTATAATCAACCTGACAGTGGAAATAGAGGCAAACTTTAGTAATAAAGTAATTATTTGAAATACATCAAGGATGAAAGTCAGACTCTAGTTAATTTATTGAAAATAGTATGTGACCTCCAAATTATTTTATGACTTCTATATTTCATTATGCTAACGATTAAATACAAGAATTCCAAGTTGTGTGTTGCTAAGTGGTATTAAGGAATGAGAAATGCTTGGATAAAATGTTGGGTTCTTTGTCATGAGGAAAAATGTGTGAGTTTAAAATTTATACATGGTTTCTTCAGTTGGCTTAAACCAGTATCAGGAGGCTTCTTAAACAAGGTGAAATTTGTCATTTCTTTTGGAATACAACCAAGAAGAACTAATTAGCAGGAAAAGTTTTCCCCTGCAGGCTGCAAAATTAGTCTTGAGGTCAAAATAAATTATAATGAGAAAGTTGGGTTATTAAGTCTAAGCATAGTTTCCAAAGGATAAATATAAAAGGTCACTGAATAGAATATTATCATAGAGAAGCTTTCAGCTTGCAGATTGAGATTTAGTTAATATAGGTTGCTGAATTTTTAACACTTTTGCATCATATATATTCCCTTCATCTCTACTGAATCATTAAATTAGAAAATATAAGCTCCCAAGACATTTTGATATGAGTGTTGAATTCAAAATGTGCTAGTGACTTAATTTTTCAATAGAAAACTGTGGGCTTATTTTCTCAAGAAATCATATTCTGGTTTAAATACTGAAGTACTTCCTGTAATTTTTATTCAGTGAGAAGGAAGCATAATTCTTTCTGCCTTCTGTTTGACTTTCATTCATATATTCCACAAATATTTATTGAGCATCTATTTTGTGCATAGTAGTGTGGCAGTCACTGTGTTAAATGCATCAATGTATCCATTAAGGATGTAGTTTGGTTGGGGAAATAAAATACATTCTTCAATTTGCATATCACAAGATGAAATGTTGCAAGTATCATGTGAGAAGTACAAATACCATACTCTGTGACCCCAAAGGACGAAGATACTACTAACTGGGACAAAAGTGAAGGCTTCTAAATTAAGATTAGAACACATGAAAATGAATGGTGGGAATGCATGCCAGGTAGAAGGAGTAAGTTTAAACAAAGACTTGGAGCTGAGGAGGAATAGAATGCATATAAGGAGAATGTAATTCAATGAAGCTGAGATGTGTATCAAGAAGAGTAATGGGAAATGAGGTAAAAATAGCTTTGTTAGTTAATTCATTCATCAACAAGTGTTTGTTGAGAACCACCCATGTGCCAGGGACTGATCTGGACAGTGGTGATGGAAGAGTGGTTAAGGCAGTCTTTAATCTCATGTAATGTTGCAAAATTCCTTGGATGCTAAATATAGACTTTTGATAGCCTGCAGGCAAGGGGGGTTATCAAAAGTAGTATGGCAACAACATGATTGTAACTTTTCAGAAAAGTATTTTACAAAGCTACTAGAAATGTGTTTTCACTAGTAGAAACTGCTAGAAAACCTGTGCTATTCCCAATTAATGCTTAAAAAATAAAACAACTGGAATAATAAACTTTGTATGGAATATTACATTTTAAAAATATATTTCACATCTATTATCTCACTTGTTCCTTCCATCAACCCCATGACCTCAGATGTCTTCATTATTTCCAGTTTATAGATGAGGCCTAGAGACAAAGTGACTTTCTGATAAACATACAGCTTTAATTAAGTGTCTGAGGAGGATATGAAAACAAATATTTTGTCATTCCAAATCCCCTACTATTTTTTAGTCTTCAGCCTCAATAGACTCAAAGACCCCCAAAACAATCTTCCCATGCATATTTTTCCCTTTCTCATTTCCTATCACATTACTCTAACACTAGATGCAATGAAACACTAAAAAGATTATTATGAGCATAGATTTCTGAAAATCTTTTCAACTGTCAGTTTGGATTTAAATTAAAAACAGTATTGTGGGAATCATATGAGCACATCACAAGGCTAGATCCCAGCTGACTTATTAATGCTGATTCCTGACTTCTAGTGGGGTGATGTGTATGCTGTTTTACAACATTTATGGATTGGTGTGAGTGAACCTAGCAAGATCCCTTGTTGGCCTTCTTTTTCTCCCCCCGAAGATCCTCCATATAGATTTCATAGATCTTTCAGAAAGGTGACTTCTTTCAAGGGTACAGCAACATTTATCTTTCATGGAGTGCAGGAATGGCATTTCCCTTGAGAAGAGCTATATTGATTATTTATTAGGGTTTTATCCCAGTGGTGCTGAGGCAGAGGGAGACTACAAAAGAGAATCAGAGTTGGGACAGCCATTTGGAAAGTTAAAAGGCAGCAACAACCTGTTCATAAATTTTTCTTGCTGATATAACAGCTGCATTAAATGACACAGGTATCTAGTCAATTGTATAACAGCTCCATCAAGGAGGTCTTTTGGCAACACAAAGGTAAATCATCTGTAACAAATATTCTCTGCATGGCTCCATTGGTAACTATGGGGAGCCATTCCATGTCATTGGGATGCATGATCTTGTTGAATTCTCATAGCTGCTTTATGAAAGAATTGGCATTATCCCCTGTATTGTTGGTATGTGATTCTTGCTAAACATACCCTCTGCCTTTGCACAAGCTGCTTTCTATTCTGGGAATAACCTACTCCACCTTGTCTGTCTACTGAACTCTCTCTAAATGTTGAAGTGTTCCCCACCCTGTGTCTCTTTCCCTTGTCATATACTCTAGTCATTCTTTTCATAACCTTGTGCCTGGCTCTGGGCTAGGCATTTGGGATACAATAGAGCATAAAGCAGACAAAAAATGCTTACTGAGATGTTTTATAGTGAGGAGAGACAATATACCATACAAAAAATGTAAGACCTGCAGACCGATCAGTTTCAGCGCCTTGAAGAAAAGAATGCAGGGTGATGTAATACATGAAGAGGATGGGGGTGGTGACTGTGTGGTCAGGGAAGCTTCCCCCTGCCTCTGTCTCACTATCTTTCACTTGATTTCTTCACTGTTCTTGACTCCACCTTTCAGTTTTCTTGTCTTCTCTCCTTAAGAGCCTGTAGACTTCTGGGCCATGTAGGTGATTCCCATTTGCGAAGTTTCCCATCTTTGAATCCACTGGTGCAGTGGAGCACTTTAGAAATACTTGTCAAAGTGACTTGAGGAAACTTAGGCTATGAGCAGTCAAGTAACTTGCCTAAAGTTACACTACTGCAAATGTAGACATCGCAGTCTGAACCTGGTGCTGCTGACTCCAGATGCAGTGCTCTTTCCTCCATATTACAGTCTTCTTTATGTCCTTTCCCTGACCCCTAAGGCCCTACGTGATCTATACTACTACCACAATCAACCCCCAACTCTGACTTTGTCTCCTGCTCTTCCCTCACTCTGTGCAAACTCACCGACTACCTTGTTCTGTGAGCAGGCCATGCATGCTCCCACCTCTGGTGTGTCTACCTGTCTTCTTTGCCTGCAGTGCCCTTTCTCCAGTTTTCTTTTCCTATACAGGACCCTGGCCAACCTCCTTGCCTCCTTCATGTCCTCACCCAAATACCAACTCCCAGTGAGGGGTAATCCTCTGTTGCCCCCTTCTCCTCCTGCCCTCAATCTTTCTCAGCATCAGGATCTTTTTGAGATGGTTGGATGGCATCACTGACTCAATGGACATGAGTTTGAGCAATCTCCGGGAAATGGTAAAGGACAGGGAAGTCTGGCATCCTGCAGTCCATGGGGTCACAAAGAGTTGGACATGACTGAGCGACTGAACAACAAAAAAGAAGGGTAGGATCTTGTTATGTTTTATTTAACATTGTATCTTAAGGTCCTAGAACATAATAGTCATCTAGTAACTGTTGAATGAACCTAGAACAAATTTATGTTTAATCAGATATGGCTTATACATTATTCAAAAGCAATCCCTTCCTGTAGAAATTCAATACAGAGAGCAAGCAAAGGTCATGCTGTATTACCTGGTCCTTTGATGCTATAGCATCTATGCTAAGCATAGCATAGTGCTGGGGCTTGAGTGGATAACAGGAAACGTGGTATATTCTTTAGAGTAAGTGGGTGAAAGTCACTTAGTCATGTCCGACTCTTTGCGACCCCATGGACTGTATATAGTCCATGGGATTCTCTAGGCCAGAATACTGGAGTGGGTAGCCTTTCCCTTCTCCAGGGGATCCTCCCAACCCAGGGATCGAACCCAAGTCTCCCGCACTGCAGGCGGATTCTTTACCAACTGAGCCACCAGGGAAGCCCAGAGTAAAATGTTGCCTTATTGCTATTTGCTGGATCTCTCTTCACTTGAGCATCAGGATAAAGTTTGTATGTCTGGCCAACTTCTACCTACTCTTCTGTTAGCACTTTGCTAGGCACACTGAACAGATGTGTTCATGAACTGTTCAGTGAACAGGTTCACAAACAATTAGCAATTGGACATTTGCTGGGTTCTCTTCTAATACCTTTCAGAGTCTTTCCTCTAAAAGAATATTAGTACTTGATTCTCCAACTGGGTCATGAATTTGATCTGGACTTCCTTCCATTAGACATGGGGTAATAATGGGAGTGATGGGCTCTCTTTAAAATGACCCTTCTCTGGCTATTAATTTTACTTTTCTATTTATCCATGGAAGTCTTGCATCCTACAGCAAAATAGTGACCAACATAGGCTCTCTTCAACTTGGCAAGCAAAGGATCTTCCTCAGCCAAATTGTATTTGAATAAATAGATCCTGACTTCTTAGCTCTTTGCTCATAATACTTCATTTGTTTTTCTGGGTGTTTTTAGAGGTCATCCAAATTTTATTTAAGTGCTGTGGCAGCATAAAAATTACTTCAAAATAAAATTTTGAAACATTAAGCATTTTCAAATATGATATTTCGGTGGTATGCTTTGTAATCTTCATTTATTTTTCAGAATTTGTCCTAGAACAAAGGGCTTTGAGGACATGGTCACTAAATTCAAATTAGGTAGAATGAAATCTGACTTCTCTGGAAGTTTAGTAGCTGAAGCTCTGCCTGCTCATTTTTACCACACAGTCCAGTTGTATCCGGCCCCTCCTGCCATTTCCACACAATTAGCTCATGCCAGCCTAGTTCCCTGTCTTGTATAATTCTACAGAAGTCTAGTTCCCTTGCACAAGACACACAACCTCATAGGAGACCACACAACCATATTAAATCTCATTCCTTCCTTCAGATATATAACGAGGCAACAGGCTCTTCGTCACGTGACTGAGCTGCATTCTGATGCACACACACTCCCCTGTACTGTCATACTCAGGCCCCCCACATGGCAATCTAGCCCAGTTTTCCCCACAGACATGCAAATACACACTCTCCCTAGGGCTTGAAACTTTCCTCTTTCCCTTATAATAGTCTTATCTATGACAGAAGGTGCAAGCCCTTCTTCAGATTGATAGTGTAAAAAATGACGGACAGAAGAGAAATGAGTGAAGCACATTAGAGAAATACTAGAAAAAAAAGTGGGGGATAACTGTTCATTTACTAGTTATTATGTACAGGATAGCAATGACCATTAAAATATGCAGAATCTGAGCAGTTAAGTAAGCACTTGCTTTGTTTACTAGATATATCTCTTAGATTAAGGTATTTTTTTTTAAAGGAAATGAATTTCTCTAAGGTAATGATCAAAACTTCCTTCAGCAGCAAGTGTCTTTAAGTCATAGACCACATTTAAATATGTGTAAAGAAAACACAGTAAGACTGAATTATCCTGAGAGCTACACAGAGAAAGAATTGTGAAGTTCTGTGGAGAGTTTTCCGTGATTAATCAATATAGTACTGATAGACACGTGTGGAATTACTTAAGGCTGGGGAAAGAACTGGCCAATAGCATCAGGGATTTATAGGCTGCCACATTTCTGACAAATACACTCATTTTCTCTATTCTTTAAAAGCTATCTCTGGAATGCTGTGAAAAAGATATTTTGGTGAACATTTTTCTATATTTCTGAGAAAACAACAGAAATGGGAGTGGGAGCAGAGGAGACTGTACTGTTTAGAACGTATTACAATTTAGAATCTCATTATTTTTTCCAGCTTTATTGACCTATAATTGACATATAACATTGTGTAGGTTTAAGGTGTACAACGTGATGATTGATACTTATATATTACAAAATGATGACCACAGTAAGGTTAGTTAACACACCCAGCACTTCACATAGTTACCCTTTGTGTGTGTGTATATATGTATGTGTTTGGTGAGAGCATTTAAGATCTACTCTCATCAGTTCAGTTCATTTCAGTCATGTCTGACTCTTTGTGACTCCATGAACCACAGCACACCAGGCCTCCCTGTCCATCACCAACTCCTAGAGTCCACCCAAATTCATGTCCATTGAGTTGGTGATGCCATCCGACCATCTCATCCTCTGTTGTCCCCTTCTCCTCCTGCCCTCAATCTTTCCCAGCATCAGGGTCTTTTCAAATGAGTCAGCTCTTCACATTAGGTGGCCAAAGTACTGGAGTTTCTGCTTCAACATCAGTTCTTCCAGTCAACACTCAGTACTGATCTCCTTGCAGTCCAAGGGACTCTCAAGAGTCTTCTCCAACACCACAGTTCAAAATCATCAGTTCTTCGGCACTCAGCTTTCTTTATAGTCCAACTCTCACATCCATACATGACTATTGGAAAAGCCATAGCTTTAACTAGACAGACCTTTGTTGGCAAAGTAATGTCTCTGCTTTTTAATATGCTGTCTAGTTTGCTCATAACTTTCTTCCAAGGAGTGAGTGTCTTAATTTCATGGCTGCAGTCACCATCTGCAGTGATTTAGGAGACCCAAAAAGTAAAATTAGCCACTATTTCCACTGTTTCCCCATCTATTTGCCACTCTCATACTGACTTTCAGTTATAGAATTCATATTGTTAATTATAGCCAGCATGCTCTACATTAGATTCCCAGTATTTATCCCTTTGTAAGTGGAAGTCTGTATTCTTTGATCAACATTTTCCTGTTTCTCCCAGCCCCAGCCCAGGGCAACCACTAATTTACTGTTTCTGTGAGTTTGGCTTTTTTAGGCCTAACATATAAGTGAGGTCAGACTTTCCTGGTGGCTCAGAGGGTAAAGAATCTGCCTGCAATGCAGGAGACCTGGGTTCGATCCCTGGGTTGGGAAGATCCCTTGGAGGAGGGCATGGCAACCAAGTCCAGTATTCTGGCCTGGATAATCCCATGGACAGAGGAGCCTGGCGGGCTACAGTCCATAGCGTCTCAAAGAGTCGGACACGACTGAGTGACTAAGCACACAGAACAGGACAAGAGGTTTCCAGCGGTTTGTGGGTGGGCTTCTTGATGGGATTGGTGATGTACTTAGTAGGATTCACTTCCCTCTACTGCCCTCTGAGAGGATCCTGTCTGCCTGTCTCCTAGCTTCTTTGCAACCCTGGTCTTGCAGCTCCGGACTCATCCTCTGGTTGGGGCCAGAGGGAAAAGGGCCTCTGGCAGCATCTTGTGCAGCTGGGAAGCCAGGTACTAACTCGCAGGCCCCCACATTCCCTTTCATCACAGCCGAAAGCATTTCTGGGCATTAAGCTGCGCCACCTTGATAGAGGTGTGGTGCGAGTCAGGTCAAGCTGCTCCTCTTACCCTCTCTCCCGCATCCCAACTCGGACAGTTTTCTTGTTTGTTTGTTTTGCTCCAATGAGGTGCTGGAGCTTTTCCTCTGGGAACCTTGACTTCCACAAAGGCTTCCTCATCTGTGGGCAAGCGCCTGAGACAGTGCTCTCCAGTGGCTCTGGGACCACGACCAGAAGGGCCCAAAGGGTCCACAGCCAAGACCAGGTCTGTATACCTGTTACCCTATGAGTGGGTTGGCAAGACTCCTCCCAGGGCCCTTGACCTTCAGTGCTGGATCCCACAGCTCCCACAAAGGCACTTTAATCCAGGGATGGGGACAAATTATTGTCCAGGGGAAGACTCAGCCATGTTGCTGGCAGCATTTCTAAATCTCCATTTGGAAGGTGGAAGGTAGCTTCAGGCCTTCATTTTGGAGAAGGACAGGGCAGCTACAGATGCCCCAGTCACCGTTCCAGTATTTCCTTAGTGAAAGTCTTATTCTGCCTTTTACTTCCATGGTCAATGAGAAGTAACTGGATACTCTTTGCTTTTTGTACCATTTCATTTTTGTTTTTAATTTTCTAAAATATATATAATGATTATATATGTATACAAAAGCTTTCACGCTTGATAAAGAGTTGAGAAAGAACAACAACAAAGAGATGAATAAATTGGAAAATGTAGACTAAATGAAATGGGGGCGGTGGATAAAATCAAAAAAGTGAAACAAACTAGATAAAAGTAATTGCATATGTTCTTCCCAAGCTCTACTACTTCTGGGTTCTTAACCTGATTGCTAAACTCAAAGCCTTCTACTGGTAACTATGAATGGTTTCAAATAAGTAACAATAATATGGAACAGGTAGGTTTGGAATTACTGGGGGGAAACTTAAGAGATCATTGAGAAGAACTGAAGGAGAAAGGGAAATATGCAAGTATATGCATATCCAATGTCTGCTTCTGAAAAAGATGCAAGGTACCATACAGAGAAGTATACATTTTCTAAGAGGAGAGATCTGATCTTTGGCTAAAACACATAAACTAAGTGGTAGAAGGAATGGAGTATGTTAAAAAACTGTGTCTGAGGATAGCTCTCATGAAACAAAGATCTAAACTTCTTAAGATCTGTAACAAACTGGAAAACATGCATCATGTAGTTATCCTTATTTTCGTATAAGAAGCATATGAGTGAATTAGGTAAAGTGAACGTTTTGCTTTCCACAAACTCTATGACGATTTTGTCAAGAGGGCTTTGGGGGGGAGTGTTAGTAGTGATGTGATTGGGTATTCCCCTGTGCAGGGACTTGGACGCTGCCTAGGACAGCCAAGGGCGAAGACATTTTGTAGTTCGATAATGTTGACATTTTTGGTGCCAGAAGGATGTGACCTAGGTATTGTTAAATATGCCAGCAAAAAAATGCATGTTTCTAAAAAAATATGTACTTCTAAGGGTTTATATTTTTTCTAGTATAAAAGTCAAGTAATAAGCAATCATTTCATTAATCAATAATTATGCTGCATAGTGCTGAGGTTAGGCTACCTCCTGCTGCTGAATGAATATATAGCCAAATGTATAATGGCCTGATTAAAATATAGATTTATTTCTTGCTCATTTAAAAATGTAAAAAGATGTTTCTGGTTGGGGAAGTTGATTCTCCTACACTCGTTCCAGGCTGGCAAAGACTTTGCCGTCATTATACTTGGCCACCTTCGTCTCCATGGTAATTTTCATTCAAATCAGCTGAAAGGGGGATGGAGCATGAATACACTTGAGAGATTCTAATGCAGCAGGAATTAATATAGCACACTTATTTCCTTTCACAGTTTGTTGGCTAGATCTCTTTCGTATAACCACAGTTGATGCAATGAGATTAGGAAATATAATCTACCACTGTGTGAATTGTTAACAGTTTCTATGATGTTTGCCATCCTGGTTGAAATATTCCTTTGGATCCTTCTCACACGTAGCACACATTTGAGACCTCTTTAAGTGAGACACCCCAAAATCTTACAGTCACTAAATCTTGCTTAATCAGATCCTGACATAATTACTTATGTTATATGTGTGTGTGTGTGTGTGCATACTCAGCTGCGTCCACCTCTGTGACCACATGGAATGTAGCCTGCCAGGCTCCTCTCTCAGATTTCCCAGGCAAGAATACTGGAGTGGGTTGCCATTCCCTTCTCCAGGGAATCTTCCCAACCCAGGAATCGAACCCACGTCTCCTGTGCCTCCTGCATTGGCAGGCAGATTTTTTACCACTGTGCCACCTGGGAAGCCTCTATGTTCTACCTATGACCTAAAAAGACAAGCTGAATTATCAGTACCTCTACCTCATGGTACCCAATATAGAATGGCGGGGTAGGGCAGCTCAATAAGAAATCCCGTTCAGACAGGGAAAATTGGGAAACATGCCACAGTCCCTGATCTAGAGCAGTAACAGGATTCTACTGGGCAAATACTATATCATTTCCCTGCCATGCTAGTGAAGAAATTTCTGTGATAAGCCCCTACTTCTGATTTCTCAGAGGAATTCCTTTCCGTTACTCTCAGTGGCCCCTTGTTATCTATACATTCTGCAGTGTTCTTTATTGCTCATTCTTCGTCATTGCCACATGTGAAGTGAGTGAGAAAGAAATGAACAGCCCTGACAGCTGACAGCTGGTAGCAGGCCTGGTAACTAAATTTAGGCTATGGTGTTTACTGCTCAATAGCTAGGCCATGGTGTTCCCTGCTGAAATAAACAATTCCATACAATATCAACAATATGTGAAAAGAGATCACTCCGTGACCTTGATGAAATAAGAGGAAAAAACAAAATCACTCAGTTATCAGGACCAAACACAGACAAAAAGCCAGAACACTACATTACCACAAAAAATAATTAAACTCTTCTCATTCCTGGTAATATAACTGCTTTACCAATGGCAAATCTAGCCCCAAATCATTCCTTCTACTTCCTGGATAAAGCTTATGATCCTAAATTACAGAATTGTCCTTATTACCTGATAGCACTCAATCCAAAACAGACCCCCGTTTATTTAAATTCTCCCTAAAATGATGCAGCACAAGCCAAAACGTTTCCATCTGCTAAATGCTGAATTGTCCCTCCACCCCCTAAATTTTGTAATCATAACCTCCCACATCTCAGAATGTAACCATAATTGGAGATCCTGTATTTGAAGAGGTGATTGATACTAGTCAGATTAGATTAGGGCCCACTCTAAAGATCTCATTTCAACTGAGACCTGAGTTGAGTTTTCCCAGGCAAGAATACTGGAGTGGGTTGCCACGCCCTTAAATGAGATCTTTAGAGCGGGCCCTAAAGCTGGTCTGACCAGTATCCTTAGGAAAGAGAAGATTAAGACTCAGTAGACATGAGAGCACAGCCATGAGTAAGATAGGGCGAGAGGTGCTAGAAGAAACCAAACCTGCTGACACCTTGATCTCAGACTTCCAGACTCCAGAACTATGAGAAATACATTTCTGTGAAGCTGTCCTGTCTGTGGTACTTGTTATGGTGGCTGTAACAAACATTACTTCTTCTTCCTGTGGCAGCCAGTGATTGATCTTGATGTGTAGGCTTCCTTGTTGCAAGTTAGAAAACCTAATTTTGACTATAGGAGTTTCCCTTGTGTTCTTTGGAACTGGACTTTATTGTGAATGTGGAGGGGACATTCTCTCTTTGGGAAATGTACAGGGTTTGCAATATGCTTCTTTCTGGTACCTATTTGGGGGTCAGTTATTTTTTCAGACTATATAGATGCACACTTTTGGAAATTTATTATATATATATGATAGTATCTGAATATATACTTTATCCTACAGGATAAAGGGAAAAAGTGAGTTGGCGCATGGGTAGATACTTATAGAAAGTAACGTTTAAGGAATCCCTCTGATTCTGGATCAGTGTCACAGGCAAGATAGTTTTTTTTTCTCCTCTGCCAGTAAAATAAACAACAAACAAATAAAATTTTGTGTAAATCCTGGGATTCTGCGGTTCAGAGGGGGTTCTCTTCCACGACTCAGCTGAGGCCAGCAGAGTTGGTATTGACAACTGAGTGTAGCAGATGGAAGGCAGACACTGGAGGGCAGCAGGAAAGAAGCCAGCTGATCATGTCTGCTTATCAGTGGTAGGATAGCCCTGGCAAGGGGTTTTACAGAGCAACCAAGATCAGCATTTTCATAGGACAGTGTCAGGCTGAGGTGATATTGAGGCTGTTTGTGTGCCCAAGCAAAAAGATGGGAACCCAAGTCAAAGCTGGAATTCATACTCAGGCAGGTCATGGCTTATCAAGTAGTAGCCATGTCCCAAGGGAATGTACAGGAGCCAGTTTATTCTGGTAACAATTCATGGTGCATCTTGTGGCCAAGAGAAGATTTGAAGGTCTTGACCTGGTTTCTGGGCCTTGTCCTTCTGCTTCCTAAGACAAGACCTTGACTTAACCCTGAGTTAGTGCCAGATACTTTAGACCAAACCCACAAGAAGCTTGGTGTCTGTGGAAGAGGTTAGTCCTATTCCATTGTTAAAGTGCTGAAAAGAACAGATGCTGCCATTCCATTTTCCTGGTGTTTTCTGGGTGTTCAGAAATCACCCATGAGGACAGACATGAATTTCATTAGATACTATAAGTTCCAAGGATCTACTGTATAACATGGTAACTATAATTATACTATGTCATATACTTGAAATTTGCTAAGAGGTGGATCTTAAAACCTTCAGTTCAGTTCATTCACTCAGTCGTGTCTGACTCTTTGACACCCCATGAACCGTACATAGCATGCCAGGCCTCCCTGTCCATCACCAACTCCTGGAGTCCACCCAAACCCATGTCCATCCAGTCGATGATGCCATCCAACCATCTCATCCTCTGTTGCCCTCTTCTCCTCCTGCCCTCAGTCTTTCCCATCATCAGGGTCTTTTCCAATGAGTCAGCTCTTCACATCAGGTGGCCAAAGTATTGGAGTTTCAGCTTCAAAATCAGTCCTTCCAATGAACACCCAGGACTGATCTCCTTTAGGATGGACAGGTTGGATCTCCTTGCAGTCCAAGGGACTCTCAGGAGTCTTCTCTAACACCACAGTTGAAAAGCATCAATTCTTCGGTGCTCAGCTTTCTTTATAGCCCAACTCTCACATCCATACATGACCACTGGAAATACAATAGCCTTGAGTAGACGGACCTTTGTTGGCAAAATAATGTCTCTGCTTTTTAATATGCTGTCTAGGTTGGTCATAACTTTCCTTCCAAGGAGTAAGCGTCTTTTAATTCCATGGCTGCAATCACCATCTGCCGTGATTTTGGAGCCCAGAAAAATAAAGTCAGCCACTATTTCCACTGTTTCCCCATCTATTTGCCATGAAATGGTGGGACCGGATGGCATGATCTTAGTTTTCTGAATGTTGAGCTTTAAGCCAACTTTTTCACTCTCCTCTTTCACTTTCATCAAGAGGCTCTTTAGTTCTTCTTCACTTTCTGCCATAAGGGTGGTGTTATCTGCATATCTGAGGTTATTGATATTTCTCCCAGCAATCTTGATTCCAGTTTGTGCATCCTCCAGCCCAGCATTTCTCATGATATACTCTGCATATAAGTTAAATAAGCAGGGTGACAATATACAGCCTTGACGTACTCCTTTTCCTATTTGGAACCAGTCTGTTGTTCCATGTCCCATGTCCAGTTCTAGCTGTTGCTTCCTGATCTGCATATAGGTTTCTCAAGAGGCAGGTCAGGTGGTCTGGTATTCCCATCTCTTTCAGAATTTTCCACAGTTTATTGTGATCCACACAGTCAAAGGCTTTGGCATAGTCAATAAAGCAGAAATATATCTTTTTCTGGAAATCTTTTGCTTTCTTGATGATCCAGAGAATGTCGGCAATTTCATCTCTGGTTCCTCTGCCTTTTCTAAAACCAGCTTGAACATCTGGAAGTTCACAGTTCAGGTGTTGCTAAAGCCTGGCTTGGAGAATTTTGAGCATTACTTTACTAGCATGTGAGATGAGTGCAATTGTGCAGTAGTTTCAGCATTCTTTGACATTGCCTTTCTTAGGGATTGGAATGAAAACTGACCTTTTCCAGTCCTGTGGCCACTGCTGAGTTTTCCCAATTTGCTGGCATATTGAGTGCAGCACTCTCACAGCATCGTCTTTCAGGATTTGAAATAGCTCAACGGGAATTCCATCACCTCCACTAGATTTGTTCATATTGATGCTTCCTAAGGCCCACTTGACTTTACACTCAAGTTAACCATGTGAGGTGATGTATGTGTTAATGAATTTGACTGTGGCAATTCTCTCACAGTGTATACATGCTACTAAGTCCAAGCTTCTTCTGCTCCCCTAGAGAACCATCTTACTGAGGTCTGGCTGCTAGTTTCTTTTTTCAAATTTTATTTTAAATTGAAAGATAATTACTTTGCAATATTGTGATTGTTTCTGTCAGTTTCTTTTGTATTAATGGAATAAAGAAAGGGGGAGTCGAAGAGGTAAAGTAAAAAGGCCCTGCATGCTAAGTCTATTCAGTCATGTCCCACTCTTTGCAACCCCATGGACTGTAACCTGCCAGGTACTTTTGGTCATGGAATTCTCCAGGCAAGAATAATATGTATACCTATGGCTGATTCATGTTGAGGTTTGACAGAGAACAACAAAATCTGTAAAGCAATTATCCCTCAATTTAAAAATAAATAAATTTAAAAAAATAAAAAAAAGAATACTGGAGTGAGTTGCTGTTTCCTTCTCCAGGGTATCTTCCCAACCTAGGGATTGAACCCCAGTTTCCTGTTTGGCAGATGGATTCTTTACCACTGACCACCTGGGAATTATGGTTATAAAATATATTTCTGTGATAATTGATGGTTTTGAACATCTTTTCATGTAATTGTTGGAAATTTATATTTGTGAAACAACAACAGTGAGATATGTTCCCAATTTTTATGAAGTGTTTATCTTCTGTTTTTTGAGTTGTAAGAATGCTCTGTGTATTCTGGATATACTATAAATATTTCTTCCTAATTTGTTGTCTTCTTGAAGAGATGTCTAATCTTTCCCATTCTATTGTTTTCCTCTATTTCTTTGCATTGATCACTGAGGAAGGCTTTCTAAGCTCTCCTTGCTATTCTTTGAACCTCTGCATTCAAATGGGTATATATTTCCTTTTCTCCTTTGCCTTTCGCTTCTCTTCTCTTCTCAGCTATTTGTAAGGCCTCCTCAGACAGCCATTTTGCCTTTTTGCATTTCTTTTTCTTGTGAATGGTCTTGATCACTGCCTCCTGTAAAATGTCACAAACTTCTGTCCATAGATCTTCAGGAACTCTATCAGATCTGATCACTTAAATATATTTGTCACTTCCACTGTATAATCATAAAGCATTTGATTTAGATCATACCTGAATGGTTTAGTGGTTCACAATAAAGGACAGAAATGGTATGGACCTAACAGAAGCAGAAGATATTAGGAGGTGGTGGCAAGAATACACAGAACTATACAAAAAACATCTTCATGACTCAGATAATAATGATGGTGTGATCACTCACCTAGAGCCAGACATCCTGGAATGTGAAGTCAAGTAGGCCTTAGGAAGCATCATTACAAACAAAACTAGTGGAGGTGATGGGATTGTAGTTGAGCTATTTCAAATCCTGAAAGATGATGCTGTGAAAGGGTTGCATTCAATATGCCAGCAAATTGGGAAAACTCAGCAGTGGCTACAGGACTGGAAAAGGTCAGTTTTCATTCTAATGCCAAAGAATGGTCAAACTACCACACAATTATACTCATCTCACACACTAGCAAAGTAATGCTGAAAATTCTCCATGCCAGGCTTCAACAGTACATGAACAGTGAACTTCCAGATGTTCAGCCTGGATTTAGAAAAGGTAGAGGAACCAGAGATCAAATTGCCAACATCCACTGGATCATCAAAAAAGCAATAGAGTTCCAGAGAAACATCTACTTCTGCTTTATTGACTATGCCAAAGCCTTTGACTGTGTGGATCACAACAAACTGTGGAAAATTCTGCAGGAGATGGAAATACCAGACCACCTGAACTGCCTCTTGAGAAACCTGTATGCAGGTCAGGAAGCAACAGTTAGAACTGGACATGGAACAACGGACTGGTTCAAAGTAGCAAAAGGAGTACATCAAGACTGTATATATACTGCTTATTTAATTTATATGCAGAGTACATCATGTGAAATGTACTGATGTACTTCATTTGGGCTGGATGAAGCACAAGGTGGAATCAAGTTTGCCTGGAGGAAATATCAATTACCTCAGATATGCAGATGACACCACACTTATAGCAGAAAGCAAAGAAGAACTAAAGAGTCTCTTGATGAAAGTGAAAGAGGAGAGTGAAAAAGTTGACTTAAAGCTCAACATTCAGAAAACTAAGATCATGGCATCTGGTCCCATCACTTCATGGCAAATAGATGGGGAAACAGTGGAAACAATTACAGACTTTGTTTTTTTTAAGCTCCATAATCACTGCAGGTGGTGACTACAGCCATGAAATTAAAATATGCTTACTCCTTGGAAGGAAAGTTATGACCAACCTCGACAGCATATTACAAAGCAGTGATATTACTTTGCCAAAAAAGGTCTGTCTAGTCAAAGCTATGGTTTTTCCAGTAGTTATGTATGGATGTGAGTTGGACTATAAAGAAAGCTGAGTGCCAAAGAATTGATGCTTTTGAACTGTGGTGTTGGAGAAGACTCGAGAGTCCCTTGGACTGCTAGGAGATCCAACCAGTCCATCCTAAAGGAAATCAGTCCTGAATATTGTTTGGAAGGACTGGTGCTGAAGCTGAAACTCCAATATTTTGGCCACCTGATGCAAAGAACCGACTCACTGGAAAAGAGCCTGATGCTGGGAAAGATTGAAGGCAGGAGGAGAAGGGGACTACAGAGGATGAGATGGTTGGATGGCATTACCGACTCAATGGATGTAAGTCTGTGTAAACTCTGGGAGTTGGTGATGGACAGGGAGGCCTGGTGTGCTGCTGTCCATGGGGTCGCAAAAAGTCGGACATGACTGAGCGACTGAAATGAATCTGTTGTCTAACCACCCAGGAATTGAACCCATGTCTGCTGCATTGGTGGCAGATTCTTAACTGGCTGAGCCATTAGAGAAGCCTCATAAGCTGTTGTTGCAAATATCTCTTGGTTTCAGGCGGGGGAAGGGATATGTTAATTTATAGCCTGTAACCATTCACAGGTGGGCTGGGTCAGGATGCTTCCTGTGAGTTGAGGAAAGGTATTTTGGTTTAACCTTTAGGCATGGGTGCTTCCCTGATGTTTCAGACAGTAAAGAAGGTGCCTGTAATGCAGGAGGCCTGGATTTGATCCCTTGCTCAGGAAAATGCCCTGGAAAAGAAATGGCTCCAGTATTCTTGCCTGGAGAATTCCTTGGACAGAAGTCTAGAGGGCTACAGTCAACAGGGTCAGAAGGAGTGACTAACAGTCATGGGGGGGCAGGGTTCCTGGAGATGAGGCCTTATGCTATAGGTGGCCTTCCTTTGCTATTAACTCAAATAGCAAAAGCAATAGAAAACAAAGGACTAACAGTCATGGGGGGGCAGGGTTCCTGGAGATGGGGCCTTATGCTATAGGTGGCCTTCCTTTGCTATTAACTCAAATAGCAAAAGCAATAGAAAACAAAGGACTAACAGTCATGGGGGGGCAGGGTTCCTGGAGATGGGGCCTTATGCTATAGGTGGCCTTCCTTTGCTATTAACTCAAATAGCAAAAGCAATAGAAAACAAAGGTTAAACTAAAAGAAACAGATCTATCTTACAGAATTTTGTTGTGTTCTGCCAAATATCGACATGAGTCAGCAGTCAGCCATAGGTATACATATGCCCCCTCCCTCCCATCTCCTTCCCCATCCCACCCCTCTAGGTTGTTACAGAACCCCAGTTTGAGTTCCCTGAGTGATACAGCAAGTTCCTGTTGGCTATTTACTTTACATTATCCTTCAATTAAAAAAAACAATAAAAATACATTAAAAAATAAGGAAAAGAAATAGATCTAATATGAAGTCAAATTTGTTTTTCCCTGTTACATACATATGGGCTTCACAGGTGGCGCTAGTGGTGAAGAATCCACCTGCCAAAGCAGGAGAATAAGAGATGCAGGTTTACCCTGGTTCGGGAAGATCCCCTGGAGGAGTGCATGGCAACCTACTCCAGTATACTTGGCTAAATAATTCCATGGACAGAGGAGCTTGGCAGACAACAGTCCATAGGGTCACAAAGAGTTGGACATGACTGAAGCAACTTAGCATGCATTACATACCTATATCAAATCATCATGTTGCATACTTAAAATACATTCAGTTTTTAAAATTATATCTCAATAAAGCTGGAAAAATTTGTAATTATTTTGTCTATAAACTGGCAGTAATGGCCCTCACTATTCTGTACCTAAGTGCTTCTTTTTTAGTTGATGATGATAATTACTGTTTTTATGTACTTACTATGTGCCATGCACTCTATGAGTTTTATGTGTATGATATTATTTAATCATCAAGAGTCAGACTAGCATACTTGTGAGGAGTATAAAATTTAGTAAAAGTGCTTAGATCAACATCCTAGATTCATCACCTACAAACTGTGCGGACTCTGGGCCTAGTTTTCAAGCTCTGTAGATAGCACTGGGATTAACAAGAGGCATAGAATGTGATCATTGACCTTATGGAGCTCAGACTAGTAGAGGTATTCAGTCTAGCACAGGGGTAGGTAAACTATGGCCCCATTCACTAAATCCAGCCAGGTGCCTTTTGTTATAAATAAAGTTTCATTGGAACACAATCATGCCCATTTGTATACATATTGCCTATGCTTGTTTCCAGGCTACAGTGGCAGAGCTGAGTAGTTGTTACAGACAGTCCTGTGACTTGCAAAGCCTACAATATTTACTATCTAACCCTTTACAGAAAAAAAAAAAAGTTTGTCAAACCTTGCTCCGGTGCAGTGGTTTCAGGTCATCGTTCTAACGCATACCAGTGAAGAGCACAGGTTTAGTGTCAGACAGACATGAGTTCAAAAAAGAGCTTGGCAACTTTATACAGCCATGTGACCTTAAACAAGTTCCTCTCCATCCTTCAATTACCTCATCTGAAAAATAAAGATAATAACAATACCTACTTTATGGGACAGTGTGAAGATGTGAGGGTGAAATGAGGTAGGCCATGTGAAGAGTTTAGCACAATGTTTGGCATGTAGTAACAGCTCATTTATTTTATCTGGTGTTATTACTGTTGTTGACGTTGTGAGCTCCTTACTAGAAGCTCACTACCTTTGCTAGAGTGGTAAGTTGTGATTTTCTCTTACCTTGGACGTGGGGTGTCTCTTTACGGCTGCTCCAGCAAAGCACAGCTGCTGCCCCATACCTTGGACGAGGGGTACCTCCTCACAGCTGCCCCTCCTGACCAAGATGGTAGGTGTTGCAAGAGGGCATCAAAGGGCAGACACACTGAAACCATAATCACAGAAAAGTAGCCAATCTGATCACATGGATCACAATCTTGTCTAACTCAATGAAACTAAGCCATGCTGTGTGGGGCCACCCAATATGGATGGGTCATGGTGGAGAGGTCTGACAGAATGTGGTCCACTGGAGAAGGGAATGGCAAACCACTTCAGTATTCTTGCCTTGAGAACCCCATGAACAGTATGAAAAGGCAAAATGATTGGATATTGAAAGAGGAACTTCCCAGGTCAATAGGTGCCTAATATGCTACTGGAGATCAGTGGAGAAATAACTCCAGAAAGAATGAAGGGATAGAACCAAAGCAAAAACAACACCCAGTTGTGGATGTGACTGGTGATAGAAGCAAGGTCTGATGCTGTAAAGAGCAATATTGCATAGGAACCTGGAATGTTAGGTCCATGAATCAAGACAAATTGGAAGTGGTCAAACAGGAGATGGCAAGAGTGAATGTCGACATTCTAGGAATCAGTGAACTAATACGGACAGGAATGGGTGAACTTAACTCAGATGACCATTATATCTACTACTGTGGGCAGGAATCCCTTAGAAGAAATGGAGTAGTTATCATAGTCAACAAAAGGGTCCGAAATTGCAGTACTTGGGTGCAATCTCAAAAATGACAGAATGATCTCTGTTCATTTCTAAGGCAAACCATTGAGTATCACAGTAATCCAAGTCTATGCCCCAACCAGCAATGCTGAAGAAGCTAAAGTTGAACGGTTCTATGAAAACATACAAGACCTTTTAGAACTAACACCCAATAAAGATGCCATTTTCCTTATAGGGAACTGGAATGCAAAAGTAGGAAGTCAAGAAACACCTGGAGTAACAGGCAAATTTGGCCTTGGAGTACAGAGTGAAGCAGGGAAAAGGCTAATAGAGTTTTGCCAAGAGAATGCACTGGTCATAGCAAGCACCCTATTCCAACAACACAAGAGAAGACTCTACACATGGATATCACCAGATGGTTAACACCAAAATCAGACTGATTATATTCTTTGCAGCCAAAGATGGAGAAGTTCTATACAGTCAGCAAAAACAAGACCAGGAGCTGACTGGCTCAGATCATGAACTCCTTATTATCAAATTCAGACTTAAACTGAGGAAAGTGGGGATAACCACTAGACCATTCGGGTATGACCTAAATCAAATCCCGTATGACTATACAGTGGAAGTGAGAAATAGATTTAAGGGACTCTATCTGATAGAGTGCCTGATGAACTATGGACTGAGGTTCATGACAGTGTACAGGAGACAGGGATCAAGACCATCCCCATGGAAAAGAAATGCAAAAAGGCAAAATGGCTGTCTGAGGAGGCCTTACAATTAGCTGTGAAAAGAAGAGAAGCAAAAAGCAAAAGGAGAAGAGGAAAGATATTCCCATTTGAATGCAGAGTTCCAAAGAACAGCAAGGAGAGATAAGAAAGCCTTCCTCAGTGATCAATGCAAAGAAATAGAGGAAAACAACAGAATGGGAAAGACTAAAGATCTCTTCAAGAAAATTAGAGATACCAAGGGAACATTCCATGCAAAGATGGATTCAATAAAGGACAGAAATGGTATGGATCTAACAGAAGCAGAGGACATTAAGAAGAGGTGGCAAGAATACACAGAAGAACTGTACAAAAAAGATCTTCACGACCCAGATAATCATGATGGTATGATCACTCACCTAGAGCCAGACATCCTGGAACGTGAAGTCAAGTGGGCCCTAGAAAGTATCACTACGAACAATGCTAGTGGAGGTGATGGAATTCCAGTTGAGCTATTTCAAATCCTGAAAGATGATGCTGTGAAAGTGCTGCACTCAATATGCCAACAAATTTGGAAAACTCAGCACTGTCCACAGGATAGGAAAAGGTCAGTTTTCATCCCAATCCCAAAGAAAGGCAATGCCAAAGAATGCTGAAACTACCACACAATTGCACTCATCCCACACACAAGTAAAGTAATGCTGAAAATTCTCCAAGCCAGGCTTCAGCAATACGTGAACCGTGAACTTCCAGATGTTCATGCTGGTTTAAGAAAAGGCAGAGGAACCAGAGATGAAATTTGCAACATCTGCTGGATCATTGAAAAAGCAAGAGAGTTCCAGAGAAACATCTATTTCTGCTTTATTGACTATGCCAAAGCCTTTGACTGTGTGGATCACAATAAACTGTGGAAAATTCTGAAAGAGATGGGAATACCAGATCACCTGACCTGCCTCTTGAGAAACCTACATGCAGATCAGGAAGCAGCAGTTAGAACTGGACGTGGAACAACGGACTGATTCGAAATAGGAAAAGGAGTACGTTAAGGCTGTATATTGCCACCCTGCTTGTTTAACTTATATGCAGTGTACATCATGAGAAACACTGGGGTGGAAGAAGCACTAGCTGGAATCAAGATTGCTGGGAGAAATATCAATAACCTCAGATATGCAGATGACAGCACCCTTATGGCAGAAAGTGAAGAGGAACTAAAAAGCCTCTTGAAAGTGAAAGAGGAGAGTGAAAAAGTTGACTTAAAGTTCAACATTCAGACAACTAAAATCATGGCATCTGGTCCCATCACTTCATGAGAAATAGATGGGGAAACAGTAGAACAGTGTCAGACTTTATTTTTGGGGGCTCCAAAATCACTGCAGATGGTGACTGCAGCCATGAAATTAAAAGACACTTACTCCTTGGAAAGTTATGCCCAACCTAGATAGCATATTAAGAAGCAGAGACATTACTTTGCCAACAAACGTCCATCCAGTCAAGACTATGGTTTTTCCAGTTGTCATGTATGGATGTGAGAGTTGGATTATAAAGAAAGCTGAGTGGCAAAGTATTGATGCTTTGAACAATGGTGTTGGAGAAGACTCTTGAGAGTCCCTTGGACTGCAAGGAGATGCAACTAGTCCATCCTAAAGGAGATCAGTCCTGGGTGTTCATTGGAAGGACTGATTTTGAAACTGAAACTCCAATACTTTGACCACCTGATGCAAAGAGTTGACTCTTTGGAAAAGTCCCTGATGCTGGGAGGGATTGGGGGCAGGAGGAGAAGGGGACGACAGAGGATGAGATGGTTGGATGGCATCACCGACTCAATGGACATGAGTTTGAATAAGCTCCACGATTTGGTGGTGGACAGCGAGGCCTGGTGTGCTGTGATTCATGGGGTTGCAAAGAGTCAGACACGACTGAGCAACTGAACTGAACTGAAGTTGTGAGTGGGGAGGGATATAAGATGAAGTGACAGTGGAATCTTGAATGTGAGACAGATAACAGAAGCCACTGACAGGCTAAAATGTTTCCATTGAAACATGAGTAACAGGGAGGCATTGAAAGCTGTTAAACAGTGGGAGAGAAGAGCATGGTAAAAATTGCTGCTTGGGGAAGATTTTATGTATCTTCCTCTTTTTTCACCACAGCATTTTCCTTATTTACACAGTATGATTTTACTGTATGCATATTTTTCATTGTCTAGCTCTTCAGTTCAGTTCAGTTGCTCAGTCATGTCCGACTCTTTGCAACCCCGTGGACTGCAGCACGCCAGGCCTCTTTGTCCATCACCAAGTCCCAGAGCTTGCTCAAACTCATGTGTATCTCCTATGGCTAGATTTTTGGTTCCATGGGACCAGGGATTGTTGTTTTGATTACTAATATATCCCAGGCACCTAGGCCAGTGCCTGACATGTACAAGGCACTCAATAACTGTTGAATGTATTTGGCCAGCAATGTGTACAAGAGCATGATGCAGTAATATCACTTAGGGGATCAGTGTACTCACCAGTAAGTGCGAAAGCATGGATAGTAACTTGGGGTAGTGGCAATGATCATGGAAAGATAAGGATAGCAGTGTTTTGTTTCAAAATATTTTGGGGAGTTAGTAACTAATGACCAAGAAGAGTCAAGGAAAAGTTTGTTAAAGTAGCATGTTTTTCTCTCTGAAAAAAATTATACATATATAAAGTATTACACCTGGTTGCATCCTCAGATCGGTTAACAGGTATAGTTTGGCAACAGGAAAATGCATATGTGAGGGGAAATACAATGCTGTCAAACACCTCCTACCATTTTTTTTTTTTTTTTGATAAAATGAACTATCCAATATCTTGTCCTGAAAGCATGTAGGGATGAACTAGTTCTAGGCTCTTACCTGTATCTGAATCGCTATGATTTCTATTACAACCTAGCCAGTCTTACTGCTTCAGTATAATTTTTTTGTGTTGTGGTCCTGATGCCTTGTTTAGTTTTGGTATAACTCTTATTTTGGTTTCTCTAAAGACTTCATAAATATACATTAAATTGCTAGTGCATAAAGATGTTACAGATATTTAATTGCTTAAAATTTTCTGACGAAAATGCTCTTTTTTGAAGAACTCTCTCCTTTAGGACCTAGGGTGAGTGAAAGTGTTGTCTAGAATGGTCTATTTCTTTATCAGTCATTGTCTTGCACCTTCCTCCCATGGCTCCAATTTTCAATGGTAGATCAACAAGTCTGGCTGCTGCTTGTTACAGATACGAATCAGGTTCCCTGTTTAGCTCATATTTTGTGACCCCCTTTATCATATTCCCCTGAGGAGAGCAGTCCCATTCAATTCAGCATACCACAGATTCCTGAATGAATGCACCTTTGTCATTTTGAAAATACCATTGTCATTTTGAAGCATCTCTCTCTCTTGTTTCTTTATTTTGCTATAGGACAAGGGACAAAAGTGATTATGGTATAAAATGTAATTCATTGTTTCTAAAACTTTAATTGCAAACCAAGGCAGAAGCCATGAGAGGACAAGACAAAGCAGCAGAATGGTCAGCTGTTCTAGAGTAAAAGGAAATATCTGCAAGACACTGTATTGGGAAAAATGGAAGATACTTGTTATTGAGAATTTTCAGGCAGATTTTCCACTAGTACCATCATGCACTTACTAAACATGCACTTAGGTTGACTTAGTTGAGGAGGAAGCACATTGAAGATTTCCTCCATCTGGTGCCTTTCGGGCTCTGCAGCCTGGCATTGCTAGAGGAGAGATATGGAAGGATGGTTAACACTCTGGAATCAGACAGTCCTGGGTCAGATCCTAGCTCTGCCACTTGTAATGTGACTCTGAAAAAGTCCTACACCTTTCTAAGGCTCAGCTTTTATATCTGTGAATCGAAGACCATACCAACTTCTCAAAATTGCTGTGAAGATTAGAATAGACAATCTATGTAGATGACTTTGCACCTCGTAAATCTACACTGTACTTATTATTATTACACAGACATTTTACTTCTGCCCAAACCAGAAAGCTAATTTTTTTTTCCCTCCTCATATCATCGGGTTTCAAGGACAGCCACTCTCTCTGGTCATATTGTTTCCTATGCTTGGTGGAATTTTCACGATCTTTTCATTCAAGACCTATTTTTAGATCCAGTGACACCCACATATGCCCACATATGATGCCCACAATTAATTTTTGCTGGTAGTATTTATTTAGGACCTAGCTGATTACTAGGACCTAGCTGATTACATTACTTTCCTAGAACCGTAACTAAATTGTAAGGCCCTTGAGGGCAGAAACTACATCATATTTAATTTTGGAGCCCAGATTCCTAGCATGGTACAAATCTTTCCAGATGCTCTATAATGTTTTTATTTATTTATCTGTACTGGCTCTTAGTTGCAACATGTAAAATCTTCAGTCTTCATTGTGGCATGTGTGTGCACTCATCTAAGTGGCTTCAATCATGTCTGATTCTTTGCAACCCTATGGACCATAGCTCACCAGGTTCCTCTGTCCATGGAATTCTCCAGGGGAGAATGTTGGAGTGGGTTGCCATGTCCTCCTTCAGGGGATCTTTCCAACCCAGGGACCAAACCCACGTTTCTTTTTTTTAAAATTTTTTTATTTTTCAGTGGGTTTTGTCATACATTGATATGAATCAGCCATAGAGTTACACGTATTCCCCATCCCGGTCCCCCATTCCACCTCCCTCTCCACCCGATTCCTCTGGGTCTTCCCAGCCCACCAGGCCCAAGCACTTGACTCATGCATCCCACCTGGGCTGGTGGTCTGTTTCACCACAGATAATATACATGCTCGAACCCACGTTTCTTATATCTCCTGCACTGACAAAAATATTCTTTACCATTAGCGCCATGTGGGAAGCCCTCGTGATGGCATGTGGGATCTTTAATTGTGGCATGTAGGATCTTTTAGTTGTGGCATGCAAACTCTTAGTTGCAGCATGTAGTATCTAGTTCCCCAAGCAGGGATCAAACTTGGATCCCCTGTGTTGAGAGTGTGGAGTCTTAGCTCCTGGATCACCAGGAAGTGCCTCTATAATGTTTTTGAAAAGTGAAAGTGAGGTCAGTCAGTCATGTCCAACTCTTTGTGACCTCATGGACTGTAGTCTACAAGGTTCCTCCATCCATGGAATTTTCCAGGCAAGAGTACTGGAGTGGGTTGCCATTTCCTTCTCCAGGGGATCTTCCCCACCCAGGGATCAAACCCAAATCTCCTGCATTACAAGCAGATGTTTTTATCATCTGAGCCATGAGGGAAGCATTAGGTGGTAGCAATTGTGATGTTGGTGAAAGCCAAACGTAGCATCACAAGTTGAGCATTAGCCTGTATATTCACAGTATTTGGGGGTAATTAGTATGTTTTCAGCAGACCTGGGTTAAATCCAGGATTCTCTACTTCCTATCTTTATGACTTTGGATAAGGCATTCCACCTTTGTACATCTCCATAAGGATTAAATGAATTAAAATGTTTAAAGTACTTAGTACAATACCCAAAACATAGGAATGACAAAGCAGTTTTTAAAAAATTATTTTATATAGACATACACATTCCTTTTGATATTCTTTTCCATTATGGTTTATCACAGGGTGTTAACTATGTTGTAGTTCCTTGTGCTATACAGTAGGACCTTATTGTTTATCCATTCTATATCTAATGGTTTAACATCTGCCAACCCCAAACACCTAATCCAAAACCTCCCCCATTCTGTCTCTCCCTCAGCAACCACAAGTATGATCTCTATGACGGTGAGTCTGTTTCTATTTCACAGATAAGTTCTTTCGTGTCATATTTTAGATTCCACATGTCAGTTCAGTTCAGTTGGTCAGTTGTGTCCGACTCTTTGTGACCCCATGGACAGCAGCACGCCAGGCTTCCCTGTCCATTACCAACTCCTGGAGCATATTCAAACACATGTCCATCGAGTAGGTGATGCCATCAGACCATCTCATCCTCTGTCATCCCCTTCTCCTCCTGCCTTCGATCTTTCCCAGCAGCAGGGTCTTTTCAAATGAGTCAGCCCTTTGCATCAGATGGCCAAAATATTGGAGTTTCAGCTTCAGCATTAGTCCTTACAATGAACACCCAGGACTGATTTCCTTTAGGATGGACTGGTTGATCTCCTTGTAACCCAAGGGACTCTCAAGAGTCTTCTCCAACACCACAGTTGAAAAGCATCAATTCTTCGGCACTCAGCTTTTTTTATAGTCCAACTCTCACATCCATACATGACTAGTGGAAGAACCATAGCTTTGACTAGGCAGACCTTTGTTGGCAAAGTAATGTCTCTGCTTTTTAATATACTGTCTAGTTTGGTCATGGCTTTTCTTTCAAGGAGCAAGCATCTTTCAATTTCATGGCTGCAGTCATCATCTGCAGTGATTTTGGAGCCCCAGAAAATAAAGTCTGTAACTGTTTCTATTGTTTCCCCATCTATTTGCCATGAAGTGATGGGACCGGATGCCATGATCTTCGTTTTCTGAATGTTGAGTTTTAAGCCAGCTTTTTTACTCTCCTCTTTCACTTTCATCAAGAGGCTATTCAGTTCTTCTTCACTTTCTGACATAAGGGTAGTGTCATTTGCATATCTCAACTTATTGATATTTCTCCCAGCAGTTTTGATTCCAGCTTGTGCTTCATCCAGTCCAGCATTTCTCATGATGTACTCTGCATATAAGTTAAATAAGCAAGGTGACAATATACAGCCTTGATGTACTCCTTTCCTGATTTGGAACCAGCTTGTTGTTCCAGTTCTAACTATTGCTTCTTGACCTGCATACAGATTTCTTAGGAGGCAGGTCAGGCGGTCTGGTGTTCCTTTCTCTTGAAGAATTTTCCACAGTTTGTGGTGATCCACACAGTCAAAGGCTTTGGCACAGTCAATAAAACAGAAGTAGATATTTTTCTGGAACTCTCTTGCTTTTTTAATGATCCATCGGATGTTGGCAACTTGATCTCTGGTTCCTTTGCTTTTTCTAAATTCAGCTTGAACATCTGGAAGTTCATGGTTCACATACTGTTGAACCATGTCTTTTTTTTTTTTTTTTTTTGAACCATGTCTTAGAGAAGCCTGGCTTAGAGAATTTTGAGCATTACTTTGCTAGTGTGTGAGATTAGTGTAATTGTTCAGTATTTCAAACATTCTTTGGCATGCCTTTCTTTGGGATTGGAATGGGAACTGACCTTCCCCAGTCCTGTGACCACTGCTGAGTTTTCCCAATTTGCTGGCATATTGAATGCAACCCTTTCACAGCATCATCTTTTAGGATTTGAAATAGCTCAACTGGATTTCCATCACCTCCACTAGCTTTGTTTGTAGTGATGCTTCCTAAGGCCTACTTGACTTTGCATTCCAGGATGTCTGGCTCTAGGTGAGTGATAACACTATCATGGTTATCTGGGCCATGATAAATAGTTCTTCTGTGTATTCTTGCCACCTCTTTTCAATGTCTTCTGCTTCTGTTAGGTCCATACCATTTCTGTCCTTTATTGTGCCCATCTTTGCATGAAATATTCCCTTGGTATTTCTAATTTTCTTGAAGAGATCTCTAGTCTTTCCCATTCTATTTTTTCCCTATATTTCTTTGCACTAATCACTGAGGAAGGCTTTCTTATCTCCCCTTGCTATTCTTTGGAACTCTGCCTTCAAATGGGTATATCTTTCCTTTTCTCCTTTGCCTTTCATGTCCTTTCTTTCCTCAGCTATTTGAAAGACCTCCTCAGACACCATTTTGCCTTTCTTTTTCTTGGGGATGGTCTTGATCAGTCCCTCCTGTACAGTGTCATGAACCTTAGTCCATAGTTCTTCAGGCACTCTATCAGTTCTAATCCTTTGAATATATTTGCCACTTCCACTGTATAATTTTAAGGGATATGATTTAGGTCATCCCTGAATGGTCTAGTGGTTTTCCCTACTTTCTTCAATTTAAGTCTGAATTTGGCAATAAGGAGTTCATGTTCTGAGCCACAGTCAGCTTCCAGTCTTATTTTTGCTTAGTGTATAGAGCTTCCCATCTTTGGCTGCAAAGAATATAACCGATCTGATTTTGGTATTGACCATCTGGTGATGTTCATGTGTAGAGTCTTCTCTTGTGTTGCAGATATAAGTGATCTCATGTTGTCTTTCTTTTTCTGATTTATGTCACTTAGTATGATGATGTCTAGGTCCATCCATGTTGCTGAAATGGCATTATTTCATTCTTTTTTATGGCTAAGTAATATTCCATCATATATATTAATATATTATCACATCTCCTCTACCCATTCATTTGTAGATGGATGTTTAGATTACTTCCATGACTTGGCTATTTTAAATAGTGCTGTTATGAACATTGAGGTGCATGTATCTTTCAGTGTTTTTGTGTTTTTTGGATATATACCCAGGAGTATAATTGCTAAGTGATATGGTGGCACTATTTTTTAGTATTCTGAGGAAACTATGCTTTTCCTTAGTGTCTGGACCAAATTTCCATTCCAACCAACAGTGTACAAGTGCTCCCTTTTATCCAGGTTGTTGCTAACTTTTATTATTTATAGATTTTTTTTGACAGGTGTGAGAAGATATCTGATTGTGGTTTTGATTTTCCTTTCTTAATAATTAGCAATGTTGAATATCTTTTCATGTGCCTGTTAGCAATATACATATATGCACACACACTTAGTGTTCTATTCATTCCTTTTAGTGCATTTCTTATTTTAGTTGTTGATTTCTTCCTTTCTAGTTCTTATTAAAATTCTCACTCTGTTCATCCACTCTTCTTCTTAGTTGAATGAATATCTTTATGATCATTACCTTGGACATTGGTACATTGCCCATGGTAATGGACATTGGGTACATTGCTTATCCATTTCATTTAGTTCTCTTTCTTAGGTTGGGTATTGCTCTTTTGTTTGGAACATATTGTTTTGTCTCCTCATTTTGCCTGATTCTCTTCATTTATTTCTGTGTATAAAGTGGGTTGGTTATATTTCCTGATCTTGGAGAAGTGAGCTGGTGTAGGAGACATCCTGTGGAGCCTGGCAGCTTGTTACCTTGTGGTCATCAGTGTTAGATGCATCAGAGGTGTGTCCTATGTGGAATATGTGCACACTTTTGTTGTGCTTGGGCAGACAACTGTGGGTACACTTGTAGACAGTGCTGGCCCCTGATCCAGCTGGCTATGAAGGCGTACCTTGTGCATTTTCTGCAGGTGCACTGGTGAGCATGGTCAGTTCTCTGCACAGCCGGTTATGTGGCATGGTAGTACATGACTGCTAAGGCCCCTCTATGCAGGGTAGGCTTCCTGTGGGGCTGTGTGACCTAGAAATCTGTGACTAGTATAGTCTACTGTTCGGGGTGTGGCAAGCCCTCTGTCCTAAAAGTAAACTAGAGAAAGAATGCCAATATGGTTCTCGCCAGTGCTAGTGTCATTGTTTTAGAATAAGATTCTACAAATGGCTACCACCAGTGTCTAAATCCCCAGGGGAGTCCCAGCTGTCTTTTCCCTCTTGAGGATACTCTTCATTATCAGCAAGTGTTTGTGACCCAGGAACCATTCAAACTCCTGAGCTGAGGCTTGGACCAACGGGAGACCTTGTGTGTGCCCTTTTAGGGTGTAGTCTCTGTTTCCTCTGGTTCCTATAGCCTTCTGCCTCCCCTGAATGCAAGCCCAGTTGGTTTCTAAAGACAGACATTCTGGGGGCTCATCTTCCCAGTGCAGGACCCCCAGAAGGGGGCTCAGACCTCTGGCATTTGGGGGAGGACCTATACGGTAGTGTGATCCCTCTTGCTTTTGTGTCACAAACCTAGGGGTGTAAGTCCTCACTAGACTGCTTCTCTGCCCCTTCTACCCATCTTGTTGTGGCTTCCTCGTTATTTAGCTTTAGAAAATACTTTGTTCTAGTGTTAATGACATTCTCTGTAAGTGAATGTAATTTTGGTGTGCCTATAGGAGAAAGTATATAAAGGATCTTTGTATCCTTACCATCTTGAAGCCCCTTTCTTTTTGTAGAAATTTTAAACTTGATACAGTTCCAGTAATTGATTTCTGCTTCTGTTGCTTATGCTTTTGGTTTCATATCCAGAAAATCATTGCCAAGACCAATGATCAATGACCAAACAATCCTCTGTGTTTTCTTTTAGGAGTTTTATGGTTTTAAGTCTTACATTTAAGTCCTTAATCCACTTTGATTTAATTTTGTGAGTGGTGAAATAGAGGTCCAATTTCTCTCTCTCTCTCTCTCTCTCTTTTTTTTTTTTTTTTTTTTTGCATGTGAGTATCTAGTTTTGTTAGTAATATTTATTGAAGAGACTGTCCTTTCCTCACCGAGTATTCCTGGTTTCCTTGCTTAGTATTAGTTGTCTACAAATGGATGGGTTTATTTCTTTGTTCTTGATTTATTCAGTTTATCTATGTATTTGTTTTTGCCAGTACCATTGAGTTGTGTTTTTTTTTTTTTTTACAATAACAGAATTATCTGAAAAAGAAATAAAATCATCCCATTTACCGTAGTATCAAAAACAATAATTTAGGAATAAATTCACCAAGGAAGTGAAAGATCTATACTCTAAAAACTATAAGACATTAATGAAAGAAATTGAAGATACAAATAAATGGAAAGGTGTTGGCATGTTCATGAACTGGAAGGGTTACTACTATTAAAAATGCTCACACTACCCAAAACCTTCTACAGATTCAATGCAGTCCCTATCAAAATTTCAATGGAACCACAAAAGACCTTATAACAAAGCAATTTTGAGAAAGAACAAAACTGGAGGCATCACACTTGTTGATTTCAAAGTATATTACAAAGTAATAATAAATAAAACAATATCACCAGTATTTCTTTGTGTATATACACCACAATTTGTTTATCCATTCACCAGTTGGTTGGCCCTTGGACTGTCCATAAGTTTTGGATGTAATGAACAGTGGTGTTAAGAGCATACTTGTACAAGTCATTATGTGAAAATATATTTTCATTTCTCTTGGATGAATACCTAGGAGTAGATTCCTGTTTCATATAAGAGTGTATGTTAAACTTTTAAATAAACTGCCAAACCATTTCCCAAATGTCTGAAACCATTCTATAGTCCCACCAGCAATAAGTGAGTGACTCTGTTTCTGCATATCCATACCAAACTTTGATTGTCTTTTCGTTTTATTTATACTGTTGGGCATATAGTTGTATCACACAGTGTCGTTAATTTGTATTTCCCTATTGATTAATCATTTTGAGCATCTATACAAGTGCTTATTTGCCATTTTTATATCTTCTTTTCAAAAGTACCCATTCAAGTGTTTTGTTTAGCATTGGGCTGTGTTGACTTATTAGTGAGTTGTAAGAAGACTATATATCATGGATACAAGTCTCTTATCAGATATGTGTTTTGCAAATATTTTGCTATGGACTTTTATTTTAAAAATGGTTTTCATTTTTAAAACACTGTGTTTTGAAGAGCTAAAGTTTTCTTTTTGATAAAGTCCCATTTATCAATTTTTCTTTTGTTTATCCTTTTTGAGTCTTATTTAATTATGTCACTCAAAATCACATTTTTCTTTTATGTTTCTTCTAGGAAATGTAAAGTTTCAGTTCTTACATTTAACTTTATTATCTTTTGTGGAAATTTATTATGATATGAGGAGCAAGTTGTGATTTATATTGATTTTCTATTTGTCTTTCAAGAGTTTGACTACTGTGTTTCTAGTTGTGATTCTGTTTGTGAATACTTTGCAGAGGTTTCACTGAACTTCTTGGATCTTCTAAGCTGATGAATTTTTAAAAAGTAAAGTGTAAGAGTTTTCGCTATTCTTTCTTCAGATATATTTATGCATCACCCCCCCCCCCCATTTTTCATTTTGAGACTTTCATTACACATAGGTGGCATGCTTTATATTGTCTCATAGAACTCTGATGCTCTGTTCACTTGTTCTTTGGCTTTTAAAGATCTTTAAAAAATGGAGTAATTTCTTTGTCTACCTTTAAGTTGGGGCTTCCCTGGTGACTCAATGGTAAAGAATCTGCCTGCCAATGCAGGAAACACAGGTTCAGTCCCTAATCCAGGAAAGATCCCTTGGAGAAGGAAATGGCAACCCACTCCAATATTCTTGCCTGGAGAGTCCCATTGACAGAGGAGCCTGGTAGGCTATAGTCCATGGGGTCGCAAAGAGTTGGGCACACCTGAGCAACTAACCTCTTCACCTTCAAGTTTACTGTCTTTATTCTGCAAACTCAAATCTTCAGTTGAATCCATGTAGTGATTCTTTCATGTAAGTTATTGTACTTATAAAATCTTGAATTTCCATTTTGCTCTTTTTTTAAAAATTTTAATTCCTCTGTTGTGATTTCTGATTTTTTAACTCACTGTTACCACATTATCCTTTAGATAATTAAACATGTTTTCTTCAATCCTTTAAGTGTATTTATAACAGCTGTTTTGAGGCAACTGCTAAACTCAACATCTAGGTGTGGTCCACTGTTAACTGTTTTTCTCCTAAGCCTGGGTCACACTTCTTGTGTGCTTGTTGAGTAATTTTTGGTTGAAATAGATTATTTTATATCATGTAGCTTCTCTGGTTTCTATTTTTTTTTTCTAGTTTTTAAAAATCATGTTTGTGGTTTTGTTTTTGTAACTTGCTTGGACTACTGTGGGGTCTGTCTCCTGCCCCTTTGTAGCCACTAATATCTCAAGTAGGTTTTCATTTTTCCTGTTTAAAAATTCTTATGTATATATTTTTAATCTGACTTCTTAGGGGTTGTGCCTGTACGTAAATAGGGTAGTCATCAACTTTCAACTTGGGAAAAGTTTGTCCTCAGATACTTTGAGCCCATTAGACCTCAATCTATTTGCATACTGAGCTGTCATTTCGGAAATGCAATTCAAAGTTGAATTCAATTCCGAAGTTTCCCTTGGCTTTCATTTTTTTTTAATGGTCTCTTCTGGATCTCCCCTGTTCATCTAGGATTGTGTGAAAGCCAATCTCAGCCTCTCATGGCTCTCAAATTTCTAGGATTACCCCCTTAATTTTTTTCCTTATCTATTCACCCTGAATCATTTTAGCATGGCTGGGCTTACAAGGCCCTGGGCATTTCCTTCGTGCTCTGACTTGACTCTGTCACTTTAAGCGAACTATAAGCCTTCAATTATCTGCATTACTCCCTCACCCCCCACAAAGCAATTTGAGTTCACCACCACTGTCTGCAAAGGTGCTATTTGTATTCTCAGTCTAAAATCACTGAACTACAGTCAGATAGCTGAGTGGAGGGTGTATGGATGGGAGGAACTCAAAACAGGCAGTCTGTAGATTCACAGTAGATTATTGCCATTTTCACCCTATGTTGTTTGGGTTTTCAAGAACATATGTTTCTCAGTGTGTTTGGCTGTGCTCAGTTTCCTATGTCTCAAAATAGTGTGAAAAACTTTAAAAAATTTTATACTTATTTTCTGCAAAAAGGGATCATTCTACTTTCTCACCTTGGTACTAACATAAGTCCCACTCCTGTGGTTGATTTTGATTGTGAATATAGTTTGTTTTTAAAATATTATAGTTTTATATATCTATTTTTTTTTCAGCGAGCTCTGGAAGTATTGTATTTGTGTTTCAAAAACTTTATTTCATCTTGGTTGTCAAAATGAATAACATGGAGTTGTTTATAATTTTCATTTTTTTATGTGACCATACTTATTTTTAAAAGATTCATTGAGGTATAATTGACCCAAAAAATGGTACACATTTAAATACACAATCTGATATAACTTTATTTACTCATGAAACTGTCAGTACAATACATCTATCCCCCTTACAGGTTTTCATGTGTCATTTGATAAATTGCTCTCTGCTGTTGTCTTCAGACTTCATCATCCCCAAACAATGGCTGATCTATATTCTGTGAAATTTTTAGCTTAGATTGGTCTGAAATTTTTAGAACTGTACATACATTGGATCATATAACTCTACCCTTTTCTGTATGGCTTCTTTCAGAGAGAGTAACTTCAGATTCACTGGTGTTAATTCCCATGAGATGAGGGTGAGATGATTTGAGAGAATAGCATTGACACATGTATATTACCATATGTAAAATAGAGGACCAGTCCAAGTTCGATGCATAAAGCAGGACACTCAAAGCCGGTGCTCTGGGACAAGCCGGGGAGATGGGATGGGGAGGGAGGTGGGAGTGGGGCTCAGGATGGGGAACACATGTGCACCCATGGCTGATTCATGTCAATGTATGGGAAAAACCACAATATTGTAAAGTAATTAGCCTCCAATTAAAATAAATTAATTTTTTTAAAGTGAAAGTATTAGTCACTCAGTCATATCTAACTATTTGTAACCCCATAGACTGTAGCCTGCCAGGCTCCTCTGTCCATGGGATTCCCCAAGCAAGAATACTGGAGTGGGTTGCCATTTTCTTCTCCAGGGAATCTTCCCGACCTGGGGATCGAGCCCTGTCTCCTGCACTGCAGGCACATTCTTTACCATCTGAGCCACTGGGGAAGCCCGTATGAATTCCCATATCAGATAGTAAATTCCTCTTAAATTCTGAGCAGTATTTTGTTATATGGATATAGTGCAGTGTGGTTACCAATTACTTGATGGACATTTGGGTTGGTTTCATTTTTTGACCCTTACAAACAAAGCTGCCATGAACATTTTTATACAGGTTCTTGAATGGATGTTGCCGTTTGCTAAATACCCAGTAGTGGGTTGCCTAGATCATATGGTAGATGGATGTTTAAGCTTTTAAGAAACTGTTACACTCTTTTCCAAAGTGTTTATACTTTTTAGTATACCTATCCATGTCCTTGCCAAAATTGGCAACCTTTTTTTTTTTTTGACCATGCCACAGGCATGTGAGATCTTAGTTCTCTGACCAGGAATTGAACCCATGGCCCCTGCAATGCAAGTGCAGAGTCTTAACCACTGGACTGCCAGCAAAGTCCCATGTCAGTCTTTTAAATTTTAGCTCTTATAAATATGTGTATCATTATCTCACTATGTTTTTAACTCGCATTTCTTAGACCAATGATGTTGAACATCTTTTATTTCTTATCATTTTGTGCCTTTTTTTCTAACAAACCTTTTCAAATCTTTTGTCTATATTTTTTTAGTGGGTTGTCTTCTTCTTGCTAAGTTTTGGGAGTTCCTTATGTATTTTGAAAACAAGTTCTTTATTAGATGTGTGCTTTGTAGATATTTTTCTCCCAACTTGTTGATCTTTGAAGTCTTTCAAGAGTATCATTCAAAGAACACAAGTTTTAGTGTTGAAGACATTCAGTTGGTGATTTTTTTCTTTTGAGTTGTGCTTCTGATGTTGTATTTAAGAAATGTTCTCCTAACCTTGGGTTTTGTCTTTTCTTCTAGAAGTTTTGTAGTTTTATAGTTTTGACTTCCATATGTGGGTATGTGATCTATTTTGAGTTAATCTTTATATATGATGCGAAATATGGATTTAAATGCTTTCTTTGTTGCTTATGGCTATTCACTTGTTTCAGCACCATTTTCTAAATAAAGTTTCTTCTACTGAACTGTTTCTGCACCTCTGTTAAAAGTCAGTTGGCCATAAATGTATTATATATTTCTGAATTCTGTCTTCTGATATATTGATATTAGTGTATCTTTACACCAGTAACACAATATGTTCATTACTGTAGCTTTATTTTTTTTGTTATTTTATTTATTTATTTTTCATTTATTTTTATTAGTTGGAGGCTAATTACTTTACAATATTGTAGTGGTTTTTGCCATACATTGACATGAATCAGCCATGGATTTACATGTGTTCCCCATCCCTCTGGATCTTCCCAGTGCACCAGGCACAAGCACTTGTCTCATGCATCCAACCTGGGCTGGTGATCTGTTTCACCATTGATAGTATACTTGTTTCAATGCTATTCTCTCAGAACATCCCACCCTCGCCTTCTCCCACAGAGTCTAGAAGTCTGTTCTGTACACCTGTGTTCTCTTTTTCTGTTTTGCATATTGGGTTATCATTACTATCTTTTTAAATTCCATATATGTGCGTTAGTATACTGTATTGGTCTTTATCTTTCTGGCTTACTTCACTCTGTATAATGGGCTCCAGTTTCATCCATCTCAATAGAACTGATTCAAATGCATTCTTTTTAATGGCTGAGTAATATTCCATTGTGTATATGTACCACAGCTTCCTTATCCATTCGTCTGCTGATGGGCATCTAGGTTGCTTCCATGTCCTGGCTATTATAAATAGTGCTGCGATGAGCATTGGGGTGCACGTATCTCTTGCATTACTGTAGCTTTAAAATAATCATTGAAATCAAGTTCTCCAACTTTGTCCTTTTTTCAAAGTTATTTTGACGTAATTAAAGTTATCTTGCATTTTCATGTAGATATTAGAATAAATTTATTAATTTCTACTGAAAAAAGCCTGGTATCATTTTGACTCAGGTTACATTAACCTTATAGATAAATTTGAAAGTAACTGACAGCTCAATAATACTGAGTCTTCTGATTCATATCACTCCATTTACTTAGATCTTTAGTTTCTCTGAGTAAATTTTATAGATTTCAGTGTCTAGGTCTTATAGCACAGTTTTCATTAGATTGAGCCTTAAATTTCATATTTTTTATTATATAATAAAGAGTCATTTAAAATTAGTTTTTCAACTGTTGAATATTTCAATTGATTATTTAATTAAATTCTTTTTCTTGTGTCATTGTACTATCTGGTACCACCAGTTCAGTGATTAACGCTAATGGTAAGAACAGAAATCCTTGGCACATCCTGGGTATTAGGAGTAGGTTGTTCAGTGTATTAGTTGTAGTTTTTTCACAGATGCCCTTTATCAGGTTAGGTAGTCTCTTTCTATTTCTAATTTAATGAGAGATTTTTAACTGGAAAGGATGTTGGATTTTTTCAAATGTGTGTTTTATATCAAGATGATCATGGGGGTTTTCTTCTTGGGCTTGTTAATATGTGAATTACAGTGACTTTCAAATGCTAAAGCAATTTTGCATTTCTAAGATAACTCCTCTTGTTTATGACATTTAGTCCTTTCCTATATTGCTGGATTTGTTAAAACTGCTTAGTGTTTTTTTTTTCTTTTTTGTACATAAGACCATGAGGTGTACTCATTTGTATTTTTTTTTCAAATTATCTTTGTCTGGTTTTGGTACCAAGGTACTGCAGGCCTTAGGTAATGAGTTTGGAACTATTCAGTTTTCTGAGTTCATATAGAACTTTATGTAAAATTGCTATGGTTTATTCCTTAAATGTTAATATTCATCAGTTATCTGGGCCATCATGAGAAGGATTTTTACTACTACAGTTGATCTTTGAACAACAGAAGTTTGAATTGTGCAGGTCCATTTATATGGGGCTTGTTTTATGTGTGTGCTACAGTACTACACTTCTATGGCTGGTTGAATCCATGAATGTGGAACCACAGATACAGGGAAGTAACTGTTAAGTTACATGTGGATTTTCAGCTGCACAGAGGGTTGGTGCCCCAGCCTCCCTCATTGTTGAAGTGTCAACTATGATTCAATATATTTGGTAGATATGGATATCTGTTTCTTCTTAAGTGATTTTTATTCATGGGTAGTTTTCAAGGAATTTGAGAATTTCAACTAATTTGTGAAATTTCTTGTCATAAAGTTATTTATAACACTCCATGTTTATATTTTTAATATTTGTGGAATCTATACTTATGTCACCTTTCTCACTCCTGATATAAGGTGATTAATTGTATCTTGCTTCTTTGTTCCTGGTCAGTTTCACTAGAGATTTATTGATTTTATTGCCTTTTCTCGAAGATTTAGCCTTTGGTTTCTTCTTTTTTCTATTGTATTTTCTATTTTCTCTCATATTTATTTCCATAATAATGACTATTATTTCCTTTTTTCCTGCTTACTTTGGGTTTAATTTACTCTTTTTTTTTTAAATTCTAGTTTCTCCTCCCCACCCCAGTTTTATTGAGATAAACTGACATACAACATTAAGGTGTCTTTGTATTACTTAATGTGAAAATTCAGGTCATTGGCTTGCAATCTTTCTTTATTTTTAATATATGCATTAAGAATTATGAATTCCCCCAAATGTTGCTTTAGCAAAATCCCACACATTTTGATGGACAGTATTTTAACTTTGATTCACTTTAGAGTAATTCATTTTTCCTGTGACTTCTTTGTTTCAGAGGTTATTTAGGTTTTAATTATCTCTAAATATTTAATTTTCTAGAAATCTTTGTTATTGACTTTTAATTTTATTCCTTTGTGATCAGAGACTATGGCATATGTGTCTTGAATACATTTAAGTCTGTTGAGGCTTGTTTTATGGCCCAGTATGTGATTTATATTTATGAATGTTTCCTATGTACTTGAAGAATATGACTTCTGCCATTGTTGGGCTGGTTGTTCTATAGATGTCAGTTAAGCCACTTACATGACTTTGCCATTCAGATTTTCCATACTCTCATTTCTTTTTTTGTTTACTTTCTGTCCAGTATGATCTTTTTCAAACTTCCTTGTGTGGAAGATTAAATCATTAATTTTAAAACTTTCTTCTTTTTTAATGAAGGACTTACTGCTTTGCATTTTCATATAAATACTGCTTTAGCTGCCTGCTACAAATTTTAGTTTATTTTGTTTTCATCTTCCTTTAGTTCAAAATAATTTCTGATTTACTGTGTGATTTCTTATTTGGGCCATGAGTTATTTAGTGGTACATTGTTTAATTTATTAATATATTATTATTTCTTGATTTTTTTCTGTTATTAAGTTCTAATTTAATTTTGTTTTAGTCACAGAACAGCATATGATTTCTTTCCTATTTTTTAAATGGAGTGTCATATAAATGCCAAATAAGTTAGTTAGGTTGGTAACTTGTTCAAAATTTTTTTTCTCTAGTAAAGACCACAGTAATGGTATATTACTGGTATACTAGTAATGAAATAAAATTATTTGTAAATCTTGACAAATAAGTCAGATTAAATTCTATAGATCCAGTTATGTTTATTCCCCATTATGGTTGTGCTTCTAAGGAAATCACATCATATTTTTCTCTGCTTTTATTTATCTTCTTAGTCTGTGTTGAATGGGGAGGGAGAGAAGAAAGAAAGGAAGGGTTGGAAAAAGAGAGAAAGAGAGGGCATGAGGAGGGAGGGAGGGAGAAAGAGAGAGAGAAATGGGGAGAAAAAGAATTTTGCTCTGTTTTCATGCACTGCCTACTTTCTGACTCCTAAATATCCTCCAGCTCAGACTTGTGTACCTACATCTCTACCTGACATCTCTACATTTATTTTATTTTTTTAAATTTTAATTGGAGGCTAATTACTTTTCAATATTGTGGTGGTTTTTGCCATACATTCACATGAATCAGCTATGTGTTCCCCATCCTGACCCTTCCTCCCTCTTCACTCTCCATCCCATCCCTCAGGGTCCTCCCAGTGCACCAGCCATGAGCACCCTGCCTCATGCATTGAACCTGGACTGGCGATTTATTTCACATATGATAATATACATGTTTCTTCTATGTAATCGTTGATTTGCTAGTTCCTGATTACTGTTCTTGGTAGTAGAGCTCATGAACACCAGTGCACAGCTGCCTTTTCTCTCAGCAAAAATTCTCACTACTTAAGGATGTCGCTCTTGCTGTTATATCTTATCTGATGCATCAGTGTTACCAATTCTGCTGGATCATTTTAATTATGGCTACTTAAGGGCCTTTGAATTTACTCTTCCTTGTTATACCCTGCCCCTGTTCTTTGCATACAGTGTAGTGGTAGAGGACATAGGCTTTGGAATGAAAATACTTACATTTGAATCTTGTCTGGACTTCCTAATCTTGTCAAGTTACTTAATTTCTTGGTACTTCAGTTTCTTCATCTGTAAAATGAAAATAATGATAATAATTTCTTTGTAGGGATGCTATGACATTAAATAAGTTAATGTTTGTGAAGTGCTTAGAAACATGCCTGCCACTAGTATGAAAAAATGTTAGCTTTTAAAGTAGCTCAAATGTCATCTCCATAGCCCTGATGCTCTGCTTAAACAGCCATCTGGTCATTCTAAATCACGTTATTCTGCATATTTAAATCCAACTGTGTATTGTAATCTATAATCCTTTTGTTTGTTGTCTATTTCCATACCATCATACGTTTTCCACAAACACAGACAAAAATTATCAACATGAAGACAGCTACTTAGTCTACTTTAATCATTTGTGTATTCCCAGTGTCTAGAAGCATCTGGCACATAGTAGGTGTTAAGTAAAAGTTGCTCAACCAGTAAAAGATGTTAAATGAATCCATGGTATTTTTTAAAGATCAGCCCTCTAGTGGTGGCAAAAGTGATGCATAGCCCTTTTACAATAAATTTATTAATTTCAATAGATTGTTTATCTACTTTCCAAAATAATTTTATTTGATGGGAAAGTACTCAGGTACAAGGGAAAAGGAGTGCGGGAACCAAATAAACCTGATTCAATATAATTGAGGGCTGAATGTGTTTGTTTTTTTTTTTTTGCATGTGGTTTTTAATGCAGAAAAGAGGTGAAGATGTAAAAGAACAACATTTTGTTAGCATTGTACTGGGTGTCATAATAGGTGTCTTGTATAAATTATACCATGCAATTTCCACAACAACACTCTTAAGCAGACTCTTATCTCTACTTTGCAACCGAGGATAGTGACACTTAGACAAAAAGAAGGGTATTTCATAGCCATTACTGGTGAAAAGTAACCATGCCAAGCTGCAGATGGTAAACTTTGTCTGGTTTCTCTCAGAGAAATTTGTCACATGAATGCTTATATGTAAAGAACACTGAACAGTACATTGGGTAGTGTCTTCCATTGTAGTCTTACAGAACATTCTGAGATGTTATTCAAGTGATCGTTTCTTTTATATTGTCCTTTGATTGTAACATAATAATGAGGGCAAATTGTTATTTGACAACAATAAAAACGAGGGAAAAGCAGTTATAAATAACAAGATGAAAGTGTTTCTAAAGGGAAGTAAAATACAGTAGTTGAGGTACAGAACTTTTTGATTATATGATTTCATGTAAGAATAGTTTGCTGAATCTCAACTACTATTACTTTAGATTGGTAGCCTCAAATGTCAATTCTCATTTTTTTTTTCTTTTATACAAAAGTAACACGACTTTTACTTTTATGTAGAACATTTGCAAATAGAGACATTTTAAAGAAAAACATGTTCTCCATATTCCTGCTTCCTATAAATTGCAGTTCTTTAACATTTTATGTTTCTTTCCAGACATTTTTCTTTTCTAGTTGCATTTCTCTGTATGTGGATGCTTGTATTTATACACACTAAAAAATGGCATTCAGGATTCCTATTTATAGCCAAGTGGGAGACTAGATACTCTGAACTATCCTTCTGTGACAAAACAACTAAAAATAGTAGATAAAGTATTTTTAAAAGCATATTTTAAGTTGCATCACTAAACTCACAAGAAAATTAAGCAAAATCCTTAGAGAAGAGAAAGGAAATGAAATTGGGAATCCAGGAAGATAAATGAGCACTGAAACTGTTTTTTTTCCAAGGGATATCTATCAAACCTTATGACGTTGAGCTTCTTTTTAATGGCTACGGTCATGGGCAGGTAACCATGCATCTAGTGTGCCGATGGTTCATGTGTGCATGCTCAGTCATATAGGACTCTTTGCAACCCCATGGACTATAGCCCAGCTGGCTACTCTGTCCATGAAATTTTCGAGGCAAGAATACTGGAGTGGGTTGCCATGCCCTTCTCCAGGGGATCTTCTGAACCCAGGGATCGAACTTGTCTTCCACATCTGCTTCACTGGTGGGCTGATTCTTTTACCACTGAGCCACCTGGGAAGCTCCGTGCTGAAGGTAGTCTTGGTTTATTCATATTGTTAGTACATAATTATTAATAGCATCCTTTTTCACTTTTAAAAATACCCTGGCCTGGGCAATAATTTATATTGTTGCCCTAGGCATGGGCTGCTGAGGAGAGAGATGGCCTTCACAGACATGAAATCTTAACACTATCTCAGTGTATGTCAGGATAGAAGTGGAGAAGGCACAAAGAAGTTCCTAAAATATGGTTACAAACATTGGGGAGATACAGACACCTCTAAACATATAAATTCAGATGCCATTTGGGATAAGACTGAAAAATCGTACACCACTTGCTAACCTCTGTGTGTCTCATATGACAGAGTTGATGTTCACAGTATTAAAACCAGTGATTTTAAAATGTTATTTGAAAAAGCTGAGTTAGATTTGCTACTAGTTTAAGAATATAAGGATGTGTAACAAAGCTTCCGGAAAACACAATTTGATAGTAAAAAGGTTAATGCTTAAGTCCCTCTTAAGCACTAAGATTAAGCAACAGTACATGAATGGTGAACTTCCAGATGTTCAAGCTGGATTGAGAAAAGGCAGAGGAACCAGAGATCAAATTGCCAACATCCGCTGGATTATCAAAACAAAAACAAAAACAAAAACAGTGTTCCAGAAAAACATCTACTACTGCTTTATTGACTATGTCAAGGCCTTTGACTATGTGGATGACAACAAACTGTGGAAAACTCTTCGAGATGGGAATACCAGACCACCTGACATGCTTCCTGAGAAATCTGTATGCAGGTCAAGAAGCAACAGTTAGAACTGGACATGGAACAACAGACTGGTTCCAAATCAGGAAAGGAGTACATCAATGCTGTATATTGTCACCCTGCTTATTTAACTTATATGCAGAGTACACAATGCAAAATGCTGGGCTGGACAAAGCACAAGCTGGAATCAAGATTGCTGGGAGAAGTATCAATAGTCTCAGATATGCAGATGTCACCACCCTAATGGCAGAAAGTGAAGAAGAACTAAAGAGCCTCTTGATGAAAGTGAAAGAGGAGAGTGGAAAAGTTAGCTTAAAACTCAACATTCAGAAAACTAAGATCATGGCATCTGGTCCCATCACTTCATGGCAAATAGATGGGGAAACAATGGAAACAGTGAGAGAATTTATTTTTGGGGGGCTTCAAAATCACTGCAGATTGTGACTGCAGCCATGAAATTAAAAGACGCTTGCTCCTCAAAAGAAAAGCCATGACCACCTAGACAGCATATTAAAAAGCAGAGACATTACTTTATCAACAAAGATCCATCTAGTAAAAGCTATGGTTTTTCCAGTAGTCATATATGGATGTGAGAGCTGGACTATAAAACTGAACACTGAGGAATTGATGCTTTTGAATTGTAGTGTTGGAGAAGACTCTTGAGAATCCCTTGGACTGCAAGGAGATCAAACCAGTCAATCCTAGAGGAAATCAGTCCTGAATATTCTTTGGAGGGACTGATGTTGAAGCTGAAACTCTGATAAACTGGCCACCTGATGCGAAGAACTGACTCCTTGGAAAAGACCCTGATGCTGGGAAAGATTGAAGGCAGGAGGAGAAGGGGATGACAGGATGAGATGGTTGGATGGAATCACTAACACGATGGACATGAGTTTGAGTAGCTCTTGGAGTTGGTGAAGGACAGGGAAGCCTGGCATGCTGCTGTCCATGGGGTTGCAAAGAGTCAGACACGACTGAGTGACTGAATTGAACTAAGTCCATCTGGACAATATAAATTAATTTGATATCTAAATCTTCAATGATGTAAGCTAGATACAAATAAGTGTAACATATGGCAGGAGCTCCATCCATTGTGATGTTCAGAACCACCACACGAGGTTCAACTCTCTGTCCACTTTTGTTATCTGCATTTTCCCTGGGAATAGTATTGGAAAGACTTAGTAGGTTGATGGAAAAACAGGTATCTGACAGTAAGCAATGAAAGTAGATTCGACTTCCTGTTCATGCTATTATTTTTCTTCTTTCTCCTGCGTTCTGCTGTGTAAAAGTCTACGAAAGTCACAGAACATTAGGGTTAAAAGGAACTTTCTTTTGTATAATTTTCTTGAGGGTATAGAAATTAATCAGATACAATCCTTAGTGGCTCAGATGGTAAAGAATCTGCCCGCAGTGTAGGAGACCTGGATTTGATCCCTGGGTCAGGAAAATCACCCAGAGAAGGAAATGGCAACCAGTCCACTATTATTGCCTAGAGAATTCCATGGACAAGTCCATAGGATCGCACAGAGTCTGACACAACTGAAGAGACTTAGCACACAGTCTTTGATATAGTTTTGTAGGTTTTTTTTTTTTTTTTTTTTAACTTCAGAGGAGGAAAGGGAAACTGGAAAGATTTCTAGCCAACTATCAAGTCACAGTTTCTACAGAAGCAATAATTTTATTTCCATAACTAGTTAAAATTAACAACTGTAACACTAGAAACCAAATTGCCATGATTAAAAGTATAATACCTATGTCTAGATCACAATAATATACTAGTTATAAGTAGATATAATTTAAAAAATGATTACTAAAACCTGTAACATCTATTTTTAAGGAAAATGTCAATTATTTTAGAAAATAAAGCATAATTTAACAATTACTATATAAATGTGTGCTATTAGATTTTATCGGTTGCATGTAGATTTATTTTCACAATTTAACCTAGGAATAAAAATACTTTATACTTGTTTTAAAATTTTATGCAACATTTTTTTCAGATTTTACAATTTCAAATATTGTCCTTCAAAATTACTCTTGGTAATGGCTTAATTACATCCTATGCTATTTAAATTATTCCTTTTTCATAGTATTTAGTTTCCCTAATTTTTGATTCTCATGATTAATATTTAAGTGAACATTCTATGCATAAATCTTTTTTTTGCCTTTTTTTATTTTTTTTCCATTTATTTATTTTTTTTTTTTAATTTTTTTTTTATTAGTTGGAGGCTAATTACTTCACAACATTTCAGTGGGTTTTGTCATACATTGACATGAATCAGCCATGGATTTACATGTATTCCCCATCCCGATCCCCCTCCCACTTCCCTCTCTACCCAATCCCTCTAGGTCTTCCCAGTGCACCAGCCCCGAGCACTTGTCTCATGCATCCAACCTGGGCTGATCTGTTTCACCCTTGATAATATACATGTTTCAATGCTGTTCTCTCGAAACATCCCACCCTCGCCTTCTCCTACAGAGTCCAAAAGTCTGTTCTGTACATCTGTGTCTCTTTTTCTGTTTTGCATATAGAGTTATCATTACCATCTTTCTAAATTCCATATATATGTGTTAGTATACTGTATTGGTCTTTATCTTCTGGCTTACTTCACTCTGTATAATGGGCTCCAGTTTCATCCATCTCATTAGAACTGATTCAAATGAATTCTTTTTAATGGCTGAGTAATATTCCATGGTGCATATGTACCACAGTTTCCTTATCCATTCGTCTGCTGATGGGCATCTAGGTTGCTTCCATGTCCTGGCTGTTATAAACAGTGCTGCGATGAACATTGGGGTGCACGTGTCTCTTTCAGACCTGGTTTCCTCGGTGTGTAAGCCCAGGAGTGGGATTGCTAGGTCATATGGCAGTTCTATTTCCAGTTTTTTAAGGAAGCTCCACACTGTTCTCCATAGCGACTGTACTAGTTTGCATTCCCACCAACAGTGTAAGAGGGTTCCCTTTTCTCCACACCCTCTCCAGCATTTATTGCTTGTAGACTTTTGGATAGCAGCCATCCTGACTGGTGTGTAACGGTACCTCATTGTGGTTTTAATTTGCATTTCTCTGATAATGAGTGATGTTGAGTATCTTTTCATGTGTTTGATAGCCATCTGTATGTCACTCTGTATAAATCTTTGAGCATATCTGATGATTTTTTAAGCTATAGTAGAAGTGAAATGGAGAATTCGTGACTGTATTTCATAGGATTCATATAGGATGCAAAATGCTCAAATCCTGCCCTGCCAGTCTTGTTCTCCATGCAGTATCCAAGAGTGCCATGTATGGAGGGAGCAATGACAGCTAGGTACCATTTCAGAGTTTTTTCTGGTAAGAGTGAGTTTGAGCCTCTGGCTCAAATTCAAAGCTTATGAAGACCTTCTCTCTCCTAAGTCCAAATCCAAATGTTTCCACCAGCCAACCATTTAACCTGAATTGATGGACACATCAATTTATAACTATTTATAGCCACACCTATCTACCTTTTCCCATTCCAAGCCACTAGCAGCCACGGATTTCATCTCCATTTCTAAACTTTTGTCAATTTTAGAATGTTATATAAACTGAATCATTTAAGTTGTAACATTTTAAGATGGCTATTTTTCAGTCAGCATAATCCGTCTAAGATCCATGTAAGTTTTTGCACATATAAGTAGTTCATTTTATTGCTGAGTGGTATTCCATGGTGGGGCTTCCCAGGTGGCACTAGTGGTAAAGAACCCACCTGCCAGTGCAGCAGATGTAAGACACACAGGTTTGATCCCTGGGTCAGGAAGATCCCCTGGAGGAGGGCATGGCAACCCACTCCAATTATTGTTGCCTGGAGAACCTCATAGACAGAGGAGCCTGGCAGGCTACAGTCCATAGGATCACAAAGAGTCAGACATAACTGAAGTGACTTAGCATACATTCCATGGTACAGATATAACACAATTTGTTTAACTAGTCATCTATTGAGGAATGTTTTGGTTCCAGGTTTTGACTGTTACAAATACAGCTGCTATGAACATTCTTGTACACAATTTTATGTGGACATAAATTTGGATTTCTCTGGGGTAGAGGCCCAAAAGCACAATTGCTCAGCCATAAGGTTAACTCATGTTTAGTTTTGTGAGAGTTTCCCGAGTGCTGCTGCTGCTAAGTTGCTTCAGTCGTGTCTGACTCTGTGCGACCCCATAGATGGCAACCCACCAGGCTCCCCTGTCCCTGGGATTCTCCAGGCAAGAAAACTGGAGTGGGTTGCCACTTCCTTCTCCAAAGCATGAAAGTGAAAAGTGAAAGCGAAGTCGCTCTGTCCGGTCCGACTCTTCGCGACCCCATGGACTGTAGCCTACCAGACTCCTCCGTCCATGGGATTTTCCAGACAAGAGTACTGGAGTGGGTTGCCATTTCCTTCTCCACTCCAGAGTGACTGTAACATTTTACATTCCCAGCATCAATGTATGAATAATCCAGTATCTCTGCATCTTCATCAGTACTTGGAGTTCTCATTGTTTTTTCTTTTAGCCATTCAAATAGGTCTGTTTTAGGGTTATTTATTTTTATTATGTGAATTTCATTCTATTTTTTGCCTGTTGTTCCATTAGAGGATCGATTTTTAAAAACTTATTAAGAGCACTTTCTTTATGAAGTATATTAACACATCACCTGTTTTTGGAAAGTTTTTATCAATTATTTTCCTTAAAAATTTTTTGGCATACTAAAATATCAAACTTTTAGGTAATCCAATTTTTCCTTTCCTTTGCAAATTATTTTATTACTTTTATGTTTAGGAAGTTGTTGTCTACTGAGAGATTAGTCACCTGTATATTCACTTTTAAGTTTTGTTTTTTACATTTGATTTTTTTTACTTATCTAGAATTTATATATTCCATATATGTTAAAGAATGCATATATATGGAATTTTAAAAGATGGTAACGATAACCTTATATGCAAAACAGAAAAAGAGACACAGGTGTACAGAACAGACTTTTAGACTCTGTGGGAAAAGGTGAGGGTGGGATGTTCAGAGAGAACAGCATTGAAACAAGTATTCTATCAAGGGTGAAACAGATCACCAGCCCAGGTTGGATGCATGAGACGGGTGCTCAGGGCTGGTGCACTGGGAAGACCCAGAGGGATGGGATGGAGAGGAAGGTGGGAGGGGGGATCGGAATGGGGAATACATGTAAATCCATGGCTGATTCATGTCAATGTATGGCAAAAATCACTACAATATTGTAAAATAATTAACATCCAACTAATAAAAATAAATGAAAAAAAAAGAACTATCATGCATCATTTGCTGTGTAAACAATTATTTCAAAACTATTTGAATAGTTGTTTTCTCATTGGTGTATGCTATTTTCTTTATCAGTTGCTCCATTTTTATTTAGACTTGATTTTGTTTTAATTTTGTCTATGGAATTCTATCAATCTGCCCATCAATTCTTGTGCCAGTACCATTTAGCTGGGATTTTGGCAATAACTTGCTAGCAGTCAAATTAAGACTGGGTTCCTGGAACTTAGATATTCTATGTAAATCACTGGAAGTGAGGCCATATGCTTTAGTAACCAAGTGCCAAATGTCAGCATTTTCTTGTTATGAAAATGTAGGGGCCTGACTTACTCATGTTATGTAGGAAACTCTGATTGTACTTCCTACGATGTTCTGCTCTGGAATTGTGTACTTTCAATCAGATATCCAGGATATTTGGCAGTAATTCCCACCTCTTCCTTCGACTAGATCCAAATAGCCCAGAGTCATTCAGTCCTCTTGGAACAGCCTTGGATGTCCAGTAATTCCCCTTGATGGATCTTAACTTTAATATTAACTCTCATTTATACTTTCACAGTGTTGTAACATTTGTAGAGGAGTCTTTTAAGGAAATGAATGGAGTATACTCAGGTCAGTCCATTATAAGCAATGGAATCTGTCTCAGGTTCCCAGAATTGAATTCTGTAAAAGAGTGAAGATCTATCACTAACCGATAGTTTAAGAAATAATTCACCAGAGGGTAGAAAAAGGACTTCAGTTCCTTCTGAAGGTATAATAAGGTTTCAGAGTCTATTCCATGGATTTACAAGTGTTTATGCAGAACCTTTGTCATTTTATTTATTTTCTTAATTTTCAAGAAGACACTCTAGTTGTATCTCTCTGAAGGTAAATCTTAGACTAAGTACCAGTTTCAGTTTCATTTCACAAGTACCACAGTATAAACAGGGATATTTTTGGAAGGGAGTAACATACAACCCAACTCAAAATTGGTTATATAATGAGAGGAATTTGTAGATGCATATAACTGGAAAATTCAGAGAACCTATGAACTTTGGATAGTATAATTCAATGACCAAACAGGATCACCAGCTCCTAGTTTATTTCAGTTTTCCATAGTGTTAATATCATGCTAAGGCCAGTTACTCCTGACATCACAGGAGGTTGTGAGCAATCCCTTAGGTATATGTTTCCTTATTCAGGAGACAGAATGAATGTGTCTTAGCAATCCCAGTGATATTGTGTTCAGGTATTTGGAAAATACTAATGCATTTAAGCCATTCAGAATTCACATCTGGAAGTTGGGAGTAAGGGTAATCCTGTACAAATCACCTGGTAGAGCAAGTTCAGAATCCTGTTACCATGAATGAGAGGAGATGGATGCTGGGCAGCAAACCAAAGCTGTCTGCTACACCCATTATTCAGCACTTTAGAGACAGTTTTTAAAAGAGCCTCTAGAGGATGATTTGTATTAATACAGCTGAATGTTTTAGTGGAGCCCTATAGAGACTGTGAATACTCCTGGATCTCAATCAACAACAAATATTTATTTGGTGACTCTGTACTACATGCCAAGCAGTTTCCTGCCATTGCACATATCCTGGGAAGAATAAAAGGGATTGTTTCTCATCAGAATACTGGGTTTACAGGGGTAAAGTTTGTGCAAAATCCACTCTGTATAGATGAATCCTTTGTTAAATAACTTGGTATGTGGTCAGCACAAAGGCAGCTGGGCTGCTCCAACTGCCCCTTCTCCTCAAGCCATAGTTGTTTATTGAGTGGTGCTGCTAACAAAAATTAAATACAGAGGGAAAATATTAAAAGCTGCAAAGGAAAAGCAACAAATAACCTTATGGGGATTCCTCTATATGTTATCAGCCTATTTTTCAGCAGAAACTCTGTGGGACAGAAAAATGTGGCAAGATATATTTAGTGATGAAAGGGAAAAACCTAAAACCAAGATTACTCTACCCAGCAAGGCTCTCATTCAGATTTGATGGAGAAGCTAAAAGTTTTACAGACTAGCAAAAACAGATAATTCAGCACCAGCAAACCAGGTTTACAACAAATGCTAAAGGTACTTCTTTATGTGGGAAACACAAGAGAAGAAAAAGGCCTAAAAAACAAACATAAAACAATTAAGAAAATGGTAATAGGAACATATGCATATCGATAATTACCTTAAATGTAAGTGGATTAAATGCTTCAACCAAAAGATACAGCATGGATGGCTGAATACAGAAATAATACCCATATATATAAGACCATATATATATGTGTGTGTGTGTGTGAGTGTGTGTGTATAAATAAAAGACCCTGCAAGAGTTCACTTCAAACCTAGGAACACATACAGACTGAAAGTGAAGGGATGGAAAAAGATATTCCCTGAAGTAGCAATACTCATATCAGAAAAAATAAACTTTAAAGAGTATTAGACAAGACAAGGGAGGATACTACACAGTGAAAAGTGAAAGTTGCTCAGTTGTGTCCAACTCGTTGCGATCCCATGAACTGTAGCTGCCAGGCTTCTCTGTCCATGGAATTCTTCAGGCAAGAATACTGGAGTGGGTAACCATTACCTTCTCCAGGGGATCTTCCCAACTCAGGGATCGAAGCCAGGTCTCCCACATTGCAGGCAAATACTTTACCATCTAAGCCATCAGAGAAGCCCACTACACAGTGATCACAAGAAGTGATCAAGTGATCCAGTGATCCAAGAAGAAAATATAACAATTGTAAATATTTATGCACCCAACATAGCACCTCAATACATAAAGCACATGCTAACAGCCATAAAAGGGGAAATCAACAGTAATACAATAATAGCAGGGGACTTTAGCACTTCAATTGTACCAATGGACAGGCCATCCAGACATAAAACTAAGGAAGCATAAGCTTTAAATGACACATTAGACCAGGTGGAACTAATTGATATCTGCAGGTCATTCCATCCAAAAGCAGAGTACACTCTTTGCTCAAGTGCATATGGAACATTCTCCAAGATGGACCACATCTTGGGTCATAAATGCTAATCACATTTTGAACATCAGGGGATTTTACTTTCCAGATGCACTGTTTATCTGACTAAACATGCTACTAATTCCCATCAAGCCCTATCAGCTTCACATCTTTGAGAACCTTTGTCTTTTTTAAGCAGATTGGACATTTTAAGAGATATAAAACAATGGTTTAAGTACAAAGACTTAAACAGATGATTTTCTCCAGTGATTTTTGTTTTCTTTCATATACTTAACAGGCTTATTGAAGATTATTACAAGAAAAACAACACGAAGAAAAGATAAGGATATGATCCAGCCAAATCTTGGGAAAAATTAAATGAAAAATCAAATCCAGTTTTTTTTTTTTTTTTTGTAATTTTAGTACAAGAGCATAGTGTTGATGTCCATCAGTATGTCTATCAGTCTTTATAATATGTGGCTATCCATAATGTACTTGGGGGCTTCCCAGGTAGCTCAGTGGTAAAGAGTCTACCTACCACTGAAGGAGGCTACCAGTGAAGCAGGCTGAGGAGACACGGGTTCAATTGTCCTCAGGGTTGCAAAGAGTCATACATGACTGAGCACACAGCACAATAATGTAGTTGGACATGCAAAAGTAATCTGTGAGACATTTGAAGCGACTGAATTAGTTTGACTTTTTAAAATAAGTCCTGTGAGGCTTATTTCTTCCAGGTAACTTGTAGTCTTGGAGTAGCTGTGACTCAAAATGTAAATCTACCTGCAGTGGTGTTGCAAACTCTCTAATGGTAGATTATGTTTGTCCACACTCCAGTTAGCATTTTCTATCAATTTTTTTTTCAGATAGAAGATTTATTCAGTATCATCAACTTGGAAACATAAAAAATCTAAGGAAATTTATGGCCTATACATTTCTTTATTAGGTAAATAATCAACAAAAATGCACACATATGATCACTAAATGACATGTGCAAGAAAGTTCATAGCAATTCTATTTATAATAATTCCAAACTGGAAAGAATCCAAATGTCCATCAACATTAGACTGGATAAACACATAGTCAGACTATACTAGAAAACATTGAGAAGGAATAATCTACAGGTTTTCAGAGCAATGTGGAGAAATTTCAAAGCATAATTTTGAGCAAAAGAAATTATCAAGGAGAAAGCACATAGTGTCTGATTACACTTATACAGAGCACACAGCAGAAACATACCTATGCTGTTAAAAATTCAGGAGGGTAGTGATTTTTTTAATATAAATTTATTTATTTTAATTGGAGGCTAATTACTTTACAATATTGTACTGGTTTTGCCATACATTGACATGAATCTGCCACGGGTGTACTCGTGTTCCCCATCCTGAACTGCCCTCCCACCTCCCTCCCCACCCCATCCCTCTGTGTCATCCCAGTGCACCAGCTCCAGGCACCCTGTTCAGTTCAGTTTAGTTCAGTCGCTCAGTCATGTCCGACTCTTTGCGACCCCATGAATCACAGCACACCAGGCCTCCCTGTCCATCACAAACTCCCGGAGTTTACTCAAACCCTGTATCATGAATCAAACCTGGACTGGCGATTTATTTTACATATGATAATATGCATGTTTTAGTGTCATTCTCCCATATCATCCCACCCTCACCCACTCCCATAGAGTCCAAAAGACTATTCGATACACCTGTGTCTCTTTTGCTGTCTCGCATACAGGGTTATTGTTACCATGTTTCTAAATTCCATATATATGCATTATTACACTGTACTGGTGTTTTTCTTTCTGGCTTACTTAACTCTGTATAATAGGCTCCAGTTTCATCCATCTCATTAGAACTGATTCAAATGCATTCATTTTATTGGCTGAGTAATATTCCATTGTGTATATGTACCACAGCTTTCTTATCCATTCGTCTGCTGATGAACATCTAGGTTGCTTCCATGTCCTGGCTATTATAAACAGTGCCATAATGAACATTGTGGTACACGTGTCTCTTTCAATTCTGGTTTCCTCAGTGTCTATGCCCAGCAGTGGAATTGCTGGGTCATATGGCAGTTCTATTTCCAGTTTTTAAAGGAATCTCCACACTGTTCTCCATAGTGGCTGTACTAGTTTGCATTCCCACCAACAGTGTAAGAGGGTTCCCTTTTCTCCGCACCATCTCCAGCATTTATTGCTTGTAAACTTTTGGATAGGAGCCATTCTGACTGGCATGAAATGGTACCTCATTGAGGTTTTGATTTGCATTTCTCTGATAATGAGTGATGTTGAGCATCTTTTCATGTGTTTTTTTAGCCATCTGTATGTCTTCTTTGGAGAAATGTCTGTTTAGTTTTTTGGCCCACTTTTTGATTGGGTCTTTTATTTTTCTGGAATTGAGCTGCAGGAGTTGCTTGTATATTTTTGAGATTACTTCTTTGTCTGTTTCTTCATTTGCTATTATTTTCTCCCATTCTGAAGGCTGTCTTTTCACCTTGTGTATAGTTTCCTTTGTTGTGCAGAAGCTTTTAATTTTAATTAGGCCCCATTTGTTTATTTTTGCTTTTATTTCCAATATTCTGGGAGGTGCATCATAGAGGATCTTGCTGTGGTTTATGTCTTATAGTGTTTGGCCTATGTTTTCCTCTAGGAGTTTAATAGTTTCTGGTCTTATGTTTGGATCTTTAATCCATTTTGAGTTTATTTTTGTGTATGGCATTAGAAAGTGTTCTAGTTTCATTCTTTTACAAGTGGTTGACGAGTTTTCCCAGCACCACTTGTTAGAGATTGTCTTTTCTTCATTGTATACTCCTGCCTCCTTTGTCAAAGATAAGGAGTCCATAGGTATGTGGATTTATCTGTGGGCTTTCTATTTTGTTCCATTGATCTATATTTCTGTCTTTGTGCCAGTACCATACTTTGCAGGATATAAAATTAACACACAGAAATCCCTTGCATTCCTGTATACTCACAATGAGAAAACAGAAAGAGAAATTAAGGAAACAATTCCATTCACCATTGCAATGAAAAAAAAAATACTTAGGAATATATCTACCTAAAGAAACAAAATACCTATATATAGAAAACTATAAAACACTGGTGAAAGAAATCAAAGAGGACACAAATAGATGGAGAAATATACCGTGTTCATGGATTGGAAGAATCAATATAGTGAAAATGAGTATACTACCCAAAGTAATCTATAGATTCAATGCAATCCCCATCAAGCTACCGATGGTATTTTTCAGACAACTAGAACAAATAATTTCATAATTTGTATGGAAATACAAAAAACCTTGAATAGCCAAAGCAATCTTCAGAAAGAAGAGTGGAACTGGAGAAACCAAACTGCCTGACTTCATTCTCTACTACAAAGCCACAGTCATCAAGACAGTATGGTACTAGCACAAAGATAGGAAAGTAATTTAAATTAATAACTTTAAAAATGATCATACTTTGGAGTGGTGCCCTGTGCCTGACTGAAGTTATAACGAATCCACCATGAAGTGATCCTTGTAACATAAAGTTTTCTTTGATATACACATTTCATTAGGTCTATCTCTTTTTAGGATGAATTTGGTATGACCGTCTACTGGTGTCCAGGCTTGCCTTTGGGGCCTTACAAGGAATTCACTGGTGATCTTTTGGTTGATAATTGAAAATCTTCTCTGTTGTTTTAAAGATATCACTAACAATTGAAGGGCTTTTTGGTCAGAAGTTTTCCATCTCAGGCATAATTGCATGGGACTTAATTCTCAAGGGCTTCCTGTAGAGAACTTCATTATTAGGAGGATCTTTATACAGGGTGTCTTCTGGGGCCTGTAGCCTCTCTCCCAAAAGGTCTCCCTCCCTGTTAATCCTTGGATTCTGCTCTTGCAGTCAGAATATGTTACCCCAGCTCACAGTAGGACGGGGGCACAGACATGAACATGGTAGACATTACAAACACTATATTTCTGGCTCTTTCCTCAACCAATCTTTAGGAACTTCAGACTCCTCAAATTCATCCTACAGTGTTTTATCCTCGTGGGGAAGAAGGTCTCATGTACATTTATTTATCACTTCCTTCAACTTCTACGTGTCATTTGTCACTTTCCTCTGATGCTAAAGATGCCTCTGTTGGGTGTCTATTTCTTGCCTCTCCATATCTCCATACTATTACTGGCCAGTCTGATAAGCTGTTTAGTTCACTGTGTGTCATATTGCAAATGGCTGCAGCCCACCTGTGTTATTTCTGTTACCTAAGTTCATAATAGCAAGAGGAACATGTGTGTCACTTACTGAGCTCATGCTAATGAGTGGCTGTCTAAACTAAGCTCTTTAAATGGATTATCTCATTTGATTTTTATGACTACCTTCTGAGGAAGACATTCCTCATATCCTTGTTTTATAGATGAGAAAATGGACACACAAAGGCATTATATAACTTGCCCCAATTCATGCAGCTTGTATGGAGTAGAACCAGGATATGAACCCAGGTCTGTCTCTCACAAGAGCCCAAGCTCAGCCCTTAATCTAAGGAATTTCTGTCAAAAAAAAAAAAAAAAAAAAAGGAGGACCTTGAATTGCCACTGTTTTATGACAGCTAAGAGACAGAGTGTGCATTGTATTCAGAAGTGTTCCTTCAGTGACTGGACCATCACCTTTTGGCTAGATATTGCCTCCGTCTTCCCTCGTAGTCTGGCATTTTCTAAGAGTACCTGAGTCCTCTATGAAAAGCAGCTCTTTGTCCAGACATGTTTGATCCTAAGCTATATATATATATATATATATATATATATATATATATATATATATATATATATATACAGTGTGTAGTTTTTTTATTTTTATTAGTTGGAAGCTAATTACTTTACAATATTGTAGTGGTTTCTGCCATACATTGACATGAATCAACCATGGATTTACATGTGTTCCCCATCCCGATCCCCCCTCCCATACAGTGTGTGGTTTTGTCACAAGTTCTTTATTTTAAACTATTTCATTTTACTAGGCAATATTGTTAGTATATCATTTTAGCTAATGATGCATTTTACTTGTTTGCTCTCCGACTTTCTAAGTTTTTATTTATTTGCATATAATAGTGTTTGTTTTATAGCATATTTAAACTTTTTTCTCTTCAATCTTGGTAGACCCTATGTTATTGCTCAGTCATGTCTGACACTTTGTGACCCCATGGACTGCAGCACACCAATCTTCCCTGTCCATCACTGTCTCCCAGAGCTTGCACAAACTCAGGTCCATTGATTCGGTGATGCCATCCAATGATCATGTCCTTTGTTGTCCACTTCTCCTCCTGCCTTCAATCTTTCCCAGCATCAGAGTCTTTTCCAATGAGTCAGTTCTTTGCATCAAGTAGCCAAAGTATTGGAGCTTCACCTTCAGCATCAGTCTTTCCAATGAATATTCAGGGTTGATTTCCTTTAAGATTGACTGGTTTTAATCTCCTTGCAGTCCAAGGGACTCTCAAGAGTCTTCTTCAACACCACAGTTCTAAAGCATCAATGCTTTGGCACTCAGCCTTCTTTATGGTCTAACTCTCACATTCGCACATGACTACTGGAAAAACCATAGCTTTGACTATACAGCCTTTCGTCGGCAAAGTTATGTGTCAGCTTTTTAATATGCTGTCTAGGTTTGTCATAGCTTTTCTTCCAAGGAGCAAGCATCTTTTAATTTCATGACTGCAGTCACCATCTGCAGTGATTTTGGAGCCCAAGAAAAGAAAGTCTGTCACTGATTCAGTTATTTCCCCATCTATTTGCCATGAAGTGATAGGACTGGATGCCATGATCTTTGTTTTTTAAATGTTGAGTTTTAAGTCAGCTTTCTTTTTATTTATTTATTTATTTATTTTATTAGTTGGAGGCTTTCTCACTGTTGTCTTTCACTTTCATCAAGAGGCTCTTTAGTTCTTCTTCGCTTTCTGCATAACCGTGGTATCATCTGCATAGCTGAGGTTATTGATATTTCTCCTCGCAATCTTGATTCCAGGTTGTGATTCATCCAGCCTGGCATTTCACATGATGTACTCTGCATATAAATTAAGTAAGCAGGGTAACATATACAGCCTTGACGTACTCTTTTCCCAATGTTGAACCGGTACATTATTCCATGTCTGATTTAGCCGTGGCTTCTTGATCTGCCTACAGGTTTCTCAGGAGGCAGGTAAGGTCATTTGGTATTCCCATCTCTAAGAATTTTCCAGTTTGTTGTGATCTACACACTTGAAGGCTTTAGCATAGTTAATGAAGCAGAAATAGATGTTTTTATGGAATTCTCTTGCTCTTTCTTTGATCTAGCAGATGTTGCCAATTTGATCTCTGGTTCCTCTACCTTTTCTGAATCCAGCTTTTACATCTGGAATTTCTCAGTTCACATACTCTTGAAGCCTAGCTGGAAGGATTTGAGGATAACCTTGTTAGCCTGGGAAATGAGCATAATTGTATGGTAGTTTGAACATTCTTTGTCACTGCCCTTCTTTGGGATTGGAATGAAAGCTGGCCTTTTCCAGTCTTGTGACCACTGCTGAGTTTTCCAAATTTGCTAGCATTTTGAGTGCAGCACTTTAACAGCATCACCTTTGAGGATTTGAAATAGCTCAGGTGGAATTCCATCACCTCCACTATCTTAGTTCGTAGGGATGCTTACTAAGGCCTTTCATAGAGGTAGGTCCTATAAGGTCTCTTTAAAACCATTATTTCCACTTAGCATTTCATGTTTGAGGATTGGTTTTAAATCTTTATATTTCTTTTAGTTTTTATCTTGTTATCTTTGTTGTTTTCTGTTATAAAAGCATATTTTAATCTCACTAATAGCATAGCCTCACTATCTTTCATACTTAAGGGGATGGGAGCTAGCCATGGAGATCTGTGTGGGATGGGAGTACAATGGATGTTTGTGTGGGCTTGTGCTCAGTCCAGTTGTTCCCCGATATTAGAGATCCAGCTCCATAAGTTCACTTTGTTATGGTTCTCTTTTTACAAAGGGACTTTTTAAATTTCACAGTAGTTGTGATAGTCCAATAGTAATAGTAGTTGTAGTAAAAGTAACAGTAGCATCAACTATAATTTACAAAGCATCAATACACTAGGCATGGATCTAGGTGCTTTACTTCCACATCTTATTTCATTTCCCTATAAACTTACAAGTAGGCATTTTATTCATAAGAAGTTGAACTCCAAGAGATTAAATCATTTGTAGAGCCTAGATTTGAATCTGATAGTGGTGGTTTAGTTACTAAGTCATGTCCGACTCTTGCAACCCCAGGGACTATAGCCCACCAGGCTCCCTTGCCCATGGGATTTTTCAGGCAAGAATACTGGAGTGGGTTGCCATTTCCTTCTCCAGGGATCTTCCTGACCCATGTCTCCTGCATTGCAGTTGGATTCTTTACCACTGAGCTACCAAAGAAACCCATCTAGATCTATCTAAATTCTAAAACCTTCGCTTTTTCTGTAATAGTCTCCTGCACACAGATGCCTTGGGGAAAACAAGATGCCTAAAAACAGAGGAGATGGAGGACTTCCCAGGGTGCTCCCCTTCCACCTGAATTCATTTAGTTCTTCCTGCAAAGGGAAACATCCCCATCCCAACCAGATAGCTGGTTATGTTGTCGTTCAGGACCAAAGACCTTTCCAGACCGAGCTGACACAAGGATCTGGTCTTCATGGGGACAAAGCAGCCTCTGGATGAAAGTCTGTCACCTTGGCTTGCTTCCTTACTTACAGTATGGCTAATATCAGCTGCTTCTAGGTATTCAAAAACCCCTGTAGGCAGGCTTTCATCCCGGCTGTTTTATCAAGGCAGTGTATCACTTTTCCCTCTCTGCTAATGAGCACTAGAAGTAGCTTTCCTCAGCAAATTCTGTTTCTTTTTGCAGACAGACCTGCTGAAGCCCTGAATGTTATCCTCTGTTTTCCCTCCTGGTTATTTAAACACTTTAAAATACCTATAGGAAGAACACAGTGGCAAATATCCAACATCACCTCCTATTCACCACTCAGGATCCAGTTTACTTTTGCAACCAGAGTAACCAGTACCAGCTGCTGTGCAACTCATTCTTTTTTGTGTGTGTGCAACTCATTCTTAAAGTTCCTTTTACATGAAGCCATTTAAGATTACTTAACCAAGCTGTCAACCCTCATCTGCCTAGCTAAAACCTTATTTAAAAAATATAAGCTTTGTTTATTTTTCTCTTTCAAAGTTTAAAAACCTATTTGGATATAACACAATGACAGCTTTTCTTTGCAGCTATTGGAAATTTCTCCAAAAGATTTGCAAGTGTGTTTTGTACTTGTTTGTAAAAGTTAGATTTGCTGTCCTAAGTAGATGACTGAAAAAAGTACTAATATTGACAAGAGAGCATAACCATACAAGGTGGCATTTTAAAAATGTTGACTTACTAGGGTAGGTAGAAGGGATCATTGGGAAAACCACAGTGCTGGAGATCAGAAAATCTGCTGTCCTAATGGCCAAGCATGAGATACTGGACATATCACGTTGCCTAAATATCAGTCTTCCCCTTACTTAAATGAAGGTGAGGGTAATGAGACTAGATGGTCCTTTCGTTTCTAAGAGTCTTTATATGTCATCTGGCAGAGGGAGACACCAGGCCCAACTCCCAAATGACAGGTATACAGAAGAGTGGATTGGAGAGACAGTTGCTTAATGTGATAGTTATTAATTTATTTTATCTCATGTCTGAATCCACACTTCTTTGCCTTCCTTTGTGTTATTGGAATTGGACTCAGTTAAGTTCAGTTGCTCAGTCGTGTCCAACTCTGCGGCCCCATAGACAGCAGCATGCCAGGCTTCCCTGTCCTTCACCAACTCCCGGAGCCTGCTCAGACTCGTGTCCATTGAGTCGGTGATGCCCTCCAACCATCTCATTCTCTGTCATCCAATTCTCCTCTGGCCTTTAATCTTTCCTGGCATCAGGGTCTTTTCCAATGAGTTGGTTCTTCACATCACGTGGCCAAAGTATTGGAGTTTCAGCTTCAGCATCAGTCCTTCCAATGAATATTCAGGATTGATTTCCTTTAGAACGGATTGGTTTGATCTCCTTGAATTCCAAGGGACTCTCAAGCGTCTCCTCCAACACCACAGTTCAAAAGCATCAATCTTTCGGCGCTCAGCTTTCTTTATAGTTCAACTCTCACATGGAATTGGACTATGCAGATGTTTTTCCTGTGCCAGCTGACCTTGTTGCTAGGTTATACCAATAGAGGGCGCTAGAGGAACACCGTTGGACTAGAAAAGGAGGAAACCTTTCTGAGTGCTGTTTTCCATTGGGATTAGTGTCAGCGTGCTGATAGCGTTAACTTTAGTAGACTTCACTGTTGAGCAGTGGCCAAGTTCTTCTGGTATGGTTCTTTGCCACCACAGTGGCACTCGTCACAGTTCAGCTGTGGCCCGTGCTTTCCAGCCGGTTTCTACTCCATCCAGTGATGGATTGCCCCTGAGACTGAGATGTAGCTTTTGGCTTCTTGCAAGTGTTCTTGCACTGGCATGCTGTGTGTTTCTGGAGAAGTCATATCCCTCCCATCAGATGTCTGAATCTAGCCTTGGGGAAGGCCTCTTTTAAATTTCTCAGTTCCTTCTTGCTCCGCCTCCCTCAACCCTAGAGTCTCTTATACCTCTTCTAGAAGTTAACCATGTTTAACTACTTAACAATTCTTTATAATTCTCTTAATGGAAGTACTGGTATGGTTTCTGTGTGTCATCTGAATGGACCCTGACTGATACATTTAATAACTGGCACAGCAAGCAATACACACACGCATGTGTGGCTTAGGACAGAGGTCAAAATAAACTGACCAACAAGACCTTTGGAGGAGGGAATAGAAAAAAAAATTAGGTGTCAGAGAAGGACATGAAAAATGTTACTTTCCTACATAGAATCTGCCCTATTTACAGCTGGGCTGGCTCTATTGGCAAAGGGGATGTGACTGAGTATGGAAGAGAGCTTAGGAAAATGAAACTAATAAAAACATGTTTATTGAGTTCCAAAACACTGACTTCAAAACAATTAAATTAATAAAGTAGTTTTACTCTTTTTTTAACTCAATGAAAGTCTTTAAAAATTAAATTGTTTTTAACTCATGATTTGTTAACTCAATAAATGTAGTTTTCGATTTAATTGCTTTTGAAATTACTGCTTTTGAATGTAATAAAAGTTAAAAATTTTACCCTTTTATTACCTTACTTGTTTTAAAGGCTCTCAATCAACCTTTTCTCTCTACTTAGCCCTGAAGAACAATTTGCAAAGTATCAGTGCCCTGCAGGGAACCAGGGATGCTGCCTGTAAGGAGTAAGCCCACAAAGCTGTGAAATAACAGTGAGGAGACTAAATGCCATCTATAGGCAGATATTTCAAGTATCCAGGTACTCTCTTGGTCATGCTCACGTGTAGTACTTTTCCCACCGTCACTCTTGAGTGATGACATTGTATCAGACTTTGCTGGAAAAGTGAAACAGTCAGAGGTATAGCTCATTTTCCTACTATCAGGCCTATAAGAATACTTACCATCTGTAGCTATGTCCCTTTTTTCCTTCCTTCTGCTACAACAGAAAAAGATGACTTTCTCATATCAAAGACCAACTTTGCTCCTTGCCCTCTGAATCCCATCCTCATTTGCTTTCTCAAGGCCTTATTGAGTCAATTATCAACCCTTCTTTCTTTGCTTTATTATTTTCATTATTATAAAAATTATGTTTTTATGATAAAAATTATACATAGAAGAGACACATTTCTTATCTCTGTTTTCATCTCATATGCCGTATTGAACCTCGTCTTTTTGCCCCTTCCCCCATTACAATTGTTGAGTCAAAATCACAAACACATTCCTTGTCACAAACCGATAGGACACAGCTCAGTCTCATTTTACTCAATCTTTGAAATCATTTATCAGTGTTGACCAGTCTTTACTTGAAACATGGTTCATTCTTGACTTCTTTGACACAATACTCTATTGATTATCTCATTGAATATGTAATCTCAGTCCCTTTGCTGGCAGTTTCTCATCTAAATATTGGGGTTCTTCAGGGTTCAGTTCTAGAATCTTTTTTTTTTTCTTCCCTGAAGTGATTTCATCAATTACAATGGATATATATAAAACGCTTGTTATGGCTGAATTGTGACTCCCAAGAGTTCTACGTTAAAGTCTTAACCATCAGTATGTAACTATAGTTGGAGGTAGGCCTTTTAAGAGATGTTGAACAAAAACATAAAAAATTTATGTATTATTAATATATCTCCGGACTTCCCTGGAGGCTCGGACAATAAAGTGTCTGCCTACAATGCAGGAGACCCGGTTTCAATCCCTGGGTGGGGAAGATCCCCTGGAGAAGGAAATGGCAACCCACTCCAGTATTTTTGCCTGGAAAATCCCATGGACTGTAGCCTACAGTCCATGGGGTTGCAAAGAGTCAGACACGACTGAGCGACTTCCCTTTCAATATATCTCCAGGATGAATTTTCTATATCCTCTTTTTCTCCATTTCCATCATCAATATTCTTAATGGAAATGTATTTTACTTCTAATATTATCTCTGGACTTGGTCTTCCTCTTTCCCTTCTTGCCTGCCTTCCAGTCATTCTCCATGCCATAGCCAGAGTGTTATATATGGAATATTTGTGTCCACTCAAAATTCCTATGTTGAAGCCTAACTCCTAGATGGTATTAAGAGGTGGGGTCTTTGGGAGATGATTAGGTCATGATGGATGTCCTCGTGAGTGTGATCAGTTCAGTTCAGTCACTCATTCATGTCCGACTCTTTGCGACCCCATGAACTGCACCATGCCAGGTCTCCCTGTCTGTCACCAACTCCCGGAGTTTACTCATATCCATGTCCATTGTGTCAGAGATGCCATCCAACCATCTCACCCTCTGTCGTCTGCTTCTCCTCCTGCCCTCAATCTTTCCCAGCATCAGGGCCTTTTCAAAAGAGTCAGCTCTTCACATCAGGTGGCCAAAGTATTGGAGCTTCAGCTTCAACATCAGTCCTTCCAATGAACACCTAGGACTGATCTCCTTTAGGATGGACTGGTTGATCTCCTTGCAGTCCAAGTGACCCTCAAGAGTCTTCTCCAACCCCACAGTTGAAAAGCATCAATTCTTCAGCGCTCAGCTTTCTTTATAGTCCAACTGTCACATCCATACATGACCACTGGAAAAACCACTGAAAAAACATGACCACAAGTCAAAACTGCCTTGACTAGATGGACCTTTGTAGGCAAAGTAATGTCTCTGCTTTTTAATATGCTATCTAGGTTGGTCATAACTTTCCTTCCCAGGAGTAAGCGTCTTTTAGTTTCATGGCTGCAATCACCATCCGCAGTTATTTTGCAGCCCAGAAAAATAAAGTCAGCCACTGTCTCCACTGTTTCCCCATCTATTTGCCATGAAGTGACGGGACCGGATGCATTCAAATGGGAATAGCTTTCTTTTTCTCCTTTGGTTTTCATTTCTCTTCTTTTCACAGCTATTTGTAAAGCCTTCTCAGACAGCCATTTTGCTGTTTTGCGTTTCTTTTTCTTGGGGATGGTCTTGATTCCTGTCTCCTGTACAAAGTCATGGACCTCCGTCCATAGTTCATCAGGCACTCTGTCTATCAGATCTAGTCCCTTAAATCTATTTCTCAATTCCACTGTATAGTCATAAGGGATTTGATTTAAGGCATACCTGAATGGTCTAGTGGTTTTCCCCACTTTCTTCAATTTAAGTCTGAATTTGGCAATAAGGAGTTCATGATCTCAGCCACAGTCAGCTCCTGGTCTTGTTTTTGCTGACTGTATAGAGCTTCTCCATCTTTGGCTGCAAAGAATATAATCAATCTGATTTTGGTGTCGACCATCTGGTGATGTCCATGTGTAGAGTCTTCTCTTGTGTTGTTGGAAGAGGGTGTTTGCTATGACCAGTGTGTTCTCTTGGCAGAACTCTATTAGCCTTTTCCCTGCTTCACTCTGTACTCCAAGGCCAAATTTGCCTGTTACTACAGGTGTTTCTTGACTTCCTACTTTTGCATTCTAGTCCCGTATAATGAAAATAACATCTTTTTTGGGTGTTAGTTCTAGAAGGTCTTGTAGGTCTTCATAGAACTCTTCAACTTCACCTTCTTCAGTGTTACTTGTTGGGGCATAGACTTGGATTACCACGATATTGAATGGTTTGACTTGTAAACGAACAGAGATCTTTCTGTCGTTTTTGAGATTGCATCCAAGTACTGCATTTTGGACTGTTTTGTGTCCATGATAGCTACTCCATTTCTTCTAAGGGATTTCTGCCCACAGTAGTAGATATAATGGTCATCTTAGTTAAATTCACCCATTCCAGTCCATCTTAGTTTGCTGATTCCTAGAATGTCAATATTCATTCATGTCATCTCTTGTTTGACTGCTTCCAATTTGCCTTGATTCATGGACCTAACATTCCAGGTTCCCATGCAATATTGCTCTTTACAGCATCGGACCTTGCTTCTATCACCAGTCCCATCCACAGCTGGGTGTTGTTTTTGCTTTGGCTCCATCCCTTTATTCTTTCTGGAGTTATTTCTCCACTGATCTCCAGTAGCATATTGGGCACCTACCAACCTGGGGAGTTCATCTTTCAGTGGCCTATCTTTTTGCCTTTTCATACTGTTCATGGAGTTCTCAAGGCAAGAATACTGAAGTGGTTTGCCATTCCCTTCTCCAGTGGACCACATTCTGTCAGACCTCTCCACCATGACCCATCCATATTGGGTGGTCCCACACAGCATGACTTAGTTTCATTGAGTTAGACAGGCTGTGGTCCATGTGATCAGATTGGCTAGTTGTCTGTGGTTGTGGCTTCAGTCTGTCGGCCCTCTGATGCCCTCTCTCAGTGCCTATTGTCTTACTTGGGTTTCTGTTACCTTGGATGTGGGGTATCTCTTCACGGCTGCTCCAGCAAAGTGCAGTCGCTGTCCCTTACCTCAGACATGGGTTAGCTCCTCTCGGCCGCTGCCCCTGACCTCGGACGTGGGATAGCTCTTCTCGGCCACGCTTGTGCACCATTGCAGCTGCCGCGATGTGTGTGAGTGTGATTAATGCCCTTATAATGAGGCCCCTCCTGCCATGCGAGGTTGTAGTGAAAAGATAGCAGTCTGGAATCCTGAAGAGCTTTCTCACCAGGCACCAAATCAGCCAGTGCCCTGGTCTTGGACGTCCCAGCCCCCAGAACTGTGAGCGATAAATGTTTGCTGTTTATAATCCACTACTTTGTGGTATTTTTGTATATTATAGCAGCCTGAACAGACTAAAGTCATCTTTAGAAATATAAATATGATCATGGTACTAAACATAAAGTTATCTAATGGTTTCTATTGAACTTGGAATAAAATTCCAACTTTTAATCTGACTCCTTGCCTCTCTCTTTTTTTTTTTTAAACCAGTCTCCCTCTTACCTACAGAGCTCTAGCTAATCTGGTCTATCTTCAGTTTCTTGGATATACTAAACTCTTCCGCTTCAAGACTTATCATGTTTCATATCCTTGAAATGCTCTTTCTGCCGTTTCTTGCATGGCTTGTTTCTTTTATTAATGATAATCTCTTCAGAGAGGTTATTCATGATTATAATAACTAAATAGACTGTGCTCTGTTGTTATTCTTATAAATACCCTTATTTACTTCCTTTGTAGCATGTATTCAGTCTTACAATTATTTTAATTGTCAACATACTTGGTTATTGTCTGATATCTCAACTAGAATGTAATTATGAGGTCAGGATTCATGCCTCTATTATATTCTTCTTTGTCTCCAGAATCAAGAAATATTAGCAATATTTGATGAAGGAATGAATGCCTTTCTTTTTTGTCTCTTTGGCTTGACTATTTTCTAAATTGTGAACCTTGATCCTTGATGTCTCCTCAACCGCACTTAACTCTGTCTACTCCCTTTACTGTACTTTCTTTTCTGCTCTATATATACTTCTCAGAGTCCAATTTGCAGCTATTTGAGTTCAACCTGTTAACTTCAATGTGGGCCCTAGGCAGCCTACTTGTTAGATGATTGTCCTCTGTTATGTTTGATCCTCAACTGGTAGAATAAGCCTTACCCCCATAAAAGGAGGTGGAAATAGTGATTAACCCGAGTCTAGAATTCTATTTTCCTTGAACTTTGAGAGAAAAGAGTCATGCTGATCTGGGATACTCTCATTTTGAAACATCTTGTTTCTTGATTCTGAGAATGCTAGGAGTCAACCAAGGGACCACATTGAGAGAGGGGAGTTGTACTAGTGACCCAGTCATGTCCTCCAAATCTGCCTAAGACTGCGGAGGAACATTCAGGACATTTTAACTTTCTCTCATACAAAGAATGTGAGAAACAGTGAATATTAACAAGAAAACAAAATGGAGTTCACAAATTGTTGATTCAGTTTTTATTTTTCTGTGAAGGACAACTACAGTATCTAATTAGTTTACAATTTTGTTACATGATCTACTTTGACGTTAGCAAAGGGCTTGAAGGGGCCAAAAGAATAACTATTCCACCCCTTTTCCTATTTGCTACTTCAGAAATATTTACTGTTTCATTAATAATAATCAAAGAAATGCCAATGGAAATAGCTAAGATACAGTAATTAATTCATTTCACAAATATTTATTAAATACCAATTACAGATCAGATAATAGGAGTGTAACAGTCAGTACGACCCTATTCCTGTCCACAAGGTATTTAGATTCTATTGGGAGAGATAAGAAGTTATCACCACATGCCTACTAAATTAACAAAAGGTAAAACTCATGCAACTCTACAGTGAGGCCTAATCAATCAAATATGCAAATTTTTCTGGTAGTTTAGAAGTTGTCACAATCTTGTCAAGGTACAATATTTGGTAATATGCAGTTCAAAGGACATGAATAGGTAGATATTCTCAGACCCCGAAATCCCATTTTTGAAAATGTAGCTCAAGAAAGTGACTCAAAAGGGGGGGGGGAGATTCTTATGTACAAAGATATTTATAGCTGCTCAATGTACAACAAATTGGAAATAAAAAAATTTGCTATGTTGGGGGAATTGTTAAAAGAGTGATAATGTCTTAGATTTAATTTTCATAGTAAACATATCTGGAGACTAAGATCGAAGCAAAATTAGTTTATTGGGGAGGTGAAAGGGATACCAGAAGGAGACTAGGGAAGTGAGACAGGGAAGGAAAGAAGGTCAGTAAAGGGTTCATTATCAAGGCATCCACAACTGAGAGTGAGACAGCTCCATGGGAACAATATGAAAATGAGATCATATACTTTAGAATCATACTGGTTGTGGCATGCTGATTCCCAAGAATCATAGGTTGGGACCTGTCCCAAGGTGGTGGTAATTCTTCATCACTCCCCACTGGCCCTGAGTATAGCCAGAATGACTTTTAGTGGTTGGGCATGGGGTGGAGGAAATCATAGATGCCGATACAGGCACTTATCAATAGTCTGGAACACACTGAAAGATCAGCAATTATAACAGTGCAGTGACATAATATATTGCCATTAAATGAGAAAAAATGAGTAAACCACATGCATATTTATAAACAGAAAAAAGTTGTCAAACAGCACAATACTATCATGCAGTGTCTATAACCATGCAAAAACTAGTTATGTCATTAGAATACATATAATCTTATAAAACAGTACTGTTAAACTGAGGCTTTATTTATTTATTTATTTATTTTGGATTGTAAAGATATCTACAGACTTTATTTTTTTGGGCTCCAAAATCACTGCAGATGGTGACTGCAGCCATGAAATGAAAAGATACTTGCTCCTTGGAAGAAAAGCTGTGACCAACCTAGACAACATATTAAAAAGCAGAGACACTACTTTGCCAACAAAGGTCCATCTAGTCAAAATTATGATTTTTCCAGTAGTCATGTATGGATGTGAGAGTTGGACTATAAAGAAAACTGAGCACTGGAAAATTGATGCTTTTTAGCTGTGGTGTTGGAGAAGACTGTTGAGGGTCCCTTGGACTGCAAGGAGATTCAACCAGTCCATCCTAAAGGAAATCAGTCCTGAATATTCATTGGAAGAATTGATGCTGAAGCTGAAACTCCAATACTTTGGCCACTTTGCATGTGAGGAACTGACTCATTTGAAAAGACCCTGATACTGGGAAAGATTGAAGGCAGGAGAAGGGGACAACAGAGGATGAGATGGTTGGATGGCATCACGGACTCAACAGACATGAATTTGAGTAAACTCTGGGAGTTGGTGATGAACAGGGAGGTCTGGCATGCTGCAGTCCATGGGGTCACAAAGAGTTGGACATGACTGAGTGAGTGAACTGAACTGAAAGATAGGTAGTGAATAAAAATGATCTAATGTTAACAGAATGGCTCTTCAATTAGAATCAATAAATTGGTGCCACTTAAATGCTAGCCATAGTGATGGCAAGGTTACAGATACAAGAGTCTAACACAAGTGGAGTCAGTGGAACTTGGTGACACATTGGATTTGGTAAGGGAAGGAGAAAAAGTCATCAGAGATGATCTGAATATTTGTGACTAATCAAATAGAAGGATGGTGGCAACTTCAATAGTGCTGGAAAAGTCAGGAGGAATATCTTGTATTAAGATAGAAGACTGGAGAAGGTGAACGTCTGTGATGTTCTTTAGAGTATTTCTAAATATTGAATTAAGATTGGGGAGGCTTGAGATATTCACTGAGGATACCATTTTTGAAATGTAGAGAAAATTGGAAAAATTTTCCAAATAAAGCGCACACCCCCCCCCCCAAAAAAGGCCTGAAAAGGTACACGAGGAGGGAAAATGGCCCCTTTCAAAGGGAGTGGTTTTCTCCTTAATCATTCTAAACTTTTTTTCTTAACTTTCTTCTGTCCAATGGAGATTAGGAAGACAATCTTTGCTAACTAATTTTAACAATACAAGTTTTAATGAAAGGAAATAAAACACTCGAGGAGGCAATATAATTAGTGGATACTGTTAGCTTATAAATTTTATACTTATCGGAACATGAACATTTATTGCCTGGCTCCTTGGCTGGCATTAATCTCATCTTGTATCTCTGGACTTTTGCCATGGCTTAGTTTTAACAGCGCCAGAATATTTGCTCCTTGATTGTCTCTGATAAAAGGATGAAAGCAGAGATAATTATGAAAGGAACCACTTTGTCACTACTTCCACAGTTTGACTTAAGATGCTCTAGACATTGACATAAGTAGGCCGCAGTGTTTTATTGACCTCAATTAACAAGAAAGCAACATTTCTTTTATTTGTGCCATTAATATGGGCAAGGGATAAGAAAAGTGTAATAAATTTCTAATTTAAATTTGGAACCAATAAAGGGAGAAAGTTTGACTTGTGCATGTTTGCAGTTCTGTGAGTCATGGCCAATTTTTTAAACATAAGCCATCTGCCAGCATAATACTTTTAATGATACATTTATTTTAAATTCTTTTCACATGCTCCCCTGAGTTCCTATACTCAAACAGATCAGAAAGAATATTTGGCTAAGGCAATTGGGGCTTCTATGATCTACTGTCTCCATTGATTTGAGTTGACAATAACTTTCATCACTCAGTGTGTCTCCTCGGGGGCTAACATTCCATTTATCTTATCTCTCTTTTTTTTTAAAAAAAGATCTTTGATATTATCTAACATTAGTTCCCAAGCTTTGTTGGCCACTGTATTTGTATTTTGCTGGAAAGTTGTATTTTTTACAGGAGGTAATAAGTGACCATCTGATGTTTTGAATCTTCAACAGTAATATCTTGGTGGCAGTCTAAATAGAATGAAAGCTTGATTTTCAAAGAAGGATTTACAGAGCTTCAGCTAGTAGGCTATTTCTAAGAGTCACCTAGTGATTTCCCTTTGCTGTCATTTTTGTTTATTTTTCTGTCTGGATTTATTTTTCCCTAATTACTTCTGGAATCAGAACTTCTACAATATATTTCATTTCTTTGTTTTGTTCTTACCAATTCTTTATTTATAAACTTCACTTTGTCTCCAGTATTTGGAGAATAATATACCTCTTGTATTTTTCTTTTAAAATTTTCAGTCTTTTCAATACCTAGCACGAGACTTGTTCAATACCTCTCTTTAGACTCCTTTTGAAGTTCCAGAAGGTTGTTTCAATATAGGTTAATTTAGTTATTCAGCAAATATTCAGTAAGGGCCTACTCTTTACTAGATTCAGTAGTATTAATAGTCACTAGAAATAGATGACCAAGGCACACATTCTGTCCCCTGGGAGCAGCAAAATATAGTGGTTAAGGGCAGAGATTTCTGAGTCAAGCTTGAGTTTCAGTTCCAACTATGATGGTTAATGTTATGTGTCAACATGGCTCCATTGCCATGGTGCCAGTCTTTTGGTCAAACACTGGTCTGTATGTTACTGTGAAGGTTTTTTTTTAAAAGATGTAGTTAATGTTTAAATCAGTTGACTTTGAGTAAAACAAATTATCTTGTATAAAGTAGGTGAGCCCCATCCAGTAGTTGAAAGACTCAAGAGTAAAGTGTAGGGTTCCCCAAAGAACAAGTTGTTCTGCCCCAGGAAAAAAGAAGTTCTGCCTGAATTTTCAGACTGCTGCTCTGTGGAATTCAGATTCAAGGCTGTGTCATCAACTCTGACCTGAATTTCTAGTCTGCTGGCTTGCTCTATAAGTTTTGGACTTGCTAACTCCCGCAATCATGTCAGCCAATTCCTTAAATCTCTCTCCCTCTCTTGATGCATATATATACATAAATATGTTATATCGCTATCTATATAAATATTTTACAACAGTATCTATATTCTATTGGTTCTGTTTCTCTGGAGAATTATAACAACTCTTCCATTTACTGATTAGACTGGTGACTTTGCCTGTCTGAGCCTCAGTTTCTTTTTTGTTAAGTGGATTTTAATGAGGATTAAATGAGTCAATATATGTGAAAGCATATATTACCATAGTGAAAGTAGTGTTAGTTGCTCAGTTGTCTCTGACTGTCTGCGACCCCATGGACTATAGCCCGCCAGGCTCCTCTGTCCATGGAATTCTTCAGGCAAGAATCCTAGAATGGGTTGTCATTTCCTCCTCTTGGGAAATCTTCCTGTTCCAGGGGTCAAAGTCGGTTCTCTTGTATTACAGGCAGATTCCTTACTGTGTGAGCCTCCAGGGAAGCCCATATGGTACCATACCCGGAACATACAGTAGATGCTGAACAAAAGGTAACTCTAGCTTCATAAGTTGCTTAATGTGTGAAGGGTCAGATGTGATATACAGTGCTAAGAGATGCAAAGGAGTGCTAGGAGTTAACAGAAGATAATTATCTAAGACTGGGACGAGCCTGATTAGGAAAGGCTTTCTGAAGGAATTACTTGAGGTGACTCTTAAAGATTGAATAGAAAGACTCATTTATGTAACTGAATTATTTTGGAGAAGACAGAGTGCATTTATTTTAGGCTCGTCTCAAAGACAGGTGGAGAAGGCAATGGCAACCCACTCCGGTACTCTTGTCTGGAAAATCCCATGGACGGAGGAGCCTGGTTGGCTGCAGTCCATGGGGTGGCAAAGAATCAGACATGACTGAGCAGCTTCACTTTCACTTTTCACTTTCCTGTATTAGAGAAGGACATGGCAAGCCACTCCAGTGTTCTTGCCTGGAGAATCCCGTAGAGAGAGGAGCCTGGTGGGCTGCCGTCTATGGGGTCACAAAAAGTCGGACACGACTGAAGCGACTTAGCAGCAGCAGCAATGACAGGCATCAAGACAATAAAGGTAAATGATATACAGGCATTAGGTTCAGAATGACAAAAATGAAGGAGTTCTGCTGTGCTTAGTCACTCAGTTGTGTCTGGCTCTTTGCGACCCCATGGACTGTAGTCCGCCAGGTTCCTCTGTTCATGGGGATCCCCCAGGCAAGAATATTGGAATGGGTTGTCATTCCCTCCTCCAGGGGATCTTCCCAACCCAGGGATTGAACCCAGGTCTCCCACACTGCAGGTGGATTCCTTACCCTCTGAGCCACCAGGGAAGCCCAAGCTTAGAATAAATAGAGATCCAGTCACTCTGGCAGAACCAAGACTTGTGGAGAGAAATCCAGGTACTGTAACTGACTCTGGAGATGGCATATAGCTTTTTAACTGCCACACATTAGAAATATCACTGCCCTTGTAGTTGTGCCTGAGTCATAGCATCTGAGTCTAAATGATTTAATTCCAATTCCAGAGCAAGGAAAGAGGTAAGAGTGGAGGGGAGATGTGCATTGCATAGGCTTATCTTATGCCAAATAATCACAAAGCAACTTGATTTTTCATTTTTAACTTCTACTGAATCTTTAATAGGTGAATTCTTTTTCCACCTGGAGGAAAAGGCAATGCCACTATTTAGATAAATTAAAAAAAAACTATTACTTTTGTATATCAAGTTCACTTCAGTCACTCAGTCGTGTCCAACTCTTTGTGTCCCCATGGACTGTAGCACTCCAGGCTTCCCTGTCCATCATCAACTCCCGGAGCATGCTCAAACTCATGTGCATCAAGTCGGTGATGTCATCCAACCATCTCATCCTCTGTCATCCCCTTCTCCTCCTGCCTTCAATCTTTCCCAGAATCAGGGTCTTTTCCAGTGAGTCAGTTCTTTGCATCAGGTGGCCAAAGTATTGGAGCTTCAGCTTCAGCATCAGTCCTTCCAAAGAATAATCAGGACTGATTTCCTTTAGGATTGACTGGTTTGATCTCCTTGCAGTCCAAGAGACTCTAAAAAGTCTTCTCCAACACCACAGTTCAAAAGCATCAATTCTTCAGTGCTCATCTTTCTTTATAGTCCAATTCTCACATCCATACTTGACTACTGGAATAACCGTAGCGTTGGCTAGATGAAATTTTGTCAGCAAAGTAATGTCTTTGCTTTTTAATGTGCTGTCTAGGTTGGTCACAGCTTTTCTTCCAAGGAGCAAGCATCTTTTCATTTCATGGCTGCAGTCACCATCTGCAGTGGTTTTGGAGCCCCCCAAAATAGAGTTTCTCACTGTTTCCATTGTTTCCTCATCTATTTGCCATGAAATGATGGGACCAGATGCCATGATCTTAGTTTTCTGAACGTTGAGTTTTAAGCCAACTTTTTCACTCTCCTCTTTCACTTTCATCAAGGGGCTGTTTAGTTCTTATTCGCTTTTTGCCATAAGGGTGGTGTCATCTGCGTATCTGAGGTTATTGATATTTCTTCTGGCAATCTTGATTCTAGCTTGTGCTTCATCCAGCCCAGCATTTCTCATGATGTACACTGCATATAAGTTAAATAAGCAGGGTGACAATATAGAGCCTTGATGTACTCCTTTCCCAATTTGGAACCAGTCCATTCCTCCATGCCCCGTTCTAACTGTTGCTTTTTGACCTGCATACAGATTTCTCAGGAGGCAGGTAAGGTGGTCTGGTATTCCAGTCTCTAAGAATTTTCCACAGTTTGTTGTAATCCACAGTCAAATGCTGTGTTGCTCAGTTTTTTATATATCAGACACTGTATCAATTCAGAATTTAGAATAAATCAACATTTCAATGTTTAAATCTAGGGCTTTTTCAACTCCCTTTGCTAGGGTTTTGTAGTGGAAAGTCTATAGTCATGGAAACAGTGTAGTCAGCTTCATTTCTTTCTTTTTCACCTTCTTCCTTGAGGTTGGGGGTACACTGAGGAGAGCAATGAGGGGAAAAAACAAGTTCTTACTTGATGGACTTGATATGTTATCTAAACATAGGGTATATGGGACCTTGGTTTATATCAGAGGTGACATTACAAATAGCTCAGGGTTAACTATATTTTACTTAATATATGGAAAAAAATTTTGGTCTTTCATGTGAAAAAGAATTAGGTTCCTTCATTACACCAAAATTTAAGACAGATTAAAGAATTAATGTGAAAGAAGCAAGGAAAATACATAAGAATATGTTAATATTAATTTGTATATTATCTATCAATTTCTTATAACACATTGCCTCAAATTCAGATACTTAAAGCAATAATATTTACTATCTCCATCTGTTGTTAGGTCAGGAATTATGAGCATGCCTTAGCTGAGTTCTCTGTTTCCTGATCTCTCATAGGCTGTTGGCTGGGACTGTAGTAATCTGAAGTTACCTCTAGAAAGTTCCACTTCCTAGCCATTCACATGATTTTTGGCAGGATTGAGTTCCTCACATGTTGTTGGACTGAGGCTTCTGTTCTTCAGCTGTTACTTGGAGGCTGCTTTCAGTCCTTTACCACACGGGCCTCTCGAGTACATCTTGTTTCATCAAAGCAAGTGAATCAATAAAGCAGGAGATAGAATGCCAGAGAGAGAGGGAGAATGTATAGTCTTGAGCAAATGAGCAAGTGAGAGAACGCTATCAAATAGAAGCCAGTTTTTTTTTTTTTTTAAGCAAATATTTATGGAAGTGATGGGCCTCCCTGGTAGCTCAGACAGTAAACAATCCGCCTGCAATGCAGGAGACCTGGGTTTGATCCATGGGTCACGAAAATCCCCTGGAGGAGGAAATGTCAACCCACTCCAGTAAATTCCGGGGACAGAGGAACCAGACAGGCTACAGTACATGGTGTCGCAAAGAGTTGGGCATGACTGAGTGACTAATGCTTTCACTTTCACTGTGGAAGTGACATCCAAAGCTTGAAATAACAAAGGAAAAGAGTGATTTATTTGACTACAGCAGAATTATAAGCGAAATGAATACATGCCATAAAATGGAGAAGATATTTTCCACAAATTGTAAGGAAAAGGAAAATAATCAAAATAGAAAAAAAATGGGCAATATACATGAATGAAAATGTATAAAACATAGACTAGCCAACAAACTGAATATGGCATTGTGATCAACTTCACCAGCAATTGGAAAAATACAAATTAAAACAGCAATGGGATGCCAGTTACACCATGAAATCAGAAAAAAAAAATTAACGGACATATGATACTACACGATGGTTTAGGGAACCAGAAACCTTGATACACTGTTGGTATAGAATTAAACTGTTAAAACCACTTTGCAGAACAATTTGTAATATCTTATAGAATTGAAGGTGATAGTCTATAGCCCACAAATTTCACTTTTTATATATTTGTTATTGAAAAACTCTAAAGTAAAATTTTAAGTAATCAAAAGTATCAATAGCATCATTAATAAGGAAACAAATAAGTAAGTTCTGATAGATTCATAGTGCACAGAAGTTAAAAGAATGAACTAGATATTGTCCATGATAAATCTGAATTTTGAATGAAATAAGTTGCAGAACACCATTCACACAGATTAAAAATGAACATATACATATACTGGTTGTTGATGCAAACATATTGCAAAAGTGTGAAAAAACAAACTGGAGTACATAACAAATCAAGATAGTGATTGCATCTGGGAGGAAGTAGGTGTTTGATAATCAGTAGTATGATACAAAATGTTTCAGTGTTTGTTTCAAATGTTAATTCCTTAAAAGATCTATGGAATCGGGTGGAGAGGGAGGTGGGATGGGGGACCGGGATGGGGAATACGTGTAACTCTATGACTGATTCATATCAATGTATGACAAAACCCACTGGAAAAAAAAAAAAAAAAAAGATCTATGGCAAATATTCCAACATATTGGTCAAAGTCGCAAAGAGTCAGACACCACTGAGCAACTGAACAACAACAACAACATTGGTCAAATAAGTTACTTTATGTTGCGTTAACAGATATTGAAGGCATTTCATTGATTTAATCCTTGGAAGATTCCCCCATTACCACCCCCTCTCCCCCGCCACAACCCTGACACCAGTCTTCTGCAGGTTGGCAGCTCTCGGAGGCTGGTGCTGTTCGTGGCTCAGGGACTCCAGCTGCCTCCACATTGGAAGTGCTTCATATCAAACTTGGGTTATGAAACATCACTACCGAGGGATAGGAGTAGGCACAAGCAGCGTACCAGTTCTTAATGATCTTCCTTAAAATGGGTACCTGGCACTTCCATTAGCATTTTATTTGCTAGGACTGGTCAAATGGCCTTAGCAGAACTATAAGGAAAGCTTTTAGTTATTGAAAATGTTGAAAAATATTTTTTACAAACACAAAGATATTTGAGGAACACTAATAGTCTCTCTGTCATGACTGTTCATTTGGGGTGATAGGAACATAGATTTGTTCTGCATTTTTATTTATTTCAGCTTTGCTAAGGTATAGTTGACAAAATTGTAAGATAATTTCAAGTGTACATTGTAATAATTTGATGTACATAAACATCATGAGAGGATTTCTTCCATTTAGTTAAACAACACATCCATCACTGCACATATTTCTATTTTTGATAACAACATTTAAGTTCTACTCATTTTACAAATTTAAATTATATAGTATGGTGTTATCAGTCGTACTCACTATGTTACTCACTAAATCCTCAGACCTTATTTAGCTTTTAGCTTGCATTTTAAAACATTTTCTTTGCTTTGTCTTTCAGTGTTTTAAAAAATCCTGACCTAGACAAAAAATGTGAGCATATGAATACTCTGTATCATTGTTCAACAATAGGTTCCCACATGTTAACATTACTTGTATATAAGTGGATTTTGAGTCAAATAAGTTTGAGGAATGCTGGGCAAAATAGGTCAGGCTTCTTTTCTATAGGACTTCCCAGAGCTTTTAATGAATTCTGCTGAGCATTAGCTATGTGATTTTATTTTTTGTTTAGTTTGCCTTTTTTCTTCCCTGCAAAAGTTTTAGTATGTGTGTTTTATAGAAGTCTACCTTTAAAATATTGCTTACATTGAAATGCAATTCACATTGAATACTGACAGAAGCCCAGGAATCAGAAGATAGGGACTTGAGACCTGGCTCACTTCTATCAGTGAGACACTGAATGTAGGAAGAACTTTAGAGCCGGAAAGCATCTTATTATATCTGACTTATTTTTGATATAACTGTAAGGGAAGAATGGAAAAGTATACATAAACATTATATATAAAGGGTCAATTTCTTCTTATAATTTGTTAACAACAGCAGTAAGAAACTGATATAAGCTTTGTGAGGTAGATCACCTTCTATAACAGTTTTCTTTAATGTGTATCATTAAGTTTCAATACAAGATAATAATAATAAATTAATTTGAAACTAAAGTATAAGACTCTTAAGTATGTATTGGACTATGCATACAAAGAAACAAGTTTGATGAAAGTATGCCATAGCAGAAACAGAATTGATTAGAAAAAGAAAACACGAAACAAAACTGGGTATTATCCTGCTGCTATCACAGAAATCTGATGTAAACATACACAAATCACTTCCCGTCACTTGGCTGAAGGTTCTCTCTTTGTAAAACTGTTTCAGACTCATCTGAATCTAATGTATTCATAGTCTATACCTGCACAGGATTTAGTTAAGTCATTAAAAAAAATCTTGTATGTGAATATTAATCACTATCTAGCACTGACCTTGACATATTTTTAGTTTCTCTCTCTCTCTGAGAGCATATAAATGAAATTGAAGAAGAGATTTAGGAGCTGCATAGAGGAAAAGCATTTGGGATAAGGGAAGAGAGTGACTTCTCATATTCCATTTCTCTAGTTTGCAAAGGCAAAATAAAATTTCCAGCTCACTAATTCTGTTTAGTATTGACAGACTATGAAATTAATCCCAGCAGAACTATATTCCACAAACCGAGCTACCCAAACTTTATGTACAATAATAAATTGGTGATGGGATCTCAAAGGAATACTATAGAATCGATAATTTCAGTGATGTAGCTTTATTCCTAAATCCCAGAGCTAGTCATGAAATTAAAATATTTGTATGAATATATTTTGAGTCGCATAAGTGCTGTGCTCTTTTTTTGACCATTCAATCCATACATAAGGGAGGTTGCTGCTGCTGCTAAGTCGCTTCAATTGTGTCTGACTCTGTGCGACCCCATAGACAGCAGCCCACCAGGCTCCCTGGGATTCTCCAGGCAAGAACACTGGAGTGGTTTGCCACTTCCTTCTCCAATAAGGGAGGTTGGGTAACATTAAAAGAACTCATATCATCTTTTATCATCTTGATTTCATCCTGAAGTATTAAACCATTTGGCATTCATTCTTGGCTTTTAAAGGACTTGAAATATTGTGACCAGCAGAATCTACTGCAATCTATATTTTAATTTTGGATATATGCTATTATATCTGAAAAAAATCAATGAGGTGAGTATTTGCTTAAGACAAAGTGTAACTACAGGGTATATACGTATGATATATGCACTTTAGTAGGGCTTCTTTCTAAAATTGCTAATAAATCTATCAACACATAAATGGTGAGCTAATGTAAAGTATGTCTTAGACAGCTCTGCACCCTCAGCAAAGGGTGGAGGTTCAGTGAATGAGTGCCATGTTGTTCTGAGTGTTTTTCAAAAGCACAGCATTATGCTGTCGATCCTGTAAACTGTGTAGTCAGTAAATTCAAAGGTACCTATTTTATTTATTTTTTCATTTACTTTTATTAGTTGGAGGCTAATTACTTTACAATATTGTAGTGATTTTTGCCATACATTGACATGAATCAGCCATGGATTTACATGTGTTCCCCATCCTGAAACCCCCTCCCACCTCCCTTCCCATCCCATCTCTCTGGGTCATCCCAGTGCACACCACAATATAGTTGAAGATAAAAGAACTTTTAAGCATTGCTTTATTGAGCACTTAATATCTGCTAGAGAAACTCTTATGATGATAAGCAAACATGAAACTATGAGGTGGATAGTAGATCATTGAAAAGACTGGAGCTTACCTACAGAAGGGTGGATTCGTAGCAAGTGCACACCATTGTGTCACATGAAATTATTCCACTTGATAATATTTGTGTAAATTGATCATTGCACATTGATCATTGACACTATTATTTGATCATTAAACATCATTTGAATAGCTATTTTTATTCAATGTAATGTTAATGCCAAGTGTATTTGTGCCATTTCAATATTTGGGGAAAAATTACTAATCTGTGTATTATATAGAAACTTCTTTATTTAGAAGGTTCAATTATCGAGAATAATAGATATTCTAAGTATTCAAATAGTTTCATATAGACACAGTCATAAGATCCTGTGATGTATATTGCATTTATTTTTATTCATTTATTTAGTATTTGTTTGTAGTTTTCCCATAAAAGTCACTAAATTTAGCAATATGTTATCTGCAAGCAACAGCTATTTAACAGGTACTGTGAGATCCCTTCCAGGAGGGCATGGCAACCCACTCCAGCATTTTTGCCCATGGCTAGAGGAGCCTGGTGGGCCACAGTCCATGGGGTCACAAAGAGCTGGACACGACTAAAGCGACTTAGCACACACACATGCACACATGTGTTAAATCTGCTCCTGGTCCAATGCAGAGAATTTACAGACATCAGTATATACACAGTACCAGTCAACTGATTGAACTTACTGACAGAACAGAATGTGATGGCTGAATGGAACCTTAGAATCTCTGACTCTGAGATGAATCTGAATCTCTTACATATTCCAGTTTTACAGATGAGGAATCTGAGGCCCACAGAGAAGCAGCTGAGCCAAGATCATGTAGTAAGATAGGATCTTAGCTAGGTCTCTGATTTCCTGACTTCCAGGCCACTGTGATTTTTTTCCTTTTCATATACCGGGCTGTTTCCATAGTTATATTTTTCCTCTCAGTCGTCTTAATTAGCCTTTCTTTGTTTTAACATTGTATCCACGCAATCCAAGAAAAAGCTAAAATGCAGGGATATGATTTTGACCTTGAACATTTGAATTCTCTTTGGCTAGCACAGTGGATGGGTAGAAGGACATGTTGGGAAACGGTTCTTTGTGACTGTTGCATGACTGCATGGTTGCTGTCTTCTGATCCTTTGCAGTCCAGTTAAGAATGTTTGTATAAGGAGAAATTGTGGGATAGGAAAGCTTAGCGACCACTCCCTCCCAGGAGACAGTGGAGGGTAATAAAGATAAAGACTTCTTCCTTTTCCCAGATATGTGCTTGCCCAGGATTAAGATGAGGTTGCAATCTCTCCAGAAAGAGAGGCTCAGCAGCCGCTCTCTATAAGACCAGAGTCTCCTTAGTTGGTGCTTCCTCTCTTTTTTGATGCGACTTGCTGCACATGCCAGTGCCATCTGACCCTCACTTTGTTACCCCAGGAGGATGTGGGCTCAGGAAACTGGTGCTAAGGCACTACTCTGACTGCGTCTGGTGTGAGTAATAAATGGTCTTTGTCTCTGATCCAAAGGTCTTGTTTCAAGTATATAGGTTGATTTGTTAGTTTGCAAGTAAGATAAAGTTTCAGTCTTCCAAGTTTCTCACTTGACAGACAGAGGATGGTGAATTGTCTCAGTACTCGAATTAGTTCATGTCATAATGAAATACACTATAAATACCCATGAGAACACAAGTGTTTCTGGGTTGTAGAACTGTCAGATATTTCCCCATTAATCACTAACAAATATTTTGAATTGCAGTATGTAGTTGTCTGCATTCAGTTGCATAGTTTAGACACCAAAGTGTTCCTTGGGGACAAACGAAACAAAGTGGTGCTCTTTGAATGTATGTCTCTGGCATTCTAACTTAAGCATGGAGTCATTTAATTTTTACCAGTGGCAAAATTACTTTCTGTACAAATGGACCTTAGAGATCAGTAGTCCAACCTACTCATATTTAAACTTTCAAATTTGTAATTGATGTAAGTCTAGATTTTCCAACTTTTGTTGGGACCAGATGGTTGGAATGAAACAAATTTAGAGCACATCTAGTGTACAAATTAAAATCTATGAAAGTACTTCTAGAATCACTATTGTAGTTTGAGTTAATGTCATCCACACAATTAACCAAGATGAGCACTATTTATTCTCAAAATCACCCTGTGGGGTAAGCAGCATTCTCACCATTTTGCAAATGAGAAAATCCAGAATCAGAGTGGTTAGCAACGACAGAAAATGTTAGTAAATGGAAAAGCTGGATTCAAGCACAGGTCTTCTGGGTCCACATCCTCTTAATTTGAACACTCCCCTTTCTTATCCACCTATGAAGAAAAAATGAAAACTTTATAGGCATTATGGTATAATGGAATTAATTCATTATTGCCATCTGAAGGCCTACTTTTGAGTACTGATTTTTCCATATGGTATTTTTTCTTAATTTGTGGAAGTCATTTGAAGAATGTGGAGGGTAAAGAATTTATGGCACTAGTAGTAAATGACAGTCTCGGAACTAGTGTCTGGGTCCTGACTCCTAGTTCGATGTACTTACTATACCATGTTACTTCCATTTACAACAGTTCAGATATGATGTGTGGTATTTTGTGTCTTCAAATTCCATCTACTTGCATTTCTAACAGCACAGAAAGGAGAAGGGCAATTCCAATCTAAGAGAAAAATTCTCCCAATAGAGCTGGTAAAAGAACATAAAATTTTAGTCAAAGAAGGCTGATATTTATTACTTGCAGAGGATAGTGGTATTTTATTTTTGTGAATGATCTCTGCATCCTTGAACTTATCATTTAGTTTGGGGACAAGTGGCTAGATTGTATTACATATCCATATTTGAGTAATTTTTCAAATTCATTCCTAATTATTTTTCATACTTTTTTGTAGATCATTTAATTTACAGATAATTTCTTTTCTGTGATATTTTCCAATAACTTAATTTAAGGATAATTGTTTCCCGTTTAGAACAAATGTACTTTGATCTCAGGAGAATAGGGTATTGGCTTCATAAAACATGTTCCCATTTGAATTTGAAATGCAAGCATCCTGAAGTTATAAATATTCAGATATGAGTTGGATAGATGCCTTATTTAAAACTCAACGTGTAACAGATATAATCAGACATAAGGATGTTCAGTTCCTCTCCATGGAGATTTTCATTGCAGACAATAACAATGGATTTTATGTATGTGTATATATATATATATATATATATATATATATATATATATATATATATAAAATAATGTATATAATTTTATATGTTTATACACACACACACACATATACACACAAAAGGTATAGTCCTGGGTAGGTACAAGCAGTTGGTTTAGGACCAAGGAAATTTTAGGTAAAAATAGGAGCAAGATCCATTTGCTGCCTCATAGAAATCACAGATAGCCAGGGATACAGGCCTGTAAATAATTCAAATACAAAATTAAAAGTGTGAAGATCCTTGAATTGTAACAGGCCAACGAGCAATTAGGATCAACCCAAGGTTTGTAAGCAGCAAAGTAACATGATCAGGTTTATATTAAAAAAAAAATTCTTTGGTGGCTGATTGTGAGGTAGAGAGAAAGGGCATTCAGGACATTGAGTTAGTATGACAGTGCCAAAGTCCAGGTAAGAGAGAACCTATAGGTGTGCCAATGTATCTGAGTGTGGTGTCCAGGACAAGGACAGGTTTTTTATAAATTTATTTTTTTATTGAAGTATAGTTGATTTATAATGTATTAATTTCTAATGTACAGCAAAGTGGCTCAGTTTTATACAAATATATACATTCTTTTTTAAATTTTTTTACACTATAGGTTATTACAAGATACTGAATATAGTTTCCTGTGCTGTGCAGTAGGTCCTTGTTGTTTATCCATTCTCTATATAATGTTTTGCTTCTGCTAATCCCAAACTCTCAATCCTTCCTTCCCTCTTGGCAACCACAGCTCTGTTTTTTATGTCTGTGAGTCTGTTTCTGTTTTGTAGATGGGTTCATTTGTGTCATATTTTAGATTCCACATATTAGTGATACAATGTGGTGTTTGTCTTTCTCAAGGAAAGGGATTCTTTTTCCTGATGGACAGATTACATTTTGAGCTTACATCATATATCTGGGTATGACAATTTAAGAGATACAGACACTGGAAGTGTGCCTACAGCATGGGTAACAATGAGCATATGCTTTTAGGGGCTGGACAAGTAATACGGGCAGGCATTTGATGAGAACGCTGTAGAGATGATTCATTCTAGAGCCCTGTTCAAGAAAAATGGTTTTGTGATAAATTTCTATTCTGAATCTCTCTGACTCTTTTGTAAATTTTTAGCTTAGCATGAAAAAGCAGTTTAAAAAAACTTTCAAAAGTATAAGGAGACACAGAGACTCCATTAATAGAGATTATTACCTAAAATAGGGTGAGCAATGCAGTATTGAGTCATTTGAAATAGTCTTAAAATAGGGATTAGGAGCTTGAGCCCTGGTCTGCCAATTACTCGGTTGTGTGACCTTGGGTAAGTCACTAATACTCTCTGGGTCTCAAGTTCATTATTAATAGAATGGACAGTTTTAACAAGGTTAGCATTCTTATATTTTAATGTACCTTTGTATCATCTGGGGACTTTGTTAAAAATGCAGATTCATTGACCCTGTTGCCAGAGATTCTAATACAGTGAACATGTTACAAACATGTAAATATGTTACAAAAGGATTTGTGGATTTCTCTGCATTTGGATGGTTGGATTTAAAAAATTAGCTCTGATTCTTCAATCAGTAATTAACTATTTTCATTTGCAACAGAACTACACCTTGTCTTTCAGGCACAGTTTTGAATGATCTATCTCTAGCCTTCCAGTTTTGCTTTTCTGTTCATTTTTTCTTTTACTTCATCCTGGGAACAATGGAACGGGAAGACTTTAAGAGTAAAAATCAGGGGAAAATGGTATTTTCTTACTGACTGTGACCACACTGCTTTTCCCTTCCCCGCCTCCTAACACAGAGAATTTTAGAAAATTGAACAATGGAGAGAACTTCTCTACCCGAGTTATGCAACTGGTTTGGTCTGCTCTCAGTAAACCCAATTGCAGACATGTATTTTTTTTCATTAGTTGGAGGCTAATTACTTCACAACATTTCAGTGGGTTTTGTCATACATTGATATGAATCAGCCATAGAGTTACACGTATTCCCCATCCCGGTCCTCCCTCCCACCTCCCTCTCCTCCTGATTCCTCTGGGTCTTCCCAGTGCACCAGGCCCGAGCACTTGTCTCATGTATCTCACCTGGGCTGGTGATCTGTTTCACCATAAATAATATACATGCTGTTCTTTCGAAACATCCCACCCTCACCTTCTCCCACAGAGTTCAAAAGTCTGTTCTGTACTTCTGTGTCTCTTTTTCTGTTTTGCATATAGGGTTATCTTACCATCTTTCTAAATTCCATATATATGTATACATATATATGTATATATTAGTATGCTGTAATGTTCTTTATCTTTCTGGCTTACTTCACTCTGTATAATGGGCTCCAGTTTCATCCATCTCATTAGAACTGATTCAAATGAATTCTTTTTAACAGCTGAGTAATATTCCATGGTGTATATGTACCACAGCTTCCTTATCCACTCATCTGCTGATGGGCATCTAGGTTGCTTCCATGTCCTGGCTATTATGAACTGCTGCGATGAACATTGGGGTGCACATGTCTCTTTCAGATCTGGTTTCCTCAGTGTGTATGCTCAGAAGTGGTATTGCTGGGTCATATGGCAGTTCTATTTCCAGTTTTTTAAGAAATCTCCACACTGCTCTCCATAGTGGCTGTACTAGTTTGCATTCCCACCAGCAGTGTAAGAGGGTTCCCTTTTCTCCACACCCTCTCCAGCATTTATTGCTTGTAGACTTTTGGATAGCAGCCATCCTGACTGGCGTGTAATGGTACCTCATTGTGGTTTTGATTTGCATTTCTCTGATAATGAGTGATGTTGAGCATCTTTTCATGTGTTTGTTAGCCATCTGTATGTCTTCTTTGGAGAAATGTCTGTTTAGTTCTTTGGGCCATTTTTTGATGGGGTCATTTATTTTTCTGGAATTGAGCTTCAGGAGTTGCTTGTATATTTTTGAGATTAATCCTTTGTCTGTTTCTTCATTTGCTATTATTTTCTCCCAATCTGAGGGCTGTCTTTTCACCTTACTTATTGTTTCCTTTGTTGTGCAAAAGTTTTTAAGTTTCATTAGGTCCCATTTATTTAGTTTTGCTTTTATTTCCAATATTCCGGTAGGTGGGTCATAGAGGATCTTGCTGAGATTTATGTCAGAGAGTGTTTTGCCTATGTTCTCCTCTAGGAGTTTTATAGTTTCTGGTCTTACATTGAGATCTTTAATCCATTTTGAGTTTATTTTTGTGTATGGTGTTAGAAAGTGTTCTAGTTTCATTCTTTTACAAGTGGTTGACCAGTTTTCCCAGCACCACTTGTTAAAGAGGTTGTCTTTTTTCCATTGTATATCCTTGCCTCCTTTGTCAAAGATAAGGTGTCCATAGGTTCGTGGATTTATCTCTGGGCTTTCTATTCTGTTCCATTGATCTATATTTCTGTCTTTGTGCCAGTACCATACTGTCTTGATGACTGTGGCTTTGTAGTAGAGTCTGAAGTCAGGCAGGTTGATTCCTCCAGTTCCATTCTTCTTTCTCAAGATTACTTTGGCTATTCGAGGTTTTTTGTATTTCCATACAAATTGTGAAATTATTTGTTCTAGTTCTATGAAAAATACCGTTGGTCATACATGTATTTTATCACTCATTAAAGAGTCCACCTGCAGTGCAGGAGACCCAGGTTCAATCCCTGAGTTGGGAAGAACCCCTGGAGGAAGAAATGACAACTCACTCCAGTATCCTTGCCTGGAGAATCCCATGGACAGAGGAGCCTGTCAGGCTACAGTCCATGGGGTCACAAAGAGTCGGACATGACTGAGCAACTTCACTTTCATTTTCTTTCATGGAAGTACAGGCCAGTCCTCAGCTCACTCAGCAATACAAGGGCAAAGGCATGACATCAGAGTGACAGAGAAGTTTAGGATCCTCCCAGAAACCGCCTACAGATCTGCCTTTACGTAGTGTCAAGAGAGTATCTGTGTTTTCAACTATGAAATATTGGTCAGTGAGAATTCGATTCAAGTTAAGAGATTGTTTTGGTGTAGGTAATTATGTCAATTTCATCACAATCATATTTACATTAGTATTGACACTTTCATTTCCTACTCATCTTTATGACATGATAAAGGCACACACAAACAAAACATTGAGAAAATGGCATCAAGAGGTATTGCTGTATAATATGTAAAACACCCCTAGCTTCTGAAGCATCGTTTTATTCAGCTAAAGCATTCTCTATATTTCTTTGTCATATCAGGCACTGTTGAATAGAAGCATAATCTGAACCACACTTGCAAACCATATATGTAAATTTAAGTTTTCTGGTACTGGTACTACATTAAATTGGTACTACATTAAACAAGTAAAAAGAAATATGAATTTTGAAAATAAATTTTATTTGCTACAGTTTATTTGAAATGTTTTAAGTGTTGAAACTACATGTGCTAGTGGCTGCAGCATTGGGTGGCATGGTTCTAATCAGTTACCTGTGGGTTTTCAATCATTTGTCACCAGCTCACTGTATTCCTGTCCATCCCTAGTTTGATCATGGTCCTAGCGAACTTCACTGTCCATGAGTCTCTTGGTCTATCTCTTCATCCTTAATAATGTGTTGTTCTTCCCTTCTGTTTCAGTTCCTCATCATTTCTGTGGACTCACCATGGTCCTGTTATCACTGATAACTTGTAGTGTCTGTGTTGATGTTTTGATATATGTATACTGTGAAACGATCATCACAGTAAAGCTAATTTATATATCCATCACCACACAATATTTACCTTTGATCCTTTTTTTTTTAAGTGAAAACACTTAATATCTACCCTCTTAGCAAATTTCACGTCAAGCACACAGTATTGTTAACTGTAGTCACCATGCTGTACCTTAGGTCTCCAGAACTCATTCATCCTGTGTAACTGAAACTTTGTACTCTTTAACTAGTATCTCCTCATTCCCCCATTTTCTCAATCATCTTTTATTAAATTTTCTCAATCATCTTTTATTAAATTTTCTCAATCATCTTTTATTAAATACAATCATCTTGTATTAAATTTTGTTCAGTTCTTTAAATGCACTAGGCTCTCTCTAGCCTCACAGCCTTCACCATACATTTTTCTCTATCTAGAACATTCCTTTCCCTCTTCACACCTGGTTGTGGTTAAACATCACTATGAGAAGCTTCCTTTCCTGATCCCCAACCTCTGAGTGAGGGAGTGAGTGATAGTCGCTCAGTCATGTCTGACTCTTTGTGACCCCATGGACTGGAACCCACCAGGCTCCTCTGTCCATGGAATTCTCCAGGCAAGAATACTGAAGTGGGTTGCCATTTCGTTCTCCACCCCACCCCCCAACCTCTCTCTAGCCTGGGCCAGTTTCACCTGTCTTCTGTCACAAGCACTTTATACAGCTCCTATTATAGCACTTATCACAAGGTATTTATTGTACCTGTTTTTTGGACTGATGTATTCTCTGCTAGACCATTGGCACCATGAAGACAAGGATTGCGTCAATAATATTATCCATGCAACTTTCCTTCATAGCAGTTTCCACTATTACTGTAAATTTATCTGAGATTTTTCCTTTAGGAACTGGTTCTTCTTACAGATTTTAAGTTCCCTACAGGCAGGAACCATGTTGTTTTGTTGACTGTTGAATTCCCAATGCATAGAATGGCACCAGGTATATTACAGATGCCCCATACAGGTCTTTTAAAGGGATGGATGGATAGACTGTATAAAACCAAACTGCATTGGTTAGTTTGCAGATGTACTACCATGTGATAGATTGAAATACTTGTTTGCTAGCTACTATAGGAAAGTGAGAATAAGGATCTGAATGTATACTGGTTGAAAGTTCAGTGTATGTGGACTTGTAACGTATGAAGACTGACGTCTAACTGCAGTACTACAGTAGTCATTTTTTGAGTGTTTGTCATGTGCCCAACACTATGAGGGTCTTTTCATACATTATTTCCATTCTTGAATCAGCCCAAAAAATAATTATCATTTGCTGCTTTTTGTAGCTGAAGGTACTTAGTCTTAGAGAATCATAGATGTCTACGTTTTTTCTCCTTTTACAGCTTGGAGAGGTTAACAACTTTTCACAATTAGTAAGAGCTAGAGGTGGGATTGGAACTTGGATCAATTTGCCTCCAAAGCCTAGACGTTCATAGTGCAGCCTGGACCTACCCTCAGTGAGGTATGCAACGATCCCTACTATGATGACTTCTTTGATCACATAGTAGCCTCTCTGTACCAGAGAGGAGAAAAGGTAATTTGTGATATAAAGGTCTCCTAGGACATCTCTGTGGACTAGAATTCTGTCTCAGTGAGTTTTCCTATGGTGGAACACATAGTCATGTGTTCCTGGTGCTGACCTAATAAATACTCCTTGACTCTTGTATCATTACTACTTATTGTCTTAGACTTGAAGAATATGGTTTCTTAGATCAAATGGACAGTGGAAAATGTCATATCTTCTTGTATGTTAAATTGGCAAAAATAATACGAGTAACTATTCCAGAGATTTTGATGACTATTTAAATGGAATAATGCATTTAATGTCCACAAGGTGTTTGACACTTAACAAATATTCAGTTCAGTTCAGTCGCTCAGTCATGTCTGACTCTCTGCAACCCCATGGACTGCAGCACGCCAAGCTTCCCTGTCCATCACCAACTCAGGAGTTTACTCAAACTCATGTCCATAGAGTTGATGATGCCATCCAACCATCTCATTCTCTGTCATCCCCTTCTACTCCTGTCTTCAATCTTTCCCAGTATCAGGGTCTTTTCAAATGAGTCAGTTCTTCACATCAGGCAGCCAAAGTTTTGGAGCTTCAGCTTCAGCATCAGTCCTTCCAGTGAATATTCAGGACTGATTTCCTTTAGGATGGATTGGTTGGATCTCCTTGCAGTCCAAGGGACTCTCAAGAGTCTTCTACAATACCACAGTACAAAAGCATCAATTCTTCTGTGCTCAGCTTTCTTTATAGTCCAACTCTCACATCCATACATGACTACTGGAAAAACCATTGCTTTGACTAGATGGACCTTTATTGGCAAAGTAATGTCTCTGCTTTTTAATATGCTGTCTAGGTTGGTCATAGCTTTTCTTTCCAGGAGCAAGCATCTTTTAATTTCATTGTTTCAGTCACCATCTGCAGTGATTTTGGAGCCCAAGGAAATAAAGTCTCTCACTCTTTGCTTTGTTTCCCCATCTATTTGCCATGAAGTGATGGGACCAGATGCCATGATCTTAGTTTTCTGAATGTTAAGTTTTAAGCCAGCTTTTTCACTCTCTTCTTTCACTTTCATCAAAAGACTGTTTAGTTCTTCTTCGCTTTCTGCCGTAAGAGTGGTGTCACCTGCGTATCTGAAGTTATTGATATTTCTCCCAGCAATCTTGATCCCAGCTTGTGCTTCATCCAGTCCAGCATTTCTCATGATATGCTCTGCATATAAGTTAAATAAGCAGGGTGACAATATACAGCCTTGACGTACTACTTTCCCGATTTGGAACCAGTCTGTTGTTCCATGTCCAGGTCTAACTGTTGCTTCTTGACCAGCATACAGATTTCTCAGGAGGCAGATCAGGTGGTCTGGTATTCCCATCTGTTTAAGAATTTTCCATAGTTTGTTGTGATCCACACATTCTAAGGTTTTGGCGTAGACAATAAAGCAGGAGTATATGGGCACAATAAAGGTGAGATGGTGTGGACCTAACAGAAGCAGAAGATATTAAGAGGTGGCAAGAGTACACAGAAGAACTATACACAAAAGATCTTCATGACCCAGATAACCATGATGGTGTGACCACTCACCTAGAGCCAGACATTCTGGAATGCAAAAGTGGGCCTTAGGAAGCATCACTATGAACAAAGCTAGTAGAGGTGATGGAATTCTAATTGAGCTATTTCAAATCCTAAAAGATGATGCTGAGAAAGTGCTGCACTCAATATGCCAGCAAATTTGGAAAACTCAGCATTGGCCACAGGGTTGGAAAATTTGTTTTTATTCCAATCCCAAAGAAAGGCAATGCCAAAGAATGTTCAAATTACCACACGATTGCACTCATCTCACACACCAGCAAAGTAATGCTCAAAATTCTCCAAGTCAAGCTTCAAAAGTATATGAACTGTGAACTTCCAGATGTTCATACTGGATTTAGAAAAGCAGAGGAACCAGATATCAAATTGCCAACATCCGTTGGATCATTGAAAAAGCAAGAGAGTTCCAGAAAAACATCTAATAAATATTAGGTATTAATATTTGTATGACTTACTGAACCTGGTTGACTTGGCTAATTGGAAGATAGGGCCAGAGCTCTTGTATAGTAATATCCTGTCTGTCTACATGGCCCTAATGTGCTTCGGGAGAAACAGCGGACCCTCAATTTTTGCTTCATGAAGTAGGAGCCATAGAGCTAAAGTGACGAGATTTCAGGATTCATTTTTTTAAGAGTTGAAATATAAGTCCTTGGCTTACAGAAGATAGTCAAATTTATAATCTTCATACTTTGCTATACAAATCAAAATTGATGGCAGTGATTTCTTATAGCAGTGCTTTAAAAAATTTTTTTCCCTGTCTGGATACATATGCCTTGACAGTGCACAGAAAATCTGAGGATTAAATGAGAAGAGACAACTTGAGATGAAGAATATTTATGATCCTATGGTGGCTGCTGCTGCTGCTAAGTCGCTTCAGCCGTGTCCGACTATGTGCGACCCCATAGACGGCAGCTCACCAAGCTCCTCTGTCCACGGGATTCTCTAGGCAAGAATACCGGAGTGGGTTGCCATTTTCTTCTCCCCACCTATGACAGCAAAGGACAGCAATTCCTCTATTTTGAGGCCCAGCCCCTATTCTGTAGATTACAAAGGAAAGCCTCAATGTGGAGCTTCTAGCAATAAGAGCTACATTCAATCTCTGTTCGAATCCTCATTTGATCTGACCTCTGATAATGCTAAGGTCTGTAGAACTTCAACGTAACAATCACTTAAACTCAGAGAAGTATTGTCAGAAATATATTACTGTTAAAATCCTAGTATACTGTATTATGGGCTTCATTTTATTGTTACAAACAAAATTTATAACATGGAAGGAGCTGGTTCAAGCTGGTTCAAGTCATATATTTAATCACTAATGGCTTATTTTAAATAAAATTTTAAAAAATGACAGATTTTGAACTTGTATAAAAATGGTTCAGAAGCAATCTATGAACAAAAAGAATTATTTAAAAGGAATCTTCAGTCATACATGAAAGATATGTTTAATTTAAAAAATCAGTAAAATGTATTCCCAAATTTTGGGGAGATGAATAAAATATGAGAACACATTTATTTACCCCTCATCAGTCATGGTGAACTTTCCTCTCCCCCATGCTGCCATTTATCTTTTTATACTTGCTATAATAGCACTTATCATAGTCAGCCCTATATCAGAATTATTTAGGTTCATGTCTGGCATGTCCTTGAATAGAGAATGTCATAAAAGCATTATCTCTTATATATTACTACCAGATACTGCAGCTGCACATTCACACAAGAGCATAGGAGAGAAGGCAGTTAAAAATAACTGGAAGGAAGGGAAACTGGGAAGGAAGAAAATATATATGTTTTAAAACTGGTTGGTATACTGCTAAATTATAGCATTAACAAAGTAAAGACATAAATATCATCATGAGCATATACCAGTGATATAAAGTGGGGCCAAATTCTGTGGCTCATCTCCTCAGTTCTGTGTTTATCACTTAACATTGAGCTTTCCCTAAAACCTGACATCCTCCACCAAGGAGGTATAACTCAATTACGAGTTCTTGTTAGCATGTAAAATTGAGATTATCAAAAATTTTAGAATGAATTCGACTTTGGTCAGAATGATGGACTTGATATTCTTAAGAATTCTTAAAAATAGATTATGGATAAATTAAAACAAACTAACTGTTAAAGCACCACCATGTTTCATGAAAGCAATGAAAGCCTCTAAGTGTTCAGAAAGGAGACTAATGAAACAGAAAATCAGTGAACTGAAACTTCTAAAGGTGAGTGGTAAGCAAATATGAAACTTAGAGTTGTTCTGTGAGCAAAAGTCAATTGTATTTTTGGATCTGAGACTGCCCCACCTTCTTCTGGCCCCTGCAATATGCAAGAGATGAAAGACTTCTGCATTCATTCTACATCACTGAAGAAGTCTAAGTGTCATAGTGTCATAGGTGCCTAAGTATTCCTTGTCTTTTGATAAGAAGATAAACCAGTTCTCTCTGTTTTTTTTTTTTTTTTTTTTTTTTTGTGATTGATGTTGAACTTTTATTTTTATTTATTTATTTTTAAATCAAAACCTCAATGAGGTACCATTACATGCCAGTCAGGATGACTGCTATCCAAAAGTCTACAAGCAATAAATGCTGGAGAGGGTGTGGAGAAAAGGGAACCCTCTTACACTGTTGGTGGGAATGCAAACTAGTACAGCCACTATGGAGAACAGTGTGGAGAGTCCTTAGAAAACTGGAAATAGAACTGCCATAGGACCCAGCAATCTCACTCCTGGGCATACACACCAAGGAAACCAGATCTGAAAGAGACATGTGTACCCCAATGTTCATTGCAGCACTGTTTATAATAGCCAGGACATGGAAGCAACCTAGATGTCCATCAGCAGACGAATGGATAAGGAAGCTGTGGTACATATACACCATGGAATATTACTCAGCCAATAAAATGAATGCATTTGAATCAGTTCTAATGAGGTGGATGAAACTGGAGCCTATTATACAGAGTGAAGTAAGCCAGAAAGATAAACACCAATACAGTATACTAATACATATATATGGAATTTAGAAAGATGGTAATGATAACCCTATATGCAAGACAAAAAAAGAGACACAGATATATAGAACAGACGTTTGGATTCTATGGGAGAAGGCGAGGGTGGGATGATCTGAGAGAATAGCATCGAAACATGTATATTATCAAGTGTGAAATAGATCACCAGTCCAGGCTGAATGCATGAGACAAGCACTCGGGCCTGGTGCACTGGGAAGACCCAGAAGGATGGGATGGGGAGGGAAGTAGGAGGGGGGTTCAGGATGGGGAACAGATGTAAATCCATGGCTAATTCATGTCAATATATGGCAAAAACCACTACAATATTGTAAAGTAATTAGCCTCCAACTAATAAAAATAAATGGAAAACAAACAAACAAACAAACTGTTCTCTTTGGAGGAAAGCAACTCCCAGTTAGATCTTCAGTGTTCTGACCAGTTAAATTCAGTCAAAATAAAGCAGCACCAAAGACATGAATTAATTGATCATGAGTGAGAATTAAAAAAAAAACACAATTAAAAATCCCTAAAAGTTTTAGACTTTGTATATATAAGGACTCCTGGTATATAATGTAAAGTCATAATTTAATCAGTCTCAAGACATGAAAACTGAATGCAGTAAAATTAACAATCAATGATAGTATACAAGATGACCAGCAAATTTGAAAAAGAACAAAAGAGAATTCTTAGTAACAAAATGTCTTTGCAAAATATTTGGAGATTGGCTTCTAACAGCTCTACTAGTTTATGGTGATGCTGTGTGAAGCTGAGGAGGTGATTATTAGATGCATTGTTTCCAGGAATTTCTGGATAATATATAAAGCAGGAGTACCCAGCTAGAGTGTGGTTCACCCCACCTTTCTGGGGAAGGTGAATGGATATTCTGCACTTACCTAACTTCTTTACAACTCACTATTTGATCTTTTATGACCCACTTAACCTCTGTTTCCCTGTTTCATTTTTAAAGATTGAGGGTAAATCAAGAACACATATATAACAATAAATAAAATGCATTAATATAAAGTGCAGTGCATTTTTATATACAGATTAATCTTTTAAAAATTGCCAATGTCTACTATAGAATGGTGTAATTTTGTGATCAGTGAATAAAATACATTCATGATCATAATTTTGCAATTTATTTTTATGAATCTGACTTTGTAATTTAGCCTTGTGAAATTACTTATGGAATTCTTATGAATTTGAAAAATACTACCTGGACTTTTTTTTTTTTTTAACATAACAGCCATAGCACAGCCAAAGATTTACTTAACTGCTGAAGTATGAAAGAAAATGTTTCCTTTGTGTCTCTTCTTTTTTTTTTTTTTTTAAATTTTATTTTATTAGTTGGGGGCCAATCACTTCACAACATTGCAGTGGGTTTTGTCATACATTGACACGAATCAGCCATATAGTTACACACATTCCCCAACATTTCCAGCTGTCTTTCCCCTAGAAAAGTAAATACTGATGGCTGACAGTAAAACTTTCTTATTAAATTACAGTGATTAGTTTATGTTTTGTCAGATTTAACAATGCCCAGTGAGAGAACATGAACCTAATTTACAGAAAGACTGAGAGATTTATGTACCATAGAGGCAAATTTGAATTAATATGATTCACACTTATAAATTAAAATTTGATCTACTTCTCCATAGCTTATCGTCTTCTGAAACCCTATATACCTAATCAAAGTAAGAATTGGGACCAATGAATTTTAATCATGTGCTAAGTTAGCTAAGAATATTTAGTAGAAGATAATTAAGGCTGTAAGAGCCTGACTTTCTTCCATTCTCATCCTCACATTTAGTAAAGCTCTAAATTTTGCATATCTTCTTCCTATGATATCTTTTCTGTTTATCTCTTTCTGCCCATCTCCACCTTTGTATCGATCCTTATCCCCTCACATCATGTGTTTTGCAGTTGCCTTTTGAATCACCTCCTTGCTTCTGAGATCCAAAGTACTGTTTCTGACCCTGTTCCTTACTTATTCCTGTTGAAATCAATGGTTGCCTTTCACAATATACAATCCTTCATCTGCTTCTGGTGTTTTCTATACTCCCTATCCTTCCAAGTTCAATATAAGAATATTTCTGCTGCCCTCTCAGGTATTTAGATATCTCCCTTTGTCTGTAGGTAGACACTTTTCCCAAAAGCCATGCAATTTTCTTCCTCTCGGAATAGTAATATGATACCACCCACCTTAAGGGTTTATTTTTCATTCACGATATTTTACATGACTTACGGTGCCATTTCTCCAGAGATTCTGGACTCATGTTACATGAGAGGAACTTTTGTTGTTTTTCAGCTGCTAAGTCATGTCTGAGACTCTTTGTGACCCCATAGACTGCAGCACGCCAGGCTCCTCTGTCCTCTACTCTGTCCTGGAGTTTGCTCAAATTCATGTCCATTGAGACCTCATGGACTGTAGCCCACCAGGCTCCTCTGTTCACGGGATTTCCCAGGCAAGAATACGGGAGTGGGTCACCATTTCCTTCTTCAGAGGATTTTCCCAACCCAGGAATCGAACCTGTGTCTCTTGCATTGACAGGTGGATTCTTTACTGCTGAGTCACTAGGAAAGTCATGAGAAAATCTTTATACCTGTTTTATAATTCTTCTGGTGCATAATTTTCTCTTCTTGTTTTCTGGGCAGCTTTCATACATAATATTACAAACCACATGATATTGGCTTTTATAACTCTTTCTCCTCTCTAGATAGTTTTCTTCCTTTTTTCCTAGATCCATTTTCTTTATGCAAACACTTCTTATTCTCTACTGTATTTGAGGATAAGTATTTATTCTTCTAGTTTGTTTTGTTTCTGCTCTAGTATCCTGTTTGCTTTGTTGAAGTCATAGTATCCATTTGGATAAACATGCACAGAGCATATAGTATGTCCATTATTATAGAGTGTTAAGCATCCTTGCAGCATGTACATATAGATTTCTTTTTATGTACTTATTATTTCCTGAAAGCACCATATTAGGATATATTAATCTCTTCATGTGAACTAAATTGCCAGCCTCTGTGTCAGCCTTTTCAGTTCATACAACGTAAGCCATTTTTCTAATATGCATTACACTTATTTTCAATGGCAAAGTACTAACGTGAGAATAAGCTACATTAAAAGACTACTCAATAAATTACAGCTATGTCTTCCAGTGCTATACTGGCCTTACATATAATGGGCATTCAAATATTTTCAGAATGAAAGTGATATTTATATGTTTTTATGTTCTCAAAAAAAAAGAGTGTTATCATGGGTTATACTCAGTGTTGTCCTAATGTTTTAGAGTCTTTCTTTGGAGATGCTAAGCTCTCCATCTTTGAGATATTCAAACTTACATTTGGTTGATCACCTGGTAAAGACTTTAGAACATCCAAGTGTGATTACTCTAGAGCAGAGGTTAGTAAGCTGTGTTGCACAGATCAAATCTGACCTGCCACTTGCTATCGTAAATAAAATTCTGTCAGAATACAGTCGTGTTCAATTGTTTTGGAATTATCTATGTCTGCTTCCATGCTATATTAGTGCAAGTTAAATAGTATGAACAGAGAAAGCCTAAAACATCTGCCATTTAGCCCTTTACAGAAAAAAGTTTGCTGACCCTTTTTCTAGACTAATATTGAGATGCTGTTGATACTGCTGATTAATGTAAAATAATGTCCTAAGAAAGTAAGTCCCTTAATATATAAACTTCTTTGGCCATAAAAATGTATATGTCCCACAGTGCTTTGTCCTTTATAGTCTAAGCAATAGTTCTTAACTGAGGGTATGCTAATATCTTGAAATTTTTTTCACATTTTTTGTTTGTATATGTATATATGCATTCCTGTGGAGAGGGCCCACAATTATTATTATCAAATTACCCATGCAATCTATGTGTGATAAAAATGTCACTACTGCATATATTTCTTTTTATGATTATTATAAGGTCTCATGTTAATATTTTTACAACAACTGTGATGACTTTTCCCCCATATTTGACACCTCTAACTTCTACATTGTTTAACCTGAATGCTTCATTTCCACCAGACTATCAAACTGCCATAAGAAAATACCAACATAGCATGGCATTGTCAGATTCTAAAAGCTGCATTTCTGTTGTCAACTTTTCTTCTTGAAGAAGAGTAAGTGTGAATACTGAAGAGAGCTCAGTGAAAAGTTCTTTTTTCAGAAACCATTTTATTGAGGTATGTTTGACATGTAAAAAGCTGTACATATTTAATGTATATGACTTGATAAATTGGGGCTTCCCTTGTGGCTCAGCTGGTAAAGAATCTGCCTGCAATGTGGGAGACCTGGGTTTGATCCCTGGGTTGGGTAGATCCCCTGGAGAAGGGAAAGGCTACCCACTCCAGTATTCTGGCCTGGAGAATTCTGTGGACTGTATAGCCCATGTGGTTGCAAAGAGTCAGACATAACTGAGTGACAGTGACTTTGACTTTGACTTTTGATGTACTCCTAAAACCATCACCACCAGCAAGACTCTAGACATATCCTTCACCTCCCAAAGTTACCCCCTGCTCCCTGATGATAATGATGTGTTTTAAGAACACTTAATATCTACCTTCTCAACCTATTTTAAGTAAACAACTCAGTTTTGTTAGCTACAGGTGCTGTGCTGCTTAGTAGTTCTCTAAAACTGCCTTCTAGTTTCCTAAAAACCTGCCCTGAAAGCAAAGCAATTACTGGAAAGGGATTTTATAAGGAAAAATGACTATGTGTCAGCAAATTCTGTTTCTTTTCCTTATGGACTCACAACTATACTATGTTTCCCATTCTCACCATAATCATTTGGAGACATTTGATTGAATTCTGGAAGATGGAGTGTAGACTGAAGTGATGGACCTCACATTCAGGGCTGGCTCCAGAACACTTTTGTGTGATCTTCTGTGCACTATTCCATTTTTAAACTGGATAAATGGGATTTTTCTTAGTTCTTAAGGGACAGTGGAGTCACTCTTTGGAAGAAGGCTTGATTCTTTATTGACTGTGTAGAGCATACCACCATAGTTACTTTTGGAATTGTTTATTACAACCATGAATCTGGACTGACTACTTCAGGGACAGACTAATACACCAATCAGACTGTGAAGAATTGTGTCAATTTTTTTTTTATTTTTTATTTTTCTGCACAAAGGTTTCCTTTTATTCATAACATAGGCAAAGTTATTTAAGTCAATAAATTTTTAAGGATTTTCACACGTCTTTATTCTTTCAACTTCCAGTCACCCTAGTTCCTCCAAAGTTGTCATCTTCAAGGCAGCCCTTACAAAAAGTTCTGCTCAATCCACAGCTGTGATGCCACAGCTGTTTTAGTTGGGCCTCTTTGATCTTCAATGGAGTGCACTTCAAAGTTTGCCACCTGTAATCTTTAAGATCCAATTTCCTCAAGCAGTTCACTATAGGATCCTGTTTAGGGTCAGGAGATGGGATGTCTAGTTCTCTAAAAGCTTATCAAGTTCAAATCATATTAATTCCTAAGTTATCACACCCTAAAACTTGACAGATCATTGGGATATGCCAATACCTAAGATAAAAAAAATTGTTAGGTTTTTAATAGTTTAATTGGCAGCTATGTCTTGTAGTTCTTTCCCACAGATTTAACAGGTAGTTCTATGAGTAAGGGAAACTACATAGTTACTCTATGAGGCGTTTCCAATGATGTAGGTTTATAGAAAAAGCCCCATCGGGATAGACCTCAACTCAATGTTTTTTTAAAAAAGAAAAAATCTATAGTACTATTGAGAGGTCATGAAGGCATTCAGTTGTTAAAAGGGCTGAATCACCCCCCTCTTTTTAACTACTTGATTATGATAGTGACAGATTTTAAAACAGCCTTTACTGATACAAACATTAGCATATTTCTTTTCTAAGCTAGAGACCATCTTTTCTTTAGTATATATTGAACTTGTTCTGTTCCCTCTGGCTAGTAACCAGGTCATAAAAAAAATGTGAAATTTTATTTGTAAACAACTGGGGGTAGATATGGAATTTCCCAGGTTCATACTGGTTAAGAATCCACCTGCCAGTGTAGGAGATGCAAGAGATGTGGGTTCAATCCCTGGGTCAGGAAGATCCCCTGGAGGAGGAAATGGCAACCCACTCCAGCATGCTTGCCTTGAAAATTCCATGGACAGAGGAGCCTGACAGGCCACAGTCCATGGGGTCACAAAGAATCAGATATGACTGAGCACACAGGGAGGGTAGATCGATATCAAGGTAAACTCACTTATGAATCTTTCTAGGTCAATGAAAATAACAATAAAAAGAAAGTTAAATTAGAAAATTTGAATGAAAAACAAAAACCTAAAACTCAGCTTATGATCCCATAGGCAGACCTGAGTTCATTTTCTCTAAGGAAGAACACCTGCTGACCATACATAACTCTGTGAAAATAGAGATTTTACTAACTCTTTCCCTTTTACATAACCGTGGCAATTCCTTCACTAGACTGACAAGGAAGTATCAAGGGTCAAATTAGAGATCTCTTATAAAATGGCAAACTTTTCATGTTTCTTTAGAGGAAAAAGTAAACCCATAGTTTGGGGTCAGTTTCAGCGTACCCTCCTCTTCTGAAGAAAATGTCTTTATGTCTATGTCCACATGTACCCATAAGAGGACATGCATGTGCATTCATGTGTTGTCTCAATCCTACCAAATCCTACAGGAAGAAAAAAGCTATTCAGAAGAGTTTGGAGCTAAGAATTGCAGAACTTTCACTTGCTATCCTGAATAGATGGAATATCATATAAATTGTAAATACAGCAAGTGTCCATTTAACCTTTGAAATCATAACTTACTTTAACTGCTGTGGAGCTTTCCCTTATCTCTCTCTTTAAATATTATTTTCTGGACAGTGCAGCCTGCTGCTGAGTTTTTGCTCAGTTCAGTTCAATCACTCAGTCATGTCCGACTCTTTGCGACCCCATGAACTTCAGCACGCCAGGCCTCCCTGTCTATCACCAACTCCCAGAGTCCACCCAAACCAATGTCCATCGAGTTGGTGATGACATCCAACCATCTCATCCTCTGTTGTCCCCTTCTTCTCCTGCCCTCAACCTTTCCCAGCATCAGGGTCTTTTCTAATGAGTCAGCCCTTCACATCAGGTGGCCTAAGTATTGGAGTTTTAGCTTCCAATGAACACCTAGGACTGATCTCCTTTCCAATGGACTGGTTGGATCTCCTTGCAGTCCAAGGGACTCTCAAGAGTCTTCTCCAACACCACAGTTAAAAGCATCAATTCTTCAGTGCTCAGCTTTCTTTATAGTCCAACTGTCATATCCATACATGACCACTGGAAAAACCATAGCCTTGACTAGACAGACCTTTGTTGACAAAGTAATGTCTCTGCTTTTTAATATGCTGTCTAGGTTGGTCATAACTTTCTTTCCAAGGAATAGCATTCCTTTATTCCAAGGAATAAGCATCTTTTATTTTATTCATGGTTGCAATCACTATCTGCAGTGATTTTGGAGCCCAGAAAAATAAAGTCAGCCACTGTTTCCACTGTTTCCCCATCTATTTGCCATGAAGTGATGGGACTGGATGCCATGATCTTACTTTTCTGAATATTGACATTTAAGTCAACTTTTTCACTCTCCTCTTCCACTTTCATCAAGAGGCTCTTTAGTTCTTCTTCACTTTCTGCCATAAGAGTGGCGTCATCTGCATATCTGAGGTTATTGATATTTCTCCCAGCAATCTTGATTCCAGCTTGTGCTTCTTCCAGCCCAGCGTTTCTCATGATGTGCTCCGTATATAAGTTAAATAAGCAGGGTGACAATATACAGCCTTGATGTACTCCTTTTCCTATTTGGAACCAGTCTGTTGTTTCATGTCTAGTTCTAACTGTTGCTTCCTGACCTGCATACAGGCTTCTCAAGAGGCAGGTCAGGTGGTCTTGTATTCCAATCTCTTTCAGAATTTTCCACAATTTTATTGTAATCACACAGTCAAAGGCTTTGGCATAGTCAATAAAGCAGAAATAGATGTTTTTCTGGAACTCTCTTGCTTTTTCAATGATCCAATGAATGTTGGCAATTTGATCTCTGGTTCCTCTGCCTTTTCTAAAACCAACTTGAACATCTGGAAGTTCACGGTCTATGTATTGCTGAAGCCTGGCTTGGAGAATTTTGAACATTACTTTACTAGCATGTGAGATGAGTGCAATTGTGCAGTAGCTTGAGCATTCTTTGATATTGCCTTTTTTAGGGATTGGAATAAAAGTGACATTTTCCAGTCCTCTAGCCACTGCTGAGTTTTCCTAACTTGGTGACATATTGAGTGCAGCACTTTCACAGCATCATCTTTAAGGATTTGAAATAGCTCAACTGGAATTCCATCACATTCACTACCTTTGTTCATAGTGATGCTTTCTAAGGCCCACTTGACTTCACATTCCAGGATGTCTGGCTCTGAATGTGAGTGATCACACCATTATTATTATATGGGTTGTGAAGATCTTTTTTGTACAGTTCTTCTGTGTATTCTTGCCACCTCTTCTTAATATCTTCTCCTTCTGTTAGGGTCATACCATTTCTGTCCTTTATTGAGCCCATCTTTGCATGAAATTTCTCTTGGTATCACCAGTTTTCTTGAAGACATCTCTAGTCTTTCCCATTCTGTTGTTTTCCTCTATTTCTTTGCATTGATAGCTGAGGAAGGCTTTATTATGTCTCTTTGCTATTCTTTGGAACTCTGCATTCGAATGGGTATATCTTTTCTTCTCTCCTTTGCTTTTCACTTCTCTTCTTTTCACAGCTATTTGTAAGGCCTCCTCAGCCAGCCATTTTGCTTTTTTGCATTTCTTTTTCTTGGGGACGGTCTTGATTCCTGCTCCTGTACAGTGTTACGAACCTCCATCCATAGTTCATCAGGCACTCTGTTTATCAGATCTAGTCCCTTAAATCTATTTCTCACTTCCACTGTATAGTCATAAGGGATTTGATTTAGGTCATACCTGAATGGTCTAGTCGTTTCCCCCACTTTCTTCAACTTAAGTCTGAATTTGGCAATAAGGAGTTCATGATCTGAGCCAAAGTCTGCTCCTGGTCTTAGTTTTGCTGACTGTATATAATTTCTCCATCTTTGGCTGCAAAGCATATAATCAATCTGATTTTGCTATTGACCATCTGGTGATGTTCATGTGTAGAGACTTCTCTTGCATTGTTGAAAGAGGGCATTTGCTATGACCAGTGCGTTCTCTTGGCAGAACTCTATTAGCCTTTGCCCTGCTTCATTCTGTACTCCAAGGCCAAATTTGCCTGTTACTCCAGGAGTTTCTTAACTTCCTACTTTTGCATTCCAGTCCCCTATAATGAAAAGAGCATCTTTTTTGCATGTTAGGTCTAGAAGGCCTTGTAGGTTTTCATAGATCCATTCAACTTCAGCTTCTTCAGCATTACTGGTTGGGGCATAGACTTCAATTACCAGGATATTGAATGATTTGCCTTGGAAATGCATAGAGATCATTCTGTCATTTTTGAGATTGCATCCAAGTACTGCATTTCAGACTCTTTTGTTGACTATGATGGCTACTCTATTTCTTCTGAGGGACTCCTGCCCACAGTAGTAGATATAATGGTCATCTGAGTTAAATTCGCCCATTCCAGTCCATTTTAGTTTGCTGATTCCTAAGATGTCGACGTTCACTCTTGCCATCTCCTGTTTGACCACTTCCAGTTTGCCTTGATTCATGGACCTACCATTCCAGGTTCCTATTCAGTATTGCTGTCTACAGCATCTTGCTGTAGACAGACATCTTGCTTCTATCACCAGTCCTAGCCACAACTGGGTGTTGTTTTTGCTTTGGCTCCATCCTTTCATTCTTTCTGGAGTCATTTCTCCACTGATCTCCAGTATCATATTGGGCACCTACCGACCTGGGGAGTTCATCTTTCAGTGTCCTATCTTTTTGGCTTTTCATATTGTTCATGGGTTTCTCAAGGCAAGGAGTTTCTGCTCATGTGAGTAGTAAATGCTGAGGCGTCACCTTGGAGTTGGCATTGTGATCAGCCACAGTCTCACCTTGTGGAGCGTCTTCCCTACCTTGGTGACAGGACCTATATCTTTCAATGCATACTGTTTTGAAAACCTTAGAGTCTGACTTCTAATATACCATAAATATGATAATAGCTGTTCTTCACATTTTCTTCTTTTTTTCACTTCTCCTTTCCCAAAGAAGACACACAAAGTTCTCAAAGCAACAGCAGCCTTAATCCCTAGTTTTGAGGGGGCAGGGCAGGGAGCTGGGGACGGAACTCTTCCTGATTAAGTGGTCATGTGATATACGGCACAGTTTCTTTCTCTCTCTCAAAGGAAATTTTCATTAGGCTGTGTACCCTTCCTAACTTTCTAGCCTTACCTCTGCCACTAAGCTGATGGTGACATGTTACACTAAATAATTGTGGATTACTGCCAGAAAAATATTTTCATGTGTGGCATATGTTTGGCCTAAAGTGTATTCCACCCTGCCATCACTCCTCCAAACTCTCCTCCTCTCTTTTTGCCTAGCAACCAGCCTTCCTTCAAGTCAGTGTTGAAATGTCCCTATCCACTGTGAAGTCTCTCTCCAGCCACCAGACACATATTGTTATCCTCCTGTTGGCATTCCCAGACTATGTAGTACATACCCTTTACTATTACAGTTATCTCACTTTATATTCGTTTGTTAATATATTGGTCTTCTCCATAGGACCTTGAACTCCTCAAGGGCAGAGAACACATCCTGTTCATTTATATGGCACCTAGGCCAAGCCTGGTATGTGTAGAGTAGTCGTCAACAAATAGGTACTGAATAAATTTAAAAGTATCTCATTTCTGCATTTAATCAGCATAGCATAATAGTTTAGAGTAGGAGCTTGCAGAGGGACTGTCCTAGAGATTCAAGTCCTAGCCTTTTTTGCATGTCAGCCTTGTGACCTTGGGCAAGTTATTTACCTTCTCTGTTTAGTTATCTATAAAACAGGGATGCAAATAGTACCTGCCTAATGGAATTGTTGAGTAGATCCAATGAAGAAATGGATAACAGGTGCAATAACGTGACTGAAACATTAAATCTTCAACAAATGTCTATTTTTTTTACTTTCAAAGCTCCTTCCTCTGTGTCTCTCTTAACAAACCAAAACTGCTTAGGTAAATTATATTGATAGGGACTAGGAAGAGACTTTTATCCCATCAGCCACAAGTCCTGGTCTGAAATAGGGGACAAATTTATATTTAATGAATATTCACCAGTACTTATGTCCTTTGTGATAGATGAAACTATGTAGTATTCTATTTATGTTCAACTACAAATTAAAACAAAGTTCATAAAATTTTCCCTTTTTCTGCAATTACAGAGGAAAGGGAGGTTCAATTTAAAGACCCCACTTAAAACCTTTAACCCCAACTTCTTGGTCAATTTCAAGATAAATTTCTGAATATTATGCATGGGCCTGTTCCATTTTTAAGAATTCTTTTGCAGTGTTTTTCTTTAGATATGCATATACCCAAGAACAATTGCAGGTTAACAGCTTGTATTTAAGGCCACTATGAATAAAAAAACCAAGTAGAATCCTGTTGTTAACTTTCAAAAAGTATTTGAAGAATATCTTGTCATACTGATAAAACTGTAATTACACTTTATATTCTTTATATTACTCAGCAAATTGTATCTTTTCGTACAAACTCTTTGTCCTTGAAAATAGGTTATTACTGCAAAACAAACTCTAGGTTTCCAAAGTGGATAACTTTCCTGAGATATGTTTTAGATCATCACAGGCTGTCTTTGTTCTGTTCTTGTCTACACTTTTCAAAGAGTTAGAAATATCTACAATATATTTGACACAGTTACAGCTGCCTTTAAAAATGTTGCCTATCTGGTTGATGTAAAAAAATATGACCAACAAGTTGGGTGGGGTGTGTGGATAGAAAGCAGACTGTATGCTTTAGAATATCCAGAATATTGCTGTAATATAGTGGTTATAGTAATACACACACATACATACACATACATATTGCAGCCTGCCTATCATAAGGTAAACCATATTTTCAGTCAATAGGAATTCAACTCAAATAACCAAAGTTGCAAAAAACCTTAGTGAACTTGAGTAGGGATCTACAAAGAAAGTTTATATTTTTATTTATGAATTTATTAACATTTTCTTTCAAAAGATTTTATAACATTTTAGGAGAAAGTTTTTAGCTTCCAATCTTACTAAATACTCTATTAAGAAACATGTGCCTACATTAACCTCTTTGAAGCAAGTCACATTAAGCAAGTTATCTGAAGTCATTTGGTTTCTGTAGGAAATCATGTGCTTTGAAAGTGGTACAGGAGAGGGGAAATGTGGTAAATTATGAATTCTAATAGCTATCAGTTCAGTTCAGTTCAATCGCTCAGTCATGTCCGACTCTTTGTGACCCCATGAACCACAGCACGCCAGGCCTCCCTGTCTATCACCAACTCCCAGAGTCCACCCAAACCCATGTCCATTGAGTCAATGATGCCATCCAGCCATCTCATCCTCTGTCGTCTCCTTCTCCTCCTGCCCTCAAACTTTCCCAGCATCAGGGTCTTTTCCAATGAGTCAGCTCTTTGCATCAGATGGCCTAAGTATTGGAGCTTCAGCTTCAACATCAGTCCTTCCAATGAACACCCAGGACTGATCTCCTTTATGATGAACTGGTTGGATCTCCTTGCAGTTCAAGGGACCCTCAAGAGTCTTTTCCAACACCACAGTTGAAAAGCATCAATTCTCCTGTGCTCAGCTTTCTTTACAGTCCAAATGTCACATCCATACATGACCACTGGAAAAACCATAGCCTTGACTAGACAAACCTTTGTTGACAAAGTAATGTCTCTGCTTTTTAATATGCTGTCTAGGTTGGTCATAACTTTCCTTCCAAGGAGTAAGCCTCTTTTAATTTCGTGGATGCAATCACCATCTGCAGTGATTTTGCAGCCCAGAAAAATAAAGTTAGCCACTGTTTCCCCATCTATTTGCCATGAAGTGATGGGACTGGATGCCATGATCTTAGTTTTCTGAATGTTGAGCTTTAAGCCAACTTTTTAACTCTCCTTTTTCACTTTCATCAAGAAGCTCTTTAGTTCTTCTTCACTTTCTGCCATAAGGGTGATGGTGTCACCTGCATGTCTGAGGTTATTGATATTTCTCCCAGCAATCTTGATTCTAGTTTGTGCTTCCTCCAGCCCAGCGTTTCTCATGATGTGCTCTGCATATAAGTTAAATAAGCAGGGTGACAATATACAGCCTTGATGTACTCCTTTTCCTATTTGGAACCAGTCTGTTGTTTCATGTCTAATTCTAACTGTTGCTTCCTGACCTGCATACAGGTTTCTCAAGAGGCAAGTCAAGTGGTCTGGTATGCCCATCTCTTTCATAGTTTTCCACAGTTTATTGTGATCCACACAGTCAAAGGCTTTGGTATAATCAATAAAGCAGAAATAGATGTTTTTCTGTAACTCTTTTGCTTTTTCTAATAGCTATAGAATAGCAGGAATCTTGCGGTTTCCCAGGTGGCATAGTGGTTAAGAATCTGGCAATGTAGAAGATTCAAGAGATACAGGTTTGATCCATGGGTTGGGTAGATCCCCGAGGAGGAAATGGCAACCCACTCCAGTATTCTTGCTTGGAAAAGCCCATAGACAAGGGAGTCTTGTGGGCTACAGTCCAAGCATGGGCTCCCAAAGAGTCAGACACAACTGAGCACACAGGGACCTTGCCTGTATTTTTTTCAGTGATACATATTTAGAGCCTAGGGTAGGGCATGACACATATTAGGTGCTTAATAAGTATTTGTTGAATGAATGGATGAATATTTATCTAATTATAAGACCCATAGAAGACCATGGCATAAATTTTGGAAAATAAAGAAATTACCCATAGTGTCATCCCTAATTCAGCCACTCAGGAGTGGTTATATATATATATATATATATATATATATATATATATATATATATATATATATATATAATATTATATTATATTATATTTGCCTTAGTTACATTCTTTTGGTTTCAAGAAAAATGAACTCTCTTAATCCAACACAAAGTAGTCTCTTAATAGGAATCTCTCATGGTGTCTCTAGGAGCTTGTGGTCTTTCATTTCTGCCTTTTTCTCTTCCATTCCCTTGCTTCTTTCTGTAGACTTGTTTTTTCCCCTGTGTTTCCTCATCAGTGTGTAATTGTGAAATGCCTTCCCTGCCTCCACCTCCCTAGGACAACCTATTTCAGATAGTTCAATTTAAGCGACTGCCATCATTTGATTCTGTTCTTTGTCTCTTAAGACCCAGGAGAAAAACTTTGCTACTTGGCCAGTTAGTAGATCACCTCCCTCTAGGGCACCTAAGACCTTACCTCTGTCCCACTCTGATCAACCGGAAGATTGTGGGTATCTTGCAGGATTTTGAGGTACCTAAACTTACCTGTTCAGCGTGGGTTGCAGGGTTGTATTTAAGGACCTACCTAATAGACAGTCAGTGAATGTAAGTTCTGTGAGATCACTAACTGCACCTTTCACCATTTCTTTTTTTTTTCCTTTTATTTTTATTAGTTGGATGCTAATTACTTTACAATATTGTAGTGGTTTTTGTCATACATTGACATGAATCAGCCATGGATTTACATGTATTCCCCATCCCGATCCCCACTCCCACCTTCCTCTCCACCCTCTGGGTCTTCCCATCACAGCACTGTTTATAATAAAGAAAGCTGTGTCAAAGAATTGATGCTTTTGAACTGTGGTGTTGGAGAAGACTCTTGAGAGTCCCTTGGACTGCAAGGAGACCCACCAGTCCATCCTAAAGGAGATCAATTCTGAGTGTTCATTGGAAAGACTGATGTTGAAGCTGAAGCTCCAATAATTTCGCCACCTGATGTGAAGAGCTGACTCATTTGAAATGACCCTGATGCTGGGAAAAATTGAGGGCAGGAGGAGAAGGGGATGACAGAAGATAAGATGGTTGGATGGCATCACTAACTCAGTGGACATTGGTTTGGGTGGACTCCAGGAGTTGATGATGGATAGGGAGGCCTGGCGTGCTGTGGTCCACGGGGTCACAAAGAGTCGGACATGACTGAGCAACTGAACTGAACTGAACTGGACTGAAAGGAGATCACCTCAGTCAATCCTAAAGGAAATCAGTCCTTCCAATGAACACTCAGGACTGAAGAGAATGAAGTTTTGACCAAAGGATAAATTGGGCTGAGAAGTAGAAAAAGGCCACATTGTTTATGACTTTGAATTTCAGTCTAAAGGGTTTCTATTTTATTACACAGGAAAACTTTTGCACAAATAAGTGACGTAGTCACTTCTGAATTTCAGGACAAGTCCATCCATCAAGGCACACTACGGTAGATGTGTTTAGGAGACATGGATATGGGTGTATTAGAAGAAATTGGGAAGGAGAGCTTGCAAGTAGCAAGATCTTAGCTGCTCAGAATTTTCAACACACCTATTTATATTAGCTTCTGGTCAGGTTTATCCTTTTGCCTGTGGAGTCCTTTTTTATTGTTGTTGTTTAAAGCTACTCCTGACATTTTCTCTTTTGATCTCTGAAAGTGCATAGGTATTTACTAAGGTGAGAATGAACGGATTCCCTAGTGTTTGCTAATTATAATCATGTGTCAGCCAGGGCCAGAACACAGGGTTTCTGTGGGGATTTGCTGCAGCGTTAGCAAGCTATTGGTATTCAGAATACTCAGTTTGCTAGAACATTTAAAATTAAGTTTAAAAATATTTGTCTGTTGCTGCATTTAAATGTTTTAATTGTCTTAAATGCTTAAGAGTCTGAATACCAAAGTGCCTGGAGAACATTGGCAGGGAATGGTAAATAAAACATATGCCCCCTACTGTGATTTATGGCAATCAGGTAAAGTTGCTTTGTTTGTTTGTACGTTACCAGAAAAATGGCATGTGGCCCCACAATGGTGCTACCAAGCAGTGTCCGAGGACTATCATTTTTCTAAATCCAGTGTGGAAAGGCAGACCTCCATATTTTCATTAAATTATTCTGTGAATCAGAAGCCACTCTTTTCAATTCTACAATCAATCAACACCTGCCTTTGTAAGGATTTGTGCTAGGAGAGGTAAGCTAATGGAGTAGGAAGTGGCAGCCCACTCCAGTATCCTTGCCTGGAGAATTCCATGGACAGACAAGTCTGGCCAATTACAGTCTATGGGGTTGCAAAGAATTGGACATGACTGAGCATGCATGCACAGATAAGCTAAAGAGCAAGGCTGCTCAGTCTCCACAGTACTGACATTTCCTGTTGAGATGCTTTTCTTAATTCAGGGATTGTCCTGTACACTATAGGCTACTTAGCAGCATCCATGTTCTCTTCCAAGTGGATGCCATTAGTGACCCTCACATACACAGTTGTTAATAACCAACAGTATCTCCACACATTGTTAAATGTCCCTTGAGGCACAAAATCACCCATTGGTTGAGAACCACTGGTATATAGTCTAGCATAAAACACAGTTCTTATCCTCAAGTAGCTTACAATCAATCCATTTTATGGTCCAGAGTTTAGAATCAAGAAGCCTCAGATTTGAATCTTCACCTTGCCAGTTACTAGTCATGTGACCTTAGCTAAGTTACTAAACCTCTCTGAGATGCACTGTATTTACCTTTCAGAGCATTTAAGGAAATACTACTTAATTTGCAGAGTCATTGTGTAAATTATAGAAAAGTAAAGAATGTTATGAATAGCATCTGCTAAAATGGCTGCTAAAGTGTTCAAGGCCAACTGTGCTTATTGCTGGGTTTTACTGCTTTCTACCTGGCCTCAATGAGATCCTTTCTCCAATTTGAGGCTGATGCCTCATGTATGCGCTGGTCCCTACGCCTTCCTGCTTTCTCAGTAATCTGATTTCATGATTTGTCTCTTCAACATTGCCTTCTCCCTTACAGATGCACTCTGGTCAGAGAGAAAATTATAACTATTAAATGAGATTATACCTGTGAATCATGTAATCAGAGAGGAATCTGCCAATAAAGTGGAAAACCTAGGTCAGGCCAAAATGCTACTGATGAATCACATTTATTTTGAGGATTGGTAAAGGTTTAACATTGCTTGTTGGCAACTTGAGAAGCTTTCATATTTCTACCACTGTGAGATATTCCATTCTTGTTTTCTCTTTATGACTGAGAGAATATAATTCAATTAATTAAATAAAGAATAACCAATTTGTTTTGGGGCTAGGTCATGCCGTGGTAAAAAACAACCTAAATATCTCAGTGACTTAAAGTTTATCTCTAATCCTGCTCTTGGCTTTATCAGATGTTCAATTCCACACTGTCCTCACTCAGAAATCCAGACAGATGGGCTCTTTACTCTTTAGAACACCATGTCTCATCCTACCAGTAGGAAGGGAACATGGTGATTTGTTCATGATCTCTTTAAGCAGGGGTTGGCACCTATAGTCTGCAGGTCAAATTTGGCTCACCATCTGATTTATTAGAATACAGCTACCCTCGTTCATCTATATATTGTCTAGGGCTGCTTTTGCACTACAAGGGCAGAGTTGAATAGCATACACATATAACGACAGATTGTGTGTGGCCCAGAAAACCCCAAATACAGACTGTCTGGCTTTGTGCAGAATAAAAGTTTGCCACACCTGTCTTAAAGGGTTCTTCCCAGAAGTAAGCATACCATAATTAATCACATTCCACTTATCCTAAGAAGTCATGTGGTCATGCCTACCAACATTTCATGCAAAAGAAGAGCCTAGTCTTGATCATTTACTTTCCAGTACCCCAAGGGTGTAGTTGTCTCTATCTTGCTCTCTTCAGACTTCGGGATAAGTCTAAGAGATTTACCTGCAGGATGAATCATATTAATAATAAAGTCTATTCTGTCTTTAAATGGATGCCATTGATAGAAGAAATCAGAAGTTGCTCTTAAAATTAGGCAGGTAGAAAACAAGTGTCATATTTGAGAGTAGTACACTTAAATTACAAAAACGATCAGTTCTTCCTCTAATTTTAGTTCTAGTACTTGGTTATGTGTGACAGATACTCTTGGTTGCCAACATGATGACCATTTCCCCTTCCTTCCTTGCTTGTAGAAGTATGGCTTCATTAGAGCAGCACCTTCCCTTCTTCCCTGTGTTACTCCCGGCTTCCTGCCTCGAAGCTGCAGCAGTTATTTTGTGACCATGAAGCAACAAATCAGGGGACAAACGGTTCACACACTAAAGGGTAAAGAGTAGAAATATGGAAGGAAAATGGGTTCCTAATAGTATAATTGAACTGCCAGACTGACTCTGGAATCACCAACTTTCAGACATCTTGGTGAGAAAATGTTTCCATTGTTTAAGCCCCATTAAATTGGGTATTTCCTAACTTTTAGCTGCCCAAATCCAAAGTCATAAATTGTGCCCTTGGACATACAAGTATTTAACTATTTTTATTCTCCAGTCTTGAAACCTTTATTGGTAAAATAGAGATAATTATATTGTCTCTCTAAGGATGAATTTCTATAAGGTATGTGTATAGGAATGGCTCCACCATGGCACCCTGGCTACCTTGCATGTCTCCACAGTTTGACTGGAATCTTGGCAGAACACTGAACAATTCTCTCACATGGCAAGATGGAAGTCTTGTGAAGATTGTCACAATCTGTTTCTCGTCCTCTCCCCTGTTTTGCAAGAGGCTCCAGATCTTATGAAAGGCCTCCATAAGGCAGTTTATCCTCTCTCTCTCTCTCTTTCTGGGTATAGTGAATATGGGGCTTTCCACTTCACTTTACGCTTTAAGGTACAGCTCCAAGCTCTTGTGTCATTAATTCTACAAAGCACTTTGGCTCGTTTACAATAGCAAACCAACATATGAGTCATCTGTCATCAGGTCCCTCTGATACAGTGTCATCTTGAGGGTCCAAGGACATGTGAAGGTGATATCATGCTGATTTTGCTTTTGCTCTCCTTGAAAGTAATAAAGTGAATCCATTTCTGCTGTTTACCTCCTTACTGGTCAAATCTATGGAACTTTGGCAAGTCAACCTAGCAGCTGTTGCATTTATGGATGCTTGCTTGGCTGAGAGCAAGGACTCGGTAAATGTTAGTGAAGCATTATAGTAATCATGTTGTGGTTGTTCTAGTCACTAAGTCATGTCCGACTCTTTGTGACCCCATGGACTGTAGCCTAGCAGGATTTTCTGTCCATGGAATTTATCAGGTAAGAATACTGGAGTAGGTTGCCATTTCCTTCTCCAAGGCATCTTCCAGACCCAGGGATTGAACCCACATCTCCTGCTTGGCAGGCAGATTCTTTATCCCTGATCTACCTGGGAAGCACCATTATAATAATACTAATAGCATTATTAAAATTATAATAATAATTATTATTATAATGTTTCTGAACCTCAGTTTTTTATATAAAATGGGGATTACATGGGAAAGAATTAACATTAAGCTCATAAAGTGTCATTTGTATATAAAATAGTATTAATAACTATTTTCTCAGGTCACTGGAGACTGTTTTTACTCATAGTTTTGATTTACATATAAGGATACTATAATTAAAATATTAATCTCTATAGTATTTATTGTAGAAAATTATTCTATTGTCCAGAGAGCCCTAAATCATGTGTCTTCTGACTAGAGGCAGATTGAGGGGTTTTATCACAACTATTGGCCTTGTCTTCTGACATCAGCAATATACACATGTCCTGGTTTGTTGAGATTCAGTTCAGTCACTCAGTCCTGTCCTACTCTGCGACCCCATGGACTGCAGCATGCCAGGCTTCCCTGTCCATCACCAGCTCCCAGATCTTTTTTTTTTTTTTTGCCATTGCTCTTATTTTTTATTTTTTTTTCCATTTATTTTTATTTGTTGGAGGCTAATTACTCTACAATATTGTAGTGGTTTTTGCCATACATTGACATGAATCAGCCATGGATTTACATGTTTTCCCCATCCCGATCCCCCCTCCCACCTCCATCTCCATCCCATCCCTCTGGGTCTTCCCAGTGCACCAGCCCTGAGCACTTGTCTCATGAATCCAGCCTGGGTTGGTGATCTGTTTCACCCTTGGTAATATACTTGTTTCAGTGCTGTTCTCTCTGAACATCCCACCCTCACCTTCTCCCACAGAGTCTAAAATTCTGTTCTGTACATCTGTGTCTCTTTTTCTATTTTGCATATAGGGTTATCGTTACCATCTTTTAAAATTCCATATATATGCATTAGTATACTCTATTGGTCTTTATCTTTCTGGCTTACTTCACTCTGTATGATGGGCTCCAGTTTCATCCATCTCATTAGAACTGATTCAAATGAATTCTTTTTAATGGCTGAGTAGTATTCCATAGTGTATATGTACCACAGCTGTCTTATTCATTCATCTGCTGATGGGCATCTAGGTTGCTTCCATGTCCTGGCTATTATAAACAGTGCTGCGATGAACATTGGGGTGCACGTGTCTCTTTCAGATCTGGTTTCCTCAGTGTGTATGCCCAGAAGTGGGATTGCTGGGTCATATGGCAGTTCTATTTCCAGTTTTTTAAGGAATCTCCACACTGTTCTTCATAGTGGCTGTACTAGTTTGCATTCCCACCAACAGTGTAGGAGGGTTCCCTTTTCTCCACACCCTCTCCAGCATTTATTGCTTGTAGACTTTTGGATAGCAGCCATTCTGACTGGTGTGTAATGGTACCTCATTGAGGTTTTGATTTGCATTTCTCTGATAATGCCAACTCCCAGATCTTACTCAAACTCATGTCCATAGAATCAGTGATACCATTCAACCATCTCATCCTCTGTCGTCCCCTTCTCCTCCTGCCTTCAATCTTTCCCAGCATCAAGGTCTTTTCCAATGAGTCAGTTCCTCGCATCAGGTGGCCAAAGTATTGTAGCTTCAGCTTCAGCATCAGTCCTTCCAATGAATATTCAGGACTGATTTCCTTTAGGATTGACTAGTTTTATCTCCTTGCAGTCCAAGGGACTCTCAAGAATCTTCTCCACAGGGTTCAAAAGCATCAGTTCTTTGGCACCAAGATTTCCTTATGGTCAAACTCTCAAATCCATACATGACTACTGAAAAACCATAGCTTTGACTAGACAGACCTTAGTTGGTAAAGTAATGTCTGTGCTTATTAATATACTGTCTAGGTTGATCATAACTTTTCTTCCAAAAAGCAAGCATCTTTTAATTTCATGGCTACAGTCTCTATCTACAGTGATTTTGGAGCCCCCCCAAATAAAGTTCCTCAGTGTTTCCGTTGTTTCCCCATCTATTTGCCATGAAGTGATGGGACCAGATGCCATGATCTTAGTTTTCTGAATGTTGAGCCAACTTTTTCACTCTCTTTTACTTTCATCAAGAGGCTCTTTAGTTCTTCTTCACTTTCTGCCATAAGGGTGATGTCATCTGCATATCTGAGGTTATTGGTATTTCTCCCTGCAATCTTAATTCCAGCTTGTGCTTCATCAAGCCTGGCATTTCACATGATATCCTCTGCATATATAAGTTAAATAAGCAGTGTGATAAAATACAGCCTGATGTACTCCTTTCCCAATTTGGAACCAGTCTATTGTTCCATGTCCGGTTCTAACTGTTGCTTCTTGACCTGCATACAGATTCTTCAGAAGGCATGTCAGGTGGTCTGGTATTCTCATATCTTGAAGAATTTTCCAAGTTTGTTGTGATCCACACAGTTAAAGGCTTTGGCATAGTCAGTAAAGCAGAAATAGATGTTTTTCTGGAACTCTTTTTCTTTTTCAATGATCCAAATGATGTTGGCAATTTTTAAAATTTTTTTTGATTTCCTTTTTTTCCATTTATTTGTATTAGTTAGAGGCTAATTACTTTACAATATTGTAGTGGTTTTTGCCATACATTGACATGAATCAGCCATGGATTTACATGTGTTCCCCAATTTGATGTCTGGTTCCTCTGCCTTTTAAAAATCCATCTTGAACATCTGGAAGTTCTTGGTTCATGTACTGTTAAAGCGTGGCTTGGAGAATTTTGAGCATTACTTTACTAGTATGAAGGAGGAGTGCAAGTGTGCTGTAGTATGCTCATTCTTTGGCATTGCCTTTCTTTGGAATTGGAATGAAAACTGACCTTTTCCAGTCCTGTGGCCACTGCTGCATTTCCCAAATTTGCTGGCTAATTGAGTGCAGCACTTTCACAGCATCATCTTTTAGGATTTGAAATGGCTCAACCAAGATTCCATCCCCTCCACTAGCTTTGTTCGTAGTGATGCTTTCTAAGGCCTACTTGACTTTGTATTCCAGGATGTCTGGCTCTAGGTAAGTGATCACACCATCATGGTTATCTGGGTCATTAAGAATCTGCCTGCAATGCAGGAGACCCAGGTTCGATTCCTGGGTCGGGAAGATCCCTTGGATAAGGAAATGGCAACCCATTCCAGTATTCTTGCCTGGAGAATCCCATGGATGGACGAGCCTGGCTGATTGTAGTTCATGCGGACACAACTTAGCGACTAGAGAGAGAGAGAGAGAGAGAGAGAGAGAGAGAGATCTTTTTTGTATAGTTCTTCTGTGTATTTTTGCCACCTCTTCTTAATTTCTTCTGCTTCTGTTAGGTCCCTACTGTTTTTGTCTTTCTTTGTGCCCATTTTTGCATGAAATGTTCCCTTGGTATCTCTAATTTTCTTGAAGATTTCTCAAGTCTTTCCCATTCTATTATTTTTCTCTATTTCTTTGCATTGATCATTGAGGAAGGCTTTCTTATCTTTCCTTGCTATTCTTTGGAACTCTGCATTCAGATGACTATATCTTTCCTTTTCTCCTTTACCTTTAGCTTCTCTTCTTTTCTCAGCTATTTGTAGGGCCACCATTTTGCCTTTTTGCATTTCTTTTTCTTAGGGGTGGTCTTGATCACTGCCTCCTGTACAATGTCAGGACCCTCTGTCCATAGTTCATCAGGCACTCTGTCGATCAGATCAAACCCCTTGAATCTGTTTTTCGCTTCCCCTGTATAATTGTAAGAAATTTGATTTAGTTCATATCTGAATGATCTAGTGGTTTTTCCTACTTTCTTCAATTTAAGTCTGTATTTGGCAATAAGGAGTTCCTGATCTGAGCCACAGTCAGCTCCTGGTCTTGTTTTTGCTGACTGTATAGAGCTTCTCCATCTTTGGCTGCAAAGAATATAATCAATCTGATTTCGGCATTGACCATCTGGTGATGTCCATGTGACTATTTATCAGTGTAATAAAGAAGGTGAAGGAAGAAACCAAGTGGATATCCATGGGAAGAACATTTCAGGCACAGGAAATGGTGAATGAAAATACTGAGATGAGAGTGTGTTTGACATGTTGAAGAACAGTTGGCAAGATCAGTGGAGCTGGAAAGGAGTGAATAAGAAGGAAATGGTATGAGACAAGGTCAAGGAGGTAGCAAAGAGCCAGAGCAAGTGGGGCCTTTATGGCCTTGGGACAGTGTTACCTTTGACTCTGAATAAAATGAGAAGGCATTGGAGGGTATTAAGTAGGATATTGATGTAATCTGACTGCCTTTTTAGAAGAATTATCCTTCATACTTTGTGGAGAAAAGGGTACTGTGGAGAAAATGCCTACTATAGGGTAGGTCGGGCAGACTCAGTGGAGTTTTGTTTGTTTGTTTGCTTCTTAATATAGAAGATATCAGAGCATATTTTTTTTTGCTGATGAGAATGTGTGGCATTATTTGCAATTTTTAAACTGTCTTCATCCATCTTTCATCTTTTTATTTAGCTAACCAGAGCATGAAGACTTGAGTTTTTATATTCACAGATGTGTATTTTTGTTTCCTGTATTTTATTCCTTGTTAATTTCTTCCAGCAATTTAAACATACTAATTTGGTTGTTTGTTTTCTGATTTTTGATCTTGTAGGCTTGATTATACATGTGTTTTATAAATGTGAGTTGCGAGTTTCTGTTTAGCTTGCAGTTGTAGAAATCTCAAGAGCACTGGCTTGAGGATGTTTCCATTCTTGGAGAATTTGCATTTGCTTCTACTAATTACCCTAGGGTCAAAACAAAACTAATCTTCACTCCTTTAAGTTAATTGTTAGCTTGGAGTTTCACAAATCTTGCTAGGATTTCCCATTCAAAGACCACAAGCTTTCTTTTTGTTATTTTGCCTACAGTAGGCCTTTTATTAAGAGAGTCTGGACTTGCAAAAATCTTGGGTCTCATTTCTCACCTCGTATGTATATAAATCCTGGTTTTCTGTTCTCTCATAGTTCTCATTGAGTTGGTGATGCCATCCAACCATCTTGTCCTCCGTTGTCCCCTTCTCCTCCATCCTTCAATCTTTCTACCATCAGGGTCTTTTCCAATGAGTTGACTCTTCACATGAGGTGGCCAAAATATTGGAGTTTCAGAATCAGCCCTTCCAATGAATATTCAGGGTTGATTTCCTTTAGGATTGACTGTTTTGATTTTCTTGCAGTTCAAGGAACTCTCAAGAGTCTTCTCCAACACCACAGTTCAAACGCATCAATTCTTCAATGCTCAGCGTTCTTTATGGTCCAACTCTCATATCCATACATGGCTGCTGGAAAAACCATAGCTTTGACTAGACGAACTTTTGTCGGCAGAGTAATTTGTTGTATAGGAAATGTTCATATAGAAGATCAGTAAAGTACAGTATAATCTCTTTAGTGGAGTGATTGACTATTTATCTTCATTTCTCCAGCCTAGCATGATGCCTAGTATTCATTTATTCTTTCTGTAATTCATTTATTTACCATTCATTCATTCCTTTCTCAGGGAGATTCACTCCTACTTAGATTAATGATATCTGTTGTAAGCTCTCATAGCACCTTAGTCTTCTTTACACCCTCCACCCCTGAATCTCATCACACTTGCAATTGCCTGTTTACTTGTCTGCCTTACCTACTCAAGTATGCACAAGTATTGAAGTTGATGAATGCTGCCATTTATTTAACATTTGGTAGATATCAGGTGTTTTGCTATTTTTACTTGTCTATTATAGCCAAATCAATCACAAGAAAACACCTTTGAGTTTTGTTGGGCATTACTATTCCCATTGGACAGATGGGGGACTGAATTTCACAGATATTAATATCTATTACATTTATTTATCCATTCATTAATTCATTCATCAGATATTTGTTATGTGCCTGTCAAGTCTATGCCATAACTTCTTAGTCTCTGGAGATACAACAGTTTTGCTAAAGCAAGCATGGCCCCTGCCTTCTTATAACTTACTATTAGTGTTAGAAACAGACTTTAAACAAATGATGAAACAAATTTTTATGAAATTTTGCTATGAGTTTTATAGACTGAAGAGTCCCTAACAAAGAATTGATATTTACAGGAAGGTCAGTGAAATCCTTCCTAAGGAAGAAAAATGTAGCCTGAGATTTGAAGGACACATAAGAAATAGACAGGCTAAGACATTAGTTACAAAATTTTTCAATACGGGCAAATACCAATATGGTCTTAGTAAATATTATTTAAATGAAATGGGCTAAAGGATAATCAGAGAATTTGACAATTGGAGGATGAATTTTAAAAACAAATTGTGTGTACAAATATGCTGCATATACCATAAGTAAAATTTATAGGTATTTTGATACAGTGGTATAAATAGTATGGTATGTTTCTGTGATTTTGTTGTAAAAATTCAGTAGACCATGATTAGAAACTCTGGTTGTTAAAGATCTGGACTGAGCTACTATGAGCCAAAAGAATAAATTCCAAGGAAGTGTTAAGTAATGAATTAGAGTTTATAAAATAAAAACTGAGTGTGATTTTGTCTATCTAGACTTGATCTCTCATTTAAGCAATATTTATTAGATGCTCTCCGCCATCAGTGTTTATTAGAAGCTCTCCACTTAGAGAGACAGTCTTGTATTTTCACTTTTAAATACAACCTCAACACTCAGTTTCAGATAGCTCCTCGTTCCATGTAACTCCATGGCTGATTCATGTCAATGTATGACAAAACCCACTGAAATGTTGTGAAGTAATTAGCCTCCAACTAATAAAATAAAATAAAAAATAAATAAATAAATACAACCTCAAGTGTTGCTTGCCATTCTTTAGTTTTCCTTTCCCTCCTATTTAGAAGGCTGTGAGACAACAGCGAGTCATATTACATTAGAATTTCCAAGGAGGAGGTGTCTAGGCAACAGAATGGAAAATAAATGAAGGACTATATCTAACTGTCTTTTTGCTGCTCTCAACCTATGATTTACTTTAACATGGCTATTTATCATGAAGATACCTATGCAATGGATTTAACAGGCAAGGATAACCGATCATGGCTTAGTGAATGCATTTCAGTTCTGTTTCTTATGTTCATTTGTGTATTCAGATCTGTGTATTCAGCTAGAAAGTGTGCTGCTCTCTACACATTGATTTTGTATGTGCATTCATGTATTCATGTGTATACAAGTATGTGTGCTCTTCTATAGCAGTGATATTAAAATATCATTGGTGTTTTTCCAGCTATTATAAATACTTTCCAGCCTGGTGTTTTTCCAGTTACTATAAATACTCTCATTCAATCCTTTAAATGTGACTAATTACAAAACAGGAAACCGAGGCCAACATTACTAATCTGTGCACATCTGTTATGTTACAGATAGAGTATCAGTCCCTAAGCCTAACAAATTATTTATTGTACAATCCACCCAGTGGACCCCATGAGGTAGATTATTATTATCTCTATTTTACTCATGAGGAAAATGTGACTCATGGAGGTTAAGGAATTTTCCTGATATCTCCTGACTAGTTATTTGACAAGTTTGGATTAAATACAGATATGCATGCCCCCAAAGTTTGTATTAATGCATACTCACATGACTCTTCATAGATCATGAAATAGTAAACAGTTGTGCTGGGATTCTAACCATATATGCTGATGACTTGACAAGATGAAATATTAGATCTCTTATTAAATGACAATACCATTTTGAGAAAAAATGAATTTAAAATTGTTGGGTTTAAAAACACTTTTTTAGGGTTAAATTATTTTGAATGTAACCATTAAAGTGTTACAACTGGATTTCAAGGGAAAGCTTTAGCTAAAATCACCACGTGCACCCCTCAGTTTACTTTGGCTCACTAAGTGTTAAACAAATGTTGACTTTGGGTTTGGAATTATTTAATTGGAGGTTAAATAAGGTTCTTCTTTAGGAATGTATATTGAGCTCTTCCATTGCTGCATGTATTAGATGTTCTATGCTCAAAAGTGGTCATTTAATGTTATAGTCCATGATATAATTTTAGATGTAAACCATTGGTTTGAATGAATAATAGTGTAAATTACTTAAATTGATGAAATTATGTTACACAACCATTCTCCATGATTGACATAAATTAACCATTTATCACTGAAGTAAACATCATACTACTGCTATAGGTGTTGAATTGTGCTGATGAGATTTTATTTTCCTCTAATCATTAGTTTTATCTACATATGTACCCATTGCTCTTTTCAATCAGATACCACTGTACTTATGCAGAAATCAACTGCAGCTCATTTTGAGGTAAGCTTAATATTATGATCTTTCCTTTAATTGAAGCATTAAAGTAATATTTGGTGAGTACACACAGTGGAAAATTTAGCAGCTATTGTAAAGAATTTTAATGACATGAAAAAAAAATGAGAAAGATGAAATTCAGAATACAAAACTATGTTTTCAGATTGATCTCAGCCTAGTTGTTGTTCAGTCACTCAGTTGTGTCCAACTCTTTGCAACCCCATGGACTAAAGTGTGCCGGGCTTCCCTGTCCTTTACCAACTCCTGGAGCTGGCTCAAACTCATGTCTACTGAGTCGGTGATGCCATCCAACCATCTCATCCACTGCCGTCCCTTTCTCTCCTGCCTTTAAACTTTCCCAGCATCAGGGTCTTTTCCAAAGGATCGGCTTTTCAAACCAGATGGCCAAAGTGTTGGAGCTTCAGCAACAGTCCTTCCACTGAATATTCAGGACTGATCTCCTTTAGAATTGACTGGTTTGATCTCCTTGCAGCCCAAGGGACTTTCAAGAGTCTTCTCCAATACCACAGTTCAAAAACATAAATTCTTTGGTGCTCAGCCTTCTTTATGGTCTAACTCTCACATCCATACATGACTACTGGAGAAACCATATCATTGACTATACAGACCATTGTAGGCAAAGTGATGTCTCTGCTTTTTAATATAGTCTCTGGGTTTGTCATGGCTTTTCTTCCAAGGAGCAAGGGTCTTTTAATTTCATGGCAACAGTCACCATCTGCAGTGATTTTGGAGCTCAAGAAAACAAAGTCTGTCACTGTATCCATTGTGTCCCTATCTATTTGCCATGAAAAGATGGGACTGGATGCCATGATCTTAGTTTTTTGAAAGTTGAGTTTTAAGTCAGCTTTTTTGCTCTCTTCTTTCACCTTCATCAAGAGGCTCTTTAGCCCCTCTTTGCTTTCTGCCATAAGGGTTATTGAGGCTGCCTATCTGAGGTTATTGATATTTCTCCTGGCAATCTTGATTTCAGCTTGGGTTTCATCCAGCCTGACGTTTCATATGATGTACTCTGCATATAAGTTGAATAAGCAGGGTGACAATATAAAGCCTTGACGTACTCCTTTCCTAATTTTGAACCAGTCCTTGTCTAGTTCCATTTTGCTTCTTGACCTGCATACAGATTTCTCAGGAGGCAGGTAAGGTGGTCTGGTATTCCCATTTTTGAAGAATTTTTCACAGTTTGTTGTGATCCATATAGTCAAAGACTTTAGTGTATTCAGTGAAAGAGAGGTATATCTTCTGGAATTCTCTTGCTTTTTCTATGTACAGACAGATGTTGGCAATTTGATCTCTAGTTCCTCTTCTTTTTCTAAATCCAGTTTGTACATCTGGAAGTTCTCAATTCACATACTTTTGAAGCCTAGCTTGGAGGATTTTGAGCATGACCTTGCTAGCATGTGAAATGAGTGCAATTGCGTGGTAGTTTGAACATTCTTTGGCAATGCCCTTCTTTGGGATTGGAATGAAAACTGACCTTTTCCAGTCCTGTGGCCACTGCTGAGTTTCCCAAATTTGCTGGCTTATTGAGTGCAGCACTTTCACAGCATCATCTTTTAGGATTTGAAATAGTTCAACTGGAAATCCATCACCTCTACTAGCTTTGTTCATAGTGATGCTTCCTGAGGCCCATTTGACTTCACACTCCAGGATATCTGGCTCTAGGTGAGTGATCACACCATTGTGGTTATCTTGGTCATGAAGATCTTTTTTGTATAGCTCTTCTGTGTGTTCTTGCCACCTCTTCTAAATATCTCCTGCTTCTCTTAGGTCCATACCATTTCTATTTTTTATTGTGTGCATTTTTGCATGAAATGTTTCCCTTGGTATCTCTAATTTTCTTGTAGAGATCTTTAGTCTATTGTTTTCCTCTATTTCTTTGCATTGTTCATGTAGGAAGACTTTCTTATCTCTCCTTGCTATTCTTTCAGCCTAGTTACAGATACACATATAAAGAAAGAGTAGATAGAAATGAGATATATATATATATAATTTTTGTTCTATGTATTATACTTTCCATAATTTTCCAATGAATGTAGCACTTACTTATTATAAACTTAGTTTTAAAAATATGCACACTGGATAATATTCCATGGTGTATATGTACCACAGCTTCCTTGTCCATTCATCTGCTGATGGACATCTAGGTTGCTTCCATGTCCTGGCTATTATAAACAGTGCTGCAATGAACATTGGGGTGCACGTGTCTCTTTCAGATCTGGTTTCCTCAGTGTGTATGCCCAGAAGTGGTATTGCTGGGTCATATGGCAGTTCTATTTCCAGTTTTTTAAAGAAATCTCCACACTGTTCTCCATAGTGGCTGTACTAGTTTGCATTCCCACCAACAGTGTAAGAGGGTTCCCTTTTCTCCACACCCTCTCCAGCATTTATTGCTTGTAGACTTTTGGATAGCAGCCATCCTGACTGGCGTGTAATGGTATCTCATTGTGGTTTTGATTTGCATTTCTCTGATAATGAGTGATGTTGAGCATCTTTTCATGTGTATGTTAGCCAAAACAGAAAAAGCGACACAGAAGTACAGAACAGACTTTTGAACTCTGTGGGAGAAGGTGAGGGAGGGATGTTTTGAAAGAACAGCATGTATATTATCTATGGTGAAACAGATCACCAGGCCAGGTGGGATGCATGAGACAAGTGCTCGGCCTGGTGCACTGGGAAGACCCAGAGGAACCGTGTGGAGAGGGAGGTGGGAGGGGGGATTGGGATGGGGAATACGTGTAACTCTATGGCTGATTCATATCAATGTATGACAAAATCCACTGAAATGTTGTGAAGTAATTAGCCTCCAACTAATAAAAAAAAAAAAAAAGAAAAGAAAAAAAGAAAAAAAAATATGCACACTGGAGAAAATAGAATAATGAGCATAATTTGACAACCTGAGAATACAGGGTTTTTTTTTAATACAGTATTAATACTAAGAGTCTCACTGGAGCTGTAATTTATAAATCTTGCCCCCCCCCACCTCACTCTCTCTCCCCCTCTGTCTCTTCCTTTTTCTCACCCATGTTTATTGTGTTCTTTAAAATATTATTATCAGTTCAGTCGCTCATTTGTATCCAACTCTTTGCAACCCCATGGACTGCAGCCTGCCAGGCTTCCCTGTCCATCACCAACTCCTGGAGCTTGCTCAAACTCATGTCCATCAAGTTGGTGATGCCATCCAACCATCTCCTCCTCTGTTGTCCCCTTCTCCTCTTGCCTTTAGTCTTTCCCAGCATCGGGGTCTTTTCCATTAGTCAGTTCTTCACATCAGGTGGCCAAAGTATCGGAGCCTCAGCTTCAGCATCAGTCCTTCCACTGAATATTCAGGACTAATTTCCTTTTAGATTGAGTGGTTTGATCTCCTTGCAGTCCAAGGGACTCTTAAGTGTGTTCTCCAACACCACACTTGTATTATATGCTTTTGCATATAATATCAAAAGCGTCAATTCTTTGGCGCTCACGATTATACAAATAATTTAAATGCATTCCATAAATTTTATACTTGTATATTTTCTGCAGGAATGCAAATCATCCATGTGTTGACTTCTCTTTCCTGCCATTACCAACTTCTGTAATCTTTCCTCTTGTTGTATTCTTTTCTGTGTAATATTCCACTTAGCCCACCAGGCTCCCTTGTCCATGGGATTTCCTAGGCAAGAACACTGGAGTGGGTTGCCATTTCCTTCTCCAGGGGACCTTTCTGATCCAGGGATCAAACTTGGGTCTCTTGCACTGGCAGGCAGATTCTTTACTGCTGAGCCACCTGGGAAGCCCACAATGTCTAAAAGGTACTGAGTTAAAAAAAATGAATCTTAAATTCAGCTCAGTGGTAAATTTCATTAGCATATGTTTCTCTCTTCCTGCTTCCAGTAGAAAAGAGGCCCTCCAATTTGGGCTTTCCAGGTGGTGCTGGTGGTAAAGAACCCCCTTGCCAATGTAGAAGACATAAAAGACGTGGGTCCCACTGGAAAAAAAAAAAAAAGACGTGGGTTCCATCTCGGGGTTAGAAAAATCCCCTGGAGGGGAGGACATGGCAACCCACTCCAGTATTCTTGCCTGGAGAATCCCATGGACAAAGGAGCCTGGCTGGCTACAGTCCATAGGGTTGCATAGGGTCAGACACGACTGAAGTGACTTTGCACACTTCAGATTTGGCAAAAAATAAAGTAATGATAAATAAAATAATAAATTAAAGTTTTCTCATTTCTTCTCAGCTAGACCAAAAATGTTGGGGAACAGTTTCATAAAATCTGAGATAGAATCTGTCACAAAAACTGTGTCCTTCCCCTTCAATGTATTCCCTTGTCCTGTTTATTTCATCATGGATTATTTCAAATATTTAAAAGTGTGATCATCCTGATACTGTTTAAACTGTTCCAAATTATAGAAAGAGAATGAGAGCTGCCAGTATTCTTTCAGAAGTTGGCAAAATATGGAGACTCAAAAAATAGTAGATAAGAAAATCCTAGAAGATTTAAATATATAAATCCTAAATGTAAAATAGTAATAAGAGAATCCACTGGTGCATTAAAAGATTAATTTACTATAGCTCAACAAGATTTATTCAGAATGTAGGGATTCCTTGATACTAGAAAAGTATTAATATGTTTGTGTAATTCACCATATTAATAGACCAATTCAAATTTTTTTCATTGTTGATAACCATGGACTCTTCCTTAGCATGTTTGGTTGTGAAATATTGAAAAAGGTCTTATCAAAAAGAGGAATGAGGCAATAATGCCAAGTATCACCTTTTCCTGAAAATTTTATAAGCATTAGTCAGTGCAAATCTTTAATACACAGGAGAATAAAATAACAGGTAAACCTATTAGGAAGGAGAGCAAGAAATAAGTATCATATACAGATGATAGGAATATAAACTATTAATAATCCAAAATATAAATCAACTGAAATATTGCTGACAAAAGGAACAAACTGGTTGATCACAAAGTTAATATATGAAAATCAATAACTTTCCTAAATACAAGTGGCCACTATCTAGAAAATAGAGTGGAAGGACAGGTTCTCTTTTCCATAGCAGCAGAGTGATAAAATAAAAAGGAATAATATTGATATAAATTAACCTGTAGATAAATCAGAGCTCACAATGGATTTTCAAATAAAAATTCAGCAAAAATAGAACCACTTGGAAATTTTCAAGCCCTTTTTATATAATTCTTAGAACAAAGCAGAAACCCAAACCTTAACCTTTGACTTTATAGGAAATCATAGTAATTAATCACACTGCAGTTTAAACCAGAGAGAATGTGAAAAATTCTATAGAGAAAAGGAAATAACTTTAAAAGTTCTTATTTTAATACAAGAAGACTTGAAAATAAATTAAGCATTCAATTCAAGAAGCTGGGAAAAAAATAAATTTAAGGATAGCCAGAAGTAATATTTGAAAAATATACCAGAGCAATTCATTAAATTGAATTATCAATAGAATAAAGTTGTGGGATCAGTAAATAAAAGGAAATCCTTTTATTTGAAAAGAGATTTGAAAATAACAGAAAAGGCAAATTAATGAATGAGTTTAAAGATACAATAAAAAAGAAAGAAGAGATATATAAGATTTGATATTTTTAAAGGTCGGTATTGTAACCACAAATAAAATATGATAATAGCTATGTACTGTTTTGGGGTAATATATTTGAAAGCTCTGACTAAAAAGGTTGTTTTCTCAATAAATATATATTACCAAAAATGGTGCAGGAGACTTTCAACCAAAGTCATCCTATAAGCCTGTGCTTTTATTTTCTCCTCTGCTTCAAATCCATGTTCCTATAGAAATATTTTTTATGGAATCATATATTTAAAATTTTATCACTTTTTAAAATGACATATTGTAAATTGGATATATAAAAGTTCAATGGAATGTCACCACTATTTTTATAGATTGATTTAAGAATTAATAAAAAGCAGAGAGTTTCTCTAAATAACATTAGCTGTCTAAGTAAATGGGGACAAACTGTTTAGGTGTAAAATTTTAACATGAAATAAAAGTCAGTAACAACATTCTCTGTAATATACACTGTTAAAAACTACCAAACTTGCATTTTATTTTTCTAATATCTCTACAGAGATAGTCTCCATTTTGGAATTGTGTAAAGTATCTTTTGTCTTGAGTTTTCCATTTTGTAGTAGCGATTAGTCTGTAATATACACTGTTAAAAACTACCAAACTTGCATTTTATTTTTCTATTATCTCTACAGAGATAGTCTCTATTTTGGAATTGTGTAAAGTATCTTTTGTCTTGAGTTTTCCATTTTGTAGTAGAGATTAGGCACATTCAGTTATCCTATTATATCACTTAAAGGATACATATTTTTATTTTTCTTTCCTATTTCTCCATTACATTAGCCCTGCTGTGAATGTGCATACACTCTTTGGAGTTTATGCTCTGTTGAGATGGATTAATCATATTAACTTAGGCTCCAAGAGAGCAGTTTTACTTTTGTTAATAAATACTATGTGTTCTAGATCTCAGACCCAAGGAATTTCTTTTCAAATGTGTTTTTCTTGAGCTCTATTCCTTTTATGTCATAAAAGAAACCCATCTCTTTATTTCCAAGTTTTCTTTTCACTTCCTTCTCAAATTGTGACTTGTACACACACAGAGTATATCTTAAAAGTTATTATTGAAGCTAAAGGATCAAGAAGTCCTGTGTCTTTTCTGTTATATTTCTTATTAGGGTACAAATTTTAGAAACTTGCAACTAATCACAAAATAATAAAAACAGAACAATCCCAGTTTTCTGGGAATGGACATAGTCTTTAATGTTTTCTCAACACCTCCCTCTCCACACACACATAAAGGCTATTTTAATGGGCTTAATGGATAAAAGAATTGAGTATTTGTTCTCATCATCATCCATGCAATATCAACATACCTATTCAAATATATATGTACTCTAACTTCAAATGACATCCCATTTAGTAGCAAAAATTCATAAGTGTATATTATAGAGACTGGTAGACAATTTTTCCATAAATATGTGCACATTTAATCCCAGAAACCTATAAATATGTTAATTTACATGACAAAAGGGACTTCATATATGTGGAATCATACGTATGTATATTTTAATGAACAGATATAATTAAAGTTACAGACTTTAAGATAGACTACCTAGATTATCCAAGTGGGTCCAGTCTTATTCACATGAGCCCTCATAAGGAGAGCATTTTCCCTCAGTGGAGACAAGAGGTGAAAACAGTCAGATTCTAAATATCAGGACCTGATCCACTTTGAAAGCAGTGGGAAAAGGCCACCAGCCAAGATTTGTGATTGGTCTCCAGAGGCTGAGAACAAATCCTAGCCAACAGCTAGCTTTGAAACCGGGGACCTCAGTTCCTCAAACACAATATAAGAAATCGGATTTTCCCAACAGCCTCAGTGCACATGGAAGCCGAACCTATCCCCTAGGCCCACAGGAGGAGGCACAGATATGCTGACACCTCCATTTTAGCTCAGTGAGGCCCAAGCCAAACTTACATCATGAAGAAAAGAAAAAGTGAAAGTTGTTCACTCATGTCTGACTCTTTTTGACCCCATGGACTATACAGTCCATGGAATTCTACAGGCCAGAATACTGAAGTGGGTAGCCTTTCCCTTCTCCAAGGGATCTTCCCAACTCAGGAATTGAACCCTGGTCTCTTGCATTGCAGGCAGATTCTTTACCAGCTGAGCCACCAGGGAAACCTTGTGACATAATCACTGGGTATTGGTTTAAGCTAATTTGTTACAGCAGCAATAGAGAACTCATCTCTGCAGCATCCTATCACAATTCTATGAAAAACAACAGCAAAAAGCACGGTTAGTATGTTTCTGCACTGAATAAGTGGTCCACTCTGCTCTTCTCCTGGAGTTCTGTGACGTGCATATGCTGGTCATCGTACCCTTAGAAAGGCAAGAAGTTGGGACAGGCTATCATCTAGAGGCCCGAAGTGGAAGAGGCATTTCAGTGTTCACTGGCCCCTCATTTACCCCATGTACTCAGATTAAGAGTATATTTGCTAGTGTTCTTGCCCCAGAGCCAGATATTTAGAATATTTAATGTCAACTCTTAAAATTATGATGTTTTCACTTTGAGTCAGTGGATTAAGTTTCAGCTTGCTACCATTTAGAATTAGCAACACATTTGTTTCTTATCCTTTCTGGTTCTCACAATAACTTTGGGAGGAGAGGTCAGATAGATGACTGTCTTCGTTTAAAGATGAAAAAAGTAAGGTGCAGATAGATTACATGTTTTGTAGAGGGTCAGAGAAACTGTAGGTGTGAGAGCAAGGATTTAAACTGCCTCCTAAGATGATTCAGTGGTCTGTTCTCCCTTAGGGAACAGTTCATAAGCCCCAGAGAAGGCTTCCTGGATTTCACAGTAATCTGGGTTGAACCAGGTTGCTTTCCCCACTCCTTTTCTTTTTCATACTAATCTTTTATCAATCATTTTAATTAAAACTTTAATCCCTTCCCAAATGCACAGCTTCACATTTTCTGAAGGGGAAAACAGAAAGAAGTGTTCTTTTCTGAATTTTTTGAAAATAGTACTAAAAGCACATTTGACTGTCACTAAAAAGGTTCTCTAAAGAAAAGTGCTCCTCTTTGAATACCACTGTAAATATTCTTGGTGTCTTAATGTTTGTATTATTTATTCTTAGATATGTGTGGTTTCTAGGAGGAAGTATTAGAGAGTATATCTATATGAGGATCCTAATTTATATTGGGGCATCGAGGAGAGTTTCTTGAGGAAATGACCATTAAGGTGAGATATGAAGAATGAATGGGGGTTAATCATGTGAGGAACAGAAGAAAAGAAAGAAAGGCAATGGCTTTGAGCATAGTGACTGAAGGGTAAACTGGGGCCCAGAGGCAGGGCAGCACTAGAGCTCGTAGGGTCTTATTGTCCATGTTAAGGACATTAGATTCTATCCTGAGAACAGGCACTCATTGAAGGGTTTTAAGCCAGGGGAATGATACAGTTCAGTCTGTTTTTAAAAAGTTCCTCTCACTATTATGTAAATAGTGCTTTGGAAGAAAACTTGAGAAATCAAGGATGCCATTTAGATTTTTGAATTAGTGCATATGTGCATAAGTTATTCGGTTTTGTCTGACTCTGTGACTCTATGAACTGTATCCCAGGCTTCCCTGGTGGCTCAGCTGGTAAAGAATACACCTGCAATGCAGGAGACCTGGCTTCGATCCCTGGAGAAGGGAATGGCTACCTACTCCAGTATTCTGGCCTAGAGAATTCCATGAACTGTATAGTCCTGCCAGGTTCCTCTGTCCGTGGGATTCTCCAGGCAAGAACACTGGAGTGGGTTGCCATACCTTCTTCCAGGGGATCTTCCTGACCCAGGGATCAAACCCGCATCTCTTATGTCTTCTGCATTGTCAGGCAGGTTCTTTACCACTAGTGCCACCTAGACCACTAGAGAAATCAAAGATGGCACTAGATTTTGGCTTGAGCAATTGGATGGATAGAGGTATAATGTATTGAGATGAGGAAGACTGGAAGAGGAGCAGGATGGGCAGAGAAAATGGAATTATGAGCATGAAGTTTTGAGATATCTCTAAGACTTCTACGTAGAAATGCCAAGTAATCAGTTGTATATGCAAAGTTGAATTCCAAGCTAGAACGAAAAATGTAAGATCATATGTATATATATTGTACTAGACAATTTGGGCATGGATGAGATAGACTAGATAGAGAATATGAGATGAAAAGGCCAATGGGAGAAAGTAATTCCACACACAGAAAGGTCGGTTGTCAATCTCTTATTAGCAATTCTGAAGTCACCAAAGCCATGAACTATATTTTAAAAACTTAATTGTAAGTAAAACTTGAACTGATCTTAACATATTTAGTGACAGAATCTAGCTAGCACTTACGTGAGTCTTTCAATGGCCTCTTTGTCTAACATGTAACCATTTAAATTTGGATGTGGTTTTCAACCTGAATATTGGTATGTCTGATTAGAGGTTACTGCTCCAAACCCACTAGGTTATTAGGGAATATGTTATATTTATTTTATTTTTTCATTTATTTTTATTAGTTGGAGGCTAATTGCTTCACAACATTTCAGTGGGTTTTGTCATACATTGACATGAATCAGCCATGGAGTTACGTGTATTCCCCATCCCGATCCCCCCTCCCACCTCCCTCTCCACCCAATTCCTCTGGGTCTTCCCAGTGCACCAGGCCCGAGCACTTGTCTCATGCATCACACCTGGGCTGGTGATATGTTTCACTATAGATAATATACATGCTGTTCTTTCGAAACATCCCACCCTCACCTTCTCCCACAGAGTTCAAAAGTCTTCTGTACTTCTGTGTCTTTTTTTCTGTTTTGCATATAGGGTTATCATTACCATCTTTCTAAATACTAACACATATATATGGAATATGTTATATTTAATATATGCTCTGTGTTACTTCCTGATATCTAATATTTGATTTCTGCACATTTTGTCCTAAGTGGTTTAGATAACTTACCCATAGCATATACAGAAAGAACAAAGAACATGGCATGTATCTGGGGCAAAACGTGAAATGGTCATAAAAGAAGATGAAAATATAAAAATAGGAAAGGCCATGCAGATCTTTGTACATCATATTAAGAAATGTGATACTTAGATTAAATCCAGTGATACTTTTTGTTTACTTTTTATAGATAAATTTTTGTTCCTATTCTATAATCAGTGAACTGGAAACTCAGACAGGGTAACTAACTTGCCCAGTGCTACACGGCTAATAAATGGTTGGTTTCTCATCTAGGCCAAATAATTCTAGAGATCTCAATCTTAACTATAACACTGTAGTGCATAATAATCAGTGTGGATTGGCAAATATTTTACCTGTTATGAATAGTATATTTGTGTGTGTATATGCGTGCTTTTTTGCTACAATTTTTTTTTTTTTTTACAAATTTAGTGAGGCATAATTTGCAAACAGAAAATTGTATGTGTTCTGCCATGAAACAGTCATAACAGTCTAAGTAATGAAGAGTTTGATCACCCACACTCTATACCCATCTCTGGGTAATCACAAGATCTGTTTTTATTACTGTAGGTTAGTTTATACTTTTTAGAACATTTTATAGATGGAATAGTAGTAATATATATAAAGGAATAAACCATATATATGTGTGTATACATATATAATTTATTTTTATTGCTGAGTGGTGTTCCACTTTCTGCATATATTGTACTTTATCTCTTCACTTGTTGATGGACATTGCTTCCCCCACCCTCCCGCCTAGTTTTAGTCATAAAATAAAGCTGGTGTGAATAGTTATGCACAGTCTTTGTATGGCTATATGTTTTCAGAATTTTTTTTTTAAATTAAACACTTCGAGGTGAAATGACAAGTTTGCATGATAGATGTATGTTTAACTCTATAAACAAACAAACAAAAAATGTTTTGCAAAGAGATTTTATCACTAGTATTTTCCACTGCTCCCCCCTCACTGACACTGTCCGTCAATTTGGTTTTATTCATTGTAAAGTTGTGTAGTGGCATATTGTTGTGACTTACTTTATACTTCCACGATAATTAATGATGTTTAATGTCTTTACATGTGTTTATTGGCCATTTGTATATCTTTCACGAAGTGGTTATTTAAATATTTTGCTGTTTTTATTGGAATGTTTGTTTTCTTATTACTGAGTTGTAGAAATCCTGTTTTAAATGTTTGCTTCAGGGTTTAGGCTCAGATCTAATGGGTGGTTCAAGTATAATTTCAATTTAGCATTTGCTAAATTGCGTTGGACTTGTACTAAGCACAGATACTTTAGGGTTAATGCTGAGACTTGTGTGGCTCCATGTACACTGAAGGGTTTCTGTTTTTCTGGATCTGTCTTCTTTATTTCTTCCTTGCTCTCTACCTTGCTGAGTTTCCTTTACTTGGTTCATTTGGAAAGTTGGTGTTATTTCTATTGGAGTTTTGGTTGCTAGCCCAGTCCTTGAATAAGGTCTGTCTTTAGAGCAAAGCTGAAGGAGAAGGGAGGAGGAGGAGAGGAGGGAAGAAAGAGAGGAGAGAGATTTCCACAGAGATCACCTCTCCAAGTTTTGACCTGTCTTCATGATCCACCTAGTTGATCTTTGTGCTCTATATATGATAGTCTTTTAAATGACAGAACTGAGAGGTGGCATCGGCCTGGACTAGAGTTGTGGTAGTGAAGTTGGAGAGTAATTCAGAGATGTAAAAAATATTTAGGAAATAAAATCAAATGTTGAATGCCTTTCTTTAATATCTTATTGTTGCATTTTATTGGAATAAAGGAAACACTGGAGGAATTCTAATTGGGAAATGGGCAGATCAAGTGTTCTATTTTAAATACTATAAATGTGAGATACTTATGGTAGAGTAATATTTTGAAATATTAACCATCAGTTCCCTTCACATACACTTTCTTTACCTATTACTTGTCTGAACTCAGATAGCTGGGCTTACTGCCCCCGTCATGAGATCATTATTGCATCCTAAGAAACAGTAACAAAAAGAAATGGACATGACAAAACCCACTGAAAAATAAAAAAAAAATAAATAAATAAAGAAAGAAAGAAATGGACAGTATTCATCCTGAGACTTCCAAATAAACTTTTGAAGATATAACTTTGAAAGGAAGCACTTTTGGATTTCCATAGCCTGAGACTTCTGACTTACAAGAATTGAGGTACTAGATTTAAAAGTTGGTATAGAAGAATGTCTTTCAGAATATAATACCACTGCTGAATCACAACTAATTGTTCCTGACTTAGAAGACTGGACAAGGATCTTCCCAACTGGGGAGAAGGGCAATTTTTATGGTAAAGAAAGGGAGATGGGATCTCTGGGAAGGAACTCCAAGACATATCCCAGTCCATTGGGTTTAGTTCTAATACAAGTACTAATAGAAATCCCCCTAAAGTTTGGGGGAATCTTAAAAGTGAGGGGACCTGAGTGTTAATCCACATCCTGTTATCTCAGAATGGTATGTCTTATGAATTTCCAGACAAGCCTGAAATATGACACTGACAGCTGGTTGAAATAGACAGTGCTATCTTGGTTATGATAAAATGATACAATAGAGTTTATGTGACTGGATGCAAGAGGAGATGTATCTCAGTATTTGTAGAGGCCCAGTAAATGGCCAGTCCATTCTCCCATATGTCATGATAATAGGTAAACATTCTGGAACTGAGATGTCATCCTAGGGAGAAGAAAAGGAGGAATGGATAAAATGACAACTTATTGTTTTTAAACCTAAAATGACTGAGAAATTCTTTAAATGTTTGAATTTACCTGAAACTGCTATATAGAGTTTTCTGCTATTGATCTAATAGTTTCTTGAGATAAAATAATTTTAAATAGATAAGAATAACCATGTCTGATTTCATCAGTAAGTGTTACAATAACTGATAAATGTCAGTTAAGTCAGTTCAGTCACACAGTCATGTCCAACTCTTTGCGACCCCATGGACTGCAGCATGCCATGTCCATCACCAACTCCTGGAGCTTACTCAAACTCATGTCCATTGAGTTGGTGATGCCATCCAACCATCTCATCCTCTGTCGTCCCCTTCTGCTCCTGCTTTCATCTTTCCCAGCATTAGGGTTTTTTCCACTGAGTCAGTTCTTCACATCAGGTGGGCAGTGTATTTAAATGTTTATAGTACAATTGCTTGGAGAAGGTAATGTCAACCCATTCCAGTACTCTTGCCTGGAAAATCCCACGGACAGAGGAGCCTGGTAGGCTGCAGTCCATGAGGTCGCTAAGAGTCGGACACGACTGAGCGACTTCACTTTCACTTTTCACTTCCATGCATTGGAGAAGGAAATGGTAACCCACTCCAGTGTTCTTGCCTGGAGAATCAAAGGGATGGGGGAGCCTGGTGGACTGACATCTATGGGGTCGCACAGAGTCAGACAAGACTGAAGCGACTTAGCAGCAGCAGCAGCAGTACAATTGCTACTGTGGATGGTGACTGCAGCCACAAAATTAAAAGATGCTTGCTCCTTGGAAAAAAAAAAACTATGATAAACCTAGACTGCATATTAAAAAGCAGAGACATCATTTTGCCAACAAAGTTCCATATAGTCAAAGCTATGTTGTTGTTTTTTTTTCCAGTAGTCATGTATGGATGTGAGAACTGGACCATAAAGAAGGCTGAGCACTGAAGAATTGATGCTTTTGAATTGTGGTGCTAGAGAAGACTCTTGAGAGTCCCTTGGACTGCAAGGAGATCAAACCAGTCAATCCTAAAGGAAATCAACCCTGAATATTTATTGGAAGGACTGATGCTGAAGCTCCAATACTTTGACCACCTGATGTGAAGAGCCAACTCATTGGAAAAGGCCATTTGGCTGCAAAAGGTTGAGGGCAGGAGAAGGGTGCAACAGAGGATGGGATGGTTGGATGGCATCAATGAACATTGTTTGAGCAATCTCCAGGAGATGAGGAAGAACAGGGAAGCCTGGCATGCTACAGGCCATGGGGTCACAGAGTCACACATGACTTAGTGACTGAACAACAATTACTGCATCAGTATGTGTGTGTGTATGAAATTTAGTCTCCTGGATACCATACTGGGGCTGGAATGATGTGATAATCATCCTTACTCTGTAAAGAGCAAGTGGCCATGGAATTTTTGCTAAATAAGGATAACAAAGGCTCATTTCAAAGTTAGAGAGCCTGAGAAAGAGGAATTAATTTAAATGAACCAAGGAGCATCTCATACCTAGCTTAATTTAAGCCTTTTTCATGATTTATTCATTATTCTATATCTTTACTTTGGAAAATAATACCAGTCATTTCACAAGACAACCCCACAGATTTCTTTTAAATCTCTAAAATTATAATATAATGCATTTAAAAATCCAGAAATTATGTGAAGGGGAGGCAGGATCAAGCTGTGTTTTTGTTGTTGTTGTTGTTGTTGTTGTTGTTTTGGTTTTGTAGTTAATATGTTATCAGTGGGAAAGTTAATTTCTATACAGATTAAATCATCATATCAAAACTAGAGTCTATTTAGCAAGGTCTTTTATATGTATTAATGTCTGAGAAGCACTTCAGGTATACTAAAAATTCTTAATCTTAGTTTCACGTAAAAATCATCTGAGGAGATTTTTAGAAATTCTAATTCTCAGGATGCATCCCAGACCAATTAAATCAAACTTTTGAATTAAGGGATCCAATTATTGGTATATTTTAAATATTCCCATTTGGTTCCATTATATAGTCAAATTTGAGGGACACTGCTTTACAGTATCTTAACATATCTGTTGCCTCAGAAGATTTATGTGAAGGTGGCCAAAATATCACCCCAAAATATGCCTCATTGACATAAGGATTATTTTAGGCTGATTATTTTTAAGAAAGAGCAGACATAGGAAAAACACTGGAAACTTAGTAGGAGCTATCCTTTTATAAGAGATATTTGCATTTATAAGGAAAAGCTCCATTTGTAAGGGTGTCTCCCTTGCTGTACTAGGAAGAGAAAGCAGACTTTACATTTCTAGAATCTCTTGTTAATGCAGAGGTCAAGGACTTAAATCTGCATAACAGCCTTCACTCTTGTTTACTGTGCTCTTCCTGATCACCTCCTATAACTGGGCTTCCTTCCCACAGCCCCCAACATCTTGTTTTGTCTTTAGTTGGAGATGGTATTTAAGATGATGACTTGGACTGTTTCAGGGATTATCAGTTTTCTTGGGTCTTTCCCATGTATACAGGAGTGAAAAATGTTATTAAAATTCTGTTTTTCTCCTGTTAATCTGTCTCTTTATTATAGGGAGGTCTCAGCCAAGAACCTAGAAAGGTAGAGTGAAAATTATCTTTCCATTCCCATATATGACAGAGTTCTATCTTTAAATTCAGAAGCAGTTATTGGAAAGTTAATTTGTCTAGATGACTGGAAAGTGATTATTTAAACAAAATTATTTTATTGAAGTATAATTGACTTATGTTAATTTCTGCTGTACAGCCAAGTGATTTGGTTATACATATATGTGTGTATATATATACACACATATATATTCTTTTTCATAACTTTTCTATTATGTTTTATCACAGAATATTGAATATAGTTCCAAGGACGCATTGTATATATAATAGTTTGCATCTGCTAATCCCAAACTCCCAAGCCATCCCTCCCCTATCCCTGCTCTCCTCCTTAGCAACCAGGAGTCTGTTCTCTATGACCATGAGTATGTTTCTAAAAATACAGAATGCTTCATGAATTAGCCTGTCATCCTTGTGCAGGGGCCATGCTAATTTTCTTTGTATTGTTCCAGTTTTTAGTACATGTGTTGCCAAAGCAAGCAATTGCTGAAAAATGATTCTCAATCTAGAACATTATTTCACAAACACTGTGTGGTCTGGTGACCACCTGCGTAAGAATTTTCCATGCCTATAAAATCCAAACACTGGGATCTTATCTCAAACCAAAGCAACCAAAATCTTTGGGGGTAGAGTTCAGAAAAGGAAATTTTTAAAAGATGTACTAGATAAATCATATGTACACTAAAATCTGAGTGGTCAAAGTTGTGCTTTATTGTGAAAATAAATGAGCTTGAATTGTATTTTTATATTGCATGAGATCTACCCTACATTTTTACAATGCTGGATGGGATCTTTAACAATTACCTTATAGATTTGCTTTGTAGCAAGTTGTGAATTGTGAGCCTGCTCAAACTGTTGGACTTGTCTGCGAGCTAATAATGCGGTGATTTATTTAATGATTTGCTCATCTGTTTGGATGCTGATGTCTTTTTATCTGTAAGATTGTGCCAGCTGGTTCTGACTAGGAATTATTACATGAAATGCTTTGTTTATGTTGAAATGTCATTATATTAATGATATTTAGTTGTGTTTATTAGCACTTCATATTTTGTATGTGAACATGTTCTGCAGAATTACTAGTATTTCAAAGGCTTCAAGTATAATTTGACTACTTATTAATTTAAAATTTAATGCTTCTAATAGAGTTAAAATGTTGGCTTCTACTTTGACTCCTAGTATTGAGGCAAATAGTAAACTTTTTTCATGAACTATTCATTCTGTTGCCCTGAAGCACGTAAGTATACCAGGTGTTTCTCCAGAAAAGATGGGTTTGTCAGGCGAGTGTATTCTCAGTTCTGGCTTGTTCCAACAAAAATTTGAAGCAACGGATGTTAGAGCCCTCTGCATGTCATAGCTCTCGGACAGACCCTGTTATAGCTCTCGGGTCTTGGACAGACCGTGTTATAGCTCTTAGACAGATCAGTGTTACAGCTCCATGTTAGAGCTCTATTTTATTTAGAAAATAGCAGGAAAATCCATCCTCGAGTTGTGAGGGCATGCCGACCCAAAGACAGGAAGAGAAGAGAGTGGGGAAGCGTGCCAGCATGCAGGAGAGAGAGAGAGACCCCGGGCCCTTTGGCTCCTCTTTCTTATATCTTTTTCCTCCCTCTGGGCCTGTAGTATGTAAATTGGGCTAGTCAGGAGTGCTGTTGGTTCTACTGAGGTCCTCACTCTGGCCCTCGGACCTCCCTTTGTTCTATTTCTGCAGGTTTTTCCTTCCTTATTTTTTAGCCACCACCATTCAGGACTCCCGTTTCCTATTCTAACTACCTATTATTCCCCCCCTCAAGAGATGGGAGGCCCGATTCTTTGGGAATAGGGGTGTTGAGGTCTTTCTGGCTACTTCCTGCTGAACTGGGATGGCAAGGGGCATTGGGCCTCCCCCTTTTGTTAGTCTCAGGCTTCAGAGTCTTTACAGCGGTGTCCATCTAAGGGTGAGTGATATTTTTTGTGGTCAGCTGTAGTTTTATATCTTTGTTGAACTGGCACTGCATGTTGTATCTTGTTGATCTGGGCAGAGACAAAACAGGTTAGACAATTGACAATACATGGTACAATCATAAGCAGAATCAATATGGCATAACAAGGACTAGTAGGGGCATTAGCTAATTCCAAATTCCAATCGCCAGGATGGTTCAAGTCCCTCCTTGTTCAGGGATTGAAAGATCTATCTCCTGTCTGTTTTGGAGTACAGTCCCAACCAAGCTGTGTTGGCTCTTTAGAGCTGTCCTGAGAAATCTTATTCCCAGAAACTAGATTTTGGGGTTGTTTATTATAATGACACTCATTTGTAGTTCTGAATAGGTATCTGAGATCTCCCAGGGCCTCACAGGTGTATTGAGTGTCCTCTTTTGTTTTATTCCATGGCTTGACTCATGAGTAGTAAATCTAGGAGTCATGTTCTAGTACCTTGATTGCTGTGGGGGTAGAAAGTATTACAGGGTAGGGGCCCTTCCATGTGGGCTGGAGTTGAGCCTTTGGGGGCCCATTTTTCCAGACTTTAATTAGGACTTGAGTCCCTGGAGCATATAGTGGTGACTCCTTAGAATCTTTTGGGTCCTGGTTCACACCTCACAAGCGTATATCCTGTTGGAATTGCCCAATGGCCATGATATAAGACTTGAAGGTCTGAACCTCTGAATCCAGGAAGAGATCATTGACATAAACAAAAGGTTTCCCATATAGCATCTCATATGGACTAAGACCAACCTGTTCCTTAGTGGCAATATGGGTATGGAGGAGAGCTATTGGTAAAGCCTCCTTCCATCCCAGGGAGGTTTCCTGGGTTATCTTTTTTATCGCTGATTTTAAGAATTGGTTGGCTCTTTCTACTTTTCCTGAAGACTGAGGCCTCTGGGCACAATGGAGATAATAAGTAATGCCCAATGCTTTAGAGACCCCTTGGGTGACCTTAGAAGTAAATGATGTCCCATTGTCACTTTGTAATGACCTGAGCAGACCAAATCTTGGAATGATTTCATGGAGCAGTTCTTTTTTTGTCTTAAACCACCTCCTCAGCCTTCTCAGTCCAGGTAGGAAAGCCTTCAATCCATCCTGTGAATGTATCTATCATGACTAGGAAAAACAAGGGTATTTATATCCATATCCATATCCATATCCATATATATATATATATATATATATCCATATATATATATCCATATATCATGACAAGGGTATTTATACCCTTGAGAAACTGGCATCTGGATGAAGTCCATCTGCCAGTCCTCTCCTGGGTAGGCCCCATGTCGTTGGATTGGCTGGGCCAGCTGGAGTCTTCGAGCTCCTTGGGGGTTGTTTAATTGACAAGTGGGACAACAGGAGACCACTTGCCTTGTAGTTGTTTGGAGGCCTGTTCCTCTGAAGGGCCTTTCTAGTTATCTTTGGAGGGTCTTTCAACCTAAATGAGTGCTAGCATGTAAGGAGTTAACCAACTTCCATTGGAGGTTTCCAGGCAGAAAAAGGAGTCCCTCCTTTTGCAAACACCCCTTATGGTCTTCTTGAAAGCCCTCACTCTTAACTTTAAGAGTCTCACCTTCAGTATATGAAGGAGTTTCTGGCAAATTAGTCTGTGGAATTAAGGTCGCAACCCCTATTAGGTCATTGTTCTGTAATGCTGCTCTCTTAGCTGCTTAGCTTGGTTCCCTCATGTCACTTCCGTGCTCCCTTTTTGGTGTCCTTTACAGTGGAAGACTGAAACCTCAGTGGGCAGATGGACTGCCTCCAAGAGTCTAAGAATTTGATCACCATATTTGATTGGGGACCCTTGGGTGGTCAAGTGGCCCCTTTCTTTGCAAATAGCAGCATGTGCATGTAGCACCAGAAAGGCATACTTGGAGTCAGTGTAAATGGCTATTATTTTTTTCTTTTCCCTACTCTAAAGCTCGAGTCATGGCTATGAGCTCAGTTAATTGGGCTGAAGTACCTGGTGGCAGAGGTTTAGCCTCTATGGTCTCAAAATTGGAGACTACTGCATATCTGGTTCTTCTTTTTCCATCCAAGACAAAGCTGCTTCCATCAGTGTACCAGATTTCCTCAGGATTGGTCAGAGGATCTTCCAACTATCCCTCTCAGGGTTTTTTCCAGTGGTCCAAGGTTTCTAGACAAGAGTGAAAGGGGAGAGAGCCCACGGGGGTAGGTAGGAGGATGGCTGGGTTAAGAACCTCACAAGGGGATATAGAGAGGCCTGTATTTTCCATCAGCACTACTTGATATCTGACAATTCTTTGATCAGACATCCATAAGTGGCCTCTCCCATTAGGAGTTGTTTCACTTGGTAGCTGTTAAAAATAGTTAGTTTGCCCCCAAAGGAGAGTTTTAAGACATCTTCTATCAGGATTGCAATAGCTGCAAGATTTCAAAGGCAGGGGGGCCAGCCTTGGGTGGTTGAATCAAGCCTCTTGGATAAGTAAGCTACAGGTTGGGGCTCAGATCCCAACCTTTGAGTTAACACTCCCAAGGCTATTCCCTCTCTTTCGTGGACATAAAGTTGGAATGCTTTTTTTGGGTTTGGCAACCTCAAGGCAGGTGCCTGAGTTAAAGCCTGTTTTAGTGTAGCTTCTGCCTTGTTTTGAGGCGTTCCCCACATCAGTGGGATTGAATCATCCCATCCCTTTAAGCTTTCATGTAATGGCTGGGCAATTAGACCATAGTTGGGTATCCAGATTCTACAATACCCAGTTAGCCCCACGAAAACTCACAATTGTTTTCAAGTCGTGAGGGAGGGCAAATGGAGGATTCCTTGTACCCAATCAGAGGACAGCCTCCTGGACCTGTGTGTAATCTGAACTCCCAGGTAAGTGACCTTTGTCTCAACCATCTGTGCCTTGGCACGGGAGACTTTATATCCCCTTTCTGCCAAAAAGTTTAGAACCTGAATTGCATGTTGTTGGGCATTTTCCTCATCTGGAGAGCAGATTAGTAGGTCATCTATGTATTGTAATATTTTTTCATTAGGTCCCAGGAAATCCCGGCTAAGGGCCTGTCCAAACAAGTGGGGGCTATCTCTGAACCACTGAAGTAATACTGTCCAAGTTATCTGTTGGTGTTTTTCTCCTGGGGCCTCCCACTCAAAGGCAAAAAGATATTAGGATTTTTTAGCCAGTGGTATGCAAAAAAATTTACCTTTGAGATCCAAGACTGTAAACCACTGGACACTGGGTGGGATTTCTCACAAGATTACATAGGGCTTGGTTACTGTGGGCTGGAGGGGGACTACAGCTTCATTTATGATCTGGAGATCTTGAACCTTTCACCAGGTTCCATCCATTTTCTTTACTGAGAGGACTGGAGTATTACATTGCAGATTGGTGGGGACCAATAGCCCACAAGCGAGGAATTTATTTATTAAAGGCTGTAGTCCCTCCAGAGCCTCTCTTTTGAGGGGATATTTTTTCTGGTTAGGAAACCGAGTGGGATCTCGGAGGACAATGCTGACTGGTTCAGCTTGGTGGGCTCATCCAGGAGTCCCCTGGTCCCACACCTGGGAGTTAATTTTGTCCTCCCATAGTTTTTGGTCCCTCTCAATTGGCGAAGGTGTAATGGATTCTTCAGTAGTAACCAGGAGCTGTAGAGCTCTAGGGACTGAAAAGCTTCCCATCACAAGGGTGGGTTCCAGTTTAGTGAGTATATATCTTCCCAATAAGGGAGTAGGATACTCAGGGACCACCAGAAACTAGTAGGAAAATATTTGTCCATCCCAGCAACAAAGAAGTGCTCGAGTGAATCTTTTAGTAGTTGTTTTTCCTGTAGCACCCAAAATGGTACAGGTTTGGGAGGAGAAGGCTCCGGAATAGGAGGTCAGGATAGAGTAGGTAGCCCCCGTGTCAACCAGGAAATTCTTGGACCTACCTGCCACATCCAGTTGCACCCTTGGCTCCAGCTGCCTGATGGTTGTCTGTGACAGGTGGGCTGGCTGGAGCGGGCCGCTTCGGTCCTATTGAACCATTGTGAGGGAAGGCTTTGTGCTTGACCTTGAGGCTCTTAGGTTCTGAGGGCAGAGTGCTGCCCAGTGTTCCAATTGATGGCATTTGTAGCAAGCCATTTTAGAAGACTTGTCACGGTTTGGACACTCTTTGGCCCAATGCCCCGCCTGTCTACAGATTAGACATTTGCCTCCTGCCTTGCCCTTTAAGGACTTGGGGTTTGCCATAGGGCTTCCCTGGAGGGCGACCAGTGTCTGGACATGCCTTGTCTCTTTCCTTTTCTCCCTCTCCTGGGCCTTGGCCTCCTTCTCTTGTTCTCTGTTATAAAAGGTATTGGTGGCTGTCTGGACCATCTTATCTAAAGAGGAAGCAGAGCCCTGCTGCTGTAGCTGTTGTAACTTAATTCTGATAGCTAATGCACATTGGGGCAGGAATTTGTCCTTTAAAATCACCTATCCCTCATAAGAGTCTAAGTCCAGATTGGTAAACTTTTGGAGGGCCTCTCTTAGTCTTTCCAGAATGGCAAGGTGATTCTCATTGGGCTTCTGAGTTATTGCTGGGACCTGGGCATAGCTGATTACTTTTTGCTGGGCTGCTTTCAGTCCTGCCTTCACACAGATGAGAAAATGATCTCTTTCCCAGATGTGATCAAGGTCATTATAATTCCAATTAGGATCGGAGGAGGGGACTGCAGTTTCCCCTACTGGGTATTTATCAGCTGACATGTGAAGCCCTATTGCATACCTTTGGGCTTCCTTTAAGACTCTAGTATGTTCAGGGTCAGGTAAAGTTTGACTAAACATGACCATGGTGTCCTTCCATGTCAAGTCAAAGGCCGAGGTAATATGTTGGAATGTATCTATATATTTGCCTGGGTCATCTGTATAGCTTCCCAGGTCTTGTTGGATCCGTCTTACTAAGAGGGAGAAGGGCTTATGGACCCGGGTTGGCCCAAATTCTCCAGTTTCAACTAAGGGACATACTGGAGCTGGCTTTTGTAGAGGGGGTGCTCCTGGATATGGTGGCACATTTGGATACAAAGAAGGAACACCAGGCAACTCAGGAGTTGTGGGAGGCTCCAGTCTCTTTGGGGGCATGGGAGGTGAGCCTTTATGGGGGGGGGGTTCCTTCTCTCGGTTGCCTGTGCCTAACACCATTTACTTAGTAGGCTCATTTTTAGGGCATACAACAATCCCATACGTAAGACAGAGTTCCTTCATATCTCTAAGTCAGAAGAAAATTTGGACATAGGGGATATCTGTCCATTTCCCTTGTCTTTTGCAAAATAATTCTAGTTGCAGAATGGTATTATAATTTGAACTCCCATCCTCAGGCCAGTGTTCCTTGTCCCCCAGTGGATACTGTGGCCACGCAGTGGCACAAAAGAATTATATGAGACAAGTGCTTGGGCTTGGTGCACTGGGAAGACCCAGAGGGATCAGGTAGAGAGGGAGGTGGGAGGGGGAATCTGGATGGGGAATACATGTAAATCCATGGCTGATTCATGTCAATGTATGACAAAACCCACTACAATATTGTAAAGTAGTTAGCCTCCAAGTAATAAAAATAAATGGAAAAAAAAAAGGAATTATAAGTGACTTCTCCTTAGAGATAGAGTATCGAACAGCTTCCAGCTATCAAAGATGCATCTCAAGGGCATCTGCCAGGAAGTGGATTGGTTATTTCTCATCTGAAAGTCAGTCATGACAGGGAGGAAAAGAAAAACAAACAAAAAAACTAATAGGCCTCCTTCAATTTCCATGGGTGGACTTCCTTAGGGGTGAGTCTTTCTTTCTTTCTATTTTTTTTTTTTTTTACTGGTTTTATTTTTTTAATTAATTAATTAATTTTACTTTACAACATTGTATTGGTTTTGCCATACATTGACATGAATCCGCCATGGGTGTACATGTGTTCCCCGTCCTGAAGCCCCCTCCCACCTCCCTCCTCATCCCAGTGCACCAGACCCGAGCATCCTGTATAATGCATGAAACCTGGACTGGCGATTCGTTTCACATATGATAATTTACATATTTCACTGCCATTCTCCCATATCATCCCACCCTCTTCCTCTCCCACAGAGTCCAAAAGACTGTTCAGTATATCTGTGTCTCTTTTGCTGTCTCGCATACAGGGTTATCGTTACCATCTTTCTAAATTCCATATATATGCATTAGTATACTATATTGGTGTTTTTCTTTCTGGCTTACTTCACTCTGTACAATAGGCTCCAGTTTCATCCACCTAATTAGAACTGATTCAAATGTATTATTTTTAATGGCTGAGTAATATTCCATTGTGTATATGTACCACAGCTTTCATATCCGTTCATCTGCCGATGGACATCTTGGTTGTTTCCATGTCCTGACTATTATAAAGAATGCTGTGATGAACATTGGTGTACACGTGTCTCTTTCAATTCTGGTATCCTCAGTGTGTATGCCCAGCAGCGAGATTGCATGGGTCATTTGGCAGTTCTATTTCCAGTTGTTTAAGGAATCTCCACACTGTTTTCCATAGTGACTGCACTAGTTTGCATTCCCACCAACAGTGTAAGAGGGTTCCCTTCTCTCCACACCCTCTCCAGCATTTATTGCTTGTAGACTTTTGGATAGCAGCCATTCTGACTGGCGTGAAATGGTACCTCATTGTGGTTTTGATTTGCATTTCTCTGATAATGAGTGATGTTGAACATCTTTTCATGTGTTTGTTAGCCATCTGTATGTCTTCTTTGGGGTAATGTCTGTTTAATTCTTTGGCCCAGTTTTTAATTGGGTCTTTTATTTTTCTGGAATTGACCTGCAGGAGTTGCTTGTATATTTTGAGATTAATTCTTTGTCCATTGCTTCATTTGCTATTATTTTTTCCCATTCTGAAAGCTGTCTTTTCACCTTGATTATAGTTTCCATTGTTGTGCAGAAGCTTTTAAGTTTAATTAGGTCCCATTAGTTTATTTTTTCTTTTATTACCAATATTCTGGGAGGTGGATCCTGCTGTGGTTTATGTCAGAGAGTGTTTTGCCTTTGTTTTCCTCTAGGAGTTTTATAGTTTCTGATCTTATGTTTAGATCTTTAATCCATTTTGAGTTTATTTTTGTGTATGGTGTTAGAAAGTGTTCTAGTTTCATTCTTTTACAAGTGGTTGAGCAGTTTTCCCAGTACCACTTGTTAAAGAGGTTGTCTTTTTTCCATTGTATATTCTTGCCTCCTTTGTCGAAGATAAGGTGTTGATAGGTGTGTGGATTTATCTCCGGGCTTTCTATTTTGTTCCATTGATCTATATTTCTGTCTTTGTGCCAGTCTCACACTGTCTTAATGACTGTGGCTTTGTAGTAGAAACTGAAGTCAGGCAGGTTGATTCCTCCAGTTCCATTCTTCTTTCTCAAGATTGCTTTGGCAATCTTGAGGTTTTTTGTATTCCCATACAAATTGTGACATCATTTGTTCTAGTTCTCTGAAAAATACCATTGGTAGCTTGATAGGGATTGCATTGAATCTTTAGATTGCTTTGGGTAGTATACTCATTTTCACTATATTGATTGTTCCAATCCATAAACACGGTATATTTCTCCATCTATTTGTGTCCTCTTTGATTTCTTTCACCAGTGTTTTATAGTTTTCTATATATAGGTCTTTTTTTCTTTAGGTAGATATATTCCTAAGTATTTTATTCTTTTTGTTGCAATGGCGAATGGCATTGTTTCCTTAATTTCTCTTTCTGTTTTCTCCTTGTTAGTGTTTAGGAATGCAAGGGATTTCTGTGTGTTAATTTTATATCCCACAACTTTACTATATTCATTGGTTAGCTCTAGTAATTTTCTGATGGAGTCTTTAGGGTTTTCTATGTAGAGGATCATGTCATTTGCAAATAGTGAGAGTTTTACTTCTTCTTTTCCAATCTGGATTCCTTTTATTTCTTTTTCTGCTCTGATTGCTGTGGCCAAAACTTCCAAAACTATGTTGAATAGTAGTGGTGAGAGTAGGCCCCTTTGTCTTGTTCATGACTTTAGTGGAAATGCTTTCCATTTTTCACCATTGAGGATAATGTTTGCTGACGGTTTCTCATATATAGCTTTTATTATGTTGAGGCATTCTCCTTCTATGCCTGCTTTCTGGAGAGTTTTTTTTTTTTTTTTTTTTAATCATAAATGGATGTTGAATTTTGTCAAAGGCTTTCTCTGCATCTATTGAGATAATCATATGGTTTTTATTTTTCAATTTGTTAATATGGTGTATTACATTGTTTGATTTGCAGATATTGAAGAATCCTTTCATCCCTGGGATAAAGCCCACTTGGTCAAACTGTGTGATCTTTTTAATATGTTGTTGGATTCTGTTTGGTAGAATTTTGTTAAGGAGTTTTGCATCTATGTTTATCAGTGATATTGACCTATAGTTTTCTTTTCTTGTGTGGCATCTTTGTCAGGTTTTGGTATTAAGGTGATGGTGGTCTCATAGAATGAGTTTGGAAGTTTGCTGTCCACTGCAATTTTCTGGAAGACTTTGAGTAGGATAGGTGTTAGTTCTTCTCTAAATTTTTGGTAGAATTCAGTTGTGAAGCTGTCTGATCCTGGGCTTTTGTTTGTTGGAAGATTTCTTATTACAGTTTCAATTTTCGTGCTTGTGATGGGTCTGTTAAGATTTTCTATTTCTTCCTGGTTCAATTTTGGAAAGTTGTACTTTTCTAAGAATGTGTCCATTTCTTCCAAGTTGTCCGTTTTATTGGCATATAGTTGCTGATAATAGTCTCTTATGATTCTTTGTATTTCTGTGTTGTCTGTTGTGATCTCTCCATTTTCATTTCAAATTTTGTTGATTTTATTTTTCTCCCTTTGTTTCTTGATGAGTCTGGCTAACGGTTTGTCAGTTTTATTTACCTTCTCAAAGAACCAGCTTTTGGTTTTGTTGATTTTTTGCTATGGTGTCTTTTGTTTCTTTTGCATTTCTTTCTGCCATAATTTTTAAGATTTCTTTCCTTCTACTAAACCTGGGGTTCATAATTTCTTCCTTTTCAAGTTGCTTTAGGTGTAGAGTTAGGTTATTTATTTGACTTTTTTCTTGTTTCTTGAGGTAAGCCGTTATTGCTATGAACCTTCCCCTTAGCACTACTTTTACAGTGTCCCATAGGTTTTGGGTTGTTGTGTTTTCATTTTCATTCATTTCTATGCATATTTTGATTTCTTTTTTGATTTCTTCTGTGATTTCTTGGTTATTCAGCAGCGTGTCTTTCAGCCTCCATATGTTGGAGTTTTTAATAGTTTTTCTCCTGTAATTGACATCTAATCTTTCTGCACTGTGGTCAGAAAAGATGCTTGATATGATTTCAATTTTTTTTTTTTTTTAATTTACTGAGGCTAGATTTATGGCCCAGAATGAGATCTATCCTGGAGAAGGTTCCGTGTGCACTTGAGAAAAAGGTGAAATTGATTGTTTTGGGGTGAAATGTCCTATAGATATCAATTAGGTATAACGGGTCTATTGTATTATTTAAAGTTTGTGTTTCCTTGTTAATTTTCTGTTTAGTTGATCTATCCATAGGTGTGAGTGGGGTATTAAATTCTCCCGCTTTTATTGTGTTATTGTTAATTTCCCCTTTCATACTTGTTAGCATTTGTCTTACATATTGTGGTGCTCCTATGTTGGGTGCATATGTATTTATGATTGTTGTATCTTCTTGGATTGATCCTTTGATCATTATGTAGTGTCCATCTTTGTCTCTTTTCACAGCCTTTGTTTTAAAGCCTATTTTATCTGATATGAGTATTGCTACTCCTGCTTTCTTTTGGTCTCTATTTGCATGGAATATCTCTTTCCAACCCTTCACTTTCAGTCTGTATGTGTCCCTTGTTTCAAGGTGGCTCTCTTGTAGACAACATTTATAGGGGTCTTGTTTTTGTATCCATTCAGCCAGTCGTTGTCTTTTGGTTGGGGCATTCAACCCATTTACATTTAAGGTAATTATTGATAAGTATGATCCTGTTGCCATTTACTTTATTGTTTTGGGTTCAAGTTTATACACCTTTTCTCTGTTTCTTGTTTATAGAAGATCCTTTAGTATTTGTTGGAGAGCTGGTTTGGTGGTGCTGAATTCTCTCAGCTTTTGCTTGTCTGTAAAGCTTTTGATTTCTCCTTCATATTTGAATGAGATCCTTGCTGGATACAGTAATCTGGGCTCTAGGTTATTTTCTTTGATCATTTTAAGTATGTCCTGCCATTCCCTTCTGGCCTGAAGAGTTTCTATTGAACGATCAGCTGTTATCCTTATGGGAATCCCCTTGTGTGTTGTTTGTTTTTTTTTTTTCCGTTGCTGCTTTTAATATTTGTTCTTTGTGTTTGATCTTTGTTAATTTGATTAATATGTGTCTTGAGTGTTTTGCCTTGGGTTTATCCTGTTTGGGAGCCTCTGGGTTTCTTGGAGTTGGGTGAATATTTCCTTTCCCATTTTAAGGACGTTTTCAACTATTATCTCCTCAAGTATTTTCTCATGGCCTTTCTTTTGTCTTCTTCTTCTGGGACTCCTATGATTCGAATGTTGGGACGTTTAACACTGTCCCAGAAATCTGTGAGATTGTCCTCATTTCTTTTAATTCTGTTTTCTTTTTTCCTCTCTGTTTCATTTATTTCTACCATTCTATCTTCTACCTCACTTATCCTATCTTCTGCCTTAGTTTTTCTACTATTGGTTCCCTCTAGAATGTTTTTGATCTCATTTATTGCATTATTCATTATATATTGACTCATTTTTATTTCTTCTAGGTCCTTGCTAAACCTTTCTTGCATCTTCTCGATCCTTGTCTCCAGGCTATTTATCTGTAACTCCAATTTGCTTTCAAGATTTTGGGTCATTTTCACTATCATTATTTGCAATTCTTCATCAGGCAGATTCCCAATCTCTTCCTTTTTTTTTTTTTTTGGTTTGGTGGCCATTTATCCTGTTCCTTTACCTGCTGGGTATTTCTCTGCCTTTTCATCTTGTTTATATTGCTGTCTTTTGGGTGGCCTTTCTGTATTCTGGCACTTGGTGATTCCTCTTTATTGTGGAAGTTCTTCACTGTGGGTGGGGTTGGATGAGTGGCTTGTCAATGTTTCCTGGTTAGGGAAGCTTGCTTCAGTGTTCTGGTGGGTGGAGCTGGATTTCTTCTCTCTGGAGTGCAATGAAGTGTCCATTTAATAAGTTTTGAGATATTGGTGAGTTTGGTGTGACTTTGGTCAGCCTGTATATTGAGGCTCAGGGTTATGTTCCTGTGTTGCTGGAGAATTTGCATGGTATGTCTTGCTCTGGAACTTGTTGGCCCTTGGGTGGTGCTTGGTTTCAGTGTAGGTATGGAGGTGTTTGGTGAGCTGCTATTGATTAATGTTCCCTGGATTCAGAAGTTCTCTGGTGTTCTTAGGATTTGGACTTAAGGCTCCTGCCTCTGGTTTTCAGTCTTATTCTTACAGTAGCCTCAAGACTTCTCCATCTATACAGCACCGATGATAAAACATCTAGGTTAATGATGAAAAGTTTCTCCACAGCGAGGGACACCCAGAGAGGTACACAGAATTACATGGAGAAGAGAAGAGGGAGGAGGGAGTTAGAGGTGACCAGGAGGAGAAGAGGGGGAATCAAAAGAGGAGAGGGCAAGCTAGCCAGTAATCACTTCCCTATGTGCTTTCCACAGTCTGGACCCCTCAGAGATGTTCACAGAGTTACACAGAGAAGAAAAGAGGGAGGAAGGAGACAGAGGTGGCCAGGAGGATAAAAGGGGGAATCAAAAGGATAGAGACAGATCCAGCCAGTAATCAGTTCCCTAAGTGTTCTCCACTGCCCGGAACACACAAAGAGAATCACCGAATTGGCTGGAGAAGGAAAGGGGGAGGGAGAGATAGTGGTGACTTGGTGGAGAAAAAGGAGAGTCAAAAGGGGGGAGAGCAATCAGGCCAGTGATCTCGCTCCCACGTCAAAATGGGTACTGAAGATTGGGTTCTTAAAGGTACAAAGTTGATAACAAATACCAAAAAGCAAAGATTAAAAATCTTTGAGTAGAGGTTAGAGTCTTAAAAATACAATATTAAGCAAACAAACAACAACAACAACAACGAAATAAAAACAAAACAAACAACGGAAAAAAGTCACAGAAATTATATAATATATATGCATATGAAGTTTGCTTTAAAAATAGGGTCTTTTGTTTTCAAGGTAATAGTAGGTTATAAAATGGAAATTAAAGGAGTAATGGGCACTTAAAATTAAAAAAAAATTATTTATTTTTATTTTTTTAAATTAAAAAAAATGATAATAGTAAAAATATATCTAAGACTTTCTCTGGAGCTGTTGTGGACAGTGTGGGGTCAGTTCATTTTCAGATATTTCTTTGCCCGGCTTGTACTTCTCAAGGTCTATAGGCCCCTTCTTATACAGTCGGTGCTAACTACAGGGTTTTAATCTATTGCACCTGTCACTTCCAAAGCGGTTCCCTCTGTTTATTTTAGCTTCTGTTTGCTGGTGTCTTCAGTATCTAACTTCTGCCCTGACACAAGGGGCGTGGTGGTGGTCACTTTTTTTAGGCTCGCTTGTTCAGTCGTGCTGTGGGGAGGGAGGAACACTGCAAACAAATATCACTGGTGTGTGTTCACAGTGATTCAGTCACACTGGGTTTGCCCCTGCTCACGGTGTGTGTGCTTTCCCAGTCTACACTGCTCAGACTCTAGGTTGCTCTGCTGGGAACTGTCTGATGTGGGCCCTCGTTTACATGCATTTCCCAGGTCTAAGCCTGTCAGGCTCAGGTTCTCAGGTACTCCACAAAGGTGCAGACTTGGTTGGGCCTGCATTTTGCACCTGTCCCAGGTTCGAGCAGCTCAGGTGACCAGGTACTTTGCACGCGTAGTTGCCCCCAGTTGAAGGCTGTGGCTTATCCCCTCCCCCGTCCCAGTTGCTCGGTTTTCTGGGTGTACAACAGGCGCGCCTTCTCATGTGTGCCGTGTGTCTCTTCTGGGGAGCTGATCTCTGGCTGCGACCCTCCTGGCAGATGTTGATTGTCCAAAATCCCAAGAAGTCTTGGTTAGCAAAGAAGTCTGCTTGCAGTTTGGTATAGGATGCCTCTTCTGGGGCCATGATTGCCCCCTTCGGGCTCTGGCTGCCATCGCCTGCCTGTCTCCATCAGGGAATGTGCCGGCCCACAGCCGGCTAGCTCTGCTCTGTCCTTGGTTCTGTGAGTATACCTGTTAGTGTCTTAGGTTAGGGCTTTTCACGGGATTGCGGGATAGCTATCCCACAGTCTGGGTTGCTGTCTCAAGCTAGTTCCCTCAGATTGCCCTCAGGGCATTCAGGCCTGGTCCTTACCCTAAGCAATGCAGCCTGCTCCTCCCTGTCCCTCCCCTGCTTGCTAGTAAGGGCTACTGCTCTACTGGGAGTTGCTGTTAGGCATGTAATCTGTGGGTTTTAATTATTTATTTATCCCCCTGGACCCCGAGAGTGTTTCCTGGTGTTTGGAAACTTCTCTCTTTTTTAAGACTCCCTTCCCAGGACGGATCTCCATCCCTACCTCTTTTATTTCTCTTTTTATCTTTTATATTTTGTCCTACCTCGTTTCAAAGACAATGGGCTGCCTTTCTGGGTGCCTGATGTCCTCTGCCAGCATTCAAAAGTTGTTCTGTGGAATTTGCTCAGCGTTCAAAAGTTCTTTTGATGAATTTGTGGGGGAGAAAGTGGTCTCCCCATCCTATTCCCCCACCATCTTAGGACCACCCCCCCCCCCGGGGTGAGTCTTTCTGAAGCTTATCCTACCCAGTATTGTTGCAACCTGAGAGCCAGGCATCCCCTGGTCAGGGTGCAGATTTCCAGGCAGGCTGAGTTGTGACAGCTTCCTAGAGATCGAATCCCCAGGCAGGTTGAGGTATGACGACCTCCTTGGACTCCTGGACTGGCGGATTCCCAAGCAGGCTGAGGTGTGACAACATTTTGAGGACTAGATCCCTAGGCAGGTCAAGGCAGGTTGAACTCCTGGGACCCCCGGACTGGAGTTGGGCATCCCCAAGATCTCTAGTGTGACCAGTGCTGGGTAGGATTAAGGGGATATAATTTTAACTCATTGTCAGTTTGTTCACCACAGATGGGAATAGATATCATGATGTAAAGCAATCCAAGCCTGTGCCCTGAGACTGGGATTATAAGTCACTAATTTCCTCCCCTATCTTTCATAAGAGCAGGTTAGGGTGTCTCCACAGGTAAACATTTCACTATCATAGACCCACTTTAGGTAATAACAGAAGTAATGACAAAGAAGTGGGTTATCTGGCCCTGTTAGGGGCATTAAGGTATTTTAATAATAGGCTGGGTGGAGCAACAAAAAGCAAGCCTTTGGATTGCTTACAAAAGGGCAGGATCCTAATTGTAGGAGTTAGTAATTGACTTAAGAACAAATTTGTTAAGAGGCAACAGACCAAATGTTTCATAAAAGTGGAGTGGAGATTTGATCCAAGGGTATGCTTTTAACTTTAGGAGAAGGGTAGTAATTGATTGGGCCCAAACAGCCTGCAAGGCTAACTCCCAAAGTGGCAAACATTATCCCTGGAAGCCCAGTTGCCTTTGAAGGGATGCCAACTGATGGACTTCTAGCAGGCATTGTGTGCCTGTTGCCCCCCCCCCCCCCAGCGGGTTCACTGAGAGATGCTGATGTTGTAGGAAACATGGAAGATGAAGGCCTGAATGTCTAGAGGGATTGGATATTATACAGTATTTCCCTCCCAAGAGCCAGCTATTTTCTGGTTGTCCCTCCAGAAGATTGTAGAGGTGATATTGTGGGCCTGGACAGGGCTCAGGAAAGAGTGTGAAACAGGAGGGAGGGGGGCAGCGCACACCCTTTGAAAGAATGACATAGCACAGCATAACATAAATCAATTAAAATAACTTGGGCCCAAGATGATAAGTCAAATTCAAGTAAACCTTAATCCCCAATCTTTAAGCCAAATAACACACCCAGAGGTGGCAGGACAGCTCCATGGCATTGTCAAAAGACAGAGGAGTGGGTGGTTCCCCAATGATTGGGGTGATCTTCCTACTCATTAGTATATGAATTCACCCCGCTCGCAAAACCTAGCCAGGCCGCATTCCTTGGTCCGAGCCCTTGCCCTCTGCAATTGACCACACGCTGCAGAGTGTGCTTCTCTCTGAATCCTAACAAATCCACCTCTTACCACTTGCTGTGTCTCTCACTGAATTTTTGCAATGAGACATCAGAGCCTGAGCTCCATTAGGTCCTGAAACCAGGCATCATGGGTTTTGGACAGGCTTGAGTCCCGGGAGAGAGAGCTGAAGGACAGGAGGAAAAAGCAGTGGGAAAAACGTGACAAGGAATCCCCATCATAGCCTGCCAGAAAATCTGCTAAATACCTGACCTGTGTTCACAGTTTTCATTGGCCTGGTCCTTGGTACAAAGAAGATTAAGGACAGAAGAACCCCCACTAACTTGGCTGAGAGCTACTGGGGCTCAGCAGAGAGTGCCTTTGGGACATACCAAAGAGTAGCCTCTCCAGAGACTCTCAATTGCGCCTACTGCCACCCACCTGTTCATGGTGGGGGGGGGGAGGTTCGAGGAAACAAGAAACGAGAGAATGTAAAGGAATTAAGATTTTGTTAGGCATATGTCCCTCCAGTCATAGGCACAAGGACCTCCTACCTTAACTGGAGATCTTCTGGATCTAAGACTGAGTCGCGTGAGCTTTCTGCTGATTTTGTTTTTTGCCGTCCTAGTCTCCAGCACGATGGGCCTCTTGTCACTTCCCTTGCACTGGGTTTTCTTCACCTTCCTCTTCTACTGTGGGAGCTTTCCCAGAGTTGGGCTCCTGCTATGCTTGACCTCCTCCTTGCGGGGGACACTCCGAGGTTGTTTCAGCCAGGTTAAATCTGAGTCATGGCACCATAGATGTCAGGCGAGTATATTCTCCTCAGTTTTGTCTTGTCCCAATAGAAATTTGAAGTGATGGATGTTAGAGCCCTTGGCGTGTCATAGCTCTCAGACAGACCCTGTTATAGCTTTCGGGTCTTGGACAGACCATGTTATAGCTCTTAGACAGATCCGTGTTACAGCTCCATGTTACAGCTCTATTTTATTTAGAAAACAGCAGGAAAATCCATCCTCAAGTTGTGAGGGCATGCCGACCCAGACAGGAAGAGAAGATAGTAGGGGAGTGCACCAGCATGCAGAAGAGAGAGAGAGAGATCTCTCTCCCTTTGGCTCCTCTTTTAATGTTTTTTCCTTCCCTTGGGCCTGCCCTATGTAAATTGGGTTAGCCAGGAGTGCTGTTTGTTCTACCTGAGGTCCTCACTTCGGTCTTCAGACCTTCCTTTGTTCTATTTTCATGGGCTTTTCCCTTCTTTATCTTTTAGCCACCGCCATTCTGGACTCCTGTTTCCTATTCTACCTAACAGGTTTATTTAAGGTCAGCAGATAATTGTAACTCAAAGTCTGCAACCATGGTGAGCCATGTGCAAGTTCCTCCATGACAAGGGAAGGAGAAGGCTTTTTGAAAGGGGAAGAGGAAGTTGGGAGGATTAGAGTAAACACAGAATCCATGGCTTTTCATTGGCGTGTCCTTGCCTGCAAAGAAAGATCTTTCTGTTGGGCTCTGCTGTCAACACATGATCAGAGAGCTCTCCTTGTCCATCTTCCAAGTCTATTTAATTGATATTTCTATTTATTAATATTTTATAATTTATTATATGAACTTTTACTGAGCAAATATTAGAGGTACAAAAGAAAAGAATACATGTAGATTACTCTCTCAAGGAAATTATTGATCATCTCCCCAACCAGCTTTTAAGCTCAAGGAAAATAGAAACTATGCAGTGTTCATCAGCACTTGGCATATTGCCTGATACATTAAGAGTGATCAAGATATAATTGTTGAATAAAAGGATGAACAGTAGTGAAAATAATATAGGTATAAATGTGATCACTTCTTGAATAATATGGTCTGTGCTTTAAGAGAGACATATATACTACCCAAAGAAGATTCAAGAAGGATAAAAATTATTTCAGAGTAGAAGGACCAGGAAAGATTTTGTACAGAGATAATATATGAATTGGACCTTGAAGATAAAAAACCTCTTCTCACCTACTCTTTCATTTCTCCTTAAGGAAGGTGATGTGACTTATCTTACTCATGAACTTTGGGGATAAGGAACAGAGTATATATGTTAGGGGAAGCACACCGGTTGAAACCACCCACCCTGGCCAGGTACCATAGCATATGTTGTTTTACGACCAGAGGTCCTAGTAAGGAACATGGAACTAATAAGCCTGCACCAAGCGGAAGAGTTTGGGAAAGGTCAAAAAGGAGATACCACATGTCCCACCACTAGGAATGACTCTGAGTCAGAATGATTGGCTAAAGGCAACCAACTAATCCCATCACCATAAACTGCTCTGCTTCCTCCCCCTTCTTCTTTAAACCTAGCTTCCTTTCCTCCCTTTGAAATCTTTGAAGACCTGAGATATTTTCATTTACTCTGTTAGTACTTGGATCTGAAGTTCTGTGTCTCTATAGGAGGTTTTCTGAGAGATTGTATTCTTGTATTTAAGGGAGTGTCTGATAAGGACTGCCAGGTCTATGTGTGTTTTAACTCTATGTTCTGTGTTGTGATTTTTCATGGCCATTTTGCTTTGGCCACCATTTGGTTTAGACCTGCCACCATTTTGTTAGAACTTGATTTTCTTTCCCTGTGCCTTGAAACCAGGACTCTAGCTCTGCTCTCAGGAATACTTAATCTAGACCACCTCTAACTCCTAAGACTGAGGAAAAATGGGAAAAAGCCTTTAAATATTTTATTTATTCCAACTGTTTTTTATAAACTAGTAAACTTTATATTGTAATATCTAATATTCATGACTAAGCTTAGAAAATGAAGCTAGATCTTGTGTCTGTCTAAATATGTTTTTGTCTCTGGGTAATGTTTTTGAGATTAATTTGTCAATAAGCTCTATTTAATTGACTTAAAGAAAAGTAAGTGCTTACAAATAAAATAATCCTAAATTAAGCAATAAATTCCAAGTTCATGTGAACTGAGAAATATTCAGTATTAAATACCTAATATTAATGTTTGTTGACCTATCTAATATAGATATGTCTTAGAGTACTTAACATTAAGTAGAATATTTTCATTGTACCTAGGTTTAATATAACTTAAATATCATATCTGTTATAAGTTTGTCAACAAGAAAATTACCTCAAGTGAAGAAACTTCTAAAAATGTAAATGAGGTATGAGCTTTTAGATAAACTCTATTAAGATTAATTACACTTTAGGAATGTCTGTCTAAAATAGTCTCTCCAGACTGGGGTAACTTGAATTTCTAAGGGTTGTGCTAAACTAAGTGTTGGAAGTCTATTGAATAGTTAGGTCATTTCCAAATAAAATAAGATTTTGAAACATTTACTACTAAACATTAATTTCCTTTTAGAGAAAAAATAAACAGATTTGGGACTATAAATGAATAATATTTGGTGCCATCCTAAAATATTCTAAGAAAGCAAGGTTTTAGAAATTATCACTGGTATTTATGCTCACCAATCTATAAAATGTTAATATAAAAGTTAGTTCTTGGTTGCTAGAGGAAAGTAGGAAGTGTGTTTTCAGTAAAAAAAAAAAAAGTATGAAAAAATACTAAAAAGAGTTATACATGATCAGGATTTTCTAAAATTGGATTGCAATTAGTTAGATAAATGGATTTTGTTAGGAATGACACAGTCATAGAAAAACTGTTTAGAGCCAACTAGGTCCAAGATGCCCGAGTCTTTCACTAGACTTTGAGCTTCAGTATATACACCCATTGTGACATATCAACAAGCTAAATGATAACACCCATTGATATTGACTAAATCTGACCAAATGTTCTAAACACTTTAAATTGATTTTTTTGACAAAACTTCCTAAATAAAATTCTTTTGAAGTTCCCTTGAACTCTAGCTCACTTTAGGGTACTTCAGAGGGCCCCTGAAACATCCCAAAAGAGATATTAAACTAATTGTGTATATCTGGTTGGTTATATTATATGACAAATATTATCAAATGAGTAATAAACCCACTCATGTTATAATGTGTAGTAAATATTACTAATATAGATATCCTAGAATTTATATGGAGTTCTTAGCATTCTGATATGTCCTGGTATTCTAATAGAAAACCTGATAACTTCACAGAAGTTAACAAAGGACTGAATGAACCAGTGAATATGCTTATAACTTTTATGGTTTCTATCTGAAAAATTATGGGTTTGAAACTTATGTTTTCCAGGAGTAGGGAAAACCTTCCTCTCAAACTAATTATGACAATAATTTGGTAAAATTATACATTATAAACAAAACAATTATATTTTCTCTCTATCTGACTCCTCCAGAAATCAGAAACTCTTAGGTTTCCAGTAAGTTTATCAAATGACTTAGGAAAGTTATCTCACTAACAGGTACAAAAATCTCAAGGAATTTTTGAGACCTTAAAAAGGGAAGAATTCACGTAGATTTGTTAGGCAAAATCTGTGATAAGCCTTTGGTGTGAGTTTCCCAGTTCAGACTCTTTGCAACCCCATGGACCTACAGCATGCCAGGCCTCCCTGTCCATCACCAACTCCCAGAGTTTATTCAAGCTTTTGTCCATGAATCAGTGATGCCATCCAACCATCTCATCCTTTGTCATCCCCTTCTCCTCCAACTTTCAATCTTTCCCAGCATCAGGGTCTTTTCAAATGAGTCAGTTCTTTGCATTGGGTCACCAAAGTATTGGAGTTTCAGCTTCAGCATCAGTCCTTCCAATGAATGTTCAATACTGATTTCCTTTAGGATGGACTGGTTGGATCTTCTTGCAGTCCAAGGGACTCGCAAGAGTCTTTTTCAACACCACAGTTCAAAAGCACCAATTCTCTGGTGTTCAGCTTTCTTTATAGTCCAGCTCTCACATCCATACACAACTACTGGAAAAACCATAGCTTTGACTAGATGGACATTTGTTGGCAAAGTAACGTCTCTGATTTTTAATATGCTGTCTAGGTTGGTCATAGTTTTTCTTCAAAGGAGCAACCGTATTTTATTTTCATGGCTGCAATCACTATCTGCAGTGATTTTGGAGCCCAAGGAAATAAAGTCTGTCACTGTTTCCCCATCTATTTGCCATGAAGTGATGGGATCAGATGCCATGATCTTAGTTTTCAGAATGTTGAGTTTTAAGCCAACTTTTCCCCTCTCCTCTTTCACTTTCAACAGGCTCTTTAGTTCCTCTTCACTTTCTGCCATAAGGGTGGTGTCATCTGCATATCTGAGATTACTGATATTTCTCCCTGCAATCCTGATTCCAGCTTGTGCTTCATGCAGTCCAGTGTTTCTCATGATGTTCTCTGCATGTAAGTTAAATAAGCAGGGTGACGATATACAGCCTTGGCATACTCCTTTCCCTATTTGGGACCAGTCTGTTGTTCCATGTCCAGTTCTAACTGTTGCTTCTTGATCTACATACAGATTTCTCAAGAGGCAAGTTAAGTAGTCTGGTATTCTCATCTCTTGAAGAAATTTCCAGAGTTTGTTGTGGTTCACACAGTCAAGGCTTTGACATAGTCAATAAAGTAGAAGTAGATGTTTTTCTGGAACTCTTGCTTTTTCAATGATCCAGCAGATTTTGGCAATTTGATCTCTTGTTCCTCTGCCTTTTATAAATCCAGCTTGAACATCTGGAAGTTCATGGTTCACGTACCAGTGATGCCTGGCTTGGAGAATTTTGAGCATTACTTTTACTAGCATGTGAGATGAGTGCAATTGTGCGATAGTTTGAGCATTCTTTGGCATTACCTTTCTTTCAGATTGGAATGAAAACTGACTTTTTCCAGTCCTGTGGCCACTGCTGAGTTTTCCAAATTTGTTGGCATACTGAGTGCAGCACTTTCTCAGCATCATCTTTTAGGATTTGAAGTAGCTTAACTGAAATTCCATCACCTCCTCTAGCTTTGTTCATAGTGATGCTTCCTAAGGCCCACTTGACTTCGCATTACAGAGCTTTCCAGCCCTGTTTTATTTTAAACGTTCAGTCTGAGAATCTATAAATGTGTCAGCAAAACAAAAAGTCTATGATAAATTATGGTTATATAAATTGTCAGGCCAGAATTAATGAGAGCAGACCTCTTCTGCCAACAAACTAGCCTTAATTTTGTTATATTTGATAAAAATTAGGGTAATTTTAGGGAGAAAAAGATGTTTTAATAAATGTTAAATCCCAGTTTGTTAATGGAGATCTGAATCTAGTAAGACTCATTTATTGGATAGTTCTTTGCTGTTATGCAATAATAATGTAAAATTTAGTTGAATTCTTAAAGAACACCCTAAGTTTATTTCTGAAGCTTGTCTCAGTAATCTGTCTTTGGGTTAAGATCAGATGTCTCATGACCTGTAACCAGGACTGGAAAAAGACATAATTTAAAGGACTGTCTCCAATCTGGATGGAAGGATTTTTTTTTTTTAATCAAATACTCTTAACTAGCTCATGCAAAATGAAACTGAAGAGAAATTGACTGTTAGATTAATTCCCACTTACAAAGGCCCCTACACTGGACTGGTCTGTAGAGAAGAGAGCTGAGCTGATCTCACCCTAAAATGATGCTCAAACAGAGGAGAAACTACACTACACCATGATGAGAAGATGATGACGTCAGAGGTAGACAGCTTGCCAAAGATGGTGGACCTGATTCTTATGATCATTTATAATGTTTTCTGGACTTCTTAGACCTTCGCATATCCATCAAATGCTTTTATATCATAGGCCTGATCCTATGCTAGTTTTATAAATCTATCCAATTGTTGGTTTTGTGGCCAGTTTCCTGTGTCTAGTTCTGGGTTACCGTGGTAAATTTCTCTACTACAAGGCTCTAACTGGTTGGCCCTGAGAAAATTTACTTAAAAAAATCATAGTCATAATCAGGTCACTATTGATATTACTAGATGGGGTCCCCTGACCGGGTCAATTAATAATGCCTGCTCTGACTCTGGTCATAAATTTGATCTTCCTTCTATTACTCAAGCTCAATCAGAGCAACAAGCAAAGTTACAACAAAGGAAGAAAAAAATCTTCCACAATTATGGGATGGATTTATATAGATAACACCAGGCTGTGGTAATTTAAGTTTAAAGTCTCCTCTGTGTTGGAAACAATTAAATCATACTAAGGATAATCAGTCTAGTAACACTAGAAAACTGGGTATGTGCATTATAGACAGTGCCAATATATAATTTCCCTGGAAGATAAAGATTTGTACAGAGTAGACTAAGTCAGATGACCAGGGATATACCAGGCTACATCTAATGGAAACTCTTAAGTCTTACTTGTGACTTTACTAATACTGCTGGCTATATTATTTGTATTTCACCTGTTTTACAAAATTGCTGTTTCTTACACTGCCAAATGTGTGACCAAGGCCTGTGATAAAGAAATATATTGTTCCATATGAGATCAATGATGGTAACAATGTAACTCTAGATATGCGAAGAAGTAACAAGAGGGAATGTTTTCCTGAACTAAGAGGCTAGTGAGACAGGTGGTCCAGAGAATTTTGATACTGTTTCATGGCCTAGTCCAATAACAGCACATTGAGAGGCCTGTCAACAAAATCTGCCAAACTTGACAATGGACATTCTCAGCACCATGGGATAAAATGGTCATAAAATGCCCCTCTCAAAATAATGGTCAAGTTTTTGAGCAAAAAGGAGCTCTGCCAACTAAAAACTGACACTTGCAAGCTACATCTACAAAGATTAAATCATGGTCACTGCAACTGCTGACCTTCAACTCCCCTGAAAGGAGTTCAGGGTGAAAATCAGGAATGAGGCACTCTGTGCTCTGGGAAAAACTGGCAGCACAGGCCTGCAGATAGTTAGATCTTTACAGGAGAAGATCTTATGAGTCCCAATTCTTGCATCTTCTCATACCTAGGAGAAATAATGATGTCATTAATGGTGACATCTGCTTTGGCTATTAAGGGATATCTTACAATTAAAAGTCAAAATAGAGTAGCTATGGTTCAGACGTCCTAGGAAATAACTAGGTGATACTATGGGTGTTATTTCAGACTAGACCTTGTATTGCTAAACACTTGAATTTTCTGAGTAATGTCAGCCTTGGATGCCATCATTCTCAAAGCAATGTCTGCTGAAAGCTAGTAACTGCAACCTTACTTTTTATAAAACTAGGCAACTGGCTACCTGGCTACAAGCCTCCCCGAAGTGCCAGGTCCAGACTGGGTTTCAGGCCTATTCTTCTAAAAAGAAATGAAAAAAAAAAATAAATAAAAGGAAATGAGATTTATTTTGTCTATTAAAATTCTAGTTATCACTCCTCAAACTACTTCTAATTGGGTCTGTTACACCAAAATGGCAGACCAAGGGACTGAGGTTTTAATCATATAAGACTCAGATCTAGGACTTAGAATTCAGGAATACTTCCAAATCAGTGTCTATTCTCCAAGCTGAGGCAGTCCTATGCCCCATTTTGAAAGGAAGTTATCACAGTCATAATGGCCTAGTTCCCTAAATTAAAACTGAGCAGGACTCTGTGGGGCTCTGGAGTACAGATGTGTTCTGTATTCTCCATTTCTTGTCTGTAGGATATAGACTTCATTCAGCCTCCTTGACCTTCCCTAAGTTCCAGAGGGTGGATTCAAACAATTGCTAATCAGGAAAGGGAGGGGATACAGAAATAGGAAAAACAACCAAATGGTGGTACAGCCTTGAGACAGGGTCCTGATTCCTACTCAAAAAAAAAATAAATAAATAAATAAAAAAGCGTAACAATGTCTTTGAGTTCTTCTACAGAACTGGAGCCCCCATCCAGATGGAGGATGGTAACTTCAGACTGAACATAAGATTCCTGGAGCACAGCTCTGTTGCCTCACCACCAACCAATCAAAAAAAAAAAAAAAAAAAAAAAGTCACAAACCCTGCAGCCCTCACCCAAATGTTGCTTTCTGTTTCTGGGGACCAGTGATGACCACCCTGTTAGGTCTCCCATTTGGCCCCTGTCTATATCATCTCTGAGAGTAGCCAATGGTTTCAAACTAAATTGCTGTTATTACAAGGGTAAATGCTGGTTTCAGGCAAAAAATACCTTGACTTAGATCAGGTAGAGAGAGACTTCTGCTCTGCTAGGCAGGCCTACGCCCAAGCACAGCAGGAAGAAGTTACAGAAGAAAGAGACCTCCACCCCAATACCAGAGAAGTATCTTGAGTATGAAGTCTCTCAGGGGGAAGTTGTTAGGGGAAGTACACTGATTAAAACTGCCCACCCTGACCAGGCACCGTTGTAACCATTAGCATGAGTTGTTTTAGGACAGGAGGTCCTGGTAAGGAACACAGAACTAATAAGCCTCCACCAACCGGAAGAGTTTAGCTCAGTTCAGTTGCTCAGTTGTGCCTGACTCTTTGGGACCCCATGAATCACAGCACGCCAGGCCTCCCTGTCCATCACCAACCCCTGGAGTTTACTCAAGCTCATGTCCATCGAGTCAGTGATGCCATCCAGCCACCACATCCTCTGTCGTCCCCTTCTCCTCCTGCCCCCAATCTCTCCCAGCATAAGGGTCTTTTCCAGTGAGTCAACTCTTCGCATGAGGTGGCCAAAATATTGGAGTTTCAGCTTCAGTGTCAGTCCTTCCAATGAACACCCAGGACTGATCTCCTTTAGGATGGACTGGTTGGATCTCCTTTGCAGTCCAAGGGACTCTCAAGAGTCTTCTCCAACACCACAGTTCAAAAGCATCAGTGCTTTGGTGCTCAGCTTTCTTTATAGTCCAACTCTCACATCCATACATGGCCACTGGAAAAACCATCACCTTGACTAGACGGACCTTTGTTGGCAAAGTAATGTCTCTGCTTTTTAATATGCTATCTAGGTTGGTCATAACTTTCCTTCCAAGGAGTAAGCGTCTTTTAATTTCATGGCTGCAATCATCATCTGCAGTGATTTTGGAGCCCCTAAAAATAAAGTCTGACACTGTTTCCACTATTTCCCCATCTATTTCCCATGAAGTGATGGGAACAGATGCCATGATCTTCAGGAAAGGTCAAAAAGAGATACCACATGTCTGACCACCTCCCAGAATCCTTCCCTCTGGCATCCATTTTGGCTGAACAAGGCATACACCACCAGGAAAGACTCTGAGTCAGAATTATTGGCTAAAGACAACCCGGAAATTAAACCCATCACCATAAAACCCAAGACTGCAAGCCACTGGCAGAGCTGTTCTCCTGGGTTCCCTTACCCTACTGCTCTCCACCCAGGTGCCCTTTCCCAATAAAATATCTTGCTTTGTCAGCACATGTGTCTCCTCGGACAATTCATTTCTGAGTGTCAGACAAGACCCCAGTTTTGGGCCCTGGAAGGGGTCCTCCTTCCTGCAACATATATATAGCTGTTGACTTAAAAAATGCACAACCTAAAAGCTGAGAATTATGTTTTATTTTTTGGCTCAAAACGGAGGACATAAGCCTGGGACACAGCCTCTCAGATAGATCTGTGAGAGTGCTTTGAAGAGGTTAGGGAGGAGCCAGGATATATAGAAGTTTTTGCAACAAAGGCCAGGTAGTTGGAACATCAAAAGATTAATGTTAAAGAAGACTGAACCTCTCAAGTGAATGAAGTTAGTGCTTTTCTAGCTATGAGAAGATGCAAAAGTTTGGGGCTCACTGAAATCATTTCTTTGATATGCAACTCCACTATCTGGAACCAGTTTCCTGTGTTTCTTCATTCTGAAGGTCCTCTGGAACATTGTTGGACTGCAGTGACTGACTGCCTGATGGCGGCACATCTTGTTTCTATTGGGAGTTTGAGTTCTCTCTCAAGGCTCACTGTGGGAGGCGGCTGTAACATCCTTTGTTTACTGGCAGGACACGCAACATATTTTCCATTAATACAGATTTTTTTTACTCCTCTCCCCTTACTGTTGTTGGTAGTGTAGGGAAGAAAAAATAATTTTCTCTCTCCCCTTCTAGTTTCTTGACTGAGACTCTACTGTAATAAAAACAATAACAGGAAACAGGAGCAAAACAAAGAGAAATTTAATAACAAGTATAATTCCAGTACACATGAGAGAGACCCAGGAAAACTGAGTAATGCCCCACATGACCCAAGCTGCCAGCTTAAGCATGAACTTCAGCTAGAAACAAAAGTTGTTGGCGTGGGAGCCAGCTATGATAGGCTATCAAATAATGCACAGTAAAGGAAATCAGTCCTGGGTGTTCATTGTAAGGAGTGATGTTGAAGCTGATGCTCCAATGTTTTGGCCACCTGATGCAAAGAGCTGACTCATTTGTAAAGACCCTCATGTTGGGAAAGATTGATGGCAGGAGAAGGGGATGACAGAGGATGAGATGGTTAGATGGCATCACTGACTCAATGGACATAAGTTTGGGTAAACTTCGGGAATTGGTGATGGACAGGGAGGCCTGGCGTGCTGTGGTTCATGGAGTCGCAGAGTCGGACACAACTGAGCGACTGAACTGAACTGAACTGAAACAAGGGTAAATTTCTTATGCAGATTGAAGTCTCTGTCTTCCCTTTGATAAGTTTCTAGAGATGTAGTCAACCCCTCTTTCTAATACAGAAAGGGAGATATGCTTGCAAATGGATATTTCCCTTATTAATGCAAAATGGCCATTAAAAATGGTACTTGAATTCAGTTTTCAAAACTTTTCTTGTGGCTGCTTTTTCTTAAAAATAACCAGTTGAAGATAATGCTAATGCCAAAGAGTTATATTTTGAGGTGACATATTCTGCTCCCTTTCAGTAGTAAGGCTGGATCTAGAGAGGGGGAATTGTATCATGTTTTTCCATGCCAAAAATTTTACATGATGCTTTTTGTAAGAATAAGCCTACAATTATCCATTGCTGCCTAGGACTGACTGGGTAAGTCTGCCTAGTTTTAGAGTAGAATATTAGGAAGCCCATTGTTGTTAAATATCTAAGCCTGATTCTTCCATATTAGTGTAACTGGTAAGAGTTAATTTTGACTCCATACTGGATCTGCTTCTGTGACTTTAATGGTCATCTTGCTGCTTTTGTTATTATAGGTATAAATAATGGCCTGCCTAAAGGAGCCCTGCCTGACCCTTGGGCTAAGGTGCCTTTGTTTGGCTCATAGGGAGATAGCCTAACCCTGCCCACCTGTGAAGGATAGTGACATTCTTGAGTTCTTTGTGGGAGAAATTGACACTGCTTGTCTGCTGCTTGCTGGCTTGGCTCAGAAATTCACATTTGGTTGGGGCTGGAATCTCAGACAGCTGTGGCATCCTTGTTTATTGGTATGGCAGGAGATATTCCATTTCACACTACCTGTGAAATGGCTGTAAGAAAGCAAAACTAGTACATCCCCCTGCCTGAGGCTTGCCATCCTAGGTGATATTTGCAGTAATTCAATGTTTTTTTTCACTTTGTTTCCTCACCTCCTCCCATCTCTGATCCATTAGATCAGAGAACTGGCATCTAGGCCATGACAAGATGGTTATTTTGAGATGTTAGTCTGACATCTTCTGGGTCAGCTGGCTTTCAGAATGAAGTTGTATTCCTCACCTCAAAACTTCATCTCGCAGATTTATTGACCTATCTTGTAACAAGCACAGCAAGCTTGGACTTGGTAACATTAGTAGTATCACTTCTTTGTTATTCATCTATTTACTCCATGGTCTCTTTCAATTATTGTTTGAGGAGTTATTGGGATGTGGAAAGTAGGAATGCCATACACTGGTTCCCTAAAGCATAAACTATTACTATGTTTACTCTATGTCTGAAACTATGCAGTGATTAATGAGTACTTTTGCTCAGTCTTAATAACAATTCTACAGAGGCTACTAATAATCATTTTTGTTTTACATGTGAAGAAATTGATTTCATAGGAATTAGATCACTCATCCAAGGTCATACATCCATTTAAGTGATGAGCCTGGGGCTAAAACCAAAATGTGTCTGGCTCTAATATATTATACAGCAAGAGTAGGGATGAATGGCACCACTGATCATAGGCAAAGTTTCAGAAAAATGTGAAAAAATTGATTTTAGGTTAAATAATTCAATTTTGTTATGTATCAGTTCAGTTCAGTTGCTCAGTCATGTCTGACTCTTTGTGACCCCAAGCACACCAGGTTTCCCTGTTCATCACCAACTCCCGGAGCTTACTCAAACTCATCTCCATAGAGTTGGTGATGCCATCCAACCATCTCATCCCCTGTTGTCCCCTTCTCCTCCTGCCTTCGATCTTTGCCAGTATCAGGGTCTTTTCCAGTGAGTCAATTCTCCACATCAGGTGGCCAAATTATTGGAACTTCATCTTCAATATCAGCCCTTCCAATGAATATTCAGGACTGATTTCCTTTAGGATTGAATAGTTGGATCTCCTTGCAGTCCAAGGGACTCTCAAGAGTCTTCTACAACACCACAGTTCAAAAGCATCAATTCCTGGCACCCAGCTTTCTTTATAGTCCAACTGTCATATCCATACATGACTACTGGAAAAATCATAGCTTTGACTAGACAGACCCATGTCAGCAAAGTAATATCTCTGGTTTTTAAAATGCTGTCTAGTTTGGTCATAGTTTTTCTTCCAAGGAGCAGTTCAGTTCAGTCACTCAGTCATGTCCAACTCTTTGTGACCCCATGGACTGCAGCACGCCAGGCCTCCCTGTCCATCACCAACTCCTGGAGTTTACTCAAACTCAGGTCCATTGAGTCAGTGATGCCATCCAACCATTTCATCAACTCTTGCCCCCTTCTCCTCTTGCCTTCAATCTTTCCTAGAGTCAGGGTCTTTTCAAATGAGTCCCAGGAGCAAGGGTCTTTTAATTTCATGGTTGCAGTCACCATCTGCAGTGACTTTGGAGCCCAAGAAAATAAAAGGAAATATCAATAACCTCGGGCATGCAGATGACACCACCCTTATGGCAGAAAGTGAAGAGGAACTAAAGAGCCTCCTGATGAAATTGAAAGAGGAGAGTGAAAAAGCTTGCTTAAAACTCAACATTCAAAAAATGAAGAACATGGCATCTGGTCCCATCACTTCATGACAAATAGATGGGGAAACAATGGAAACAATGAGAGACTTGTTTGTGCATAGTATCTGAATAGGTAGGCTATGGGCACATGGTTGATTTCTCTGTGTAATATACATATAATTGAACATAAAAGACTAAAAGTTTTTTTTCTTCTTTTAAGAAATAAAACAAAAATGACTAGCACCATACATAGAAAGTTTTGAGTTAGAGTTAATGTTATTTGGTGGGGGATATAGGGTGGATGGATTATTGATATCATGACAGAGAGGGTAATCATTGTGTAAATTATTTCAGAATAGGTACTCTTCCATTTAGCTTTCAAATTGGAAGATGTTATCTTCCATGATAAAGGAAATGAAGGTCTATGAAACTTCTCCCACTGTACCACCAGAAGGTGATTTATAGTAAGGCATATCTAGACAGCTAGAGGTAACTACATGAAAATTGTTGATTCTGCACTTTTTGCCAGTTTTTTCATTGATTTTATGGAGAATGGAATCTTTTTGAAGTTTCTTATTCTACTATGTTTGCTAGTAACCTAGCCTTTACTTATTTTTTATGCCCCTTATCTATCTCCATCTACAATTACACTAATTTTAGACTGTTACATATTCCCCTATACATCTCTGAGGCACTGTTCATATTTTTACAGTATTCTTTCTGTCTCTGGTTTAGCTTTAATAGTTTCTTTTGTCATGTCTTTAGGTTCAATTGCTTCTTTTCTGTCTTATCTATCATTAAATCCAGACAATAAATTTTTCCTTTCAATATTGCATTTCGAGACTCTTGGAATTAAATATTCTTTGTTTATTTTAATATCAATATATTAATATCAGTTAATATTAATATTAATGTTTACACTTCTTGTACATTGTTATAATAGCTGTTTTAGTCTTCCTGTTGTTTTTATCATCTCTTTCATATCTGAGTTTGTTTCTAATGACTTAGTTTTCTCCCTGTAATGAGTATGCTTTTCTGTTTCTTAATATGTCTAGGAACTTCTTATTGTGTGTGTGTTAGACATTGCCATTTTACATTGTTCAGTGTCTCGATTTGCACATCTTTGTAAAAGAGTGTTAATGTTTACTTTTTGGCAGCTTTTTGGGCTACTCGCAGACTTTCTTGACCCTTCAGAAGCTGGTGTTTAGGCTTTCTTATATCATAAGAAAGTGGTGCCTGGAAGTGGTGACTACTTAGTGCTATGAGTATTAAACACAGTCTCTTCATTCTGCCTGGTTGGAACTCAGAAGTCTCCTTGTCCTACATAAACTCTAGGAATTATTAAGCTTACCAGTACCCGGGATATGTTATTTGATTTCTTGGAGTTTCATGCTATACATGCACAGATTAATATTCAGTCATAAACTTAAGAGCATCACTTTGCAGAAATCTGCAGTTTTTTCTGCATCTGTCTTGCCTCTGTAGTTGTCTGCTCTGTTATTTCTAGATGTTTGATCCTCCCCAAACTCTGATCTTTGCTTCCTTAAATCAGCGAGACCACTAGTTTAAACTTTATTTCTCTACCCCACGTTCTGTGGTCCTGAACTGCGTCCAGGTGTATAGCTGTGGTGCTCTTTGTGCTCAGTTCACCCGTCTTCCTTATTTTGGAGGTCGCAGTCTTAAACTGATTGTTGTCCACGATCTGAAAACGCTTGTGTCATACATTTTGTCCCGTTTTCTAGCTTCACAGCAGTAGTCTAGCATCAGTTAATCTGTCATAGAAAGTAGAGAATAGAACCCACTTTGTAATTGACGTATTTCTTCTGGAAAGCTCACATGTATCTTTCTTTAGCCTTGAAATTTAGTAATTTCTTCCAGATAAGTTCTCACACTGAATGTTCTGTACCATTCCTGCCCCCTACCCCGAGATACAGTATATCATTTTTTCCTGCATATTCAGGCCTTTGTTCTCCTTGATGTGTCTTTGCTTATTCATCTTGCTTCATTCCTCAGGAGTGTGAGTTCTGTGTGAGGTGGAAATCTTTTGTCTGGTTTTCAGGTATTGCTTTTAATATTATAAAATCCATTTTGTCTTTTGCTTTTATTTAGCATAATTTATTCATGCTTTATCTTTAGGCCTAATTATATTTTCTATAAAGTTTATGTATAATTATGTTGTTTCTAATATGATCTTATACTGTTTAGATCATTTCCATTTATTTTCTAGGTTCTACAAGTTTTTCATCTTCATCATCATATAATCTAAGTTCTGAACTTTAATTCTTATTGATGATCTTTTTGCTTTATATAACTCATGCTATTTAATTTATTTTTCCTTGAGAAAGTGAAGAAATAATTGTCTGAACCTGGATTCTGAGTCCTTGGATAATTTTTCCTGTGATGTGTTGTTCACTGACCTTTTGCTCATGTTTAATTCCTTCTTTTAATTAAACAAATATATTTTAAGTTAATTTGCATAGTTTAATGTTTCTTTGTTCAATATTATTATTTGTATTTTATGACATCAACCATATTTTAGTGGTGATGGCAGAGATAGTGATGTAGGAATACCAATATCTTTGATAACAGTTTATTTCCTAGGCCAACTTCTTACCATGAATATCTGTCTTTTTCCCTAGTGGCATGACTTCTCTCAGTTACTGGCATTCAAGCGAATGTTCCTTCATAGAAAATCTCTTAAGCCGTGGGCTTTCTATTGTAGGCTTAAGTGATTATTGTTTTCCTTCTGTTTTTATTCCATTTCCCCTCTGGCAGTCCCAGCTGGTTATATGGTTAGATCATAGATAAACATGTTATATCAATATGGTTTCTTCTTCAAGTCCTATTTCATATCAATCTGCATATCTGCAGAAGCATTCCCTGTTTTTTCAGTTGTTTGTCTATCTTTCTCAGTCCAGTTACTCAAAAGCATTATTGAATATAATGCTAAGTAGCATTAATTACTTTGGACAAACTCTGAATCCTTTTCAAGGTGTAAAAAGTATGTACTTTATGTCTGAATCTTCTCTTGTTTTGCTTCATATTTCATAGTGTTTTGTAGACATATTTCAAATTTGTATATTTCAGTTGTGGTCATTTCCTCATGGCTTTGAAGATAGATCCATCCCCTGTCCAACACATACACTCATACTCTACTTTGTTCTTATGTTATTTAAGGATTTTAAGACACAGAAGTAGAAAAGTGGGTTTCCCAGGTGGTTCAGCAATAAAGAATTTGCCTGCCAATGCAGGAGATGCAGGAGATGTGGATTTGATCCTTGGGACTGGAAGTTCCCTTCGTGGAAGGCATGGCAACCCACTCCAGTATTCTTGCCTGGGAAATCCCATGGACAGAGGAGCCTGGAGGGCTACAGTCCATGGGGTCACAAAGAGTTGGGCAGATCTTAGTGACTGAGCATGCATGCACACAAGTAGAACAGTAATGCAACATTGCTCTTCACATTTTAAATGGAGAAATTGTATTAATTTTAATAGGATTTCTAGTAAAATAAACAGATTATTATTTAAGGAGGATTAATTATTGTCCATTTTATAGAAAGAAATACAGTATATTTTTGTACTAGTCTGCCACTAAAACAACACCACCAAATCTATGTAGCAGATTCTTAAGAGCTTGGTTTCCAAACCAATAATTAAAGACTTTTGCTGGCAAAATTTCCCCCCCTTCCCTCTCTGGGGCCTTGTTTAACGGAAGGTAATTAATTAGATGTCCCATAATCCCTTACTACTCATGTGATCCTTGGACCAGAAGCGTAGACTTCCCTGGAGACAGTGTACAAAATAGATAATGTCAGACCTTCTGAATCAGGATTTGCATTTTAACAAAATCCTGAGGTGATTCCTATGCATATTAAAGTGTGAGAAGCACTGATATTAACAAAAGTGTTCCCAGATCTTAGAAAAAGTTTTGTACATGATTTTAGCCCCAGTAGTTGTGTGTCTCTACATATTTCTTCCTTCTATTGCCATATGTAAGCAACTGTGGTTAAGAACCAGTGGTGTGGGGGTGACTTCCTGAAGAAAGGAAAATCCTGATTCCTATAGTTGACCAGTTTCCTTGCTATGAGTACTCCCATCGTAGCTAATTTCAAGCTAAAAATGTGGTGTCACTGAATGTGGAATTGTGGAGAGGTGAATAATCTATTCCCTCATGCCTTTACAAGCTGCCTGCAGCACACCACTGCTGAGAATGTATTTATTGCTGTTGCTATTGTGTAAACACAAGCTCTCTTACCGAGTTTCATGATATTTGGGGGCTTTTTGGATGTGCTTCTTTTGCTAGTCTGTATCTTGGTTAAATGAAATAAGATGGAGTATTAAGACAGAATTGAATCTTGGAAAACTCTTTATCTCTCCTTATCCATTTGACCTATACTAATCATATCTTAACATTTTATTTTATAATTGAAAGTTGTCATATGTCTAGATTTTTGCTTTAAGTAAATAATATATAATATTTTGTCTTCCAAATAGAGAATGTTTTTCTTTTTTTCTAATGCGTTTTAAACTTTGCTACTTGGTATAATCATTTGAATACTCTTAGAGGACAGTGTGAGCATTTTAGCTTCCAAAATGGCTGATTTGGACAAGGTCATAAAGCAAATGGAGACAAAGCAAATGAGAAACCATAGCTCCAGTTTTCCTGCATTCCAGTCACGAGAGTAGTTTTTGTCAAAGACATTTTAATGTAGAGAATGATGGAGTTTCTCAGAAACTATAGTTGGCACTCTTATGGATCTAAAATTCCTGGGCATTTTGAAACCAATTCATTGGCAAGTAACATTATGCGTTATTGAACCTAACTGAGAAAGGTTAGATGACCAAACTTAACACTGTTGTCTCTGTTTTCCTTATTAAGCCTAAGATTGATCCAAGAAAATCAGTTTGGTATTTTTCTCTTTTATAGACATCAGCAACTTCATTCATTATACATATGATGAAAGAGAAAGGTTAAATAAATTACTCAAGTAAATATAGTTATTTAGTAAATTACAGAGCCATGTTAAAATCTGGTTCCACTGGAATACTAAACCCATGTTTTTCTTTATTTCATTGCACTTTATATGTTTAATGTCCTTTGTTTCTTATATTTTAATGATTATGAATTTTTTAACTACTCATACTTTTGAGGAAGTTGATCAAATAGCAACAATGTGCAGTTACAGTTCAAAAATGTATCAATAAAGACTGTTTCAGTCTTGTTTTTTGTAAAATATTCTCAGCTACCCACAATTACAAAGACATTTTACATTTAGAATAGATAAATTTATAGAAACAGAAAGTAGATTAGAGGTTTCTGGGGGCTGGGTGGAGGGGGAAATGGGGAGTTGCTGCTTAATAATTATGAAGTTTCTATCTAGGGGTGATGAAAAAGTTTTGAAAATAAATAGTAGTGATGGTTTCATAACATTGTGGATGTACTTAATGCCACTAAATTATACACTTCAAGTAGTTTAAATGGTAAATTTTATGTTATGAATACTTTACTATATTTAAAAAAAAACATTAAAACAGACACAAAGGCTCAAAAACACAAAATTGACATGGTCATCATGGTACTTGCATTTATGGGGAAGAATCATCTTTGGAAATGCTCCAAATTACTTTTTCATAACCTAGAGATTCTAAGAGATGTTCTGATTTTTAACAAACACAGCTAATGCTAGTAATAACTTCTATATTTGAATGGACTTTTATAATTAAAGAGAAATTATACTAATTTATAGTGAGAATATTAATGTGTGTATGTTTTATTGACTTTCTTGGTAAGCTCAGTGACGAGAGAGAGCACTGCTGCTGAAAAACCATCGACAGGAGAATGTTGGAGCCCATCAGAAAAAGATACCCTGCATCCAAGGGCAAAGAAGCCCCAACAAGAAGGTAGGAGGGGTGAAATCGCATTTAGAATCAAACCCAATACCCTGCAGAGACACTTGGAGGGTACAAACAAAACCTTGTGTGCACCAGGACCCAGAGACTATCCCCACCATAGAGCCACCGAGCAGAAAACCCACAAACTAGAGAGCAATTATATCAAAGAAGTTCTCTCACTGTTGCAAAAGTTATAGGATCATATATGTTTTATTAGCTATTGCATTTATAACAGTTGGCCTAGGACCAAGGACAGAGTTGATGCTAAAAGACATGTGTTTTCTGCCTATCTGCTTAGCATTCCTTTTAGAAGATGTGGACATGAATAATAAAAATTAATAACTTCATAACAAAAATCTACATGGATAATGCTTATGTATTTTTTCTGACATAAGTGAATGATATTCTGTAGATATAGGCTAATGATAGTTCATATTTCAGTTTAAAGTGAATTGTATAGTGCATAGTCAAAACAGTGGTTCTCTAATGAGAAAATTTACTATGTACACCTCCTTAAAATGGTACTTTACAGGGTTTGAAATAAAGATCTCAACATCCTTCTGCATTTTCTAAAAGCTGAGAACTCCCTGAAGTTATAAGAGCAGTAAATGGATACTCCTTTACTAGTCATGAATATTCTGGAGTAATGCCTATACACTAATGAATATTTTTGAATTCTTTTTGCTTTGCATGTTCAAAACCAATACATTTTGCTTAAAATACTGATTTGTGATTATGTATATCTTATAAAAGTTTTCCTCCTGACCTTGAGATTTTCTTGGTTAAAACAGTCATCCAGAGCTCTAAGAACTAAAGCATATTTTATTTAGAGTTTTTACCATAAGTGGCAATTTAATACACTCACTCTGGATTCTTCTGCCTCCATGGCATAGTGATTTCGTTTTAGGAAGCAATGACACAGTTGCTGTGGACTGAGTTCAGAGCTTGTTAAGTCTTTGTCTTATGACTTGGGTCAGAAAAAATGTTTGGTCTGAATATACTGAAAATTTAAAAGATGTATAAATGCATTTACAGATTCATTTCTCTTTAAGAAATGGAGTCTTTAAGAAAGAAAGACATGCCATCTTGGAATCCTTGAAAGTTTAAAATAATATGAATAGGATCAGAATAATTCTTTCTCAAGTATAGGCTGGCAATGGAAGACTATAATGTGCATTCAGTTCAGTTCAGTTGATCAGTAGTGTCTGACTCTTTGTGATCCCATGAACTGCAACATGAGAGGTTTTCCTGTCCATCATCAACTTCCAGAGCTTACTCAAACTCATGTCCATTGAGTTGGTGATGCCAACCAACCATCTCATCCTCTGTTGTCCCCTTCTCCTCCCACCTTCAATCTTTTCCAGCATCAGGATCTTTCCCAGTGAGTCAGTTCTTTGCATCAAGTGGCCAAAGGATTGGAGTTTCAGCTTCAGCATCAGTCCTTCCAATGAATGTTCAGGACTGATTTCCTTTAGGACTGGCTGGTTGAATCTCCTTGCAGTCCAAGGGACTCTCAAGGGCCTTCTCCAACACCACAGTTCAAAAGCATCAGTTCTTCGTCACTCAGCTTTCTTTGTGGTCCAACTCTCATATCCATATATGACTACTGGAAAAACCATAGGTTTGACTGGATGGACCTTTGTTGGCAAAGTAATGTCACCTTTCATAAGGTGAAACCATAGGGAACATGCATAAGCACCTCCATTTTATCTTAGCAGTTATATAAAAGAGAAAATCCAGAAATAATAAGTGCATTTCACATACTCATATCTTAACTTTATTAAACTCTCTCTCTATATATATATCAAAATTCTCTCTCTCTCTCTATCTATCTATATCTATATCTATATATATATATATATATCACATATTATACATTTTTTATCAGTCATGTTGTCAGGATGCATGTTTAACTGTGTATTGAAGTCACTGTGTCTTCAGTGTGTTAAGATATTTAAACATGATCATGTATTAAACAAGTACTTTTCAAGCAGTTACAATGAGTCAGAATTCACTGTGTTCAGTCAAATGTGAGTTTAAATAGAATAACAAATAATTGTCTTCTGTCTGCTTCCAGTGAGTTATATGCCAAGAAAAGGGCAGAAAAAGGCACTGATGCTAAAGCAGTGATCCGCAACCCTGGCTTCACATTGGAATCACCAGGAGAGCTTTAAATTACATGTGTGGGTCCCACCCTCAGATATTCTTATTTAATTGATTGGAGGTCTATCCTGAACTTTGGGAATGCTTGAAAGCTCCTCCAAATGCTTCTAAATATGTACCATGCTTTCCTAAATTAGTGGTTCTCAAACTTGTTTGCACGTTTAATGACCTAGGGAATCTTTAGGTAAATACTTGAATGATCAGAGCACACCATAGACCAATTAAATAAAAGAGGGAGGAAGGTTAAGAAGCAGGCTTCAGTATTTTAAAGCTCTTCACATTTATTCCAGTATAGAGCCAAATTACAAAAGACACTGCTTTACAGGATTTATGTGCACGTTACACATCTCTCTTGGAGAAGGAAATGGCAACCCCCTCCAGTATTCTTGCCTGGAGAATTCCACTGGACAAAGAAACCTGGCAGGCTACAGGGCTATAGTCCACGTGGTTGTAAAGAGTTGGACATAACTGAGCAACTATCACTCACTCACTACACATCTCTCTAAGAACAGGACTTTGAATATTTGCCTTATTAAAACTTAAGAGAAATTAAAGACAGAGCTATAAGAGGTAATGGTGATATTGGTTCTTTCAAAGAGCTGTCTGCTATGTGAGCATCATAAGAGAAAAAAAATAGGAAAGACAGTGACAAAACATCAAGCATATACTTGAGACTTGCCTATGGATCTCTCTGCCATAGCTGGAAATCCATTTGACTTCTGGGTTGCATTTTGGTGTATGAATTTTCCTACACCAGGATAACTAAAATTTCCAAACTGAAATATCAACAACACACATTTTGGAGTTCAGTTCAGTTCAGTTGCTCAGTTGTGTCCTATTCTTTGCGACCCCATGAATCGCAGCATGCCAGGCCTCCCTGTCCATCACCAACTCCCACAGTCTACTCAAACTCATGCTCATCGAGTCGATGATGTCATCCAGCCATCTCATTCTCTGTCATCCCCTTCTCCTCCTGCCTCCAATCCCTCCCAGCATCAGGGTCTTTTCCAATGAGTCAACTCTTTGCATGAGGTGGCCAAAGTATTGGAGTTTCAGCTTCAGCATCAGTCCTTCCAATGAACACCGAGGACTGATCTCCTTTAGGATGGACTGGTTGCATCTCCTTGCAGTCCAAGGGACTCTCAAGAGTCTTCTCCAACACCATAGTTCAAAAGCATCAATTTTTCGGCACTCAGCTTTCTTCACAGTCCAACTTTCACATCCATACATGACCACTGGAAAAACCATAGCCTTGACCAGACAGACCTTTGTTGGCAAAGTAATGTCTCTGCTTTTTAATATGCTCTCTAGGTTGGTCATAACTTTCCTTCCAAGGAGTAAGCGTCTTTTAATTTCATGGCTGCAGTCACCATCCGCAGTGATTTTGGAGCCCAAAAAAATAAAGTCTGACACTGTTTCCACTGTCTCCACATCTATTTCCCATGAGGTGATGGGACCAGATGCCATGATCTTAGTTTTCTGAAAGTTAAGATTTAGGCCAACTTTTTCACTCTCCTCTTTCACTATCATCAAGAGGCTTTTCAGTTCCTCTTCACTCTCTGCCATAAGGGTGGTGTCACTTGCATATCTGAGGTTATTGATATTTCTCCCAGCAATCTTGATTCCAGCTTGTGCTTCTTCCAGCCCAACATTTCTCATGATGTGCTCTGCATATAAGTTAAATAAACAGGGTGACAATACACAGCCTTGATGTACTCCTTTTCCTATTTGGAACCAGTCTGTTGTTCCATGCCCAGTTCTAACTGTTGTTGCTTTCTGACCTGCCTACGGGTTTCTCAAGAGGCAGGCGAGGTGGTCTGGTATTCCCATCTCTTTCAGAATTTTCCACAGTTTATTGTGATCCACACAGTTGAAGGCTTTGGCATAGTCAATAAAGCAGAAATAGATGTTTTTCGGGAACTCTCTTGCTTTTTCCATGATCCAGCAGATATTGGCAATTTGATCTCTGGTTTCTTTGCCTTTTCTAAAACCAGTTTGAGGATTTGGAAGTTCACGGTCTATGTATTGCTGAAGCCTGGCTTGGAGAATTTTGAGCATTGCTTTACTAGCGTGTGAGATGAGTGCAATTGTGTGGTAGTTTGAGCATTCTTTGATATTGCCTTTCTTAGGGATTGGAATGAAAACTGACCTTTTCCAGTCCTGTGGCCACTGCTGAGTTTTCCACATTTGCTGGCATATTGAGTGCAACACTTTCACAGCATTCTCTTTCAGGATTCGAATTAGCTCAACTGGAATTCCATCACATTCACTAGCTTTGTTCATAGTGATGCTTTCTAAGGCCCACTTGACTTCACATTCCAGGATGTCTGACTCTAGGTGAGTGATCACACCATTGTGATTATCTGGCTCGTGAAGATCTTTTTTGTATAGTTCTTCTGTGTATTCTTGCCACCTCTTCTTAGTATCTCCTGCTTCTGTTAGGTCCATAACTTGTCTGTCCTTTATCAAACCCATCTTTACCTGAAATGTTCCCTTGATATCTCTAATTTTCTTGAAGAGATCTCTAGTCTTTCCCATTCTATTGTTTTCCTACACACATATAAAAACCTGCTGCTTCAGCGAGTACTGAAAACCCTGCTGTTAGCTGTTTTCTGTCATGCATGTGTGGCTGAACCAGCTCTATGAGCTAGTCAAGTGTGCTTCCTGAACTATAGAAAATTGTGGAAGCCCGCAAGTAGGGCTTCTAAGTCTTTATGGTTGCATCAGTTTAAATGGATGGACTTGTTTTACCTTCAGCCATTATATCAAGTACCATCAATTTCATAATTCAAATAGCTCTCATTTATACATCAGTTCAGTTCAGTTCAGTTCAGTCGCTTAGTCATGTTTGACTCTTTGTGACCCCATGAATCGCAGCATGCCAGGCCTCCCTGTCCATCACCAACTCCTGCAGTGTACTCAAACTCATTCCCATCGAGTCGGTGATGCCATCCAGCCATCTCATCCTCTGTCGCCCCCTTCTCCTCCTGCCCCCAATCCCTCCCAGCATCAGGGTCTTTTCCAGTGAGTCAACTCTTTGCATGAGGTGGCCAAAGTGTTGGAGTTTCAGCTTCAGCATCACATTTATACATATTAATGCCTATTAATTTCTTAATTCATATCTACATATATGACCAGATAATAACTTCCTTTTTTCACTTCCTTCAGGTAGTGACAGTGAGTAGGGTATAAGGGATTGGGGTGGGAATATGGGTGCAATGGAAAGAGCCCTAGATCAGGATTCAGAAAAAGTAATTTAGTTCTTGTTCTGTCCAGTATTACATATATCACTTCATTTTCCGAGTCTCAGCTTCTTTATTGTTCCAATGAGTACAGTACTTGGCTTCAGCCTCATAGAGTTGCTGTGTGAATCAAATTAGTTTGGTATGTTGTTTTTTGTGAGATAGCTGACAATAAAAATCTAACAGCAGCAGGAAGAGCCAATGGAGAATTTGTGGACTTAGACGTGCCAGTTGAGATGGTGTAAGTTCTGTGGGAACTGACCAAGGATAAGGTGCATTTTTTCAGGCAAGTGAAAGAAGTCATTCACTGGCAGAAGTTAGGGACCAGAGGTTGCAGAAGGGACTAGAAGTTTGAGAAGAATAGAAATATTGGATCATCTTTCCCTGATCTCTAGGAATGTAAGCTTTTTGAGTGAGGTTACCTGGAAGTATATAGGATATTGTTGGTTCACAGCCTCATGAGTTCCCTGGGTGAAGTTCAAAACTGGACCCCATACAGACAGGGCAATGAGAGACTTAAGAGAGAGGCAGAGCACTCCATGTTTGTAGCTGGTAGTGTTAATAAGCTAGAGAACTTACATGGCCCCTGAAAGACAAGTACACCTGTGTACCCACCCAACAGAGTCTTAAAAGATGATATAGAGGCCTTCATGGGGTTCATTCATGTGTACAGTGCTGCTAAGTCGCTTCAGTCGTGTCCGATCTGTGCGACCCCATAGAAGTCAGTCCACCAGGCTCCCCCGTCCCTGGGATTCTTTAGGCAAGAACACTGGATTAGGTTGCCATTTCCTTCTCCAACGCATGAAAGTGAAGTTGTTCAGTCGTGTCCGACTCTTAGCGACCCCATGGACCGCAGCCTACCAGCCTGTTCCATCCATGGGATTTTCCAGGCAAGAGTACTGGAGTGGGGTCCCATTGCCTTCTCCAGTGCAGGTGGCCTCAATACTCTACTCTCTGAAGGCTATGTCCTTGAAGTAACTCCTAGTGTGGGAACAGTGGGTGGAATGTACATTCTAAGGACGGGGAAAGGGATAAACAGCTCGCAATTGCCTTTATCCACCTCTAGGATCCTCTCAATGACCTCTAACAGATACACAGTTAATTTAAATTTGATTTAAAAAATAAAAGTTTTAGCATATTTAAGTCCAAACATTGTTAGGGAAATATACTAAGTCTACTAAACATCGCTTCTTTATCTGACATTCAATTTTGTGTATCGTGTATTTTTATTTGCTAAATCTAGCAGTCCTAATCTTGATGGTCTTGGAGTTGTCAGCTTTGCTTCTTCTCTCAGTTGTTGTGGAGGAGATTGTTTCAGATATTGGTTCCTTGCTACCTGCCTCATGGTAGCATTGACTGATAGTATTAATATCATTGGATTTATATATCTTGTATGATCTGTACAAGGAGTTTCATAGTTAGGCATTTTCATCCCCACTTTACATATTAGGAAACTGAAAATCAGAGTGATTAGAATGTTTGTCCAAGTTTTTATGTTTAATTAGTGGAATATTAGGTAATTAGTCACCATCAGATTCCACATGCAGTGTTATTTCAACATGGCCCCAGCTGTCTCTTGCACGGATTAGGTCTCAACACTTTAGGTTTATTTTTAAAAATTGATGATTTTATTAAGGTTTAGTTGATTTATATAAGTTGCAGATATACAACATAGTGATTCAAAAATTTTAAGGGTTATACTGGATCTATAGTTACTATAAAATATTGGTTATATTCTCTGTGTGATACAATATATCCTTATAGCTTATTTATTTTATACATAGTATTTTGTACCTCTTAATCCCCTACCCCTATCTTGCTACTTATTCTTTCCCTTTCTCTATTGGTAACCAGTAGTTTGTTCTCTATATCTGTGGGTCTGTTTCTATTTTGTTATATTCACTTGTTTGTTTTATTTGTAGGTTCCACATATAAGTGATA